>NC_077239.1:1974000-2632000 GCF_947179165.1 Solanum dulcamara
GCTGATCTCCATCTGCGTCACAAAAAATCAGGGTGTCATCTGCAAGCAAAAGATGAGAAGCGATTAAGGAACTACCACTCCCAACCGCACCAATGAAACCCTTTATATGTCCAATCATCCTATTCAAAGTCAAAATGAAGAGCATAGGTGATAAAGGATACCTTGCCTCAACCTCCTAGAACGTTTTTAAAAAATCACACGGCTTACCATTCACCAACACTGAGTAATGCACTGAAGATACACAAACTGCTCCACTTTCTCCATTTCTCCCCAGCCCATCTTTAACACAATGAAATGAAGGAACTTCCAGCTTACATGGTCATAAGCGTTTCCAAGATTTAGCTTGCACAACACTCATGACATACCCTGCTTCTTTTCTAATCTACTACTTTGTTTGCCATCAAAGCTGCATCCAAAATCTGTCTACCTTCCACAAAAGCATTATGAAGATGAAATCGTTTCATTCATGACCTTCTTTATTAGATTATTAATTCTTTATCTATATGAAACTAAATGGGTGAGTCTTATTTATTGATTTTGGCCTTGAGCTCAATGAGGGGGGATTCTCTCCTCTTCGGGAAGCTCGTTGACGTCCCCAAGATGTCTGATGGTGTCTACTAACTTTTCGAGCGTGAGCTCGTCCCGCGTTCTTGTCTGATGGACAACAAGTTCTTTTGCCTGCCCACAGATTTCTTGCAATAGCCTGCCATATTAGGCGACATTAATTACCTTATCCACGAAAAAAGTGGAAGAGTATATGAAGGAGTTGAGAAATACTTTTGTGAACATTAGTGAATTTTTTTAGTTTTTGCATTTAGACCACGTGTGATATATCAATCTGTTTTAACAACTGGTCACTCTTAGTAGATAATTCGTCATTTTGTAAGATTATTTAATTTTTATATACGCTGCATCTCATCGATAAAATATTAACAGATTATTAACTTCATCCAGAAACAAAAGTTTTTTTTTTAAGAATACCGTTTATGGGATAGAGTGTGATTCTGTCCTCTTTGCTGTGTAGTGTTTATAGGCTCTCTGAGAATATCCGTTTGACTGATCTTTAGTGTTTATTGTTGTATTTTGTCGACTTAAGGGTTCTCCGTTCCCTTCTTCTTGATGCATATTTTGTCTTTGCAATTAAAAAAAAAACTGCAGTGGAGATGGCAACTTCTGAAACATTTTTTGAGCCTTCCACAAAATGTTATTATGTGATTTTAGGATCCTTAATGCGCTTTTCCAAAATTTGGGGTTGCCTGCCAAATGATTATTAAATTGACCTTCAGCTGTCAAAACTGTTAGAATAGGAATAGGTATATACAATCCTGCTTAGAATAGGAACAAGAATAGGAATAATAGTAGGAGTAGAAATAGTAAATAGTATCCTACTTGGTAAAGGATTGTATTATAGTGTCTATAAATAGGGTCTTTGTGTAATTATGTAGATACACAGTTCAATAATATTCTTCTCCAATATATGTATGAATATCGTATTCAAGGGAAGAAAACTCAGTCAAACATGTCACAATGCGTCAATTCCGGTGACTTTCTAGGGTTGTTTTGTGTCAACCCCATATCCGTCAATGTTTGTGTAGCACCGTGCCATTTTTTGGGTGACTACTTTCTTACATCTAATTTGTGTAGCATCGTATCATCTTTCCGATGGCTACTTTTTAATTTTTAATTTTGTAGCACCGTGTCATCTTTATTCAAGGGAAGAAAACTCAGTCAAACATGCCACAATGCGTCAATTCCGGTGACTTTCTAGGGTTGTTTTGTGTCAATCCCATATCCATCAATGTTTGTGTAGCACTGTGCCATCTTTTCGGTGACTACTTTCTTACATCTAATTTGTGTAGCACCGTATCATCTTTTCGATGGCTACTTTTTCATTTTTAATTTTGTAGAACCGTGTCATCTTTTCGGTGACTACTTTCTCATATCTGATTTGCGTTGCACCGTGCATCTCTCCGGACTACTTTTCATATTTAATTTGCATAGCACCATGAATTTTTCCGAACTACTTTCTCATATGTGAGTTGCATAGTATCGTGTGTCTTTCCAGTGACTCCTCAGATTTGATTGCGTAGTTTCCTGCGTCTTTTCAGTGACTCAAATCTAATTTGCGTAGGTTCGTGCTATTATTTTGAACCTACCTGATCCATATAATTCTCTTTCTCAGTACGGTCGTGCCATCATTCCGATCCTACCCATATAATTTTATTTCTCAGATTGTTACCACTTTCAGCTATCAAATCTAGTAATTCGGCATGTTTCAGCCGGTGACTTTCTTGTTTAAAATCTACTCATCCCTTGATTTCGAGATGATCCATATATTTTATATAAGATTTCGAGCACTTTCTGTTTCAGATTTACTTTTGCCAAAAAAGAAGGTATACTCAGATATTTGGGATGAATTACAATGATATTTCTCTCCCGTGGCTAAAATAGCATACGTCCGCCTTTTCCTATCTATGGTTGTTGTTCGTCATTGGCCTTTTAATCAGCTGGACATTAAGACTGTTTTTCTCCATGGTAATCTCGAGGAAAAAGTCTAGATGGATCAACCACCTGGTTTTGTTGCTCATGGGGAGTCTGGTAGTCTTGTATGTCGATTGTGTAAATCACTCTATGGTTTGAAACAATCTTCTCAAGTTTATTTGGGAAGTTCAACACTGTAGTTTTATCACTGTGTGTTTATCGACATTATGTATCAAATTTAGTATTTCATGAGAAGACCAAGCACATTGAGATTGACTGGCATTATGCATCAAATTCAGTATTTCATAAAAAGACTAAGCATATTGAGATTGACTGTCAATTTTGTGAAGTCGAGTGATCAACTCGTAGATATCTCACCAAGCCCCTCATCGGTCCTTGTATTAATTATATTTGTAACAAGCTAGGTACACATGACTTGTATGCACTAGCTTGAGGGGAACTGTTAGAATAGTAATAAGTATATACAATCTTGCTTAGAATAGGAACATGAATAGGAATAGAAATAGTAAATAGTATCCTACTTGGTAAAGGATTGTATTGTAGTGTCTATAAATAGGGTCTTTGTGTAATAATGTAGATACACAATTCAATAATATACTTCTCCAATATTTCTCACAAAAACAAAAGGGGTTTCACATCCTAAATTTGTTCTGGTATGCCCTGTTACAATCTTTCATTCTTTTATAGGTGATGTGGTTCTCAAGGACTTGAAACTGAAGGCGGAGGCGTTGAATTCGCTGAAACTACCAGTTACTGTCAAAGCTGGTTTTGTTGGAACCATAACTCTTAAGGTATTTTGATTGTTGATTTCTTTTCAGATACTTTTTTGTCACTTCCAATCATCCTTGTTTAAAATTATTTACTTGATAAGTATGCCTTTATGATTTCCGTGGGTTGTAGTTCTGATGCATGCTTCTTATAGGTTCTGTTTGTTTCTGCTTTACTTGTTATACCTGTTGTAGTTACTCAAGTATAAACTTGTCACAACTTTACTTTAATTGTGGTTATAATTATTGTTCATAATTAAATTACAATGATGATGTGCTCACTGAGCTTATTTTGTGCTTGCTTTGAGCGGTTTTCAAGCTTTTCTGTCAATAAAAATTTCGTTGGGAATTTAATAGCATATGTCCAGGTATTAGGACTACGAATCACCCTATATCATTTTGATTACTGTGACCACTCTAAAAAAAGGCTAGCTCATGGGTTGAGGATTACCCGAGGCCAAAGACCATATAAGGACATACCAAACTATTTCCTCAATCAGTGTGGACACTTAACACTCCTCCGACATGCTCACGGTTGGACAATTGGAGCATGACCAACATAACATGGATGCCCAACATTGTTAAGTGTTAACCACAAATTTGAACGGGTCTGGGTCAGATATCATGTTAAGTAAATGAACCTTGGGGCTAACTCAACGCTAAAGCTAGCACATGGGGTGAGGATTGCCCAAAACTATACAAGTAAGAGAGTTACAATCCACTCTCCCAACCAATGTGGGACCCTTAACATGATATATCAAAAGTTGGTATAACTTTTTGTCTTATGTTGTTTTACCTTTTAGATAAGTTAATGGTATATCATTTACATACACCAAATTGGTAGCAAAGCATTTAGAAATCAGGGGTGTGGATCATTTTGCTTTTATAACTCTCACTTTTTTCCTCGACAGTTGTATGCCATGTGTTTTTCTTTCTAATATCACTTCTGTGGGAATACAGGTTCCTTGGAAAGGTCTTGGCAAAGAGCCTGTCATTGTTCTTATTGATAGAGTCTTCATTTTAGCTCATCCTCTTGTTGATGGAAGGTCTCTTAAGGTAGGAGCATACAACATTTGTTTGATTTGATTGCAATGTTGTATTGCAGCCGTTATTATTAGAAATCTTTGATGTTCAGAAAGCATCAAATTTTAAGTAGTGCAGAAAATTAATTTATGTTTACATTTTTGTTCTCATCAGGAAGAAGACCGGGAAAAACTTTTCGAGGCAAAACTTCAACAAATAGAGGTGAACACTCGTCTTATGCAATTTTCCTTTTGTTCAGAGAGAAAGAAATAGGAGAGCTTTTGAATGGGGTAGAGATGAGTTTTACTCAGTTGAGGAGTAGCCTCCTCTCCCTTATTTTCTTTTGGTGCACCCATGTAGTTCCTCGTTGTATAGAAGATTGGGTTGTATAGAATCATATCTTTTAGTCGTTTCTCTATTTTTGGGTATACCCTTTGTATATGATTTTTGGCCTTGTTATTAATGGAAACACATTTACTTGATTAAAAAAAAAAGGAGACTAGGATGCATTCCTTTAACCAATATGGGACTTAACACTCCCCCACACATCCAAGATTGTTCAACTAGAACAGGAGTATCCTACAATGTGAAACACAATATGGAACTTAACACTCCTCCACACGCTCAAGACTGGAATACAGGGGCCCAACATTGAGAAACACAATAAATGGGACCAATGGGCCTGTCCTAGCTACCATATTACTTTTTAAGGGAAAGAGAAGGGTTAATGAGAGAATTGAGAAGCTTAATCATTCTCTCTAGCTTGATTGGAAATTTATAGTATTTACAATGTATGCATACTTAGTGTGAATATACTTGCAACATAAAGTCCTAATCTAATCCCTTAATAAAATCTCTGAATCCCAGATCAAGTTATCATGATTTAATGCCAGTCATAAAATATCTTAACACTTAGGAAGGCACAACTGCGTTTGTGTGGGGAATAATCTCCGTCAACTTCATCCCCCCCATCCCTCCGAAGAAAATTCATGATTCGCTAGTTGGACTTATTTGCTATGATTAATAATTAGGAAATTGTTATATCTCTTGTTACGGCCAAGTTGACCTTGTTATTATCAATGGAACCTTTTACTTAATAAAAACAATAATTAGAAAATTATTGATATGGCGGGAGCACATTCATTGCAAATATATGGGAAAGGTTTGGAATCCTTATAATTGTGTATTAAGGATTAGAAATTACGTCAATTTCCTTTTTAGGATTACGTGTGCACACTATTTAAACACCAAGATGCTTGAAGGAATAATCAAACAATTCATTCCCAAATCCCAATATCTCTCTTTTTTGCCTTCATACTTCACATCCACCTTCTTAGGGTCTCTCACTAGAAGAGATGAAGTGGAAAATAAAGTGGAATTGCAAGTTTGTGTCTTATCCCCGTAGAAAAATGAAAAAAAGGTACAAGCGTGCAGGGAGGGGGGTCCTCCTAATGGAGAATAGGACACCCTTCCAAGTGGCTTCGTTTGGAATTCTAAAAAGCTGCATCCCACAAATCAATTTATTTAGGAGGCATGGTGAGGCAACCTTAATATAGAGCAGCCTATAGTTGAAGTGAAAGAGGAGGTTATTCTCTCATTAACATAATGCTCACCAGGTCTCTTTATGTGTATCTGTGATCTATCGCTATTTCTTCACTTAGATTCCACTAGCTTGGGTGATCACAGAAACATTGTGATGGATGGTCTTTGCATTCTTAGCTTCTTTAAAGACTACCAAGTTATTAACGTAGAACGGTTTTTGACTCTTCAAGCACTTGTGCCTTGTGTATGCGTACAAAAGCTTTCAGTTTTCAAACATTGTTTTGTAATGTAGCTCGATTGTTTCTGTTGATTGAATGATATGGAAATGAGATGGAAGCACTGGAGGATGAAAGTCATAGAATTGTGATGTAATGGGGATCAAAGAACTATGCGGAATGATGAATTTAACATTGATTTGAATCAATGGTTGCTGTATTCATTTGGATGCTGGATCATACCACTTTCAGTTGTATATTCAAATCTTTAGAAAGCAAACTAGCATATTTATTCAGCCCAAAACTTTGTAAAAGTTCTGAGAATTTTAAGGGATATCATGTGAACGGAAGAAAACAGATGAGAAATTCATTGATGCAAGTTCACAGATTTATTGTGACAAGAACATACAGATATATAAGAGGTTATTAGGAAACAACAGTCAGAACTGAGTAGTGTGATGTGAGGTTAACTATGTGACTAAGCATTCTTAAAATAAACACAAATGATTGAGCAGAGTAACGATGTTACGTTCCATGTTTGACTGTTGTATATAAGACTCGGAATAATTCATTGCAATTCCTTAGACATTCTTGTGTTTCGCAGAATTCTTAGCAATAAGGTTACTTTTTTTTCGGGTCATAAGAAAACAGGTTACTTTTTTTTTGATGAAGTAAGGTATTTCATTCACAAAAGAGCATCAAGAAGATGCATAGTTACATGAATGTAAATACAAAATAAAAAGCTGTTGGTCCCTTTAACAGTGTCAATCTAAGACAAGGGAACTAACAAAGTCCCAAAAATTGATTCGTGCAAATTACATTAGCTAACTTAGTCCAGAAAAAAAGATTGTGTAAACATTTAGCTTTGGGAGCGTGATTTGGAGTTGAGGTTCCGTCTAAGTATCTCCTATTCCTCTCATTCCATATGTTCCAAAAGATGACTGCAAGGATCATCAACCAGATTTTTATGATGGTTTTATCAACTCACCACAAGCTCCAATTCAACTGTGCATCTCTCATATTCTGTGGCATGACTCACTTCAAACCAAAAATACAGTAGAACATACTCCATGGATCAGTGGCAACTGGGCACTGCAGAAACAGGTGGTTGACAGTTTCTCTATTGTTCAAACAGAGATAGCATCTGTTGGCCAGCTGAAATCCTTTCTTGTTAAGGTTATCCTTAGTTAAACATGCTTCATTTAGGACAATCCAATTGAAGCATATTACTTGGCAATAAGGATACTTTTGATGGATAATAATTTTATAAGGTGTTACCTGAGGTTAGCCTTTTCTACCTAATTTTTTTTTACCTGCCCCCCCAAATTAAAAAAAAGGTTGTGTTGTAGTGTCTGCAGTGTGGTTAAGCTCTACTTTAACTTCTCTGAATGACACCTTTTTAGAACTCTAATTCTTGAGTAGTCTCATTTTACATTGATGCTGAATGCACATCATGCAGGAAGCGGAATCAGCCACCCTTGAGGCATTATCAAGATCAAAGTTGGGAAGTGTATGTTCTTAAACTGTGCTTATTATTTACAAGTTGAAATGATCTTTGATGGTTGGCACTCATGTTTCACTGATTCCTCTAATTTCACTTTTTTATCTTATTTATATCGGATAATTTCTTCTCTCATCGAAGATATTGTAACATCTTTCTAGATAAAGTCTGTTTGACTTAAATGTGTCTGAACATATGCTTTTCCTTTCATAAATGGATGTGAAGTGACGATCATACGCTTGTGCTCGTTCTGCGTCATTTGATGTTTCTTAAAACTTTTTGTTTGTATTGTGGGATGTAATATTTGGCCTTTTTGGAGTTTCCACTAGATCTGACACCATTATTTTCGCCCCCCTTCAAAAAAAGAAGAAGAAGAAGTAGAAGAAGAAGAAGAAGAAAAGAAACAGAGAAAAAAAGAAAATAAGGCTCTAAGATATTCTTACAGCAGATAATCTGTGAAAAATAAGGGCATACCTTTAAGTTGTTACATGTTTCATAGTAAATATATGAGCGAGGATGCAACTCACTTTTTGATAAGGTAAATAATTTCTTGTCAAAAGAAGATGTTAGTCCATCGGTTATGGAGTATGCAAGGGGGAGAAGTTAGGATTTGAGGTTTAAGGAAATCTAAAAGACTGGGAGGTTGGAGAATTTCAAAATTTGATTGGATTTGCTTCACCAACATTTTTTTTATGGATACTGCTGATGTCTGGAGATGGAGGACAGGAGGAAATGGTGTTTTCTCAGTGATATCTTTTTACGAGAAACTCCTATCTAGGGAGGATTCAACTTTTCCTCACAGTTCGATATGGATCCCCAGGATTTCTTAAAAGGTTTGTTTCTTCACTTGGTTAGCTGTGAGGGGGGTAATCTTGACGGCAGAGAATTTGAGGAAAAGGAAGATCATTTGTGTCGGTTGGTGTTTCATGTGTAATGAATCTGGAGAAAACGTAAACCACCTTTTATTACATTGTCGGCTAGCATCTTCTTTGTGTGTGTGTGTGGGGGGGGGGGGTTCCTATTTCTCACTTTACAAATAATCCACATAATTGCTAATGTGACCAGGAGGTCACGGGTTCAAGCCTTGGAAACAGCCTCTGGCAGAAATGCAAGGCAAGGCTGCGTACAATAGACCCTTGTGGTCAGGCCCTTCCCCGGACCCCGCGCATAGCGGGAGCTTTAGTGCACCGGGCTGCCCTTTAATTGCTAATGGTGTGACATTTCATGCCCTAGGACTTGTCTTACCCCTCCTGAACCCCAACTATACAAAGCCTCCTTCACTGTGCTCGGCAACACCCATTGCATCCCAAACCAATTAAGAACCACCCTCCACAGTTGGTTGGCCTTGACAATGCAATAGGAGATGATCTACATCTTCACCCAAACTTTTGACAAGAAACACCAGCTAACATAAGTGATCTTCTTCTTTCCCTGGTTTCCGCTGTCAATATTACACCCCTTGCTGCATTCAAGAACCTGGAAATACATTATCAAAGTTTAATGATGAAATGGTTATGGTGGTTTACTTCTCATGGACAAACATTATGGAAAGAGGTTGTTAGAGCTAAATATGGCATGGAAGGTATGCGGATGACCAATACAGGAAGGGACTCTTACAGGGTTAGTTTATGGAAGTCCATAAGAAACCTATGGACAAAATACACAGAAAAAACTAAGGGATAGGCAATGGTAGGAGGATATCTTTCTGGGAGGATTGCCCCCAGGGCTTAGCTCAAGTGGCAAAGGGTGGAGGATTTGTGGTTAGGTCACAGGTTCAAGCCCCACACCATGCAAAGCAAAGCCTGGTATTTAAGTGGAGAAGGGTAGAGGGGCAAGCCCATTATCCATCGAGTTTAGAAGGCTATGGTTGGTCCAAAGGGCGGACCACAGACAGATTTCTCAGTTATCAAAAAAAATAATCTTTCTGGTAGGATTACTGGCTAGGAAATGGATCTTTGGAAATACTCCTTCCAGACATTTACAACATAAATCAGCAGCAGGAAGCAACAATAGAGGATCTGATGGACAATCAAGGATGTAATCTCACTTTCAGGAGATTGGTTTTTCACTGGGAAATTGGGAGAGTAATAGAGTTCTATAACACTTTGGAACAATACAAAGGGACAAACAATCAAGAAGATCAGATGGTCTGGCTAGGGAATAGAGAAGGAATGTTCATTGTTAAGTCTGCTTACAATGAGTACAACTTACAAACAATCTGATAGGTTTGTGGCTATGGAAGATGATTTGGAAGGTGAAAATTCTACTCAAGGTGGCATGTTTTTCCTGGTTACTGGCAAAAAGGGTTGTTTTGACACAAGATAACCTTTGTAGGAAAGGGTATCAATTATGCTCTAGATGTTTTCTGTATGAAAGGGGAGGCTGAGACAATTAATCATCTCTTTTTACATTGCAAATGGACTTCATAATTATGGAGGATATTCACAGGTCTGAGAGGAATCCAATGGGTCACGCCAAGAGGTATTCTGGAAGTTCTAGGCAGCTGGAACAGTGAAGGCCATCTGGCAAGACAGAAAGAGAGATGGATTGTTGTCCTAGGTTGTATTTGGTGGACAGCATGGGGAGAGAGGAATCAGAGGTGTTTTGAAGACAGATCCAGTAGTTTTACATCTGAAGATTAAGTGTTTAGTTTTTTTTCACTTTTGGTGTAAAGGGATGTACCTTGAGGATCATATCTCAATTTTTGATGTCTTAGATTCCTTGTAGGAAGTCAGTTAACTTTATAAAAAAAAAAGATTCCTTGTAGGAAGAAATGGATCTGAGAGTGATTTTAAGCATTCATTTTGTAATTATGGGTGGCTCCACATTTTAAGTGGGCCATTCTTATATCTGTATAAAAAAGGTAAATGTTACCATTCTCAAAAAAAATAATTAAAAATCTCCTTAATAACCTCTTATAATAAGATTTAACGGTGAATAGACCAGCTCTGCTCTCTTGCCATCTCCATACATCTGATCTATTGATTAGCATATGCTCCCCAAACAGTAACTAAACCGACTATGAAATTCTTTCAACTCCCAATCCTGTAAATTCCTTCCTCGTGAACCTCAAGATCCCAATGAACTCCCCTCTTATGAGGATGCAAATCATCTGATTATGCCTTGCAAAGTTGTCAATAATCTCTGGAATTTAATGCGCAGTAGGTTTGGTATTTCCTACTTAATGTCCCTTGACCATTATACAACATTTGTAGTGTTGGAACCTGAAAGGAAGGAGAATGATTAGCAAACCATGATATCCTCAAGCAGTTATGTTGAAAGGTTGGAGAGTGGAGGCTGGAGTGAGGAATATTAAAGGGCTTTTGCCTTTTACCCTTTTGTGTTTTATAATGATTCTTCGAGCACCAACCTGGTTGCCTATTCACTATGATAGTTAGCAGCTTCAAATGAATGTGATAGGAATAAAGAACATCTACACTAAAACTAGCATTTTTATCCTCTCTTTGGATTGATTCTTTGAATGTGTATCCAGTTGTAGTATCTGATCAATTTCTTTGTAATATTTACTTACATTGGCAAATTCTTTACTTTTGTTTGATATTCGCTGCTTGCGAATCAGCTGTTGAGTTGCCTTGAAATTTAACAGTACTCTTTCCATTAACAGCCCCCTGCTGGAAATTCTTGGCTTGGGTCATTAATTGGTACTATAATTGGAAATCTCAAGATTTCAATTAGCAATGTTCATGTCAGATATGAGGATTCTGTCAGGTTTGTTTGTGTCAGTTCTTGATATCTTTCTAATCTGAGTTTAGTTTCACTATTTATTTGATTTCATTTTCTCCATTATTTACCTTTTTAAACTGTGATACGTCGATTTGATAGCTTTCACTCTTAGCTTGGTCTGCTTTTCTTCTTTTGCATATAATGGGTGGCCTCAAATTTAGCAATCCTGGGCATCCATTTTCATGTGGGATTACTCTTGCAAAGCTTGCAGCAGTTACGATGGATGAACAAGGGAATGAAACCTTCGATACTAGTGGTGCTTTGGATAAATTGCGTAAGGTAAGTTGTTTCTCTGTTTCATGCGAAAGGCTGTTCAAGAAAATTGACTTTCAGGTCAATCAACTGGTGATAACCTGTCTTGAAGGTCAGAGGGAAATAAAATATTTGTATATCTTAATTGCATTGTTATCCATGAGCATCCCAATTTAGTGCCTGGTTTGTGACATAGTTATTCCTTTCTTTTTTTACAGAGAGGTAGATTTCATACTTCCATAAGGATAGTAGTGAGAATTTTTCTTGGATTGAAGCAGTTATTTTTCAAATACAGGATTAGATTTATTTCAATTATCTTTGCATTTTTTCGTTGAAGAAGAGAACTTTCAGAGAGTGGCAATGGTTGCTGTCACTCGGCATCAATAAGTAGGTGATGAATACTTTTGTAAGTGCTTAGGAATGACGTGAATCCAGTGTTTTAAAAGGCGGGGGCGTAAGGCGAGGCGTTTTATGCAGTACGGGGCGAGGCTTAAGCCCCGATACACGGGGCGTAAGTCCCATGGATCTACGGGGCGTACCTCTCATGTATATTCAATTTTATAATTTTATTACTTTGAAAATAAGCAAAAGTAAAACTTTCAATGATTTCACAAATAAATTTTAATAAATAACCAATAATATAGAAAAAAATGTCATAATTATTATTTGAGAAAGGTATTCATAATTAATAATATAGAAAAAAGTATTATAATTACTATTATGATAATAGCCAAAATAATCTTTAAGATAAAATTATCATTCATCTTCACATTTACTAGTTCTTTTCACCCTCAATTAATATTTGCATTGATTATTGTTTATATATTTTAAAGAAGAAGAAAGATAAAAAGTGTAAGAGTAATGACATAAAATGAATAAAGTTGTCTCAGGAACATAGTGCTATGAAAGATCTATCATATTAATTTCACACACGATTATCTAAAAAATTATTTATAGCAATGTCATTTTCTATACGAGTTAATTTATACATTTTAGAATAAATCACTAAAACCTGAAAAACATTATAACATAAAATATAAATATCATTACATCAATAATAAAAAATATGATTTAAAGCAAAAATGGATTAAAACCCCCCCAAAAATAATTAATGCCTTGGGCTTACGTTTTTACACCCAGGACTTATGTTTTTATGCCCAAGGCTAACGCCCCAAATTCTAGGACTTACGCCCTATGGATCTACGCCTTCAATTTGCGCCCCGCAGCGTTTTTGATACGCTCCGCCCTGGGGCTCGCCCTGAAAACATTTTTTAAAACACTGCGTGAATCTAAGATCGGATTTTGGGGAGACTTATCCGGTGGGTCGATTCAGTAATTGAATTGCGGAGTGAGCTGCAAACTTGGGGAGAGTGACATATGAACCTAAGGTGTCAAAGTTTGCCGTCTTTTGGGTGCTCTTTTTTTTTTGATAAAGTCAAGAACAATGGGCACAAAAAGCACCTGCAAACGAGACTATACCAGAAAAAAAAAAACTTTGCAAAATTACATGGTTATCTGTGAACGACACACAATCTTTTATGCCTAACAAAACCTCATGGTTACTCCAAAGAGAAATAAGGGATAAGAGGCTATTCCTCAAATGACCTAAATACTTCTCTATTCATCAAAAGCTTTCGTGTTTTCTTTCTCCAGATGTCCCACATAAGGGCTAATGGAGCAACATCCCACACCCTGCATCTTCTCTTCAGTCTAGTAAAAAGGCAGCTATACAATACTTCTTTGACTATGCCTTGCATCATCCATTGTAAAACATACCAAACACAATTTCCACCACAAGTGAGACTCTATCCGACAATGAAGAAGTGATTTTTGGGATACCTAAATACTTGTATTGCAATGATTCTATATATCTAAACATCTCCACTAAAGTAGGGATGTAATGAAGACAGGATTATAGAGTGATCTCTGGGTAGGGTAGCCTAACTTAAAAGACCAATTCCCTGACCTATATACCTTAAGCTCCAAAGAGATGTCGCAATCTCCAAGATCTGGACTGTTCAAGGTTGGAATTTGGGTTTCAGGAGGGCTTTAAATGATTGGGAGATTGACAAAGTCTCAAGCTTATTGCTAAGTCTGCTCTCTTTCACTGGCACCTCCCTCATCTGTCAAAGACAGGCCGTTGTGGAATTTGTGCAACAAAGGCAAATTCACAGATAAATCAGCATATTGGAACCTGAACACTCAACCATCATTGACAGTTCCGTGGCCTTGGAAACTTATATGAATATCAAAATCCTTCTCAAAGTTTCATGCTTTACATGGCTGGTTATTAGAGAGCTTGCCTAACTCATGAAGCACTATAAAGAAGAGGTCTTACAGATTTTATCAAGGTGTCTGCTATGTGGTCTAGAAGCAGTGACTAATGAACACCTGTTTTTTGCACTGCAAGATAACTGCAAATCTGTGGTACATGTTCTTTTGTATCCTCAGAGTGAGCTGTGCAATACCTAAAACTACTTTTGAGATGCTGAGTACTTGGAAAGGAGTGGGAAGAAGAGGGGCATAGGAGGATTGGTGGCAATACATTCCAACAAGCATATGGTGGATTGTGTGAAAGAAACTCAAGGCATTTTGAAGACAGAAGCAATCACATCCAGAAGATCAAGATGAATTGCCTTAGTCTTTTTTACTTTTGGAAGTAAACGGGAACTAATGGGGGATATAGAAGATTTTAGTAGACTTCTTAGGAGAAGTGTAAAGTTTTGTTTCAGTTTTTGCTCACCACAATGTTCATTTTGGACTGTGAATCTCCTCCTCCTCGTCGTTTGGATAATGGGTTTTTGTGATATATGACTTAGTTACCTTTATAAAAAAATAAATAAAAAATGATGGTCATGATTGCTGAACTAAGTGCATTTTTTCCTCTTATAGTTGGTGCAACTTGAAAGGCTTGCAATGTACCATGATTCTAACAGCAAGCCATGGAAGTTGGACAAGAAATGGGAGGATCTTACTCCGAAAGAATGGATTGAGGTACGTTCTTATTTTTCCTTTTACTTTTGTTGTCCTGTGACTGTGGTTAGGAAGTTTACAGCAACACCTGTGACTTACATGTTCATCCATTTGATAGGATTCATGTCCACTTCCATGTATTCTCTCTTTATTCCTTTCTAATCCTTTTCTTGTTGCTCAGATATTTGAAGATGGTATTAATGAACCATCAAATAACAGTAGAAACTTATCTGGATGGGCTGAAGATCGCAACTACTTGGTGTCACCAATTAATGGAGTCCTCAAGTATCATCGTCTGGGAAATCAAGAAAGAAATGATCCTAATGTTCCCTTTGAGATGGCTTCTCTGATCGTCAGTGACGTATCTTTGACAGTTAATGAGGTGCTAGTCCTTCACCTTGTTTTATTGCCAAATCTTTCTAAACAATTTTGTGATAATTGTTCCATTATAAGAAACGATCATTGAAAGGCAATCCGTCAATAATATAATGCATTTGGACACACTTTTGCATCATACACTGCCCTAGCGCCTTTACTGTGTTTCGAGGCACCTTATTCATTTTGTTTGTACCATAAACCACAGTGCTCTTCAGTCTTTTTTGTTCACGTTCTTATTCTCTGTCTTCTTCAATCCTTATCTTTTATCATCGATTTATATCAATTCCCTGAACCTTTATCCTATAGCTGATAAATAATTCTTTCTCTGAATCCCAAGTAGTTGCTTATTTCCCCTGAGAGGAGAATAAAAAAGGTATCCAAGGAAATTGGAGCCTACTTTCTCTAATCGATTGTTCAAGTTGGCTTGGAGGGATCACCCTTAATTTTTTTCTCCTTTTCTTTCACTCTCTTGTTTATAAGACCTACTGTTCCTATGAAGAAAAGTCTGGGGTTTTCTACCTCTGGCCAATTTGAAATTGCTACCCGAAAAGTGTGTGACTTGATCCCATCAAATTCTTCCCTTCACTTTTGCCTTGCACTCAAGAAACTTCTTAGTTTTGTTCTGACTTTAGAGTTCTTTCTTTCCTTTTTGTACACTTTCTTTGGTTTGCTTGGTGAAATTAGGAATCTCCACTACCTTCCCAACATCAAATGGAAGTTATAAAAATAGAAAGAAACATTTGTTGTTGTCTGTGCAAATTATGTTAACCATTACAGGTTCAATATCATGATTGGATAAGACTTGTGGAGGTCATTACAAGATATAAGACATACATTGAAGTTTCTCATTTGAGACCAATGGTGCCTGTTTCGGAGAATGCCAGTTCTTGGTGGCGGTATGCTGCTCGTGCAGGATTGCAGCAGGGGCAAATGTGGTAAGCATTTGATGGTCATAAATGATCTTTTTGAGAAAATGATTAGTATTAAAATTGTTGCATGAGTTGTGCTTCAAATAATTACAGAATGATCCAGCTTCACATCAGATCGGCATCTGCTCAAGTGTGTCAACTATAGATTCTGTATCACTAATCATTTCCTCTTTACACCAAAAAGAAAGCAAAAGTATATAGTTTTTTTTTTCCATCTGCATGTAGCTGGCTGCACCTTCAAAGCATCTTGCATTTCTCTCTTTCCAAATAGTCCACAACATAATGGCCGGGACATTTCTCCACCATTTCTGTTGTTCTTTTGGCTTGTCCCTTCTACGCTAGTTTTTTTTCAAACCAGTTGTATCTTCAGGCATTGTACATTTAATTCCCAGCATATTGAGAAATAGTTTTCATAATTGTGAAATAGTAGGGAACAGTACTTTGCTATAGTTATTGTTCTTGTCTTGTAAATTTTGCATTGCATTTTATTTTTATTTTTAATTTATTTTTATTTTTTTCATTATGCTATATATATTGTTTTTCTCTTGTACTTGAAACTGTGATTTTTGAACCGAGGGTCTTTCGGAAACAGTCTCTCTACCTTCATGAGGTAGTGGTAAGGTCTTCGTACATCCTACCCTCCCAGGCCCCACTTGTGGGATTTCACTGGGTATGTTGTTGTTGTGAAATAGTAGGGAAGTCCAAGAACAAGTGGTTAATGGTTTCTGGATTTGTTCCACAAAGATTGCTTACAGGGTTGAAAATCTCTTTTCGGGTGGTCTTGTGTCAAGCATGTTTTTCTTATAACTAGCCGCAAAAAATATGTTTTAATTGGTGATTGTGATCTCCATATGTTCTCCCAAGGCCATGAGTTAGTGTTCGGTGCGTCAGCAACTAAAACTTGTAATAAGAGTTAACAGAAAACGATCCAGAGTTGTGTAGCTGGTGTTCATAAATGATTTAAGCATCTTTTCTTTTGATGTTCTGGCAAGTTAGTTGGTTCTGTGGATTTTGGGTTTATGAAGAGGTGTGGGTGGGATTTCGTCTTGTAAAGTAAACAATCGAGATGAGATGGTTATGGATATTGACCCTCAGACCTCGACTGGTAGACCTCTTGTATTTTTGTGTCCTAATATAGCATCAAAAAAATAAAACCGACAGCTCTATAGATTGTTACCATGTCCTCCTTTCCACCCCTCATACCATTTATGTCCCCAATGCTTGCTTGAACTACCTTTATTCAAATGCTTTTCTCCAGCTTGGCATTTTGATTCTTTACTTGGACACTATAACCAAATAGGTCTTTCACATATGCCATGTGATGTCCTTTATGATACCTGCTGAAGGTAAGTCACTTTTTAGTTTTAGGAAGGAATCTGAATGTTATTCAAAATCCACAAACCCCTTTAACGAAAATCATGGTAGTTAGGTTGAACAGAAAGACAAGGAATCCTTAAAAGAAAAGTATGCTATGCCTAGTGCCTACTAAGCTAAAAGGATGGATCTTGGGACCAAAGTGCAACATCTCATACATTCATTTGATAAGTGTCAAGCAAGAAATCCCAATAAAGGGGCCAAAAGGAAAGTAAAACAACCAAATTAACAAAAACTTGAACAAGCCCCAAATTCTTTCAGCTTATTTGCGTCACAAATTGAACCAAACACAATTAAATCCTTGCAATGAAAAATCCATTTAAGTTGAGCCTTCTTAAGTTTATGTCAACAGACTAGCTCGAGCCCACAAAAGTATTGGTGTCTCAATCCTTACAAATGAAATAGCCAACAAACCAACTCTAATGATAACATAGAAAATTCGAATTCACAAATCAAACCAAAGCCAAATGCACACCAAGAAAGAAACCCGATAGTCCAAATAAGACTATTTAACCTAAGCCCAAATAAAACACTGAGAGTAAGAGAGACAGCGTGATCGGAGATGAAAGATTTAACACTTCACAGCCCTAGTTGGTGGCAGCTAGTGCTCAAAGGTGGCTATTTATGTCAGCAAACTTTTGAGAATGGTAACAAAGTTATGGACTTGAGTAAAGGAAATGAGATGGATGAGGAGGTGAAATCAGAGGGTAGACTACTCATTCATAAGGATGGGTTAGTGCTTATTGGAATTTCAACATCAGTCTTTTACAATAGTTGGAAAGTCTTCCTTTACCAATATGGGAAAAAATAAGGAACCATGTAATTGATCAGAGGAATTGAGTTCATCGGAGGTGATAACACAAACTGTCTCTTGAATTGCTGACATTTTCTAACAGAAGAGAAGGCATGATGAGATAAATAGATGACTAGTGTACAGATTTCTGTAGCCTTTCCAGTGATAGACAGTTGTCTGCTATTTAGATTTGTTGCATAGAAGATGTTAATTGGAGGATCAGGAGACTGGAAGGAGAATGAGAGCAGATAGGAATACAACACCAGTCTACCTTTTCTTTGGACAGTTTATTGTAGGAAAAAATAAAAAGGTTTTGTTAATATAAAGCAGTCTATTCAGGAGGAGGTCCCATGGTGTATGTTATTGGCGACATTGTACTGATTGATGAGACTCTGGACAAAGTTAATGCTAGGTTGGAGGTTTGGAGACAAACTCTAGAGTCCAAAGGGTTCAGGTTGAGCAAGACCAAAACAGAATATTTGGAGTGCAAATTTCGTGTTATTTTGGATGAAGTGGACGTGGAAGTAAGGCTTGCTACACAAATTATTCCCAAGAGAGTTTTAAATATCTTGGGTCCATAATCCAGGATAGTGATGACATTGACGATGATGTCACACATTGCATTAGAGCAGCATGAATGAAATGGAGGCTTGCCTTTGGAGTTTTGTTTGATAAGAATGTACCACCTAAACTCAAAGGTAAGTTCTACATAGTAGCGGTTAGACCGAACTTGTTGTATGGGTGGAGTGCTGCTAGTCAAGAACTCAGTTGTTCAGAAAATGCATGTTGTAGAGATGAGGATTTTGAGATGGATGTGGGCATACTAGGAGTGACAAGATTAGGAATAAGGTTATCCGAGATTTGGGAGAAGGCAGGAGTGGCCTCTGTGGCGGACAAGATGAGGGAAGAAAGACTAAGATGGTTTGAGCATGTGTAGAGGAGGTGCATCGATGCCCTTGTGAGGAGATGCGCCGACACCTAGTGAGGAGATGCGAGAGGCTAGTTGTAGGGGTTAACAGAGCGGTAGAGGTAGGCCGAAGAAATATTGGGAAGAGGTGATTAGACAGGACACGACGGAACTTCATATTATCGAGGACATGACGCAACTTCATATTATCGAGGAAATGACTTTAGATAGGAAGGAGTGGGGGTTACATATTAGGGTAGAAGGTTAGTAGGGTTAGGTGTCTTGCTTAGGCTTGTTAGTGCTTGTTGTAGTACTAGTCGTACACTAATTTCTTTCTTGTAGACTTTATACTGTTGGTTTTATTAACTGCTATGCTTTCTACATGATTTTCTTCTTTTATTACTTAAGTTTGATGCACTTGAGCGGAGGGTCTCTCGGAAACCTCTCTACCTCCGTGAGGTAGTGGTAAAGTCTGCATATACTCTAACCTCCTCAGGCCCACCTAGTGGGATTTCACTGGGTATGTTGTTGTTATTGTAATATAAAGGGGTGTGGGGACTTGAGTATGAAAAGACCTCTTTTGTAGTTTTGTTTGAATTATGCTTTTGGCACAATGGAAGAAAACGATCCATATAGGTAATAGCTACTAATTGAGGTTAGAATTTAGACTTGTTATGGAACTTTTTTTATTTTTATTATTATTATATTTATATAAATATTTTTAACGTATTTTTCCCTTTCATTTCATTTAGTATGATGATGATATGATATGAAATGAAGATTCGTATAGCTGACTCTTACTTGTTTGGGACTAAGGCATAATTATTGTTGTTGTTATACTTTTGGCTTAATGAGAATTTATTTTTCAAATATAAATGATAAAAGGGAATGCTAGGAAGCCAATAACCCTTTATACGTCTATATACTAAGGGGTCGTTTGGTGTGAAGGATAACACCAAATAGTTCCGCGATTAATTCATGGTGCCACTTAATTTGTTGTTTGATTGACAAGTCCGGAATAACTTATCCCGGGATTAATAATTAGTATCGGGATAAGTTATTCCTCCCTTTGGGTGGTATAGTAATCCCGGGATAAAATAGGGAAAATGACAAAGATATCCCTTTAAACCCTTTTTATACATCACTTTTAACATTCATGTTTATTTACATTATTTTTAATACCATGTATAATAACATTTACAACCTTCGCTACTCTTTATTTTTATGATAATTCTTCATATTTTTTAATTTAAAAATTACTTTATATAAATATAATTTTTATTTATTAATTTATTTGATTAATTTTATATTTATTTGTATTTTGATTTATCTACTACTAAATTACATGTTTTTAATTATATATTCTTTTAGTCACTTGAAAGCTTGTATTTTAATATCAATTAAAATGAAAACTTTAAAATTTTACAATTTTAGAGTGATATGTGCTTAAATGAAATGATATAAATAATTAAATCCTCTTTTACTTTAACAAATTTAAGATGGAAGTTCTATTTTATGCTAAATAAGATAAAATTTTTATTTTTAAATACATATGGTTCCATCATGGGAACGCACATACAAAAATATTTAAGTTAAATAAGACGAAAGCTTTATTTTTAAGAATGAATAACTAAAACTTGCAAAGAAAATGTAAAAAAGTAGATAAAATGAAGAGTATTTTTGTAAACAAACAACTTGTTCTTAAAATTTATGCAATGCATATTATTTGAATACAACAAACTGAACAGTCAATAGGAAATAATCTCAGCATAACTAATCCCATCATAACTTGTATTCAAACTAAATGACCCCTAAGTACTTTTGATACCACATTGATTTTATCTAATGATTATTGAGATAAATTCGTGATTCCTCAATCCAGATTGGTGAAAGTTTTCAAACATTTTAACGGCACTTTATCTTTGCTTAGATTTCCCGTCTTAAATGAATTATGTCAATCCGTTGTATATATTTTTCACGTTTCTTTGATCAAAGTATTTGTTTGGTTGTGGACTTTTGCAGCTATAGGTGCTCTTGGGACCAAATTCAAGCCCTATGTCGTCTTCGTCGGCGTTATGTTCAATTATATTCTGATTCATTGCAACAGCTGCCAAATGTTAGTAGCTCAGAGATCAGAAACATTGAGAAAGATCTCGATCCTAAGGTTATTTTATTATGGAGGTAGTTGCCCAATTTTTCTTCCTATTACCTGCACGTTTTAAACATTTTTTATGTTTCTTGATATTGGAATAACTGGTGATTAGCTTCCTTTTTGACTTGTATTAGTGCTCTCCTTTCTCTTTCGGTTAAATTCTCACTAAGCTGATAGGGGTCTCTTAGCTTGTAGTATACCACAATGTTTGTTTATTTTGTTTTCTCTTTTCCCATATATTGGGGGTTCAAATAAAGGTTTTAATTTTTTAGCAAAAAGAATGGAAATCCATGTACACATGTATACAGTCATAACAAAACTTCAAACAAAAACATAAATCTCTAATAAGAGCAATTAGCCAATACATTTGTTGGAATCTCATACATGCTCCAAAATTGTATGCAAAATATAAAGTCCTCAACTTTGCACGAAAGTGCTGTCACTTTGCTAAAGACTCTCTTCCAAAGTGGCAGCTAAATATAGAAACCCTCCTCACATGGTTCCTCTATGGAGACGAATCATGATGGGAGTAAAATGGCTTCTCAAAATATATCAGTTCATGAGTGGAAATGGAAATCGCAAATGTTCGGCTCAATGTGGTGTAGGGATTTGGTTCCTGCTTATATTCAGTAGTGAATATTAAGACGTAAAATAGTGGATTTACGTGTGAAGGATATTTATGAAATATATTGGGATATATTATTTAGGAGGCATAGTCCAGTTCGGAAACGTGAGAAGTGAAGTATCTTCTTCATAAAATATGTCAGTGTTGAGTTGGTCTGTGGTTTCTCTGCCTATTCGTTTTCTTTGGTTAGATTCAAGTCTACTGCTTGCTTCTGCATTAGGAGAATAAGCTACACAGATGGAATTCGGGGTGCATGTAGACAATAGGCTTTGCAGATGGAATCAAATATATATGTAGCTGAACCGAGCCAATTTGATAGCATTGACATACATGAACCTACATAAGAACATTAACTTAGCCATGCGCATCAAAACTTTTCAAGCATCGAACTACATTAAAATGTCAAAGTAGTATGCCCCTTGTAATGGAGAGGGCCAGTGACAAAATCTTTCTTTGTGAAGTCCTATTATATTTGTTTGATTAATAAGTAAGATGTCAAACTCACGTAGAGAGATTGGCTAATGGGTGCTCTCCTGAAGTAGCTTTATTCCCTAGGTGTGTTGCATGTGATGCTATTCTCGTAATGCACAATTTAAGGAGGGGATATGTGGTGTTGCATGTAAAAGAAGGGCGCTGAGGACACATGCCATTTGTTCCTTCACTGTGTGTTCATGTTGGAATTAGGGAATCTTATGCTCATTGTTTAACATTTCTTGAGGAATTCCTGGAATAGTGGCAGAGACTGTAGCAGCTTGGAGGTTGGACAAAAGGCGAGGAAAAGAAGTTTGCTGACTAGCACTTTTGTGCATGTATTGGATGATTTGGAGATAGGAATAGAAGAGTGGTTGAAGGAGTTGAAAATCTGGCGTGAAAAATTATCCTTGTGTTTTCGTATGAAAAAAGTCTTACTTTTTGTATTGATAGTTGGATACATGTATTGGAGTTTGGTTCTGAACATTATGGAGTATAATGTTTGGCAGCATTCATGAGAAGACAAAATAAGAGTTCTTTATCGGGATCTCAAATGTGATTCTTGTTAAGATATATTGTTAAATTGCTATCCAACATAAAAGAAGCTTGCTTATTTATACAAGAGGATTTCTGAAAATGGAATGTTGGTGTCAATGGTGGTATCCCTCCCTTTGCAAATCATTGCCTTTTGATGTATAACCCTAGAAGTAGTTCTCAGCCTCCTGAATCCTTGTCTTCTTTCAGACCCCTTGTATTCGCCATACTGTTATATCCTTGAATGCCCTGAAACTTCATGTAATTTCTAGATCATATTCACTTCAATTAGTGGTAAGATTTACTAATTTGGTGGATTGTCTTCTAGGTTTCTTGCTCATGCAAAGGTTGAATCTTTGAAATCAAAGGAGGCAGCTGAACAAAGAATGCTTAGAAAGAGAAGTTGGTTTTCTTTTAGTTGGTTAGTCATAAACTATATCCTTCGATCAGTTCACAAACAATTTTGTATTTTATCTTAAAACTGTTCTGAAATTCCTTTTTTCTTGTTCTTTGTGACTGATCTTTTCCCCATATTTATCTCTTTCACACATTTAGATTTTTTCTGCTTGTTACTTTAGGAGTACAGATACTGCAGATGTGTCTGCGGGGGACACTTCTGAAGAAGCTAATACACTGGAGGACCAATTGACTCGGGAGGAATGGCATGCAATCAATAAATTACTTAGTTACCAGCCAGATGAGGAATTGGCGCTGCAGCATGGAAAAGAAAATATGATCCAGTATTTGTTAAATGTTTCCATCAGTAGGGCAGCTGCAAGGATAATTGATATAGATCACATAGAGATTATTGGCGGTAGATTTGAAAATCTGTGTGTGTCCACAAAGCTAAAGCATCGAAACTCCCATTGCGATCTGGCACTGAAATTTTACGGATTATATGCTCCTGAGGGTTCGCTTGCCCAGGTCTGCCTTTTTTAAATGTCATCTTTCTGAATGGTCATAATTAACTATATATGTGAATCTAAAGTACAGCATAATGTGTCTGTATAGCCTTTTAGTTGGGTCTCCTGTCCAAGTTATGACGTGATTAAAATGTCTGTGGCTGGTGCTACCTGTGATAAAAACTGGTGATATTTGGTACTAAGTTCCTTTTCCAATCTTCTATCTGTCGTTCACTTGTTATTTAGGTTCCCTTCTTGATCCTCTATTGTGATTTTTTCTTTTTATTATGTTTATTAATGTCAGAGATTGTATAATTGGTGTTATAAGACCATCTCCAACCCACCTCTATTTTACTCTCTAGTCTCTATATTTGGAGAGTAAAATAGAGAATGAGCTCTCCAACCACCCTCTATTTCACTCTCTATTGTCCATTTATAGAGAGGCTTAATAGTAGTTCTCCAATTCATCCTCTCTATTTCACTTTTTGATTATTTTATTATTATATAATTAAATAATATTTGTAATTAACATATTATAAATCATATAAGATCATTAATTAAATTTCTAATATTCGTCATTATTTTTTAATGTAATATAACATTTTAAAAGATATATTATTTAATATACTACTTTCATCCCGAATAATTATATTTTTTTTTAATTTTCATCACTTTAAATATATAATTTAAAATTATTATTATTTTTCATTTGAAGAATGCACAAAATTTAAATGATAAGATGAAATTTTAATTTAAAAATACAATACATAACATAATAATTTAAATACAAGATAACAATACAATACATAACATAATAATTATCAAAACCACAACAATAATTTAGTAATCTGGTAGGTCATTTCTAGATTTACCAATATTCGAAAAAAAATTAGTGTATGATATAGAGATTGTTGTGGTTGTGATTGAGGATGTGGTTGTTAATTTAGAATAAAATATAATTTTATATTAAATAAATAATTTGAAAAGAATAAAGTTTTATATTACATGAAGATTATATAGGGTGATTATTCGGAAAAAAGAAGAAATGATTTACATTATGAAATAAGAAAATAAAAATGAAACAAGAATAATAATATAATATTGAGGAGAGAGAAATAGATTTCTTTTTAGAGAGTAAAAGAAAGAATTGAGTTGGAGTTGGTTGTCTCCAAATATAAAGAACTCTATATTTGGAGTAAAAATGAGAATAGGGTTGGAGATGCCCTAAAGTTTTGTAAAAGGAAGCTAACCTTTTGCATATATAATCCTTGATATTTTTTTCCAACGGTAGTGTATGGCTAGCTTGCATGCTCCTCGATTAATCGACCATTTGCATGCTATCTTTGATCAAGACATGCACTGGGTCACACTCTCCACCAAGGCTTGATACAGAGATGGAAAAAATTACCTTTTTTTTTTATCACTGTTGGGATTCGAACTATGGCCTGGCCGCACATTCCGGTGCTAGAATCATGGCTTGACTTGAGCATGAAATTGCACTTGCATATTTTCTTATGGTGTGTGTTTTAGGGCTTGCATGTTTGATTTAAAATGTTTAGGTTTAGTTCTCTAATGTAGATTTTTTTTTTTGAAACTCGTAACTTGTATTCCTCAGCATTAAGGGCTATGCTGGCCACCTCCTAAAAGTAGTAACAGAGAAGGGAAAAAGAAAAACCGAAAACTTATAAAGAACCTATGAAATCCACTAATTGGATTTCCTCTTCTATATTTTGTTCTTTACTCCAAAAACCTAAGAAAGTAATTACATTCCATTTAATCCTATGTATTGAGCATTCCTATCCTTCAAAAATCCTTTGATTCCTTTCCTTCCAAATATTCCACCAGATACAAGCAGGTACCGTCCTCCACCACTTCTTTTGACTCTTGGTGCCCCCCCTTCTGATCCAACTACTCAGTAAGTCTGCTGTGTGTTCTGGCATACACCAGTTTAGGCTAGATAAATTGAAGAATAAATCCCATACTTGTGTTGTTACTTTGCAGTGCAAAAATAAGTGTTTGTTTGGTTTCCAGTGCCTCTTTGCATAGTAAGCATCTAGAGGCTATGCTGATGCCCCTTTTCTGTAACGCTTTATGAATCAAACAGGCTCTCCTAGCTACCAACCAGACAAAACACTTCACTTTAGTGGGAGCCACACTCTTCCAAACAGCACTCCATGGCCCTGTTATCCTTCCTCCAGTTACCGATAGACCCCACTTATACAATCGGTTGAAAGAGAATCTTCCATCTGGGTGTTGTCTCCATAATAGACTCTCTGTTTCCAAGTTAGTACCTGGAAAGTCTTCTATCATATTCAGTAGTTCAATTACCCCTTCTATCTCCCAGTCATTTAACAACATTCTAAATACCAAATTCCACCCTTGTTGAGACCACAACTCACTGATTTTGCTATCTGGATGCACACTGATAGAATAAAGTCCAGGAAACAAACTTTGAAGAGATCCTTGACCAGTCCAGTCTTCTTTCCAGAATAAAACCTTATCCCCCCTCCCAACTTTAACTTTTGTATTAACTTCTACAGCCGGCCAAAAGCTTCTGATAGTCCTCCAAACTCCAACTCCGTAAGTGGTTGTTACTTCAGTTGTACACCATTCCCCTTCTTGGCCGAATTTGTTTTGTATCAGCTCTTTCCATAGTGCATGCTCCTCTTGGTTGTACCTCTATAGCCACCTTCTTAGCAGACTTTTATTCTGTAACTTGAGCTTCCTTACTCCCAAACCCCCATAATTCCTCCCTTGTTGAACTTCTGCCCATTTTACTAAATTGAAACTGCTCTCAATTTTATTTCCTTGCCAGAGGAAATTCCTTCTCAAAGCATCTAGAATTTTGATCACTCCACCAGGTATAGGGAAAAGGGACATCACATAAGTTGGTAAGGAATCTAGCAGAGTTTATTAAAGTAAATCTACCTCCCAATGAAAGGTATTGAGACCTCCAAAGTGCCAACTTCCTAATGTAGAAATTTTAGCATGGAAATATGTTCTTTTCTTGGTTATGCATTTTCTTGTTTTTGGGATTCAGCTAGGCATATTGGAAAAGGAGAAATAGATACACTTCGATTGAAATGAAATTCATCATTTCCTTAGTCCATTAACCTAAGATGAGTTTTCTTTTATATGTTTTTGCGCTTTAAACTTAGTTATCATTAGTGATTGTACTGCAGTCGGAATGCTGTCAGTAATTTGCTCCCAAACAGAGGCAACTCCATTAAAGTAACCTTGTGTTAATTCTATTACCGAAATGATATATGATTTAATTCTGCGGAACAACACAAAAAAGACAAGAAAACGAAGTAAACAAATCCTCATAATTCGGTGCATGGTATCACAGGAATGCACCAGCAGCAAATATTTCAATGTAATTGTTCATTTTTCTGCTAAAATAAGTTAACTATGATAAATTCCATGAGTACTAAATCCGTTGGGATGTGCCCATCTAAGCAATGAGCTAACCTGAATAGTAGGGTGGAATGGATATTGACGATTATATAGCTGGCGTCAATTAATTTGGAATTGATGCATATTTGATATATTTGTTTTTTGCTATACATATGAGCAGTTGTGATCAGCGGAAGTGTTTCTTTGCAGAGTGTCGTTAGTGAGCAGAAGGTGAATGCTCTAGAAGCTAGTTTCATACAAGCACCTTCTGGGGAAAATGTTGACTGGCGTCTATCTGCAAGAATCTCTTCTTGCGATGTCACGGTATTGGGCCATGCTTTCATTTCCTGCCTGTTTGTTCAGATACATGTGAAAGTTTCTGTTGATTTTGTATTGTTTTTGTCGAAAATACTTTGCAAGTTAGAAGATCTTGAAATGTTGGCATATAGGTAACTTAATTCCACCTAATTTAGCATTTGTTATTCAATCCAGTATATTTGAACTTGTGAGATTTCATTCTCAAGTTTAATTAATTGATATGGTTTTTGAATTTAAGGTTCATTCTTATATTGACGTCACCCTAGAATTGCTGGATACTGCTGATGGTAAAGGTTATGTGATTTTAAATGGAATTTTCTTTTTATTATGTGATCAAGATTTCATTTGATTGCATGCGAGTTATAAGAGCATGAATCTTGTAGGATCCCTGCTTGGGTTGTTTTACTGTAACATACTATATTATTCTGATGCTTGGAACGCTTTCCTCTTAATGAATTCCTTGTGTCTAGAAAAAGAAGAATGGGTTACCTGATACCTGTTGCTAGTGGGAGGTGGCAGGTATCCCGTGGAATTAGTCGAGGTGCGTGAAAGCTGGCCTGAACACCACGGTCATAAAAACAAAAAAGAAGAAGAATGGATAAGGATATAGATGTTGATGTCAGCCCCTACTCGCTTTTATTAGTGTGTTCTTATTTGTTTGTTTTTGTATTGGAGGCAGCAGGGACTTATGATTGTTTGACACCCAGTTGTGAACTTTCTTAGCCACTATATTGCTTTATGTTTCGTTGGTCATGGTCCACTATTGGCTGTATCGGCCTCCGTCAATGCGCTTTATTCCATCTTATTGTTTTGATAAACTTAGTTTTATCAATATAATTTTAAAATTCCGTCTCAAAAAAAATATAATTTTAAAAGTCCTGTATACGAGATGTACCACACTATACACCTAATCTTGAATTGTACTAGATGATTAACAACCTTTGCTTCCCCAACAACACCACCACCATACCCAGTCACAAGTGGGGTCTGGTTAGGTTACGGAGGGTGGGCTGTACACAGACCTTACCCCTACCTTAGGAGGTAGAGAGGCTGTTTCCGATAGACTGCTAACCCCATACTCATGAAGTTCCAGCTAGTGTTTGTATCTTTTTCTTTTTCTCAAGTTTTTGCCTTACGATAGCTTAGCATGCTGTTGGCCATGCAAAGAAGCTGATGTACTTGGTATTTTTGGAATCCACACTGAGAGGTAAGAGAAGTTTGTCTTAGTAATGTCGGATGGATGATCATTCAGATCAATCTTTGTCCTTTCCATTTTGAATTATAATTTATAGTTGTTCATAATCAAGAGATTTTATTTGTAGAGGAACCCAAGTAAGTTGTGAAGTTCTTCCATCTCAAACCTTTAAATTTCTTCTGCCTTTTGTGGTTCCACAGAACTCTTCCTTCCTGCTCCCTGCGTTTGTGGACCATTGGTTTCTTCTTCTGGCAAGAAATACCGAGTATGATAGGGAATACATTGCATAAGGAGATATCTCCGTAGAACCTCTGTCTCCAAAGGCTGACTCTAGTGTCATCCCCCTCTTTAAACTAGGCATTTCTGTAACAATTATCCCACATCTTCATGATGCTTCTCCACAAAAGGCTACTACATATGGTCCGGGTATCTGGTTTCCTCCAACTTCTTTGTTGTGCCCCAATCATGTCAATGATGATATTCTCCATAAAGACTCGTTAGTCCTCCAAGCAAAATCTCCAAATCCATTTGTTCGCTAAGGCACTATTGCAAACCTTTGTACTATGAACCCCTACCCCTTTATGAGCGATTTTACTACATTCTAGTTTATGAGATGGTATTTCTTCGCCTTTTCACTAATAGAAGTTCTCCAATTCTTCCGCCACATTAGTTGGTGTAGTCTAAATAACATAACGAGTCGGTAGAGAGGCTAGATATTTACTCTTAATCATATTTCATTTCCACCTTCCTATAAATCTCGTTGGTCATTTTGTTAGTTTTTTCTCTACTCTATTATTGGTTTCTGTACTGCAGAATCTTTGAGGATTGCACCCAGCTGTAAGTAATCTTAAGTTGTAGGAAGCAATCCTCATTATACCTAACGACACCAGTAATCTGTTCTATGTTCTCCACCTTCTCCATTGTATAATGTCATGCTTCTACAAATTTACCTTCCATAAAGAAATGAATCTTGGGCTTAACTTAACCTCAAAAATAGCTCATCAGTTGAGGATTGTCCAACTCCATATCGGAGACAAAATCTCCCATCCCTAGCCGGCCATGGCTGGACATCTGGTGCGTTGACCATTTTAATATAGGGGCCAAACATCTGTAAACAATGAATTGGGATGAACCTTGCTCTGATACAATGTAAAGAAATGGATCTTGGGCCTAACTCAACCTCCAAAGCTAGCTCATAGTATGAGGGTTGTCCAAGTCCATATAAGGAGACCAAATCTCTCATCCCTAGCCGATGTGGGACACTCAAAACCTTCATATACTATAATATCTTGTATCTCAACTACTGAATTTGAACCACCTCTGCATTACATTTGACTAGTTTTTCTTCTTATATGGAACCTCTTTTGGAATTTATATTATTTGTCTATAGTGTTAACCTAGTTAAGCATGACTCTTAAGTTGGTATTCCAATTATGAAGTAATCTTAACATAGTAAAACATATAGTCAGAGTACTATGAAAATTATGATATAAGATCTCTCGTAAATTAACTGGGATCTTGTCTATTCTTTGTATGTGACTGGTATCCCCATGGGTGCTTTTTCTTTTGAATTTACTTCTGTTTATCATTAAGAATTGATGGGAAGGGAAAAAAGGAATTTTAGTTTTGCAGTAGTATTTGTATGGACAATGGAGCAGATAGTGTGAACAAACAGTAAATGATGTATCTCTTTGTCCCCTTCGTTAAGCTGATTTTCTGCCCTGTCATCTCTGTCAGATTGTGACATACATGTCCCAAGAAAAATAACGTGCATAAAAATAATAATTATTGTTGGATTCCATGTCGAATTCACAATTTTGCATATGCATTGTATTGGTTCTCATGTCAAGGTTGTTATTGTTTATTTTATTTTGTGTTTTTGGGCACTGCATTGGAAGGTGAGCCTTGGAGAAAGTTGTCTCTGACCCATGGAAGCAACCACTAATGCTTGCATTAGGGTAGGCTGTCTATATCACATCTCTTGGGATGCTGCCCTTCCCCGGACCCTACTAACGCAGGATGTTTTGTGAACCGGGCTGCCCCCGGTTTGCATGTGAATATCAAACGAATCTATATCACTTATCTTTCAAAATTACTTGACAGGTTTTCAGGGAAACCTATGACCGGTTTTTAGAATTTATGAAAAGGAGCAATGCTGTTAGCCCTACTGTAGCATTAGAAACTGCAACTGTGTTACAGGTGATGTTTTCTAAATATCCAGTATATTATGTTCTACTTCCATGTAACTGTAGCATTTTGTGAATGAAGCTAATCTTTCATAGTTAATGGCTAATGCAGAAAAATATTGAAAAGATGACTCGCAGAGCTCAGGAGCAATTTCAGATGGTACTCAAGAAGCAAAGCAGGTTACTTAATTTACTGTATGATTTTTCCATATTTTCCTTGTTCTAACGTGGAAGGTGTAGTGCCCAATGCCCAAGGGCTATATATTATTCTTTTTCGCGTTTAACATGCTAATGTGATAGAGGTAAAAGCATATCCTAGAACATATATGTTTCCTGGCAAAAGTAGTTAGCAGCATAACCCTTCCTATGATATCTGGTCTGAATAATTATGTGTGTCTTGGACCAAACCTTGTGTTTGAATTCAAGAAGTTTTGAGTTACTTTATGTATTGCTCTTTATTTTTTATTTCTTTTTTCCTTAAAGTAATGGCGAAGTTTAGAACAACTAACAATATTTTATGGGAGTGAATGTTCGGTCTTAAGGTTTCAACACATACAGTAGATGAAACCATGAATGTTAATTTTTCTGCTGTTATACAACATTGGACAAATCTAATGTTCACATTGTAGCACACATAAAGGAGAAAATGAAATGCCTCAGATTGCTTAAACATGTCTTCCTAGACCTTCGCGTGCTTTGGTCCATAGGTGTGACTAAATGATCATTGAAGGTGGTGATAATTGATGAGAAGACCTAAAATCACATGGTGAAAAGTTTTCTTTGACTACTTAAATATTTTGATATTAATGCGAAACTTAGCCAAGAATGGGACAAAATGGAAAAGCAAAGGATTCCAATATCAACTAGGCACTGTTGTTATTGTTGCCACTCTACCATTTGGCCATTGGTTATTAGGGACATTTTAGTTTCCAGAGTTTTATATCTGCATAGGGATAAATGGAATTTAGAGAATTCCTATTTTGGAGAATCTCTAATTTGTTTTAAAAGGCAAATTATTTTGGAAGGGGAGCCTTGGAGTAACTGGTAAAGTTGCTGCCATGTGACCAGGAGGTCACGGGTTCAAGCCTTGGAAACAGCCTCTGGCAGAAATGCAAGGCAAGGCTGCGTACAATAGACCCTTGTGGTCAGGCCCTTCCCCGGACCCCGCGCATAGCGGGAGCTTTAGTGCACCGGGCTGCCCTTTTTTTTTTAGGTTCACATAACTAGTTGTGAAGATTACAATCCAGTAGTTGTATACTTAATTGGGTGAATAATGATGCAGGATTGTTATGAGGTGAATAGTATTGTAGGGATTCCCCTGATAGCTTTTTAGCTTTTTGTCCCAATGGGTTCCCATGTTAGCTTTTTAGATTTTGTTTGCTCTATGATAGTGTACCAAAGATAACATACTAGTGCTCACTCTTTTCTAACTACTTTGCATCTTCTTGATGCCATGAATGGAATCAATTACTTCATCTAAAAAAACGTATTGTAAGGATTGTTATTTGCTGAATATTGACACAAGGAATATCATGCTAGTATTACTTTAAGTGGATTACAACAATGACATACCCAGTGTTATCAAAGGCGAAAAGCGCAAAAAAGCTATAAGATCCATTAGGGCTTTAAGCGCAGATCGCAAATAAAAGTGTGAGCTTTAGTGAAAAAGGCGCAAAAGGAGAAAAAGATACAAATATATATATTTAGTTCAAGACCAATACTTATAAACATGAATGACAAATATATGACCAAAGAAATTGAAAAAAGGTATGATAAAGCAGTGTTATATGGAGTGGAGTACTGACCAGTAAAGAACTCTCATGTTCAAAAGATGCATGTTGCGGAGATGATGATGTTGAGATGGATGTGTGGACACAGTAGGAGTGATAAAATTAGGAATGAGGTTATTCGGGAGAAGGTGGGAGTGACATCTGTGGTAGACAAGATGAGAGAAGCGAGACTGAGATGGTTTGAGCATGTGCAGAGAAGGGGTGTCGACGCCCCAGTTAGGAGGTGCGAGCAGTTAGATTTGGGGGTCATGCAGAGGGGTAGGGGACTGAAAAATTATTAGAGAGAGGTAATTAGACAAGATATGACGCTACTCCATATCACCGAGGACATGACCTTAGATAGAAAGGAGTGGGGGTTGCGGATTTGGATAGAATGTTGTCTGGCCGTATGTCGGTTTAACATGGTCGTAGGTCTAGGCGTGCCTTTATAGTTGTGTTGTTATTGCCTTTGATTATCACAACTTTGCTATCGTTATTGTTCTTGTCTTGTAAAATTTGCATCGCTTTTTGTTTTTTGCCATTATGCTATATATATTATTTTTCTCTTTTACTTGAGACTGTGACTTTTGAGCAGAGGGTCTTTCAAAAACAGCCTCTCTATCTCCATGAGGTAGTGGTAAGGTCTGCGTACATTCTACCCTCCCTAGACCAACTTGTGGGAGTTCACTGGGTATGTTGTTGTTGTTGTTGTTGGTGGTGGTGTCACTTCTTCAAAAGAGGCTCATTGGCAAGGAAAAGTTTGTCTTTGAACCTTGATGACCACACTGAAGCGCACATAAAGCGAGGTGAAGCGCTAAACACGTTTTGAGCCTCGTTTCAGGGCTTAAGCACGCTTAAAGCGCTTTTGACAACACTGGACATACCTAGTATAGTCTTACACATGGGTACTTAACTTTCGTGAGATGTCCCTTCGTACGAAACTAACATTCTAAAATCCTAAGAGGTTTATGATGCAGTTATGGATCTTTGACAACCAAGCAAATTGCGGCTGATAATTTGGTTATTTGGATTAGCCAAACATGGGACTGATCCACGAAACAACTATCACAACCATATATAATTTGGTTATTAGTTGAGGTGTAATTCATAAGAAGTGATCAATCAACAAATGCCCACCTTGGATCAAGATTTTTTCATCCTTTTTCTCCCATTTTTTGGAAAGACAGTCTATTGACAGGGAAAAATGTACAATTGAAGAAGTTTCATGTGGTTTCCAAAACATGCTTTCGTGAAATACATAATAGATTGAGCATGTTGCCGGTGTTTTTACAAGAGAAGCACAAAAAGATGACATTGTTCCAGGAGTTTGAATTAACAAGCGAGAAGCGAAGCACACAAATTATGGGAAATGCGAGATCACCCGAGTTGGGAGATGGACAATATTGAGGTCCAAGCACAAGTCTGAAATTGCACGGTTGGGCTCTACCAACGACATATCTAGGTTTACTACCACGAGCATCTAATAAGGACCAAGTAGCTTGGATCTCGGTTATAGAAAGGGTAGAAAAGATGATGTCAGATTGGCAAATAAGATAATTGTTCAAATGGTGAAAGTAAGTGTCAATTAAAAGAACCTTATCACGTATTGTACATACTTCACGTCTTTGTGCTCACTCCAGTCAGTGTACAAGGAACTTGGTAAAACTTTCGAGGGATTTTCTATGAGACGTTACAAGCACGGGGGAGGAAATTCACTTGGTAAGTTTGGAGACCGTCACCATACCAAATTGTTGGAGTGGATTAGAATCAAAGATCTAAGGCTTTTAATAAGGCGATAGTGGGAAAATTGTTATAGAGATTTTTGCATAGACTAGAATACCTTTTTCGGAGGGGGTGATTGCTTAGAATTCAACCTTCACAAGATAGGGATAAGGCTGCGGACACACCACCCTTCCCAGGCACCAATTATGGGATTACATTGGGTATGTTGTTGTTGTTGGACCTGTAGAAGAGAAGACGTAGGGCATGAGATGTTACTCCTCTAGCGCTTATGTGGAACATATGGAGAGAGAACTTTTGATGGAGTAGATAGATAGTTTATGTTAACTTGAGGAAGTCTCTTATCCCTTATCTTTTTGATGCACCCACAAAGTTGCTATATGTGTAGAAGGTTGGGTATCATTCATGTAAAACTGTATGTTTTTTATAGGGTTTTTACTTTTTTGGTTTACCTCTGGTATACGGGCGGCTTTTGTCCCTTTAATGAAATTCTGTTACTTCATCAAAAGCGAGTTACTGGAAATTTATAAGTACCAAATGTATAAGAATATAGGAGTGTAATAATGAAACTGCAATTAAAATAACTAATGTTAGTTTCCTATTTACTACTGATGTTAGTCCAACTTCTCAGAGTTTAGATTCGAAGAATTGGTCACTTCTCATTGAGATCAATTCGTGTGTTACTGTTCGAAGCACACGCCTCTCTAAAGCTAATGGCTTTCGCGAATTAAACAATGACCTTACATTTTATTGCTTTAAGCGATGACTTTTACTAACATCACATGATTGATATTCAATTCTTATGATTTGGTTCTTGCTTCTTGGGGTGGATTATTCTTTGGTGCTGATAACTTTTTTTCTCAGATTCGCCCTTGATATTGATCTTGATGCTCCAAAAGTCAGAGTTCCTATTCGACCACATGGCTCTTTCCAATGTGATAGCCATCTTCTTTTGGATTTGGGGCATTTTACTTTAAATACCAAGGTATGTCATGTTCCAGAAGCTAAGTTATTTTTTTCCTATACACAACTAATTAGCATATGTGTCTTGGATATAGGGAGATGGCCTACTGGGTGATCAGAATCAAAGTTTGTATTCTCGTTTTTATATCTCTGGAAGGGACATAGCAGCTTCTTTCACAGAATGTGGTTCTGATAATTGGGAGTGCAGTTTGTCATGTCAGCCTTCGGCATGTCATAACCTGGAAGATGCCAAGAACTTATGCTCTCTTGTTGACAGGTGTGGAATGGCTGTTATTGTGGATCAGGTACAAAATACTAAAATAGTTTATTCTGTTTTGACTTCACGATCAATGGTGTTCAATTAGCAGTTGGATTCTGATGTTCTCTTCTTGTGGTTGCTTAATTTTGTTACTGTTTATCTTTTTGTGAAGATTAAGGTGCCTCATCCCGGCCATCCATCAATGCGTGTTTCTGTTCAAGTTCCTAATTTTGGCCTTCACTTTTCACCAGCAAGATATCGCAGGCTGATGGAGTTGTTAGATATACTATATCGAACAATGCCAGAAACCGAGCAGCCTGCTATTGAAAATCTTCCACCAGAATATGCCCCATGGTATCCCCCTGATCTTGCAACTGAGGCTCGGATCCTTGTTTGGAAGGTATGTAGGTGTTGTATGAATTGCAGTTACTATATTAATCAATGGCTTAATATCGTTAACTTTACTTTGTTTACTTGAATTAGGGGATTGGCTACTCAGTTGCTTCATGGCAACCATGTTATCTTTTGTTATCTGGTTTATATCTTTATGCCTTGGACTCTGAGCTCTCCCACAGTTATCTTAAATGCTCAAGGTGCATATTTTAGATTTTAGATATTCATCTTCCGTACTTTTATCCTCTGCCTTGTTTCTTTCACCTCTGTATATGGAAGTTGTCCAACTTGTTTTGTCATTTTGAATCCTATAGTATGGCTGGTAAGCAAGTTCATGAAATTCCTCCTGCAAACATCGGAGGTAGCTTTTCCTGTATCAGCATCAGTGCGAGAGGCATGGATCTGCAGAAGGTATGCAAGTCTCTTCATTGAAAACCTTCCCCAACACATAGATGAGCAGGCACGCACTTGCAAAAGTGCAGTATAGGAAGATAGGTTGTGGAAAGTGAGAGAAATTGAGAATCAAGAGAAAATGTTGAGGCAAAAAGTGTGTAGCAACTATTTCATAAAGACCTAAAAGCAGATAGAGAAAGACAGCACGTAAGCTATTGCTCTATGGGAGTTTTCAGAGGAACATCTTAATATTAAACAGTGAAGTAATATTAAAAAGAGGTCTTGTGTGATGAAAACCATATTTGAAGAAAATTCTAAATGGAAATTGGTTCAATGCAATTTGGAAGTCGGACTAAAAGTTTGGGCAATTGCAGTGTTATTCTGAGACCCCTCTACATTGTGAGAAATATTGTAGAAGAATATTATTGAATTGTGTCTCTACATTATTTCATTGAGACCTTATTTATAGACACTACATTAGACTCCTTTTTCAACTAGGACACTATATTATAATCTTTTTCTAAGTAGGATTCTATGTATTATTCCTATTCATATTCCTATTCTAAGTAGGATTGTATATACTATTCTTGTTTCTATTCCTATTCTAACACTCCCCTCAAGCTGGTGCATATAAGTCATATGTAACTAGCTTGTTACAGATGTAATCAACATGAGGACTGGTGAAGATATTTGCAAGTTGATCACTCGACTTCACAAAATTGACATGCAATGTCAATGTGCGTAGCCTACTCATGAAATATTGGATTTGATACAGAATGTGATAAAACACATAATGATCAGCTCCATTACGAGTCATGCCAAACTCCTAAATTAATGTGCTGAACTTTCCAAACCAAGCTCGAGAAGACTTGCTTCAGTCCATAGAGTGACCTGCATAATCGACATACAAGGCACAAAACTTCCCTTGAGCAACAAAACTAGGTGGTTGCTCCATGTAGACTTCTTCACAGTGTAACAGTCGTCGGAAAGTGCTCAAAATCTGGCATAAAATATATGGATCGTCTTGAAATTAGTAGACTAGTTGACATTAAACAAAAGTCACCGAAAAATTGCCCGGAACATGCTCATGTGTCGGAGTATTAGATTTGATGTCGGAAAGTGGTCAGAATCTGAGAAATAAAATTATATGCGTAGGGTCGGAATGATGGCATGATCCTACTGAGAAAGAGAATTGTATGGTAAGATCAGAATGATGGCACGATTCGACTAAAAAATAGAAACTATATGGGTAGGGTCGAATTAGTGGCACGACAAAAAGAGAAATTATATGGGTAGGATCAGAATCATGGCACGACCCTACACAAATAAGAAATTAGTCACCAAAAAGATGGCACTGTGCTACACAAATTGGATATGAAAAAATAGTCACTCAAAAGATGGCACAATGCTACATAAATTGGTTATGAGAAAGTAGTCACGGAAAAGATGACACGGTACTACACAAATAAGATATGAGAAAGTTTTCATCGAAAAGATGTACGGTGCTACACAAATTAGATATAAAAAAGTTCTCTCTGGAAAGATGGCACGGTGCTGTGCAACTCAGATATTAGAAAGTAGTCCAGTAAAATGCACGACGCTACATAAATTAAATATGAGAAATAGTCACCGGAAAGATGCCCCCAGTACTACACAAATTAGATATGACGAAAAGTCATCGGAAAGATACACGGTGACCCGACTTTTGCTAACATAATTATTGGCCACAGGCGGCATATATGGGTAATAGCTGCCCGCCGGCATCGGAAGCTCTTTGATTCTCTGCCAAGATCGTAGAGGCTCTAATACCATGTGAGAAATATTGGAGAAGAATATTATTGAATTGTGTCTTTGCATTATTACATTGAGACCTTATTTATAGACACCACATTAGACTCTTTTTTCAACTAGGACACTACATTATAATCCTTTTCCAAGTAGGATTCTATATATTATTCCTATTCATATTCCTATTCATATTCCTATTCCTATTTCTATTCTAAGCAGGATTGTATATGCTATTCTTGTTTCTATTCCTATTCTAACATGCATGAATAAGAAAAATGGGATAAGAAATGAAGGGAGCACGAGTTGATACATGGTTATAGAAAAATAATTCACGGCACCACAATCTAGGCTCCTCAATTTCTAAGAAATGATGAATAAGTAAAATGGTAAACAAAGCAATAAGATGAAGAGAAAGATCCTTATCACCTTTGGGCCTATATCATTATAAATGCTAGAAGAAGATAGTTAGATTGGGTGCAATGAGCACATGGACACTGCAACAATGACAGTCACTCATCTCCAAGAAGAAATTCAATATTTAAATAGTGGAATTGGAATTACCCATCAAAAAAGAAATGGGGAACAAGGATTTGATCATCCTTTGACAAAGGAAAGACAATTTCACACAATTTTATCTTATCATAAATTTGATTGACTAGATAGAGTTGCTTGGAATTCTCAAAGGATACAAATCTTTGTTACAAATTTCATCTCCACTTGTAACCATCTAATGGTCTTTTGCTATAAAGGGGCTTCTGTACATGGTTTAATTTTTGAAAATTAATGGGCTTAGATCTTTTACATAGGCTCAAATGTATAGGAGTGGGCTTGTATTTAGGAGGTGTAGGATAATGCTTTGTTTCTTCTTGTAACTTATTGCTTTAACATCTTTCAAATAAACACTAGAGTTAGAGCCTAACAAGCTAAAACACAGGCTTCTTAGTTGGATTATACTTATAAAAATATCTACTTTGAATACACCTTTGTTAGGAAACGAGTTGAATATTTGATGGTTTTGGTTTGTTAGGAAAAGGATTCTGTTGAGTTCCACATTGGTGGGATGAGGAAAAAATTGGTCTCTTCAAATGGTTTGGGCAATCCTTACCTCATGAGCTAGATTTTGAGGTTGATTAGGCTCAAGGTCCATTTCTTTAACATGGTATCAGGGTCAGGCCCATCCTAATTTATTGTTCATCTAATGTTTGGTCCCAATCTTATTTTGTCCACGCTCCAGATGTCCTGTTTTGGGCATGCGGGGGTGTTGAGTTGTCATGAACCAACCCCGTAGGCCGTGATGGGTGCCCGAACTGGACACTCGCGTATACCCTTGCCAGCTATAAGCAAACCAGTCCCCTGTTTGAGTCACAGTATACAACATGCAAGAAAACATATAAGCCGACAAGGCCATCACGACGGGGGATACCTCCCCAAAACATAAACTATATCCGCACGACTGTACATACATACCTATGTAACCCATATACAACCCACACACATATCTACAAACCTCTAAGAGTATAATGATAACATAAGGCGGGACAGGCCCCGCCGTACCCCTGAATAGACAAAACGAGTGTACAAATCAAGAGACCAGTACCACAACTAGGCTCCGATACAATGGAGCTTCCCCCGAACTTGCTCGTAGGACTCCTAAGCTGGTGGGTCTCCAAAACGTACGTCTGTACCTACGGGCATGAACGCAGCCCCCGAAGAAAGAGGGGTCAGTACGACATATGTACTGAGTATATAAAGCATAACTGAAGTAGAGAGAGAGTCAGGGAAATAAATGTGATACTTAAGAAGGCACTGCACCTATACTTGTAAATCATAAGCAAATATGCATGCTCACATATATAATATAGCTGGCCCTTTCAGGGGCTCGGTGAATCATAATTGTAGGCCATCATAGGCCCGACGCCATTTCCACCTTATCACATCACATCATCACATATATATACATACGTACCCGACCCTATAGTGAGGGGCTCGGTGAGTGGATCATGTCATTGCATTACCATGTCTTTATTAACGTACCCGACCTTTTAATGAGAGACTTGGTGGATAATGCAGTGAACTACGCACGATTTCGTACCCGGCCCGGGACTCGGTGATAGAAGGGTTACGGTATACACGAGTAGAGTAGTGAGTAACCATATGCAATTTAAATCATCATTGGAGACTTATTGAAATAATCAAAATGAACTATCATTCAAAAATTAGGACAATCGCCATAACAAGTACCTTTGGAGTGTCATTATGGTTTGCATCAGAGTAGCACTTTTGAAATCATCTACTCGTATCAAGGCGTAATAAAATATCTTTTGGAAGTCAAGAAAATGGCCATCTTAGTGGCTTTGAGAATGGGGACTTCCTTGGGATCACATATACTTCATCTATTCGTTTCATAAAGTTCATGCCAAAAAAAGAAGAGTAACTTTACCTACTTACTACCTCTCAAGGTATAGAAAAACTTGAGAAGCCATAGTTCAATTATTGGAAGAGTCCTAGCTTGAAGGAGTGAATAAGAGTCATGCTTTATACCACAACATAAATTATACCAACTTAGGATGGTTGGACACTTTCACATGAATCTAGGCAAAAGGACATAAGTTCTAGGAAATTAAAAACGTTAGCCATCCTAGTGTACTTAAGAATAAAGCTTCTTGTAGACTTTGTGCATTCTTCGTCCGTTGGCTTTCTATGGGCCATGCCAAAAGAAGGAAGAGAATAAGCTTTACATACCCTCTACTTTCCCTCATAGAGTCATTATATACATATACCGTACCCGGTCCGTCATGAACTCGGTATCATAACTTTCTCATTTATTTACCATACCATCATATAACGTACCCGGCCCATGGTGGGACTCGGTGAGTAATCATAGCATTATAACATCGTACTTATGTCAAAGACATATCAAGAGGGAAGAAGGGTAGCTTTACATACTTGTGTCAAAAACATGCCAAGAGAAAGCTTCACATACCTTTTTAGGGATTAATTGAAATCCGTCTTGTCTTGATACCTCCTTAACCTATTTGACATGAAAGTAATACTAAAGTTAATAGCCTTTCACTTTTCAATATCCCACTCTACAACCAAGTACTAATAGGAGTCATTTCCTATCCATTACCCTCGACTAGTTTGTTACTAGTTCCGAAGCTACCGAAAATCGGGCAGCATTTCCCCTGTAACTTCAACATCCCCGAGATTTCGACTCGGCCAAAATATCAACAACCATACCAACAACAACAACCAGCAGCATATTTACAAGTAAATCACTTCAACATTGCACAATACAAGCTCCACACATCTAGCTCCAAACTACGATATCAAAATAGAGTTTTTAATCTTTATTTCACAAAATCTTTAACCATACCAAACGGAGGGTCGTGTGGCTGCAACCAGCAGCACCCACACCCTTTTTAGAACCCTTTCCAGCCCTGCAACACACAACCACACCAGCTACAACCGCAGCCCACAATCACAACGTACTACGCGACTTTGATTTAACTATAACGACTTCAATTTAGTTTGTTTTTAACATCAAGCATCGTTATGCAATTTTTCCACTTCCAACCTCATTTAAGACATGTATTACACCTCATGACAACATCATAAACTCTAGTTCAAAAGAGAAAACCTTACCTTGCCTGAAACTCGTCAAATTCGCCAAAACTTGCCTTGGAAGTTCCTTTAGCGCAACTAAAACTTTGTGGCTGCTTGCTAACGTTTTGGTGCTGCTCCAAACCATAAATTTACATTACTAACATCTTCATAACATCGTGGTATACCCTAGATAATTAATTCACAGAACGAAATCGGAGACTTACCTTTCTTTCTCCTTCGCCGAACCTACTCTCTCTCTAGTTCTAGATTTTTCTTCTCTTCTTTCTTTCTCTTAGGAAGATAAATGACTTTCTTGTAGATAAGAATGAGTCATAACATATATATAGGCTACTTTAGGGGGGTGACACGTGTCAAACCCTAAGTGGTGACACATGTCAAGCCCTAAGTGGTGACACGTGTTAAGCCCTCATTGGGCCAACACATCCCTTCCTCTTACCATAGGCTGCTGGCAGGTGGGGGTCCACCCCATTGCTCCAGCTGCTGCCACGTGACACTCTCGCTTGCTGCCACGTGTCATTCTCTGTTCCTCCTCGTGGGTTCGTAATCTCGTCTTACTTTACGAACCTATGTAATCCTTGCTACGTAAGCTTGGTATGTACTCAAATAGCTTAAGTATGTAAGATTTCCAAGTTGGTAGCTTACATAAGTAAGTCGAGTCCTACGACTCATTATTTGGTCTCCAACTTCTTCCGGATTCTTACAACGCTATTTCCAATCTTCCCTATCATGAGGTGTCACATTCTCCCTTCCTTAGAGTTGTTTGATAGCGTTATGGACTATCCGGCTCCCATGGTAACTTCTAAGAAGCTTGAGAAGCTTTAAGAAACTTAAGAATCCTTCCAAAAACTTAAGAAGCTTAAGAACCTTCCAAGGTACAAAAGTATGGGGTGTAACATGAGTTTCACATATGTGGGATGACGAAAAAATTGGTCTCTTTAAATGATCTTGGGTGATCGCTTTTCGTTTTATTTTGGCCATTATGCTATATATATTGTCTTTCTCTCTTACTTGGGACTGTGACTTTTGAGCCGAGGGTCTTTCGAAAATAGTCTCTCTATCTCCATGAGGTAGTGGTAAGGTTTGCGTACATCTTACCCTCCCCGGACCCCACTTAGGGATTTCACTGGGTATGTTGTTTTTGTTGTTGTTATTAAATGATCTTGGGTGATCCTCACCTCATGAACTAGCTTTTTGGGGGTTGGGTTAGGCCAAGGTCCATTTCTGTAACAGGTTCATTCCGATGAAATCTTTCCATGATTGCAACCAAACCTTTGTGCTTTAGCTATATGCTCACATAGTAGATGTGGCTAAATTAATCCTTAAACACTAATTGTTCCTGCATGTACAGGATGAATAATGCTCTTTCTCATTTATTTTAATTCGTTGTAAATATTGTGATACCACCACCAATGTGTTTCTTTTGTTCTTTCTGTTATGTATTTTACTTTCTTCATTAGGTTCTGAGTCTATGTGCAACTCTTCTTCCTTTTTTGTGTTCTACTTTTCTTCATTAGGTTCTGGAGTCCTCTAACACCATGATATTAGAGTTCCGTGATGAGGAGATGAAAGCTACTTGGCTGAGAGAACTTACAAAAGCCACTTATCGAGCTTCTGTATGATTATGCAAATAACGTCAATTGCTTTTTTCGTTCTTCTCTGTCTTACATCCTATAACCACCTAACTCAATACTTTCTTTACATGTCTTTGGTTTTAGGCTCCTCCTCCAATGGACATACTTGGAGAACTAGGTGATGACGTGATGGATATTGCGGAATCTCGAGCTGTAAATGCTAGGACAGCAGAGCTTGTTGTTAATGGAACACTGATTGAGATGAAGTTATCATTATATGTAAAGGTTGGTTGTCAGGATATCGTCCCTGCTAATCTTTCTTTTGTCCATATTTTGTATAAAAATATTTTGCTCTTGTCCTCCATCATGATGATTCAAGTAGTTGTATCTACAAAGACTTATTCTTCTTCTATTTCATTTCCGATCAAATTTGCAGGCTGTAGATGATCTGGCAGAGAGACTTGATGAGACACTACTTCTTGATGTTCTTGCTGCTGGTGGAAAGGTTTTCCTGACTTCCTATACATTAGTACAAGTTCTGGTTCTTGTTATATTTATTGTGTTCTAAATAGTAATTTCGTTTTTTTAGGTTTTGCGCAGGTAAATTATTTGCCAGTGTTTTCTTGTGGGGGTGGGGGTGCGGAGAGATTTCAAACGGTTTTTTATTGATGCATGAGATGAGCATGATTGATGAAATGAACCAAGCGTTGCTGCTTCTGTGTGCAAGTCTTGGAAAAATAATCCATTCGCGGAGTAAAACTAAGTTCGCTCCATTTTACTTTAATTCATGAAGAACTTTGCCTTTCTCTAAGTCAGCGTCTTTAAAAACTTATTTTCTCTTCTTTGATCAAATCCTCAATCCCTGGTCAATCAAGAGGCCTATGACGTTTGAAGTTCCTTTCTCTTAAGTTAGATTCTGCCATAGTAATGTACATTCATTATAGATTAAATAGTGATGATTTAACAGCTTCATGGATTGATTAACCATCTCATCTGTAATGACTTAAACATAATATTGTGGTGTGTGCTGTAGTAAAAGACAACGAGTAGTGAAATCTGAATAGGACCTTTATATAAAAAAAAGTAAATTACTTTTATCAGGTAGTCATTCAAGATAGAGCAACTTGTTATGTATACTTCTCTCTAGAAGCTATGAAGATGGACTCCCTGTCGTACAGAGGAGTCCTAGGGTAGCCAGCTTTGACCTTAGAGGGACAGTGCGAGAATTGACGAAGGCTTTGAGCTCACTTTCAGGCTTTCAGGGAGGCATATCGAGGCAAGAAAGGATTTTCTGAAGACTTAGTTGGGAGATATGAGAACAAGGTTGGTAACAGGGAGATGATTATTGAATGGGCTACTGACACGTGGGATGTGACCTCTGGCCGAAAGTTTCAGGGATGGGGGATAAAACGTTTGTCTTTCGTTTCGCTAGCGAGGTGCAGCCTTGCGAATGTTGGTAAAGGACTCAAATATGGTTGGGGGGAACTATCTTCTGCTTGATAGATGGTGTTAGAAATCTGGTTGCTTCAACCAGAGAAGGGATGTTGTCGTGGTTGTGAATGTGATTGGTCTATTGGCTCATCTGTGGTGTTTCAAGCTTTTCAAAATGATCCGAGATGCTTGTAGAGATTTCTTTGATGTCTCTTGCAATTTGGTACTCATTGCATTCCTTCGACAACTATTTTTCTCTTCTCTTGTACGATTTCGGTGTTCATAGGATAATTCGACGGTAATTGAGACATCCGAGTGATGTTGGTTGAAGCATGCAAGACTTTTGGAGCTATAGTAGGTTTGAACATGAAGTTCTTGACATGATCCTGAGGATGTAGCAGAGGAGACAAGTTCAATCAAAAAATAACAAGCTATGAGAAGGGGAGATGAAAAATTAAAACGTAGGGTGCGAAACTGAGGCTAAAAAGTTGATATGCGTGGTGAATTATGATGGGGGAGAAAAGAAGACTAGGAGAGGGAAATGCCATTCCTCTCACGGATAAAAGTCAAAATTCCCAGTTGGAACATAGGGGTTTGTGAAATAAAGGCATGGGAAAATATTATTAAGATTCATAACTCTATTGTATTAGGAACATGAGCAGTGTTGAGATTGATGTGTGGGCATACTAGAAGCGATAAGATTAGGAATGACGTCATCCGGGAGAAGGTGGGAGTGTCCTCTGTGGTGGACAAGATAAGGAGAAGCGAGACCGAGATGGTTTGGGTATACGAAGAGGAGGTGCACAAATGCTCCAGTGTAGGAGGTGCAAGAGGTTGGTTGTAGGAGGTACGCGTAGGGGGTTGAGCTAGGCAAAAAAAGTATTGGGGAGAGGTCATTAGACAGAACATAGCGCAACTTCATATTACCGAGGACATGACTCTATATAGGAAGGAGTGGAGGTCGCGTATTAAGGTAGAAGTTAATAAGGGTATAGTGTTGTCTTGCCTTTGTTATCTATCGTCATATGTTGTGTACTGTGTTTGGATTATCACACTATTTTGCGGCTGCTATTGTTTCTTTCTAATAGGTGCTACACTGCTTTTGTATTTACTGTTATGGTTTCATCATACGCCCTACCCTCTCTAGACCCCACTTAGTGGGATTTCACTGGGTATGTTGTTGTTATTGTTGTTGTAACTGTATTGTATACACTGCAATAGCTGTCTGATAGACCACTACCCTGCATGTTATGTATTCAGTAGAGACTCCAGCATAGTGGACTTTACTCATGTTCATGTTGGACGATAACCCTTTTCTCTGTACAGATTGTTGTTATCAACAACCCCGTTGGCAATTTAGCTTCACATGTGGTCTTGTGAAACTCCCACAATTTAGCTTTGACCAGTTAAACTGAAAATCATTTGCTACTGTGCATCTTTGTGTTAGAAATTGAACATAAAGTGAAGTTTTATTCTTTACCAGGTGCGTGTGTTGCATTCTGAAGGCGACTTGGCAGTTAAGATGAAACTACACTCTTTGAAAATTAAGGATGAACTTCAAGGTTCTTTATGTCCGGGTCTCCAATATCTGGCTTGCTCTGTTTTAATGGATCATGGTGCTGCCAGCTGCTCTGATCCCTTGGAACCTCATGCGAAAGAGCCACCTTTAATGGCAATTGACGAGGATGATATTTTCAAGGATGCCTTGCCAGATTTCTTGTCCTTTACAGATTCCATTGAAGCTACCACCCCTGAGAAGGAGCTATCAAGGGGAAGAAGTCTTGCTAGTGATATTTTCTATGAGGCATTGGGGTCTGATGACTCTGATTTTGTCTCTCTAACATTTACAACACGGCATCCTGATTCCCCTGACTATGATGGCATAGATACGCAGGTAGCATACTTGTCTTAAACATTGCTTTCTTGAAGAGGAGCAAAAGCTGGAGAGATTCCTTATACTGAACTTCACTTAACTGTTGCTTTACCCTTCAAATTTTTTCAGATGAGTATTAGTATGTCCAAGCTGGAATTCTTTTGCAACAGACCTACTCTTGTTGCTTTGATCGATTTTGGCTTTGATCTGAGTTCAGGAAATAACATGGTAACTAGTAAAGATCTCCCGAAAGATCCCGATGAATCTTCAGTGATCAAAGAGAAAACAGAAGAACTGGGCCAAACACATGTCAAAGGGTTGCTTGGTCATGGAAAAAACCGTGTTGTGTTTGTCCTCAACATGAATGTCGACAGTGTTACAGTGTTCCTCAATAAGGAGGATGGTTCTCAGCTTGCTATGTTTGTGCAAGAAAGTTTTCTTCTGGATATTAAGGTGCGCCCCTTGCATGATATTAAATTCATATTGCTTTTTATCTCTATTGAATTTTGATTGGTCATTCAGAGACATTTCTGTTGGATTCCTTCTATCTCCTGGTCTGATCCCAGCTTTAGAATTTGTGCCTTTTTGTTGTGTCTTGATATTTTACTTTTATATCTAACAAGGTTCATCCAAGTTCTACCTCCATAGAAGGAACCCTTGGGAACTTCAGGCTATGTGATCTAACGCTTGGCTCAGACCAGCGATGGGGTTGGCTATGCGATATTCGCAATCAAGGGGCTGAATCGCTCATTCAGGTATTCAGTTATTCTCTGAACAGAAATTTTAGACTACCAGTTTTTTTATCAACGAAAGTCAGTTGTCCAATTTTTCACGTAATTTCTCAGAATCACCTACTGATATATGGTGCACCCATGTAGTTCCTTGTTGTATAGAAGATTGGGTATCGTTTGTAGAGAATCATATCTTTTATAGATTTTCTTTTATTTTGGGTATACCTCTTGTATGTGGCCTGTTGAAGAAGTCCCATCGGTCAATTATGGATGGGTGCTCTGTTTATATGGCTTGGGCAATCCTCACCTCTTGGTCTAGCTTTTGGTGTTGAGTTAGGTCCAAGATCCATTTCTTTACATGGTATCAAAGCAGGACCCATCCCAATTCCCGTTCACGATGTTGGGCATCCATATTAAAATTGCTCACACTCTAGATGTCTAAGCCTGGGTGTGAGGATGGGCGTTGAAGAAGTCCCACATCGGTCAAATATGGGATGGGTGGTCCTTTTATATGGCTTGGGAAATTCTCGCCTTTTGAGCTAGCTTTTGGGGTTGAGTTAGACCCATTATCGAATTCTTTACATGACTATTTTACCATTTCATTAATCAAAATATATTTACTTGATTAAATATACAACAACAACAACAACCCAATGAAATCCCACATCGTGGGGTCTGGGGAGGGTAAAGTGTACGCAGACCTGACTCCTACCAATGTAGGACGGCTGTTTCCGAAAGACCCGCGGCTCAATAGAAGCATAGGAAAAGGACTTGATTAAATATATATATATATATATATATATATATATATATTGCATTTGGGCTCCGTCCTGGCTACCTTTTTGTTATATCTTTTTAAAATATAAATTCATTACTGTCTACTGAGATGGTTTCTCCCCTGGTTCAGTTTGTATTTAAGTCTCATAGTACAGAAGATGATGATTATGAAGGATATGACTACAGCTTGCGTGGTCGGCTTTCAGCAGTTCGTATAGTTTTCCTTTATAGATTTGTTCAAGAGGTAAGCGTTTTATTTCTTTTAACATATTTAACTTGCTCTTTCCTTTTGCTTCTTGTGACCTAGCATTAAACTTGTATTCTGCTATTATGTACATGTAAACTATATGGGATGCTTTGTTAAACCTGCAGATTACTGCATATTTCATGGAGCTTGCCACTCCCCATACTGAGGAAGCCATTAAACTCGTTGATAAGGTCGGGGGGATTGAATGGTTGATTCAGAAATATGAGGTCGATGGCGCCTCTGCAATAAAGCTGGACCTTTCACTCGACACCCCCCTAATAATTGTCCCAAGGAATTCCAGAAGTGAAGAGTCAGTCATTATCCAGCTATCTTTAATTGTTCAAACTCTAGCTTGTCTATATTATGCGTTTTCCAATTTATAGTTTGTCTGTCCTAGAGAATAGGATGCGTAACATTGAATGTCATCTTCCAGCTATTTAGTTATTCAAACTCTGATTTGTCTGCATTTTGCATTTCTCAATTAAGAGTATTTTTTTCCCTTGAAACTGAGATGCCTCACATTAAAATAGGAAGTGACTTTATGCAATAGCTTTAGATAATTTCGACTCTTTGTCTCTGTTTTGCTGATGTTTCGGTGCACGGCTCGACAATTGCTTGAAATGGGTTTGTTCCTCCACCCTTTCCCACTTACATACCAGGGTTTTAGCCTGCGAGCTCATGATATCATCATGGCGCTCTTACTACTGAACCAAAGTCCTGAGGACCTTTGATAATTAGGACTTTTACAATGACTTCATTGCTTGATGCTATGCTGTTTTTTTGTGTACATTGATGTAGACGTGTTTTTTTGTTTTTGACCTTTTTCTTACAAGTATCTGTCAATATACCACCTTATCACTAATTCCTGAAGTACTTAAGCTAACTGAACCATGCTTGACCCAATGATTGTATGTGCTACAAAGATGATAATAGGGCATTGTGGATGATGATCTTGCAGTGTTTTGCCATTTTCTCTTGCACTATTTTTGTCTTTATCGGGCAAGAGCTCCTACTAGAAAAGTTACAGAAAGTCTTGGTGGTGTCCAGAATCTGGCACTACCAAAAACCCTCCAAAATTGAGGAAGTTATGACAGAAGGTTCTGACTTTCCGTTGGGAATACCTTGTTATGCTCAGGAAGTTATGCTATTGCATTCTTTATATATTTCCTTGATGGATATGCAACATAATATTGAATTGTTCCTTAAGCAATTTCAAGTTGGAATGTTGTGGCATTTGTGGCTCACTGGTAACAATATTAGAATGCCATTTAAAAGATCATCTTCACGGTTATTGTTGACAATCCCAACTCTTACTGTCTCTGAGTTTATGATTCTGACAGTTAAATTCCCAATCGAGGTCTATTTCTCTCTATTGAGTCCTTGGAACTAAGTTACTTCTATTTATAGCTTTCTCTCCATGTTAAAATTTCACAGGCTTACTTACACATAATTGTTCTTCTTAAGATGACTCCTGTTTGTTTTACCAGTTTTTCTGTATTTTTAATTATTCACTGCTTTTTGTTAGTCTTATGCTCTCTCTATCATTTTTTCGTAAAGTATTTTTTTTTTTATAATTAATGGGACGTCCCTAAAATGAATCTATTGATTCCTCTCCCAATTGGTTGGACTGAAGGTTGATGGTTTATTTCCTGGGCGATTTTCTTTACTAATTTAATTTCATAAATAGCTTTACATATACCTGTATACAAGCAGTATGCCAAAAAGTAGAGAATCCACAATATTGTATGATACTGGAACCTGAAAGTATTTCTCAAATGTACATGGTCATTCTATATTCCATCAAAAGCTCTCCGTTTATTTCCTTACACAGGTGCCACATGAGTACTAGTAGGGCAATATTTCAGGCTCTTTGACTTCTCTTCCTTTTTCTAAATTTTCAGTTGGAGAGTGCCTCTTTCACTGTGCTTGGCATTGCCCATTGCATCCTGAACCATCTCAAAATCTCATACCACAACTGAGTTGCCACAATGTAGTAAAAATGGTCCACATCTTCAGCTGAACATTTGCACATGAAGAACCAGTTGAGATATGCAATCCCCCTTTTTCTCAAATTTTAAACTTTCAATCTAACTCCCCGTGCTGCCAACCAAGTGAAAACATACCTTTCCTGGTGTCCTAGGAATCCAAACTTATAATCCTCGCTAGAAGCTTATGATAAAATGACTTCACTGAAATTAACCATCTCTTCCCACCCTGTACTTCCACGAATCCTGACTAACATTGCTCTCTCTATCATCCAATCGGCTAGCTAATTGTGTGTGCATATATTTTAACTAAAGCAAGAATAAGGTTCATGTAAAATATTTGTATACATAATTTGATGTTCAGCTGACCATTGTCACTGTGTTCTACAAAGTGGTGCTTGATCTTTTCCTTGTCTTTTATCCTGACTTTTTTGTTGAACATATATTTTGCTCGTTGTTAGCCAAAGAATTTTAGCAAATTCTTTGTATGCTTGAATGAAGTACAAAGGTTTTCTTTTCTCTTGGATTTAGCACTTGTGGCTTTTGTTTACTCGTTCTCTTGATTTTTCTCCAGGTTAATTTGCAATGACAAATATGTTTCCTTTGTGTGCAGCTTCATGCAACTTGATCTTGGCCATCTGCGTGTCCAAAATGAATTTCGTTGGTTTGGGTTTCCCGAAAAAGATCCTTCAGCTGTCCATCTTGATATTCTTGACGCAGAGGTAATTGATTTCTGCTTTTAATGGTCAACAATTCTGGAATAAAAAATAGTGCTTTCTAAAATCTTCTGTAACATTCAGATTCTGGGGATTAACATGGCTGTGGGAATTAATGGACGTATAGGCAAACCAATGATACGTGAAGGCAGGGATATTCATGTTTATGTTCGGCGCAGTTTGCGAGATGTTTTCAGGAAGGTCCCAACATTTGTTCTGGAAGTAAAGGTTGTGTTCTGTCAGCAACCTTTCTATTAGTGGTTTCGTAGTACCTTCTGTGTAATATTAATTTCTTAAGATTGTATACTGTTATTATTTTTTGTAAAAGACATTTATTTGTGACTCATATTGCTTGTTATTTTATATACAAGTCAGTTTACCATTATTTGGCTGTTGCTGGGCAGAGGTTTATTGATTCAGCAAATGCTATTTTCTCATTTTCATAAGATCCCAAAAGTAGAGTTTTGAATATGATTTTTGATTCCTTATGTTACAAGTCTTAATGTTAATTTTGAACCTTTCAAACAGGTTGGATTATTACATGGAATGATGACAGATAAAGAATATAATGTCATTCTTGATTGTTTCTACATGAATTTCTCAGAGAATCCGACACTTCCACCTAGTTTCCGCAACAGCACTTCTGCTTCAAAAGATACAATAAAAATGCTAGCTGATAAAGTGAATGTAAACAGCCAAATACTCCTATCACGAACGGTTACTATAATGGCTGTGGAAGTGGGATATGCCTTGTTGGAGTTGTGGAATGACGCTCATGAGGGGTCATGCTTGGCTCATGTCGCGGTGAGTCATTTTGTATGTGACACTAAATTATGATGTGTACGGTCTCAACTTGAAGAGTCTAATTTCAGCTTAGTCTAACAATTAGTTACTGTCTTCTCTCCCATTCTCTTCTGTTTTTCTTTCAGTAGCAAGTTGTTGTTTGGTCATTGTATCATTGCAATTTGTATCCTTGTCACATTTTACCTTACTGTAGTCATTGTCTTTTGCAGCTTGAAGATCTTTGGGTGTCTTACCGAATGACATCATTATCGGAGGCTGACCTTTACATTACTATCCCAAAATTTTCTATTTTAGATATTCGCCCAGATACAAAGGCTGAAATGAGGCTGATGCTTGGGTCATGCATTGAAGCTCATCGACAGAACTCTCCTGAAACTGGTGTTGACTTTCCAACTTCAACAATGGTTGTGATGGACTGCAGATGGAGATTGGCATCCCAATCATTTGTTCTACGGATACAGCAGCCTCGTATTCTTGTTGTACCAGACTTCTTACTATCTGTTTGTGAATTTTTTGTGCCATCTTTGGGAGCAATGACTGGTAGAGAGGAGATGATGGATCCGAAGAATGATCCGATTAGTCAAAGTAACAGCATAATCCTCTCCACGCCTCTTTATGAGCAGAAAGAGGATTTAGTATTATTATCTCCCTATAGACAGCTAGTTGCGGATGCTGTAGGGATTGATGAGTACACCTATGATGGTTGTGGAAAAACAATACGCTTGACTGATAAGTTAGAAGTGAAGGGGTTCCACTCACCGGGAATTCAACATATTATCATTATTGGTCGTGGCAAGAGACTGAGATTTGTGAATGTGAAAATTGAGGTACCAACTACTCTGCCTCAGTACTGGCTTGGATAATGTCAATTTGGAGAGCACCCATTATGCTGCACTTAAATATTATTTTTTTGTGTTGACTTGTTGCATTTGTGAATACTGAAGGTGCATGACCATCTTCCTAGTCATGGAAAAGCTTGTAGTCCTGTGAAAATGACCTCGTGCCTTTTAATATGTTTATTATGTAGAATGGCTTGCTTTTAAGGAGATATACTTACCTAAGCAACGAAAGCAGCTACTCGGTCTGCCAAGAAGATGGTGTTGATGTAAGGATTTCTGACAGTAATTCTGACAATGATGAAAGTATGAAGTCCATGGAAGAATTGTTATATAATTCAGATGCTTCCGACTTTGATCCGAATGGATCTAGTAAAATACAAAGTTACAGTTTTGAGGCCCAGGTAAATCAATTATTTTAAAATTCTCTCTGCGATCTAATATATATATATTTTTTCTTCATATGTAAATTGTGGAAATGACATGCCTTTGTTTATATATTTCCAGACTAGTTGTACTTTGGGATATAATTCTCATGATTAGCTTCATTTGCACATACTGAACACAATTGGGTGCCTAGCAACAAAAGGGTCAAAAAATAAATAAACAAAGCAAACACTGTCTAACTTTAAGACGTACCACCTGAAAACTGAGTTTGTTCTTCCTTTCTTGTTAGTATCTTAATTGAATTTATTATGCGAGCTCCTACTCTCTCAAGTGTTATTTCATGGTTATAATCGACCTCATTTCTGGAAAATATATCCCATTAATCTTAAAATTACTGTTTTCCTGTTTCTGTGCGGCTAGGGGTAGATGTGTATGAATGATTGGAAGTGTGATGGAGTTTGCTTACATGAGAATGCTTGAGTACCTTTTTACAAGATGTGAAGCAGTGTGCCTTACTAGTGATATTGATTTATGAAAATGATAAAATGCATCGTCAATAGATTTCATAGGTTTAACCATCTTTTAGCTAATTTTATTAGAGGGCTTTCAGTCTTTAGTATTAATGTTAACTATTTCTTTACCCATCAAGTATACAAGGTTGATTTACACAGCTAGAGCTCTAGCTGCTGTAAAGAAAAGAATGAGGGTCCTAAACTCGAACATTCTTTTGTGGGTTATTTTGGTCATATGGAGTGAGAGAAGCTAAAGGTTTCACTCTAGAATCTGATGAGTCACCACGGAAAGCGAATTCGAGAAAGCGCAGGGGCTCGGCTCCCGAACCGTACCCTATAATCTTGTATGTCTATACAGAACCGTGAAAGGAGAGAAAAGAAAAGACTTCTTAATGACTTTCTTGAATAACAATGTACAGGAAGTGTTCCTTAGTCTTAAATTAGTACAATATAGTAAGTATTTATTCTCTAATTCTAGCAAGTTAAGTATTCTACTATAAATGCATAATATTCTGCAGTATCCGAGAAAATATTATGTAATGTTCTCCAATATTCAGCTATTTAAATTCAACGTATCTAAACACACAATATTATTTATTCTCGTCGCCAGTGAAATGGCTGAGTGATTGAAGCATAGGAATAACATCAATGTGAGCCCATCTGCTCCATCTTACAAGTTCAATCCGAACCTGTGCGTGTGGTCCATAGTAGGCTTCCTAGTAGTGTATCAGTTGAGGTGCGTGCAGAATAATGGTATAATGGCTCCATGGTGAATTCATGAGGAGAATTTTTGTTCCCTGGGAACACCGACAGGAAATTCAATGGTCAAAATAGCATCAAGAAGAAGACTTTCTGGATCAGTGACTGGGCAATGTTCAGAAGAGGGACTAAATATCTAACATGCCCCCTCCAACTCAAGATAGCAACATAAAAAGTTTTTCCATCTTTTTGTCCTCACCTTCGGTCATAATCAGTACATTGTTAGGGATGGATATTTGGATCTTTGTAATCTGATTTCAATTAATTCCCTACAAACACTATTCATGTTCGATAGTTTATCAGTAGGACTTATTTTTCTTTTTCAACTTGTTATCTTGGTATTCATTGATTTCATTTGCAGAGTAATACACTCTTCAATATCATTCTGGTTCTTACTTTTTTTTTCCTAGATTGAGGCATAATTGATTGATTGTTATATTGCCTCTCTTAGGTTGTCTCTCCGGAGTTCACATTTTTTGATAGCAGTAAATTATCTTTGGATGACTTTGCTCATGGTGAAAAACTCCTCCGGGCGAAAATGGACCTTAACTTCATGTAAGATCCTTGTCACTAAAAGCTATCTTTTATTTTCCAGTTTTTCTTTTTTAATAAGTATGAGCATGTTATCACTGGAGGCTGATAAGATTTGGCCATACTGAGGTGTAGTTTTATGTTTGCCCTAATGTAGTACGTATAATGAGGAAGTAAATCATCAGTGTACAGATCCTGTTATTTACTTGCATTTATATCCAGACAACAGCTGATTTTGATGCTAAGAATGGGGTGTTCTTTCGTCTCTCTCCATTCTTGCACACTGTCAGGCACTTTTAATGTCATACCATTTGTTTCACTGTGGCTATAACTCTATCATTACGGTCTGAATGATGAGAAGCTCATTAAAAGTAGCGAACAGGCGAAGAGCACGTTGAGCAGCATAGTTATGTACCTCCTTCATTTTCCAGATACTTATTGATTTGATGCAACAGGTATGCAGCAAAAGAAAATGATACATGGATCCGGGGACTTGTAAAGGATTTAACGGTTGAGGCTGGTTCTGGTCTTGTTATTCTTGATCCAGTTGATATATCTGGCGGATATACTTCTGTTAAGGATAAAACAAATATTTCTTTATTGTCAACGGATATATGTGCCCACCTTTCTCTTGGTGTTGTCTCTCTTCTGCTCAATTTGCAGAATCAGGCAACCGCAGCTTTACATTTTGGGAGTGCTGATCCCCTGTTGCCTTGTACTCAATTTGATAGAATTTGGGTTTGTCCCAGAGGTGTTTCTTTTTCCATTTCTTACAAGTTTGTTTTCGTTAATCTAGTTGTAATAGATCTTGATGTTTGATTCTATTGCACTTCTGCAGAACACGGGCGTCTTAACAACCTCACATTCTGGAGACCCAGAGCCCCGTCAAACTATGTTATTTTGGGAGATTGTGTCACATCAAGGTTAGAAAAGCCATAAAATGTGCATGCGCTTGATTTATCTATAGCTTTCTGTCTTTGTTTGCGAATTCAAATGCAATATTTTCAGTGTTGATACCTGATTCTTGGTTAATATATTTTTGGAGGATGTCAGATTGATGCTCTCATTTCATCTGGCTGAGTTGAAATAGGATTGATAATGGTACAATTTCAGTGATAATGATTTCCCCCTGCTCCAAAGTGATCTGATATAAAATATTGATTCCAGTACCAACTTGGTGCTGATGAATACATTTGTTACTTTTCTCAAAAAAAATTGCTCTGATATAGTTCTATGAGAGTTTTTGCTGAAATAAGAAACTTATGTAGTAGTTTTTTCTATTCTTTTAAATATCATGCTGGTGATACTCCATAATAGCATCCAAGACGCCTGGATATCTATGGGCAAGTAAAGCACCCTTTTATATTGTTCCTTCAGAAGATTGATCAGATAACTATGGGCAAGTAAAACACCCTTTTATATTGTTCCTTCAGAAGATTGATCAGTTAAATGATCCTCTAAAGCACTGTTAGGATTTCATTTTTTCTGCACCAACAGAATAATTACCATGCATAAAATCATAAACAATTAAAGTAAAAAATGGAACTTTACTTTGCTGGTTGAGTACTGATATGCACAAAAAAAATTGTTGACAAGGACCCTTTTTGGAGAGTAAAGCATTGCATTTTCTTCTCTGGGGTGCGTAATTTTGCTTCAGGTTTTCCGTAGCTTGTAGACTAAGATTAAACCATGAACCTTCAGCAAGATGTATGGTTGTAAACTGTGAACTTTTTTAATTAGATGTTTCCTCCATCCATATGCCCTGAAATATCTTCTCAGTCATTACAAGTTCAATTTCATTTCAACTGTCATGTGTACTTAAACATCTTTATGAAACATAGTAGATTTTTTTGTTGACATAGTTTTTCTTTGGTATTCTTGTGTCATTCAACTGCTTCTACTGTTGCCTTTCGAAGAGCATGTTAATGGACTTGCTATTTGCTGGAAAGTTTTGATGTATTGCCTAATGCATATAATTTCTCATTCTCAGACCCAATCCTCCTTCACAAGCAGTTGTCGCTGTGAGCAATATGTATGGGCGTGTCAGGAAGCCACTTGACTTCAGGCTGATAGGCCTATTTTCTGTCATTCAAGGATCTGAGACGGCACAAGATGTTGGTGATTGTTCTCTTTGGCTGCCTATTGCGCCACCTGGATATGTCGCAATGGGTTGTGTTGCTCATACAGGAACACAACCACCTCCTAATCACATAGTTCATTGCATACGTTCTGATCTGGTAACATCAACGAAGCTTTTGGAATGTATCTTCAGTGTTGCTGCTAATACTGCATTCACATCAGGTTACAGTATTTGGCGTTTGGATAATGCTCTTGGGTCATTCTACGCCCATCCAACTAGTAGTCATCCTCAGAAAAGCTGTTGTTTTGATCTAAATAATCTTCTTCTTTGGAGCTCAAGCTGGTACACTTCTTCATTAAAAGTACCTACTGTTGATTTAACTAGTGAGAGCGAGCACCTGCATCACCAGCCAAGTAAACAGAGTGCAACTTCATCAGGATGGGACATTATCAGATCGATTTCTAAAGCAACCTCTTGTTATATTTCAACCCCAAACTTTGAGCGGATCTGGTGGGACAGGGGTAGTGATCTCCGCCCTGCAGTCTCTATATGGAGACCTATAAGACGTCCTGGTTATGCAGTACTGGGTGACTGTATTACTGAAGGGTAAACACTTAATTTGCTTTCCTTTCAGTTGATATTTAGTTGCCCGCTTTACACCAGCACAATTTTTTTTTTGACATGTGGGATCATTCGTTGTTTCAGCTTAGAACCACCTCCCCTGGGTATAATGTTCAAGGCTGACAACCCTGAACTTTCTGCAAAGGCTGTGCAATTTACAAAAGTTGCTCATATTGCGGGCAAAGGACTGGAGGAAGCTTTCTTCTGGTACCCAGTTGCTCCTCCTGGTTACGCTGCTTTGGGATGTGTAGTGACACGTAGCAATGAAGCACCCAATTTGGATAACTTTTGCTGCCCAAGGATGGATCTTGTTAGTCAAGCTAATGTTCTTGAGATGCCCATTTCAAGATCTTCAGGCTCCAGGGCTTCTCAGTGCTGGAGCATTTGGAAAGTTGACAATCAGGTCAGAGATACTGTCTTCTGGATGACCACTTTTGTTACAGCATCTTAATCATCCTCAATTTTTAGTATCTGTTGCATTGTTGCTATATATTCTCCTGGAATGTCTACTTTCTTGACCTGCTGCTTACTTTCCTTGATCACACAATCATCTTGTACTGCATTGCAGGCTTGTACTTTCCTTGCTCGCTCTGATCTGAAAAAACCTTCTAGTAGATTGGCATTTACTCTTGGTGATTCAGTGAAGCCAAAGACAAGAGACAACATAACAGCTGACATGAAAATCAGATGCTTTTCTGTGACTCTATTGGACAGCTTATGTGGAATGGTCTGCAGCCCTCAACAAACTCTCTTGACCCATATGATTTTTTCTCCTTTTTTGTCTGATTATCAGTGCATTTATGTATTACAGGTGACACCTCTTTTTGATGCAACAATCACCAATATTAAGCTTGCAACACATGGGCGATTAGAGGCAATGAATGCTGTTCTCATTTCTTCAATGGCTGCATCCACCTTCAACACACAATTAGAAGCGTGGGAGCCACTTGTTGAACCTTTTGATGGAATATTTAAGTAATATCTTTCACCATCCACCCTTAGTCATTTTGTTACTATGTTGACTCATTTTTCTTCTGTTTTTGCTGCTTTACCACAACTTTTATTCTTCATTTTACAGGTTTGAGACTTATGAGACCAATTTACATCCGCCTTCCAGAGTTGGTACAAGGGTAAGAGTTGCTGCAACCAGTATTTTAAACGTAAATCTGAGTGCGGCAAATCTTGATGTATTGGGGCAAGCTGTTGAGTCATGGAGAAAGCAGAGAGAACTCGAGAAGAAAGCAATTAAGATTAAGGTGACAATGTGTGATGATCAAGATATTCTTCAGTCATTGTTGATATGTTTCAATTTCTGATTATTTCTTGCTTCTGCAGGAAGCTCTTCGTGGGGATGCACATCAAGATAATACTAGTTTTGTGGCACTTGATGACGATGATTTTCGGATGGTGGTGGTTGAAAATAAACTTGGATGTGATATGTACCTGAAAAAAGTTGAGCAAATCTCAGATGCATTTGAGTTACTGCCTCCTGATAATTCTGTTTCTGTATGGATTCCACCTACAAGGTATTCTGATAGATTAAATGTTGCCAATGAATCAAGGGAACCTCGACATTATGCTGCTGTTCAGATAGTTGAAGCCAAGGTTGTCGACCTACTGATTTCTATGAGTGCGGTTTGCTGTCAATGAACTTTAGTTACTTATGAGTTCTCATTTTGTTTCTCTCTCCAACAGGGTCTGCCTGTCAATGATGACGGCAATAGCCATAACTTTTTCTGCGCTTTGCGCTTGGTTGTGGAGAATCAGGATTCAAATCAACAAAAGCTTTTTCCTCAGAGTGCAAGGACCAAATGTGTGAAGCCACTAATTACTAGAAAAAATAATGTGGATGAAGCCACTGCTAAATGGAGTGAACTCTTCATATTTGAAGTTCCTCTGAAGGTAATCGGCTGATCGGAATAAAGAGAGATGTGTACTTCTACGAAATTTCGTTTTTTGTTTTTGCCAGTTTCAAAAAAAAAAGATGGAGGATATGTATAACTGTTTTAGTAGAGCCCTTCCCATATCTTTGGAGGTCTTTCAAGGCTATTCTTGAACACCATAAGGCAGTCTTAAACAGAATGCTCAAAAACCTGTTCTATCCCATAATAACCTGAAGACATGCTCCTACATGAAAATTCTTAATTTTGTTCCGGTCCTAATCCTCCACCTGTACTGGGAGCATTACGATTACGTTCCTTTTGGCACTTCCGATTAGCATTTGTCATTCTTGTAATCAACCTTGCATTTTCTTATAGGGGCTGGCAAAGCTGGAAGTGGAGGTGACAAACCTTTCTGCAAAGGCTGGAAAAGGTAAATTGGTGCTTTCAAGCATATAATTCTTCCATATAAACTCCTATTCTGCTTGATTTGTCAAGGTAATTGGAAAGTTATATTTTGAAACTCCCTTGGCATTTTGATATTTTGCTTTTACGCCTCGTTTGTTTGCCCTTAATGAAGGTCTTGATCTTAATCATTCATATCTTAGTCATTAAATGCGTTTGTTTTTTAGGTCTGAATCTTAATCGTTCAGTCCATTTGTTCTTATAATTTACTACCACTTAATGAGTATGAATCATTAAGATGCATATTCAAAGGTTTCTACAAAAATGGCATGCAGGTCATCGCTAGTCCATCTATTTTCACCGCCGCCCACCATTATCAACTACCACAACCCACCACCTGAAACCATTATCATCAGCCACCGCCACCACCACCACCACTAAATCATGTAAGTCAGTTGTCACCATCATTAGCAACCATTTACAATTTATCACCTCCGACCACCATTTCAAAATCACTAACGACATTCACTACAACCAACCACCACTATTTATAGTTAATCACCATCACCTTTGGCCATCACTCTCGTCCACCACAATTATTAGTTTCCACCACCATCTACCACAATCAACAACCATTGTTAATCACTATTGTCAGTCACAATCACAATTAGCTACTACCAAGAACTACCGTCACCCAACACAATCCTCAATCAGTTCCACAACCACTATCCCTAGCGATCATCACCTCCTACTGTCATTGATTATTTAAGAATATTTTATTGGTATAATGTTAGATCAATTTAATTTTTTATTTTTTTATTTTTTTAAAAATAATGAGTCTTGGAGTAACTAGTAAAGTTGCTGCCATGTGACCAGGAGGTCACGGGTTCAAGCCTTGGAAACAGCTTCTAGCAGAAATGCAAGGTAAGGCTGCGTACGATAGACCCTTTTGGTCGGGCCCTTCCCTGGACACTGCACATAGCGGGAGCTTAGTGCACCAGGCGGCCCCTTTAAAGACAATTTTTCTATATTCAGATGTTATTAAAATAAACATCACATGTGAATTAAGATTCAGACAATCTTAATGCACATCTTAATATTCAAATGTGCATTCAGATTCAGACTAATCAAAACTGGAGGGGAGAAACTCAATTTTGCTTAGTTTTTCTATAGCTTAACTGAAAATGAAGTATCTTCTTTCTGAAGGACTATTCATCAGATAAATGCAGTAGTTTGCGGAACTTAAAATTTCTTTGTTGCAGATAGTCATATGATTTGGAGTTCTTCTTTTCTTTTCTTAGCTAATTTTATCACTACAGTGCACCTTAGCCTCCTTCATTCTACTCCATCTCCTTAACAATATTTTTTTCTTGGTCTCAGAAAAGCTAAATAGTAGGTTGACTTCTTCAAAATCAGATCAGCAAGGCTGAATTTTGTTTTTTAATTAAATTATAATTGCTTGATTCTAAAATTTGTAGTTTGAATCTGGTCAACACAGGTGAGGTTGTTGGTGCATCGTCATTTTCCGTTGGACATGGTCCAAGTATTTTAAAGAAGGTTGCTTCACTCAGAATGCTGCATCAAGTGTCTGACGTTGAAAACTTTGGATGTTATCCTCTAAGAAAAAGGGTTAGTTGCACTGCTGGCTCTTTCGTCTTGGTTCGTTTTTTTATTCTGTAGTTTTTCCCCCATAATTCCCCACACTATTAAACATATCACAGTACTTCATATGTGTAGATTTTTTTTTCCATCTCGTTTTATTAAGGAATGCATCTCGACTTGGAAATTTTATTGTGGTCAATATTACCTCCTTGTGTACTCATATTAATATCATTTCTAGGGCCAACTTAACAGTAATGACACAAATTCTTGCGGCTGCCTTTTTGTCTCAACAACTTACTTTGAGAAGGAAATAGCATTAAACTATGAAAATGACGAGGGAGAAAAGACTGGTGCTAGTGATATAGGGTTTTGGGTAGGACTTTCACCTAAAGGTCCATGGGAGAGCATCCGCTCCTTCCTACCCTTGTCAGTGGTCACCAAAACACTGGGCGATGATTATGTGGCTTTGGAGGTTGTCACCAAAAATGGAAAAAAACATGTTATTTTCCGGGCTCTCGCTACAGTTAGCAATGACTCAGATATCACATTGGATATTTCATCATGTCATGAGTCCATGATTCATACTCAAGATCTGTCTTCAGAAGGTCGAAATTATAGTATATATGTTGAAGAGATTTTTGAGAATCAACGGAATCATCCAGCTTCTGGTGTAAAAGACCCAGGGCAGTGGAGCACTAGGGATTTCGCCTATTCCTCAAATGTGAGTATTTCCTGACTTCTGCTTTTAGTTAATGTTGATTAGCTTTTGTTGACCTTTCTCTTCTATCATGAAGGACTTTTTTGAACCTACCCTACCTCCTGGATGGAAATGGATATCGTCTTGGACTGTTGACAAATCTCAGTTTGTTGACGTTGATGGATGGGCCTATGGACCTGACTTTCAAATCTTGAGGTGGCCACCAAATTCTCCCAAGTGTAGCACAAAGTCAGCTCACAATACTGTACGTCGAAGACGTTGGACTCGTACAAGGCAGCAAGTTAAGGAGAGGGGTGCAAATAACACAGACAATATTGTTACTTGTCCTGGTTCTTCGGCTATCTTACCTTGGGCATGCATCTCCAAGGGCTCTAACCACTGTTTACAAGTCCGTCCTTGCCTTGGTTATTCTCAGACTCCTTATTCATGGGGTCGTCCTATAGCTGTGGGCTCTGCCTTCGCCTTGGGTAAGGACCAAACGCCTATTGAGAGCAGTACATTTTCTCGACAAAATACTGTAAGGCATGGAAACAAGATACCTATTTCTGCACTGAAGCTAAACCAGCTTGAGAAAATGGATCTACTTTTGTGTTGTCCTGGTGGCAATGGTAAGCAGCTTTGGCTCTGTGTTGGTACAGATGCATCAGTTCTGCATACAGAGCTAAATGCCCCGGTTTATGATTGGAAGCTATCAATTAGTTCTCCCTTGAAGTTGGAGAATCGGCTTCCTTGCGGAGCTGACTTTACAATCTGGGAAAAATTGAAAGATGGAAACACTGTAGAGCGACATCGGGGTTTTATGGCATCACGGGAGACTGTGCACATATATTCTGCTGATGTGCGGAATCCTATATATCTGATGTTATTTGTTCAAGGTGGTTGGGTAATGGAAAAGGTAGATGTTCTTGAAGTAAATATGTGCATATTTATGCTTCTGGATATAATAATACTCGTGTCCTCACACGGACACACACATGCACATAGCATTTGTACATTTTAAACAAAGGGCTTTTGTTTGTAGACCTGCTCTGATCTACTTTTTCCTCCATGTAAACAGGACTCTGTGCTGATCTTGGATCTTACGAATAATAATCATGCTTCCTCATTTTCTATGGTTCACCAACAAAGGAAAAGGTTTGTATTGTTTTACATGTTGCTAGAAGTATATGCACCAAGAAATGGCTCTAACATTCTCACTGCACTCTCTTTTTGGTATCAAAATTGGTCACCAGAAAAATTGGCCATTAATAGAACTTTGGAAAATATATGAAAGAAACAAATGAAATAAATACGTCAAACTATCAATTGTACCTCAAACTGGAATTAGTTGGCTTTGGCTATATTAATCCTTCGTATCATCATCTCTAAAAATAAATATGCATTATACCAATTATAATAATAGTTCATTCACTATAGGGATGCGGCTAGAACTCTATGATAACAAAATAAGTGGTAAGATAGTTTATCATCAGGTACTGGGTGGAATAGTCAAGGTGCACAAGCTGGTATGAACAACATCATTGTTTTAAAGAAAAGAATTTAGCATGATGTTTTGTCAAATTATTCCTGTTAGAATAGGAATAGGTATATACAAGCCTACTTAGAATATAAATAGTAGTAGGAATACAAATAGTAAATAGTATCCTACTTGGTAAAGGATTGCATTGTAGAGTCTATAAATAGGGGCTCTGTGTAATAATGTAGATACACAATTCAATAATATTTTTCTCCTATATTTCTCACATGTTATCAGAGCCTCTACGATATTGGTAGAGAATCAAAGAGCCTCCGCTGTCGGCGGGTGGCTATTACCCATATATGCCGCCCGTCTGGCCAATGATTATGTTAGCAAAAGTCAGGGTCACCATGTATCTTTCTGATGACTATTTTCTCATATCTAATTTGCGTAGCACTGTGCATCTTTCCGGTGACTACTTTTTCATATTTAATCTGCGTAGTACCGTGTAATTTTTCGGACTACTTTCATATTTGTGTAGGGTCGTGCCATCATTCCGATCCTACCCATATAATTTCTATTTTCCAGAAGGGTTGTGCAATCATTCCGACCCTACCCATATCATTCTCTTTCTCAATAAGGTCATGCCATCATTCCTACCCATATAATTTTATTTCTCAGATTTTGACCACTTTCAGCCATCAAATCTAATAATCCAGCGCATGAGCATGTTCCGGCCAGTTTTACGTTGACTTTCTTGTTTAGAATCTACTCATCTCTTGATTTTGAGACGTTCCATATATTTTATACCAGATTTCATGCACTTTCCAACGACCATTGCATTGTTTCCGACAAATCTAAGCTTTTTTGCAGTGTTTTCTTTCTGTTTCAAATTACTTTTGCCAAAAAAAAAAGAAGAAGAAGGATATACTCAAATATTTGGGTTGGATAAGAGTGATGTTTTCTCTCCCGTGGCTAAAATAACACATGTCTCTTTTTTCTATCTATGGTTGTCGTTCTCCATTGACCTTTTAATCAATTTGACATTAAGAATGTTTTTCTCCACGAGAATCTCGAGGAAGAAGTCTATATAGAGCAACCACCTGATTTTGTTGCTCAGGGGGAGTCTGCTAGCCTTGTATGTCGATTGTGTAAGCCACTCTATGAAGTGAAATAATCTTCTTAAGCTTGGGTTGGAAAGTTCAACACTGCAATTCAAGAAATTATCACTCTGTGTTTTATCGACATATGCATCAGATCTAGTATTTCATGAGAAGACCAAGCACATTGAGATTGACTGGCATTATACATCAAATCCAATATTTCATGAGAATACTAAGCACATTGAGATTGATTATTAATTTTGTGAAGTCGAGTGATCAATTTGCAGATATCTCACCAAGTCCCTCATCGGTCCTTGTATTAATTACATTTGTAACAAGCTAGGCATATATATGACTTGTATGCACTAGCTTGAGGGGGAGTGTTAGAATAGGAATAGGTATATACAATCCTACTTAGAATATTAATAGGAATATAAATAGTAGTAGTAATAGAAATAGTAAATAGTATCCTACTTGGCAAAAGAATTGTATTGTAGAGTCTATAAATAGGGACTTTGTGTAATAATGTACATACACAATTCAATAATATTTTTCTCCTATATTTCTCACAATTCCCATTGGTTAAATATTCTGACAGTTATTAATAAAATACAAGGCTCATTAACAGTTTTATTAAAGGCCGAAGCATAAAAGTCACCCTAATGCAAAACTAATTAGGCAAAAAGCAAAGTAAGAATGCCAAGAGCTTTTAACAAAGAGACTTCCCTGGATGTAGAAACTAAGAAAAGCAGAAAGAGATCACATCTAGAATGCTTGCTCTCTTTTCTAGTCTTATCAAAAATCTTTTTATATTTTTATAATTAATATTACTATTATTATCATTATCTTTTTTTAATCAAGTAAAAGATTTCATTAATAATAACAAGGTCAACTTGGCTATATGCAAGGGGCATACCAAAAAAGGGGAAACCCTACAAAATATGATTCTCTCCAAAAGCACCTCAATCCTCAATACAAACAGGAACTACATGGGTGCACAAGTAAAATATAAGGGAATGGAGGCTACTCCTTAATTGAGCAAAATTCATCTCCACCCGTTCAAAAGTTGTCCTATTTCTCTCCCTCCAAGTGACCCACATCAAAGCGAGAGGAGTGACATTCCACACCTTGTGCCTTCCTCTCATAACTCCACTCTTCCACTTGAACAACAACTCCTTCACAGATCTTGGCATTACCCATGAAACGCCAAACCATTTGAAATATCCCGCCATAACCTCGTGGCTAGCTTGCAGTCCTCACCTGCCTCCTTACCGAGAAAACACCAACGTATGGAAACAATCTTTTGCTTCCTAACATTCTCCATCATCAATATCACCCCTCTAGCAGTTACCAAGTGAAGAAACACACCTTCCTTGGCACCTTAGGTATCCAAACCGAACTAAATGTAAAGCTATCCTCCTCCCTAACCAGAATCTTTTCGTAGAAGGACTTAACAAAGAACACTTTGTTATTCTCCACCTTCCAACACAAAATATAGAGTCTGGCGACTGGCTCATTATACTTATGAAGTAAAGCTAGCAATCTCTAAAGCTCTATCACCTCCCAATCCTCGAAATGAAAATTTTTCCTGAACCTTTGATCCCAAAAAGTATTTCCCGTGTGTTCCGCTAACCTGCTCAACAGATAATTCTCTTTGGCAAGAGACCCTATATAAGCCCAGAAAATCAACTTTTAGCATCAAGTCTCCGCAGCATTTTCCCCCCTAAAAACTAACTCTATTGCCCTCCCTCACCTTGAAGGAAATGTTATCATAGAAATCTTTCTGCCCCTTAATTACGTTCCTTATTATTATTACAACAAAAAGAAAACACTATGCCATCAAAATCAAAAGAGCCTACAAAATAGTGATGTTTCTTGTAATGAAAATTGTAAGAAAATGGACATTGAGCGTAACTCAAACCTCAAACGAGCTCATGACTTCAGGATTGTCAGAAACCATATAAGTAGACAACAATTCATTCCCTCAACCAATATAGGTTGCTTAACACCCCTTCCTCCTCACATCAAGGATTGGACATTTGGTGCGTGAACAATATACATGAGGTAAATCATTAATAGAGATGGATATTGGGTCTAACTCAACCTCAAAAGTTAGTTCATGAGATTAGGATGCACAAGACCATATAAGGAGGCAACATTATTCCCCCAACTAATGTGGGACACTTAACACAATTAAAGTTGGATACTTTTATCTTTCCGTTACAATTAATAGAATCTTGATTGAATGTGGTGAAAACAAACTCTATGACTAGTAAAGTTTGAAATGTAAAACCTGTGTTTATTAAATGCTTTGTGTTTGAATAGGAAAATATCCGTTCTTCATTCTCGATTCTATCATATGCGATGCATCACGCACATCCCTGCAATATAGACCATATTAAAAACCTGGTTTGATACTCCTCGCTCTATAGTATGAATAATTTGAATTAGTAGTTGCCATGAGCTTCTCTGTTCCTATTGACCTTTAAGAAAAATAATTTGCATATGATCTTAGAATTCTGAAGAGGAGCTATATCAATGTGTTTCTCACTTGTCACCTGTATGGTATCTTTGTCCCTTTCCTTTTGCCTCCCTTATTATTTTCCTCTTCCTCTGTGAATCAGTGAGTGTTACATGGGTGAACTCATTGGCAGAAGCTGGTTTCAGGAGTGAAATGCTAGACCTCAGTCTTTCCATTACATAGAAGCTGCAATTCTTACATGAGTTAATTTATAAGGAAAAAAACTATGTTTCTATGCCATGTGGGAAATAGGTCTCTTTGTGTATGTACACTCACACCCCATGATTTCCTCAGAAATTATCTGTTTACGGGAGACTATGTGTGATTCTAATTTTCTATTGAGTGGTATCTTGTACAGGAGGTTGCACGTCAGTGTTGAACGTGACATGGGAGGAACTACTGCTGCTCCTAAAACCATACGGTTCTTTGTTCCATATTGGATTAGCAATGACTCATTCTTATGTTTGGCTTATCAAGTTGTGGAAATTGAGCCGTTGGAAAGCTCAGATGTAGATTCACTTTCTCTTTCCAGAGCTGTCAAATCAGCTAAACTAGCACTGAAAAATCCCCCTACTTCAGTGAATAGACAGATTGGTGCAAGGAAAAACATTCAAGTACTTGAAGTTATTGAAGATTTGAGTCCAACTCCCAGCATGCTTTCTCCACAACACTATGTTGGCCGTGGTGGTGTCATGTTGTTTTCATCGCGTAATGATGCCTATCTTTCATCACGGGTGGGCATCGCTGTCGCTCTTCAAAATTCTGAGAACTTCAGTTTTGGGATATCTCTTCTTGAGCTGGAAAAGAAGGTAATATGGATAAAGATTGGTTTATTGACAATGGATAAAATTATGGCACTCAATAAACTTGGATTTCCTGCAGCAACGTGTTGATGTCAAGGCCTTTGGTGTGGATGGATTTTATTACAAGCTTTCGGTGGTGCTGCGCATGACTTCAGACAGAACAAAGGTATCCTCAATTGTTGTAACTCCTTATCATATTAACTGGGTGAGTTTTCCCTCATGGATAAAGGAGCTTATTTGAGTAGTCAAGTATCCTGCACTTGATATACATCTACATCGAGAAAATGTGTTTTTATTTGTATGAATTTACAGCACACAAGCTTTTTCTACTAGCTGGCTAATCCACACCCTTTGAGATTTTGTCACCTGAGGACATCTTTTCCTCCTTGTATGTGCTTCACTTTTATAAAAAGAAAATAATCTTGTTAAGAAAATAGAGAAAGGAAAAAAAAAATCCCTCACAAAGATATAGAGAGAATACCTGGCTTGAGAATTGAGTATCAGATCCCCACTTAGGACTAAAAGGGAACTGTGTTAAACAAGAGGCCATCTTCCTAGAGTTTTTAACGTTTTGGCATGATGTTCAAAAAGTTCAAACATTTTAGCTCTGACCTCATACTACTGTGACATGTCTGGCCCCGACAAACACAAGGTTTGTGTATATTAATAAATTTGTGTATTTATTAAAATAAAAGATATACCTAGCCTCTTGTTTGTTCGGGCACTAAATTAGTCATGGAAAAGTCAAAGAAAAGCTATGATGTCCATCATTAAGTAATGCTGATAAATACACTGTTACTGTTCTCAACAAAATGACTATGCTAAAGTAGGACTTGGCTTTGGAAACAGGTTTTAAAATGCCAACATATGAGTAGGAAGATTTTCTTTCAGTAAAGGTTCCTTAACATCAGGCATCATATTAGAAAATTCATTGCTCAAGAGTAGCAAGCTTGGGACCAAAGCATCAGAATAATACAAGATTTACTCTCACTACCAAGTTGTTAGGAGTTGTGACATCAAGTGAGAAAATCAATTATTGTACAGAAAATGGTTGGTCTTTGAAGGATGTGCATAGGAATTACTTTTATATCCCTACCACATCCTAACCGACAGATCTGAAACATGTAATATCCATGTATTCTGAAATAGCTGGTCCTTGAAGAGGTCAAATGAAAAGGAATGACTGAGATGTCAATTTCATACTGAATGAGTTATTGGATTCATCTGCAGGTTGTGCATTTTCAACCACATAGCTTATTCATCAATAGGGTAGGATGTAGTGTGTGCTTGCGTCAGTGTGATTCTCAGTCAGTGGAGTGGATTCATCCTACAGATCCTCCAAAATATTTTTCATGGCAGTCTAATAAAGTGGAACTTTTAAAGGTTCGTATATAATCAACATTCTCCTTGCTGTTGTTCATAATCTCCCTCAATGTAGTCTGTTATTCCATTCTTATTTTTCTTTCTCAGTTGCGGCTTGATGGATATGATTGGAGTCCACCATTTAGTGTTGATAGTGAAGGTGTTATGTGTATTTGCTTGAAAAATCAGACTACGCATAACCTGATGCATCTCAAGGTTGAAGTGAGAAGTGGAACAAAAAGTTCCCGCTATGAAGTGATACTTCGACCCAATTCCTTCACCAGTCCTTACAGGTCTGACTGTCATCACATACTTCAGTTGTGATGCTTCTTCCCTTTGGGTTTGACATTTAATCCTTGAGTTGTGTCATTAATTTCTTCTGATTTTAGGTGTTTGTATTGTACTTCATTCTAGTGAGATAGCACCATCATGTTTGATGTTGAGCTAGAAAATCCTTACGTTTTCTAAGCTTGAGATAGAATGTCACCAGTGATAGAGATACCAAGGCCTGTAAAGCTTGTCTCTTTTTCTTCCCGTTCTTTGGAAACTTGGATAAATTGTATTTTGATATGTTTGGATGATCTCAGATTCGTATCAACAGATGTTCTTCTCCTCTTTCCCTTTCTCTTTTTCTTTGCCTTTTTTTTCCTTTTCAACAGCAATCAATAACTTTTGATACTCCTTTTGGGTCCCTTTAATTCTCCTGTTTAAACTGTCATTTGTATTAAGTTCATTGTTTAATACGCAATAACCAAACCTGTTGAATTAGTCATCTGGGCTAGAGTAGAGATATGAACCAAGTGATTTCAACATTAGAACTGGAGATTGCTGCTTTATTCATTATGACGAGGAGACATGGCATTCTTTTTTATCTTGCTTGTTCTCCTCCTTGTTTCAGATCACATGTGTCCATTGTCATTTATGAAATGGCTGGCAGGATATGGGACAGTTAGAGTTGCCCATTGACTACTACTGAAATTTTATCTTTCTTTACTTTCAGTATCGTTAAAGATTATCAGATTTAAATATTCTGTCATGACCTTCTCTGACAAATTACTGACTAAACGTGTTTGCAGGGTCGAAAACCGCTCATTGTTTTTTCCTATACGTTTTCGGCAAGTCGATGGTGCTAACGATTCATGGAAATTTCTTCCTTCGAATGCTTCAGCATCATTTTCCTGGGAAGATCTTGGTCGCCGACGATTGTTGGAAGTCATGATTGATGGATCTGATCCTGCTGCATCACTGACTTATAATATTGATGAGATATTTGATCATCACCCCATCCATGTCTCTGGAGGACCAAAGAAAGCTTTACATGTCATTATCCAAAAAGAAGAGAAAGTTAATGTAGTCAAAATCAGTGATTGGATGCCTGAAAATGCAACCTACACTATTTTGAATAGAAATCCTTCTTTGTTACCCTCTTCTGGAACTAGTTCTGTGTCAGAGCAAACACTTTCTAACTCAGAGAGTGAATTCCATGTCATTGTTGAGGTCGCGGAGCTTGGATTATCAGTTATTGATCATACGCCAGAAGAGATACTATATCTGTCGGTGCAGAGTCTTGTGCTCTCATATTCAACAGGATTGGGGTCTGGAGTTAGCCGGTAATAATATATTTGTGCCTTCTATTTATGTGATGGAGGCTATACTATTTTATTTCTTCTCAAACTTACAATAATTATCTATGAAGCTACTTGTTTAACAGATCTCAAATTTTATGAGTCAGGTTAAAAGTAAGAATGAGGGGTATTCAAGTGGACAATCAATTGCCTTTAACTCCAACTCCAGTTCTCTTCCGGCCACAGAGAGTTGGACAAGAGAATGATTATGTTTTGAAATTTTCACTGACGCAGCAATCTAATGGATCGTTAGATCTATGTGTATATCCATACATAGGTTTCCAAGTTAGTAGATGAACCATTGCTCTTTTCTGAAAAGTCTGTTCCCATATATTCATTTTTGCTATGCTTAGTATTGCTAATATCATGGGGCAAATTTCTTTCAGGGACCTGAAAATTCTGCATTTCTAATTAAGATTCATGAACCAATAATTTGGCGACTTCATGGGATGATTCAACAAACCAATCTTACTCGATTGTACGATACAGAAACTACTTCAGTGTCTGTTGATCCCATAATACAAATTGGGTAAAAGTTCAGTTCATTATGCTACTTTTTAGTTTCTGAAGTGTCCTAAGCTTTTTTTATAGAAGACCTTTTCTTATTGACAGTGTTCTCAACATATCCGAAGTTCGCTTGAAGGTTTCTATGATCATGTCCCCAACACAACGGCCAGTGGGTGTTCTTGGGTTTTGGGCGAGTCTGATGACTGCGCTTGGAAACACTGAAAATATGACTGTAAGCATTTTCTGGTGCTTCAACTCAAAGATTTGAATTTTTTGGTTGCTGTGTTTAGGGGTTATAATCTGGGGTTCAGTTTGGAGTCCTGGATCTACATCAGGAATCCTAATGTTCTTATTGAGCTAGGGTAAAATCTATTTGTAAAAATAGACCTCTCTAACTTATTTAAAAAATAAACTACTAAAAGAGAGAGACATCTCTCAAGTCCTAAGACCTTCAATAATTCTTTTATTAGAAAAACCTGCACCCTTTTATATGTGCATTCTGTCATTAAGAAAAGTTTTGTGCTCATGTATTTACTTTGCTCAAATGAATCACTTATTAACAATTTATTCTTACTCACCAACCACTTCAGTTTTCAGCTTGCATGATTGTTATTTCTTTTTTCCCAATACTAGGACCATTATGTAAGATTGTTTCAACTTAGTGGTCAAGTCATTTTTTGGCAACCCCTTTGTAATGATAGCTATTTAATTTGAATTTGTTTTGTGTGATTTTCTTATATCATATCAGGTGCGGATAAACCAAAGATTTGTGGAAAATATATGCACGAGGCATAGTGTTATGATTGGTAGTGCTATTGCGAACATAAAGAAGGATCTTCTTAGCCAGCCTCTCCAACTACTTTCTGGTCTTGATATATTAGGCAATGCAAGTAGCGCACTTGGACACATGAGTAAAGGTGTTGCTGCATTGTCAATGGATAAGAAATTTATTCAAAGTCGGCAGAAACAGGTTCACCAATGTCTAACTTTTCTCTCAACTGTTTTCTATTTTCTTGCCTGTATTTTCTTTGTGAATTTTGCAAAAAATGCATGGAACTTCATCTCTCGGATGGCAATATAGTACCAAAAGACGTTCTAGCTTTTGGAAATATTGTTCAAAAACAGGAAGGTGTAGGAATAAGAGAATGCCGCAATTGAACTATGATCAATGAGATGGTGCATAAAAACTTAACGTGTTATTTAGAAGGGTTCTTTTTGTATGACTTTCTTTTCAGAAACTTCTTTAATCTTTTTGCTGCCCAGTTACTGAATAACAATAATGTATTCGATCATGGATTTACAGCTCATGTAAAATTGCTAATATTTAGAACACGTAAATCTTTTTTTTAACCATATCTGTAATGTGCATGTTGAACCGTAGAAAAACAGGAATCTGTAGCCTGTAGGAACAAGAATATGATACCAATGAACTCTGATCAATGGTGCACCACAACTTAACATGTTATTTAGCAGGGCTCTTTTTATATGATTTTCCTCAGTCAAACTTCTTTAATATTTTCACTCCAGTTACTGAAGAGGAATGAATGGGATTAGTTCATTGATTTACAAATCGTGTAAAATTGCTGAAACTTAGAAAATCTAAATCTTCATTTTTACCCACAGATATATAGGGTCCATTAAAATGCTCCCAAGGTAAAATGCACTCCGCCTTGTAATTATGGGAGACTACACAATCTTTGTGTAGCTAAATTTTATATATACAAATATGTTACCTTTCTCAATATGAAAAAATCTTCGTTTTTACCTTTTCTGTAATGTACATAATTTCCTCTTTATGACATGGTTTGGGCATGTGAAAAAGAGATGCGCAGATGCTCCAGCGAGGAGGTGCGAGAGTTTGGATATAATGGGTACGAGGAGAGGGGTAAAGGTAGGCCGAAAAAGTACTACAGAGAGGTAATTAGACAAGACATGGTGCAGCTTCAACTTACCGAGGACATGGCCTTAGATACAAGGGTGTGAAGGTCACGAATTAGGGTAGAAGTTTAGTAGGTAGTGGAATGTTGTCTTTCTTCTCAGCGGGTTTAGGTTTGGTGGTGTTTTTCGTAGTATTTTATTCCTGTAGTGTCTTTCTATTGATTTCTATCACCATCTGTTGTTTATGGTGTTCTGGTTATTGCACTATTTTATTGTTACTGTTTTCATATTAGTTGCTATATTTTCGTCATTGTCGTTTCTCTTTCCATACTTACTTTGTTTGTTGTACTCGAGCCGAGGGTCCTTGGAAAACTGCCTCTCTACCTCCATGAGGTAGTGGTAAGGCTTGCGTACACTCTGCCCTCCTCAGACCCCACTTGTTGGATTTGACTGGGTATGTTGTTGTTGACATGGTAACACTTCCAAATAATGTCAATTTGCTCCTAAATGTTATGTTACTACATTATAGTTACATCTATGTTGCTGAAATTTCAATTCTGTTTGGTATTCATTCTCTCTGGTCCATTCTTTTGTTTCAGGAAAGCAAAGGTGTGGAAGACTTTGGTGATGTTATTAGAGAAGGTGGAGGAGCATTTGCAAAGGGTCTCTTCCGAGGTGTCACCGGAATTTTAACAAAACCTTTGGAAGGTGCTAAAGCTTCAGGGGTTGAGGGTTTCGTACAGGGTGTGGGAAAAGGGTTAATTGGTGCTGCTGCTCAGCCTGTTAGTGGTGTTTTGGATCTTTTGTCAAAAACAACTGAAGGTGCCAATGCTATGAGAATGAAAATAGCATCTGCTATTGCTTCTGAAGATCAACTCCTTCGAAGGAGGCTGCCTCGAGTGATAAGTGGTGATAATCTTGTTCGACCGTATGATGAGTATAAATCACAAGGACAGGTAGAGAACTTGGTTGTTACTTTGCTGGAGTGTCTCTTGTTTCTCTTCTTTCCTACTTTGTGACATTCCAATATTCTTGAACATGAGATTTAATAAGGAAATAAAGCAATATGCCACACATTAATTTGGACCAGCTGTTATGGACCCTTGCTTCCTTTCTTTCCCACTATTTGACATACCAATATACTTGATCATAAGATCGAAAAGGGAAATTCCAAATATTTGAGTCATTGAAATAGGAATGGTACCAGTGATGTAAGTCTTAACTGAGTTAGTGGGAATTATAAGCTCCCTGCACTTGGAAATAATGGTAGATGATAGGTCCTACCATGGTCAAAGCATTGTAGAGCAGAGAAAGTATGGCATTATAGATGAGCATTGAGCATGAATCTTATTGTTAGTTAAGATTGTTTCTCTCTAACTATCTGAATATAGAGCAATCTGAAGCTTCGTGTTGTACTAATTTGCTACAGAAGAAGGTAAGCAATAATCTAAGACATGTTGCTGAGATTTTTCTAAAGCCGTGGTATAAGAGTCAAATACCAGTCCTAAAGTCAGCATCATTTCTCAACAGGTAACAAGTAATAGAAAAATCTCTAGATGTCCGGTAGGAATCACACTAGTAGCCTTAAAGTTATCAAAATGTTTTCCAAGGTATAAACAAATTTTATTTCATCTCTGTAAGTCTTATTTCTAGTGCAAACCAGAAATGCAGTAGCAGTATAGTTATCAAAATATTCTCAAATTATGTGTACACATTTTATTTCAGTCTCTTTAAGCCTTATTTCTAGTCAAACCAGAGGTGCATAATTGTGTTAATAGTAGGGTGCAAGCATAAATATTTTTCAATGGGTGGTTGCATCTGATCAACTGATTAATTATCTGAGCTATTAGTTTCTGGTAATTCTTCAGTTACTCTGACGAAGTGTTAACTTAGGGGTCATTTGGTGTAAGGGATAAACATAAATAGTTCTGAGATAAAAAAATAGTCCAGGAATAAAATTTTGGTGTCTTGTTTGGTTGACAAGTTTGGGATAACTTATCCCACCATTTATACCATAGTGATGGGATAAGTTATCCCATATGCATAGTGGGATAAGTTATCCCATCTTATCCTAGGAATTAATCCTGGGATAACTTGGTCCCAACCAAACGACACCTTACAGTGTATTGGTCACATAGGACTATACATGTAAACTCCAGTAATCTACTTGAAGAACCACAGAGCTTATTTAGAAGAGAACTTTATATTGCCTCTATTCATTGTATGTGATACCATTTGATTGAAGACAATTTAAGATGTTAACTCACTTGTGTATATATTTGTAGTTGTAAATATTTATTAGTAGTTGAAAATTAGTTTGATTGAGAAAACATAACATGGAAATTTAAACTTGAAATAAAGTCAATTTGATGAAATTTTTGAAAGTTGTATAAAGTAATAGATCTAGATGACAAAGTGATATATTAATTATTAAGGACAGGTTATGAATGAATATGCTGCTCACTAGAAATAGTAAATTAGAAATTTAAAAGCACAGATTTGCATCTAAATGAAAAATCTAAAATGGTTCAACTTGATTGATATGTTTTAATAATATTAAAATTTTCAACTTACATATTTTCTATGTTTTTTTTTAAATGGTAACTTTGTCATCTATATATCCACAGGTATACTAGATCAATGTAGTCCCCCTTTCAAAACATATTACAACCTAACAGACTCTATCTGTGCTTTTTGTCACAAATAGTCTAAAACATCAAAAAGGTCTTCTGCTTGTACTAATACTACCTGTTTACACCAAAAATAATAAAGAGCTAAACAATTCATCTTAAAAACCTGTAAATTGTTCTTCTTGCTCCCAAAACACCTTTGATTCTTTTCTTTCCACACTGTCCACCATATGCAAGCTGGAACAATCTTCCATCTCTCTTCCTTTACTGTAGTATTTGCCCACATTGATCCAGCAATTTAGAAGTTGTGCTATGTTTCTTGGTTTCGCCCAAGTGATCTTCCTAAGACTGCTGAATATCCTCCATAGTTGATCTGCCCATTTGCAATGCAAAAAGAGATGGTTGATTGTCTCTGCCTGTTCCTCACATAAATAGCACCTTGAACATAGTTGGAACTTCCTCTTCCTCATATTTTCTTGTGTCAGCACTGCTTCCTTGGCTAGTAACCATGTGAAGCAATTTACTTTATATGGGATTTTAGTTCTCCAGATCATCTGCCATGGCCAGTGCTCCATCCTGTCATTTGAATGATTGAGGTCTTTGTAAGCTGAATTGACACTGAAGACCCCTTTGCTGCCAATCTTCCAAACAACCTTATCTTCCCTATCAGCCAGATTACTAAATTGTGCCATTGTGTCATGAAAAGCCTCTATATTTCCCATCTCCCAATTATTTAAGTTCCTCCTAATATGCAAGTTCCACCCCTGTCCTGTCCACATTCCAGACACTGTTGCATTTTGCTGGAGGCTTAGTGCATACAAGTCTAGAAATAATTGTTTCAGGAGTCTTTGGGTTATCCATTTGTCCTCCCAGAATAACACCTTCATGCCATTACCCACCTGGAATCTGATTCTAGATATAAGCAGAGGCCAGAGATTTCTTACTGATCTCCAGATACCACATCCATATGGTGTATTCACCATCTTTGTCATCCACCTATTCTTCATCTCATATTTTGCTCTGACCACCTCTTTCCATAGCATATTCTCTCCTGTCATAAACTTCCACAACCATTTTAACATAAGGCTTTTGTTTTGCCTTTTCATGTTCCTGATCCCCATTCCCCTCTCTTTCTTGTTTTTTTATGACTTCTTCCCACTTGACTAAATGGAACTTCTTTTTATCTTCATTTCCCTGCCATAAGAAGTTTCTTCTCAAAGCATCTATCCTCTTTATGACATTGTTTGGTGCTGGGAACACAGACATCATGTAAGCCGGTAATGCATCAAGCACACTGTTAACCATAGTTAGTCTACCTCCCCTAGACAAATATTGGCTCTTCCAGTTGGTCAACTTCTTCTCACACTTTTCTATCACTCCATTCCAGATCCCCTTTGATTTTCTCTTTGCCCCCAATGGCATACCTAGGTATATAATTGGTAGCTCCCCTACTCTACCACCCAAAACTTCTGCCAAACTATCCACCTCAGCCACTTCATTAATGGGATAAATGAAGTTCTTTCCCCAGTTGATGTGTAATCCAGAAACTGTTTCAAAGATGATGAATATTACTCTTAGAATCAACATTTGCTCTCTCACTGCTTCACAAAAAATAAAAGTATCATCTGCATATTGTAGACGAGTGATCACCAAGTCATTTAGTGCACTGTTGTCCACCTGGAAGCCCCTTACCCTACCCTTCACCTTTGCTGTCTGAATCAGATTACTCAAGCCTTCCATGGCTAAAATGAATAAGAAGGGTGGCAGGGGGTCACCCTGTCTCAGTCCCCTCTGAGATGGAAAGAAGCCACTGGAGTTCTGTTGACTAAAACAGAGAACTTGATTGTGCTTATGTAGAATTTCACCCATCTAATCCACTTGGCTCCAAAACCCATCCTTTGCATCATAAGTAGTAAGAAGTTCCAGTTTAAATGGTCATAGGCCTTCTAAATATCAACCTTGCATAGAATTCCAGGGCATTGACTTCTCTGTCTGGATTCTACACATTCATTTTCTATCAGCACTGCATCCATTATTTGTCCACCTTTTATGAATGCTATTTGTTGTCTGTCTACAAGTCTGTGTAGCACCTTCTTCAGCCTTTCTGCCAAAAGTTTAGCTATGATCTTATAAACCCTGCCTATTAGACTAATAGGTCTAAAGTATGTCAGGTCCATAGCTCCCACTTTCTTAGGAATTAAAGCCACAAAGGTGGCATTAATGCTCTTCTCAAACATTTCTGCCTCGTGAAAATTCTGCAATGTAGCCACCAGATCAGGTTTAATGGTGTCCCAGCACTGACTAAAGAAAGTCATGGAGTACCCATCTGGCCCTGGTATCCCCTGCACATGCTCTTATGCCCTCTAGTATTAAAAATTTCGCTCATTTGGTCTGCGCGGTCAAATCGGCTCTCCTGCCTGTGTATCCCATGCCCGGTGCCGTTGATCTGTCTGTTCCTCGGTCTCAGTCCATTCAGTCAAGACAGAAGGCAAACCAGGAGAGGTGGGCGAAGGGTGGATTTTTGATCTATTTCTAAGCCAGGAAGATGCCTACAAAGCCATCGAATCGGCCCAACCAGCAACTAGAGATGTATGCATTATATGAACAGAAAGCAACCGACCGGGATCATTCAATACAACAGTATGAACACGATACCAAGGCAAACCCATGGAAATACCCCTTCTTGCTGCTCAAAAGGTGCCAGAAGTAAATTGTTCTCTTCTTCATGAATCATAGTGCAATTTCTCATCTCTAGATAGGGTTTCTAGTCTTAGATTCTCTCTATAATATTGATGAGGATAAATAGGGTAGAATGGCAGTAGTTAGCCCGTCGCCTGTGTTTGAGTGTTGTCGTACTTTTATGTGGGAGAGGAAAGGGGCTAGTCTCCCCTTTTCCTTCTTTAGTTGTACTAGTTTTTGATAGGTGTGTTGCACGTGTATATCAAATAATGTATATGGGATATATCTAAGACCAATCAACAGTCACGTCAAAATGTTCCTTCACAATACAAAGAATAATTGAAAAATAATTTGTGAAAGTCCCTCACAAAGGTCCCTTGCAGAAAAATTTGATGCACAATCAAATTTAATCATGAACAAACACAAGCTTTCAAAATCATGTATCATCCAATTCTTTTTTCTTTAGGGGATGGGGGGCATAGCAATGTATATCCATATCAATTTACAATTACAAAATACATCATTACTTAAGCAAAGGATAAGATATTTTTCATGAAGCAATTAAACTATAAAGGAGCCATCATAAAATGTGCACTAACTTTGATTTTGAAAGAAACAAATTTTAAAGACTTAAAAATTTCGTAGATCATGACTTCTAATGCAAGAATATTATCATAAGTAAACTTTTACCATATTCGAAAAAAATATACATTATTTTGGTAGTTCTACTTTGGTCAGAAAGTAGAATTGATTACCTATAAGGTCATCGAGGGCTATGATGAGCGGGGGTTTGAGGAAATTCGAGGTTATGAAATATATTCTATCTCGCTATTTTGTTGTCGTTATTTTCATTCCTATCCTACTTTGATTACAATTCTTCTGAGCTGAAGATCTACCGGAAACAGCCTCCACCCCCACCCCCACCCCACAAAGGTTCGCATATATCCTACCCTCCCCAGAACCCACTTGTGGGACTGCACTGGGTATGTTGTTGTAAATAGTGACCATTCACGTGCAACAGTCTTCTAGTTTATGTGTTTCCCGTAAGATCTCAAATTTCATTCGTAAAATCCCCGAGTGTGTATAGCCACCACTAGTTAGTGATTCTTTTGCACAATAACTTGTTGGGTTATTTCTTTCTTAAATAACATGGTGTATCAAAGCTAAACCCACTTATGGTGAGTTTTCCTAGATAGTATCCGACCCTTTTTCCTCCTTTTACAACTCTTTCTTTTTTTAATTATGTAATTCCTACTTACCCCTCATAAAATGAAGTCCAGTATAATTTTGCAAAGAAGTGAATAGTTGAAGGGGTAAATCATCATAAAAAATAAGAGATTAAGATGCAAATTTAAAAAGTCACCTTATCAGAAAAAAGATGTACATAAATGGGTATAGTGATGAGCTAAGATTTGGTGAGGAGCTTGGAAAAATTGTGGGTGTAACTGCAAAGAAAGAATAGATTTGAGAATGAATTGCTTGCTTATTCCCTCAAGCATTTTGGGGTTTATATGATGTTTACAAGTAATCCTAAGTTCTATATCTAACTGCATTGATCCATGTTTCCTTGTTCCTCATGTTGCGTGTTTTACTTTTTATGGCCTTATTTGTGGGTTGAGATTGACAGTCAACTATAAACTAATAGTTATTCTCTTCCTTCTGTGAAGGCAATCTTGCAACTTGCAGAATCTGGATCATTTTTTGGCCAAGTTGACCTTTTCAGAGTACGTGCAAAGTTTGCCTTGACTGATGCCTATGAAGATCATTTCATGCTGCCTAAAGGAAGAATAATTCTTGTTACTCACCGGAGGGTCATTCTGTTGCAAGTAAGTGAATAAGTTAATTCATTTGAATAATTGAAAGGGGATTAGAACTCTTTTGCCATCACAGTTCTGCACTATTTCGTGCACTTGTCTCGCACTGAAAATATTTTCTTCCTTTTTGTTGCCAGCAACCTTCCAATCTTATTGCACAAAAGAGGTTCAATCCGGCTAGAGATCCATGTTCAGTTTTATGGGATGTCCTCTTGGAAGACCTGGTGACAATGGAATTGACTCATGGAAAGAAAGATCTTCCAAATGGCCCCCCTTCACGGCTTATAATGTATCTGCAAAGTCGATCTCTGGAGGCAAAAGACCAAGTTCGTGTCATAAAGTGCCATCGTGATTCGAATCAAGCATTTGAAGTTTATTCTTCTATCGAGCAAGCGAAGATCGTTTATGGACCAAGTCAGTCAAAGGTATATGCTTATGATTTGTGTAAGAAAGTAAGAGCACTTTGTGATCCAAGGACTAAGGTAACTCCAGAGTAGCAAATAAGCTGCTGAATAATTGGAAGATGCACAACAATGTGATTATTGCTGCTACTATTTGTCTATTCGTGTATATATGTTAGTGTAATTGTTTCCCCCTGATGTTCAGGCACTGGTTAAAACAAAAGTGACTAGACCATATTCTCCTTTTGCTGATGTGGTCAGCAGTGAAGGAATTTGCACCTGGTCTCCGCAGCAGATGCCCGCTTCGACTTTTGGAAGCAGTGAGCAGTGAAGAAATAAACAATGATGGTGGCAAAAATGAAGTGTGTTATGACCAACTAATATCATTTCAAGAAAGCTATCATTTTCCATTGCTAAAATAGCAGAACCTGCACTAGGTACAAGTGGCAATAATCAGGACTAGTCACTTTTTATCTTCAAAAGTGTAGAAATGCATGTATATGTGATTTATCTGTGTATCAGCCTATCGGTAGGTGTGCTAGAAGATTTAGGACTAGATAATACCCAGAAACTTGTATAGCTTTTCTCGTCCCTTTTAAACCTATACCTATACTATAAGTGGCCTGAAATCCCAGAAGCTGAAAAAAGAAAACCTATGCAACTAAGCTTCACCATGCTCCATTGCTTAGAATCTGTATAGCTTTTGATTTTAACTTGTATTTCTCCATTAATCCGAATATTTCCTTAGATATATACGTAGTCTATGTATTAAGTCAAAACTGAAATTCTCAAAAAGGGGAAGTTTTTGTAGCAATTCCCTTGATGTTGTTCACTAATTTCTCAGCAGTTGCAAGTGAATTTCATTTCAAGTGGATTGTTTTTGTTTGTTATGTTCCTGCTGTCCCTTTACAATGTATCGTCTCTTATGGTATAGTTTATGCTAGAGAAATGCACTGCCATCTACTAATACATGGAATCCTATGTGAGGATTACCTATTATCTTGAAATAGTTTTATCCCAATCCATGCAAGTGTATAAACATAATACTGCAGCAAATACAGCATTATTTGCACATTCAATGGACCTTGTCTAACAACACAGAAAGATCGTGTCATTCCTGACGGGATTTGTGAATAATTTTTAACAGGTAGAATGTATGGAACGCACTCATGCCAATCTAGCGGGATCTTGTGAACCATTGTACAAGCACAAAGTTATACTATTGGGCGTGACTTGTGAACAATTTAACAAGATAGGTGTAATAGTTAGAGCAAAAATTCATGCCAATCTGACTGAACAATTGAAGCCGCACAAAATCATGTCAATCCGGTGGAATTTGTGAACAATTTAACAATATAGGTAAATCAAATAAGCATACAATTGCTCTAATTTCTAACTCTACTTGGCCAAGTGTAGTGACATTTTTGTGCCAAAAGCAAACAAAGGACATTACTGCTCTAGTTTCAGTAGTTCATGTTGCTAAACGCCATTCATGACATTCTTGTCTTTTCACTTTGTCAATATTGAGAAAAAACATAAACTTTAGTTGCAATAAACACCAAAGCAAAACTAGGAAATATTAACCCAAAACAAGAAGCATAGATCTTTCCAGGCGTCATAACAATATATCCACCATTGACCGGTTCGAGGTAAGTGGGAATACTACTGATCCTCTCGAGAGAAAATAAAAGCTAAATAAACCATTTTTCATAGGAAAAGCAAGTGGTAATTGCATAGATAGATGTTATGTAACTTTCATTCTTGTGATGTATTCCCCATGTTCTCAACATTTTTTATGACATAATTACAAGGAGTGGATGCAGAGGATACATCCTACCGCAGTGGTATGAGATTTACTAGAACAACTCAAATTCTAAATGCTCTTTGGAACTATACTCTAAAAACATTTTGCTCTTCTCCTGATGAGCTACTTTTGCAAATCCAATGTCACAAAGATCAGGTACTTCTGGTGGAATGGCACATCTTATCAATGCCCAGTTCAGACCGTCAAAGAAGGGGTGTCGTTTAATCTCAGCAGCTCCTGTTTCCGTTCCCAATCGATTCTCAGGCTCCTTCACAAGAAGTCCTCTGATTAGATCCCTTGCCTGAAAACTGACAAGCGGGCTGTCGGGAAATCTGAGGTTCTGCATGACCACATTAGCCAAAGTTTCTTCATTTCCAGCACCTTTAAATGGTGTTTTCCCATATAGAAGCTCGTAAAGAAAAACACCTAGAGTCCACCAATCAACAGCACTCCCGTGGCCCTCACCTTTAATGATCTCGGGAGCCAAATATTCATGTGTACCAACAAATGAGTTGGACCGTGCTTCTGTTGGCTCTACCACAAGCTGAGGCAATGATCTGTTAAAGGCTGCAGCTTCTGCTTTCAGCTTTCTTGCTCGTGCGGTGGCAGGTAAAATTCTGGGGCTAAAGCAAGAAACTTGACATGACGGTCCAGAACAAAATGGATCAATGCAGTTAGAGCCCGTGCATGGACCAGAAATTCTGGGAGCTTCAACCCCCAGAGAAGATGATTTTAGAAGAGTAGGATTAACTGAACATCTTAGTGAGAGGTCAAAATCGGTAAGCATGATGTGACCATCTTCCCGGACCAGTATGTTTTCGGGTTTCAAATCCCGGTATACAACTCCAAGCATATGCAGATACTCCAGAGCAAGGAGGACTTCAGCCACATAAAACCTGCAAGTACCATGAGTTAGAAAGTACTCACTAATCACAAAATACAGGAATGAGGAAGCCAGATAAATATGACAATGAATCTGTTATCCCGTGCTTAAAGTTTTAATAATGCAAACCAAAGTATCTATGCACGACCTTCGAAACTAATAAAACTTCAGAGACCATATGTGTATCCTCAGAGAACTGAACAAAAAGAGAAGTCTTCCACAAAATTGACAGATAAACATATCAACAGATTGATCAACAACATAGTTTTCACCAAGGGTAGATGTTAGTCATAGTTTTCACCAAGGGTAGATGTTAGTCACTTTCCCAAAGAGATGGAGATAAATAGCTTTATAATTATGCATGTCTAGTACAAGTGTAAAAACTACTTTGAGAAGTACATGGTCAATAGATGAAAGAAGTTTCTGCTTGTCCTTCCATATAGGAAATGGTTACTAGAACTGATGCTGTCAATAATCCTTCAACCCTGTTTAAAGACAGTCATGACGAAGACAACTTTTAAAACAATAGTCCAAAGTTCTCTCTCTTTTTCTTTTATTTTTTTATAACCGTGGTGTTGGGACCAGCCTTACACGCCTCGACTAATTCCACGGATACATACCACCTACCACCAACAACACTGGTACCTGTGTCCACCAAGGCTAGGACAAATGGAAAGAAATTACCTAGTGTTTTTGTCTCTGCTGGGATTGAACCAGGGACCTCATGGTTCTCAACCCACGGCATTGCCCACTAGGCCCATGTCAAATTAATATAGCCTCACCACAAAGTTATTTGATCTGACTTATTCAAAATATTAATCAATTAACTGTGTGCCCACTACAGATAAACTAATCATCCACATCTAAGACAACCACAAAATATTTTCCGATCAAATGAATTCTCAATCTTCAGTTCTTCCTTGTTGATCTTTTTTCTTTTTTTTGGAAGAAATGCAGAGTTCAATTTCTACCTTTTTTCCTTTCTCCTTTTTTGGCTTGGGATGGTCAGGTGGGTTGAGTTGAGTTAGGAGGAACAGAGGAAGACATATCTAGCCAAAGAAACGAGCCAGCAAATTAAAGAATTTGCATTGTCAATAAGCCTCAAGACATTGTAAGGCTAAAATCAATGAAGTTTCCTTTTTCAAGGTAAATAATTATATTCCCATTGGAGAAATCCCCATATAGAAGTAGTATACCAAAAAGTAGAGAAACCTAGACCAAAATATGATTATCTAGAAAGAGTGATCCAATCGTCTGTGCAACCAAGAACTTCATGGGTGCACAAAAAGAAACTAGAGACACGAGGCTACTCCTCAAATGAAGAAAATCATTAAGGACCCTTTCTAAAGCTCTCCTATTCCAGTCCCTCCATAATACTTATATGAGAGCTAGTGGGGGTACATCCCATGTCCTGGGTCTTCTGTTCTTCTGAAGCTCTCAGTGCCTCTGTTGTACTCAGCAATCAGCATGACCCACTGTATTCTAAATCAATTCAAAACCTCCCACCACATTTGTGTAGCTACTTGACAATGTAATAATAGGCGGGGCATACTAGACCACTAAAGCTTATGGTGATGGGTATACTGACTTAATGTCTATAAGTTAACAAACTTATTAACAAGTCTGCGTCAAACTCTATATCAGAGCCACAACAAAGATGGCACTCGACTCCTCTTCATTCCTTTTTTTTTTTTTTTGGGGGGGGGGGGGGGGGGGGGGTCAATCAAGTGGTGTTGAGTTAGACTAGTGCTTTGTAAATAGAAATTAAAAGAAAACAAGACATTGTCAACTTTTAATCACCCATGTATAGTCAAAATCCATTTATTCCAGCAAAAATTTCAGACTAATTTATACATTCTACCACCCCCGAGCACAAATCAAAAGAGAACAGAGACACATTATGTTTATGCTGAAATACACATTTTTCCTACCAAAGCTTCATTGTAGTAGTTTGAGTATAATTTATTAAATTGGACCATATCATACCGTGCTGCTGGTTCAGGAAAATTTCTCCAAGGCTGCTTCTGCCGGAGGACATGCAAATCACCACCAGGACAAAACTCCATCACTAAGCAGGATAAGTTGTCTGATGTAAACTGCGCATAGAGAGTTGGTAGAAAAGGGTGATCTAGCATTCTCAAAATCTCTCTTTCAGTTTGGGCCCTTGGCAACTTTTTCCTTCTTGCCAAAAATTCATTATCCATAACTTTTATTGCAAACAAGCAGTTAGTTTCTAGCAGCTCAGCAAGATAAACTGTGCCAATGTCTCCACAACCAAGCTTCTTCAATAAATTGAAATGACTTAACCCCAAGAATCCATGATGTTTCCTCACCTGATTGATAGCCTCCCACCTGCCGTCTTTAGACATGTGTGGCCTATTCCCATTACTAGACCCACTTAGATTGCTCTCGTCACTGATGGTTGTGCTACAACTGTAATCACCAATACTACTCTTTGAGCTCTGTGAAAAGTCCCCTTGCTCTCTAGATTTTGATGCCTTGTTGAATTTCAAGACAGGGGTAACCCTGTCATCATGGCCGTTATTGGCGAAGTCTGATTTAGTAGCATGACAGCTATTGCTATTTTCACTTGCTTCAGCGGCTGTACATCCAGAACCTTGAATTGCAGGTCCCTTACCAGACTCATTTCCTACATTCTTGAGAGCACACTGACATTGCTGACAGATAAGTTGCTTAGGTGATTCCATAGGACCTTTTCCTTCATAGGTCAGATTAAAAGTGCCGGATGTTTCTGTTGCTTCCGGTTTTGCTTTCTTCTTGACAATGGTCTTGTTCTTGACTGCTGTCTTTGTAGTATGAGTGATGCTTCTGTTTGATTTACTCTCCTTGTTGCTTCTCGTGGCACTAGATGAAGAGACATTTTGCAACATGGCTTTCCGTCTCAGCTTAGGAGCTTTTTTGTTTGCTATTCTAAATGATGTAACCACACTTCTATTGGAATTACACTGCAAATCGTTTGGTCCAGACCCCAATATATCATTACCAGAGGTAAATGACGATGAGGATGCAGCTGAAGTTTGGACTTCTTCCTCAACTGACACAGTTCGTAGTGATTGGATCTCATGATGATTTGACACAGATGCATTCTCCTTTTTCTGGCGAGAGGAGTTAAAATTCTGAATAATTGGTGCTTCAACCGATCTAGGAGAAGACAGGGCACTTTTGTCGGGTAACTTCATCTTTGGTTCCTCAGGGTATTGAGGCATCTTTTGTGAAGTGCTTGACGTGCTTTCTACTGGCATTGTCCTCTCTTTTAGCCGTGCAGTTGACTCAGCAGACATAATGACTGGTTTATCAACAAGTCTAGGCGAATGTAAAGTGTTTTGGTTTGGTAACCTCACCTTTGCTTGTGTAAGCTGTTGAGAAACCTTCTTACCGGAGTTGAGAACATTTTCTTCCGGAAGTAATCTCTCATTTTGCTTGGCAATGGACTCTGCACTCTTAATAGTCTGTTTACTAACATATTTAGGAGAACAAAGGTTACTTTGACCTGGTGACTTTAGCTTTGGATCTCCAATGTACTGAGGCGTCCTCTGTAAAGAGTTAGACGTGCTTTCTGCTGGCACTATTCTGTTATTTTGGCGCATTGAGATGGATGGCTTAACGACAAGTCGTGGAGAAGAATGGGGACTATGGTTTGCTGATTTAACATACAGTTCTTGGCGGTAATGGGGCACTTTGTCGAATGTTCCTGAAGTGCTTTCATCTTGTACTAGTCTTTCTGCATGAGAGAAAGCAGATTCACTTGTATTTGCAAACCTGTAAGAGCTTGTAGTCCTTCCAGCTTCTGTAATGCTTGGAGAACCCGGTGGCTTGGATAACCGCTTCATTGCAGCCATTTCTGCTGCCTGCGAAATGCATAAGCCCCGTAAGGCTTTCTTTAGAGAGACTGGCTCTGAAAACCCAATTCCTGGAGAATGAGATCCACCGCCCCTCATTGGCCTTTTTGAGGCATCTCTTCTCACATGATCCGACAAATCCAGACTTTTTGATGATCTTAGATTGATGGATTCAAAAAGATGATTAATATCATCTTCTAAGAACTTATTAGGTCCTTTTCTAACCAAAGGAGGCTTCTGTTTTCTGCCTGATTCTCGTACTTGTCCAGACCTTTCAGAACGTTGGAAAAACACCAGCTCATCTTTTGCCTCAATAATTTCACAACTACCAGAATAGGAACCCATCATTAAAAAATGGTCGGACAAATCACCAAGCACTCGGCAATCAGAAGGAAACACGATTATAATTTTGGAAGTCTAAATAGAACCATCTTCTAACTGACAACCACCTGTACAACCATACACGAGCTTCATACGTCACATATAATCCAAATTTCTAATTTCAATCCCTTCATGTGTTCAACCCAATCATGCTTCTATCTACCATTCAACCTGTAATGACAATTAAACTCTATTATGAAATAAGTAAAACTACCAGCTACTGTATTCCTTAAAACATTAGAATCATCGTCACATAAAATGCTTAGAACAAACACACAGAATAGCTATAAATCATGAGGGTAAGAAGATGGATGACTACCAAGCATTTCATTTAGAGAACAAAATTTTAGACACTCGTTCAAGAACTCGGATATAATTACTCAGGAATAAATCTAAAGAACCCAAGTTGCTAAGGTCTCAGTAACCATTGGCCAAAATTTTGAGGCCAAAGATCCATTTATGGTGCTATGAAATCTTTTTCACAATATCAGATCTCTTTTCATTGCCATATTCCTCTCAGAATTAGATAAATACAGAAATGTACAGTTGTTAAATACTTGCAGAGTATTATATTTCTCAAAGAACTCTTAGGCAGTGTTAATACCCTATCTTTTAATCAAGTGTCAAAAGGGGTCCTTAGAAGCCTAACTCAGCAATGAATGAATATACATTCAGTTCAATGGCATAGATCCATTTCAACTGAAGTACACCAAATTGCTTGGAATAAGAACAAGATTACAACTTTTAAGAAAAAAAGGTTCAATGGATTTAGTTTTCAACTTCCACCATTTCTGCAAGAGAAAATGGAAAGAAAAACAATTTCAAACCCACAAATGCAAATCAAGAAAATATGTATAGCTTAAATCAATGCAAATTAGAAAGGCTAACTCAAGAGACCCACTAAGATTAAGCAAAAGGGTGTCCAAAACTACTAACAAATAGTTCAAAGCTCAACAAAACTAAGCAAATCAAGAAAATGTGTATAGCTTAGAAATCAATGCAAATTAGAAAGTTAACTCAAGAGACCCACTAAGATTAAGCAAAAGGGTATCAAAAACTACTAACAAAAAGTTCAAAGCTCAACAAAACTAAGCAAATCAAGAAAATATGTAGCTTACAAATCAATGCAAAGAAGGTTAAACTCAAAAGACCCACTAAGATTACGCAAAAGGGTGTCCAAAACTCTGAACATAACGTTCAAACTTCAACAAAACTAGCAAATCAAGAAAACATGTATAGCTTAGAAATCAATGCAAATTAGAAAGGCTAACTCAAAAAGACCCACTAAGATTAAGCAAAAGGGTGTCAAAAACTACTAACAAAAAGTTCAAAGCTCAACAAAACTAGCAAATCAAGAAAATCTATATAGCTTAAAAATCAATGCAAATTAGAAATTTAACTCAAGATAACCATTAATTAAGCAAAAGGGTGTCCAAAACTACTAACAAAAAGTTGAAAGCTCAACAAAACTAAGCAAATCAAGAAAATATGAAAGAGAAAAAAAAAAGACATTACCTCCAAATGCAACTGATACAAATGAAAGATCTAGAGCTCAAAACTTTCATAAATTACAGAAAAAAATGGTTTCAGATTCTCAAAGAGTGAAAGGAGAAAGAAAAAGGGTATTGTATATTATGCTATTTCAGTAGACAAATATGTGAAGAGGAGGAAGAAGAGAGAAAGGGACACACCATTCTTTCTCTTTTTTTATTCTTTTTTTCTAATTTCATTTTCATACACTGAAATATTTTTTCTTTCTTTCTATGTTTTTTTTTTCTAACATTTATGTGGTCCCTCTACAGAACATGGGGTCCACTCCCTGGAGGTAGAAAGTGGGTCCCATGTATCTTAGGATTCTAAAAAAAAAAAAAAAAAAAGATGAAAAAAAAAATTAATTTAGAAAAGATGAAATTAGACGATTCTGATTTTGATCATTGTTTAACTTCTAATCAATTGAAATATATAATTTTAGTTTTTTTATGTAGGAAGTATATATGTTATATAAAAATTATTTTCAGAACTAGTTTCCCCTCGAACATAGAATAATAAACTAGCGATACAAAATATAACATATCGATAATTAAGTAATAGAGTGGTTTAAAAATAAATTGTAATTTTAAATTTTTTTTTATATTTGACTAAGTATATTTAATCTTCAGTTAATTAAAATATATTTTTTTAATTTATTTACTTGTAAATATTCACAATGTTACTATGGTTATTACTTGTTACATCACTTAATTAACGATGTGTTATATTAAGTTTGTATTATTATTTCATACTCAATGACATAATTCTAAAAATAACCAAGAGGAATACATGTGGCGATAACGGAGAATTCTTTAGTCTTAAATCAAGATATTTGAAAAGAATAAATTATTTCAACTCGATATCGATTTAAAGCTGGATAAGAAGGCAAAGTGCTCATCAGAAGAAGAAAATTATGACTAATTAAATCGTTAGTGATCAAATAGCAATGTCAACATAGGTAAAAAATAGTGAGAGATGGGATGAAAGTAGGGTAGTGCTAATACTGCATTCGTGACTATTTTAACTTTTTTTGAAGAGTATCAAATCAACCCCTTTCATTTACTTTGAGTATCAAATCAACCGTTTTCATTTACTTTGAGACTAACCCTCTTTAAACGGAAAAGAACAAGCTTTAATCGATCATGTCTGACACAAGAGATTGAAGAGTATAAAATACTAGGCAATTCGATGTATATATATATATATATATATATATATATATATATAAATACTCAAGGAATGAGTCTTCTAGAAAAATACATAAAGTTAGAAATGAAAATGAAGATTACTTCATTAAAAAAATGATGATTATCTTACAAATTTCTTAATAAGCATAATTTTTGTATGAGAAGGCAACATGACTGGTGGGACTTAGTGATTTTTATTAGTATCAATCTGTCACTTATTCACTTCACGTGAAAATTTCTGCCATACTGAGTTTGAATTTGATGATCTAAGAATCAATGTTATTGACCAATACTTATTAGTCACAACATATAACTGGACCTATTATAGTCAAGTATCAAAATATACTCAAAAACGTCTCTCGAATAGTTAGCATAAGAATTCATGATTTAAAAAAAATGATTCAGTTAATCAAAATACAAAATAAGAATTCAATTTGTGAACATCTATGAGCATAAGAATCAAAAGTGTATGTTATATCCCGCACTTTTGTACCTTGAAACGTGTTCCTAACTTTCTTGAAAATGGCCATGTGACCCCTACTCTCCACACACATCAAATACCTCTAAGGAAGGAGGAGGTGATGCTCCATAATAGGGAAGGTTGGAAATAGGTTATAAGAATTCGAAAGGAATTGGAAGCCAAGAAATGGATAGTAGGACTCGACTTACTTACGGAAGCTACCAACTCGGAAGTCTTACAAAGTTAAGCTACTTGAATGCAAGTCGAGCTTACGTAGCAAGGAGAACACGGGTTCTTAAAGTAAGACGAGAATCACAAACCCACGAAGAGGGAGAAGAGCGACACGTGGCAGCAAGAGGAGGCGCCACGTGGCAGTGTGGTGAAGTGACACGTGGCAGAAGGTGACCCATCGGGGGTGGGGCCCACCAAGGACATGTGGCAGCATGTGATTGGTTGCATGAGATGACGTGGCTGCCTAAGGGCGTGACACGTGCCACCCTTAGGGGTTGACACGTGTCACTATCCAAAAAGGTATATAATATGTGTTGATGACTAATTCCTCATTTCATCAACTTAAACTTAGCCAAAGTTGAGAGAAAACCCTAAGGAACTAGAGAGAGAGCTACGGCCAAGGCCAATTTGAGGTAAGTTTCCAATTTTTCTCCATGAATTAATTATCTAAGCTATTCCTCGATCACGTGGAGGTATATATAGGTACCTTATGATGACTAAGGAGTCATTTCTTCAGCTTTACACTTAGAAAAATAAGAGAAAGTTGAGAGAAAAACGTTAGGAGTAGGAAGAGGAGGGCTACGGATTTGGCCCCCAAAAGGTAAGCCTCCGACTTTCATTCCGTGAATTAATTATTTAAGGTATCTCATGGTTACATAACTCTGTTTAATAGCATAAAATCACTATTTGGGGCAGCGAAGAAGTGACACAAACAGTCCACTTCGTTTCAGCACATCAAGAGATTTTCGAGGCGGGTTTTGGCGAGTTTTGGCCAATTTCGGATAAGGTAAGGTCTTTCCTCTTAATTTGGAGTTTATAGTTAAATTGAAGTCGAGTAGGGTGTTGTGTTTGGGGTGCTGCTGCTTTAGGTGGTGTGGTGGTGTGTTGCAGGGCTGAAAAGTATTCTAAAAGAGGAGTGGGTGTTGCTGGTTGCAGCCACACGATCCTCCATTTCGTATGGTTAAGGATTTTGTGAAATAGAGACTAGAAACCCTATTTTGGGTATCGTAATTTTGAGCGAGTCGTTTGGAGTTTGTATTGTGTAATGTTGATGTGAATTGCTTGTATATATGCTGCAGGTTATTGTTGTTGGTTGGCTGTAGTGATTAGGGATGTAATTGGAAATTCGGATAGGGCATGTTATAGGGGAGGTGCTGCCTAATTTCCGTTAACTCCTTAACTAACTAAAGAACTAGTCGAGGAGACGAGCGAGGAAATGAGTTCTATGAATACTCGTGTGCAACTTAAGATGCTGAAAAGTCAAGGGTTTTTTATATTCATATTGCTTCCGTGTTGAATAGGTTCAAAGAACGAAGAGGCGAACATGACAAAGAGTAACTCATAAGAGGTATGTAAAGCTATCTCTTTTTCCTTTTGGCGTGTCTTAGCTTTAAGTGAGTTGTATGTGAAATGTGGGGATAATTCCATCCCCAGAACTCTAAGTACGCCTCATAATCCCTATCCACTGCTTGATATTGGAACCCCTGCAAGAATTGAGTATTGCCTTTCAAGGCTTCTACGTGTTAAAAAATAGTGTATGGGAAGCTATCTTTCCCTTCTCTTGACATGTATTTGGCATGAAAATGAGGCTATGATGCCATGGTTGTTCACTGAGCCCCATGATGGGCCGGGTAAGAAATATGTACATGATGACCACATGAAGGAAAGTACAGACTATGTAAAGCTTATCCTCTTTCTTCTTTTGGCATGTCTTAGACGTAAGTAGAACATGATACAATCTCTGGGTAATTCCATTCTTAAGCATCTCCTATTTACTTCTGGATATCGAACTCTTATGGTAGTGGAACTATTTTTCCTTAAACTTCTATATGTTAAAGAGATAACAAATGTACAGGCTCCAAGTCTTAAAGACTATACGATAACAAGTGTTTCTGATTCCATAAGCGATTTGGCCTTACTTTAATACATATCTACGGTCCTCGAGATTCTAAGTGATATATCCCCTAATGGCATTTAGAGAGCATTTGAGAGGACTACACTACTACTCGGGTTCTCAGACGATAGCTTAATTTTCTTATACGATCGAGTCTCTGATTGATTTAAATTGCATATAGTTACTCACTACTCTACTCGTGTATACTGTAACACTTCTTTCACTGAGTCCCGGGCCGGGTATGTAATCGTGCACAGTTCACTGCATTATCAACCGAGTCCCTCACTAAAGGGTCGGATACGCTATATGAAGACATGACACTACAGTGACATGAACAACTCACCGAGTCCCTCACTAGAGGGCCGGGTACGTATGTATATATTTGATGATGTGATGTGATAAGGTGGTCATGGCGCCGGACCCTACGATGGTCCTACAGATATGATTCACCGGGTCCCTGAAAGGGCCGGCTATATTGTATAATTTGAGCATACATGTTTTTATGATTCACAGGGTACAGGTACAGAAGTTTCTTATATGATATTTTATCCCCTGCCTCTTTATTCAGATATGTTTTCAGTTGTACTATGTTATGTTTTACATACTCAGTACATATGTCGTACTGACCCCCTTTCTTCGGGGGGCTGCATTTTATACCCGCAGGTACAGATACAGGTTTTGGAAGTCCGTTAGCTTAGGATTCCGCTCAGCTCAGCTGGAAGAGGTTCCATTGTATCTGTTATGTCGAAAAATGGACAAAGTGCAAAATTAATTTCATCTTTATAAGAAAAAATCAATTTTAGTAAAAGAGGAGTCGCCACTTAATTTTTTAAAGAAATTAAGAAAACTTAATTTAAAAGACCCTAACAGATTTAAGTCTTAAAAATTCAGAGAAAAAGGTACGAGGTTCTTATTTCCACTTTGAGAAGGTGTTAAGCATTCAAAGTGGCCGCTAACGCGCGGTTATCCGACGATTTGAAAATTATTTGACTAACTTTTGAAAATATTAATTTAAAATGATATGAAGACTTTAGAATTATTTTTTTAGAAGAAAAAAAACATTGAAAATAATATAGATGTATATATAAAAAAAGTAAAAGTTTATCAAATAACTAAGTAAAGGTAGAAAAACATTTAAAGAGTAAAATTAACATGAATTGGTTTATCTTTAGGGGAATCTAATTAGGTTAAAATAAATTAAAATTATTATCTAAGAAAGTATAACTAACATAAGTAACTAAATTATTACAACCCGAATCAATATAAATACAATAAATAATACATGAACAACAATAATAATAACAACAACAATAAGAAGAAGAACAACAATAATAATAACAACAATAACAACAATAAAAATAACAACAACAACAATAATAATAATAATAATAAGAACAACAACAACAACAACAACAACAATAATAATAATAATAATAATAATAAGAACAACAATAATAATAATAAGAACAACAATAATAATAACAAGAACAACAACAACAATAATCAGAACAATAATAATAATAATAAGAACAACAATAATAAGAAGAACAACAACGATAAGAAGAACACAATAATAATAATAACAAGAACAAGAACAACAATAATAAAAACAACAACAACAACAACAATAATAATAATAATAGTAATCAACAACAAACAATAATAATAACAACAACAATAATAATAAGAACAAACAATAATAATAATAATAGTAATCAACAACAACAATAACAATAAGAACAAACAATAATAATAATAATAGTAATAATAATAATATCAAACTATTTGGAAAAATAATGAACAAAACTAAGTGCTTTCATGAAATAATCCTAACATATTCTAGCTAATTAACTCTAACACATGCTAGCTAATTAATCCTAACACATGCTAACTATAACAAATTTATATCATTAATCTAATTATTCTTATATACATACTAACTAAAAAAAATAAGACTATGAATCAACTAAATATAAAACATGAAATAATTAAATAAAATAAAACTGAAAAAATATTTTACCTCTTTTCGGGCCAAGATTGAAAACGATGAGCGGAAGACAACTTCACCACCACTCAATAGCTTGATGGAACTCCAATCTACAAAACAAAGAAAAAAAAATTAAAAAAAAAAAAAAAAAGTTTAGACTCGAACCTTCGTGGGTTCTTAGCCTAAATTTCAACTTCAATCTCCTATTTTTCGTGAAGAAAATATAGATTGAAAGCTAGAAATTTTCACAACTTTTAGGCTGGGGACAAAAGTCCAAAATCCTAGCCAAGTTAAGAAAATTTCTAACTTTAGGGTGGTTAAAAAACCTCCTCATTCTTCTCTTCCTAATGAGAATATGAGCCTTTATATAGGCTCCAAAAACCCCAAATTTTCAATGTATTTTCGATGTGGGATAAGTGCATTTTTAGTTTTTTTTTTTTTTTTTTAGAAAAAACTAAAAATTTCAAAAATACAAACCATAACTAACCTAACTAACATTGTATTTAGTAAAAAATAAAATCTTTTGAGATAATTTTCGAATAATCACATAAATAGTAATCAAAGATATAGTTATATAGAAATATGTATATTATACTAAAATTTATATAAAGATAAAAATAGTTAAGAATAATATGAAAATATATATATATATATATATATATATATATATATATATATATATATATATATATATATAAGCTAATTATTTCAAAATGTTCGAATTCAAAGAAACTCGATAGCTAATTTGCATTGTGGATGGTCAAAATTGGGTGTCAACGGTATCGAAGCCTAGTTTTTGGTACTAACCGCTGATGTATATAACTGCTTTGGTTTACTCAGGGGTACGACGGGGGCCCTGTCCCGCCATATATTATCGTTAATATTTTTAGAGGTCTGCAGACATGTATATGTGGGTTGTGTATGTTAGTTTGGTTCAACTGGGTCTACATGATGTATGATACGTGTTATTATGGTATGACAGCCTTGTCGGCTTGCGTGCCCTTTCATGATGTGATACAAATAAAAGAGGCTACAGGTTTATGAAAATGTTATAACCCATTAGGGTTCTGATGCATGGTATTACGTTGTTTATAGTTCGACTTGATCACAGCTGATAAATATGTATACGGGGGTCCAGGTCGAACCCCAATCGCGACCTACGGGGTTGGATCGTGACAGTGTACATTTCAGCTAATTAATATCTAAATTTATTTCTTCAAATATCACAAGAATCAAAGTTTATCTTTATCAATAATCAAGGGATATTTATGTTTGGTTAAAAATATCAAATAGGCAATTAATTTAATATTTTTTGTTTAGAAGATGGGTGTATAATAAATTATTTGATTAGAGTAAAATTAAAATGTTGTTAGAAATCTTATTTGGTAGTCATAACGTGCTTGATCTCTAACATTTTGCTTTGAAAATAATAATAAATATTAACTTTCTTAGGATGCTTTATTCCTTCAATTTTTAATACTTGTTTTTCGTTTTTTCTACTTTTTGTGATCCAATTCTATTATTAATATATAGAGACACCCCCATCCCCACACACCTTTTTTTTCTTGATAATATTATACTTTCCGATTCAATTTATGTAGCATATTCTTTCTTTCTTTTAATTTTTTCATTTTTTTCCTCAATAAGATATTTAATAATAAAAATATTTATAACTTATTTTTCAGAGCACAAATTTCAAAAATCTCTTTTTTTTTTATAATTAACGTCTAGTCGAGTTTATTCATGTCTAATGAACTCTAAACAAAAAGAGATATGTGTATTATAGTTGAGAAAATGGGGTGAAGGGTAAAAAAAAAGATAGAATCAAAAGTTTTGATATTTTATTATTGTCGTGTAAATTAAAATGAAGAGAATACTATTTTTCTTTAACATAACATGACCTTTGATTATTAGATACTACTTTAGCAATATTTTTTTTTTTCACAAGTAACAATTATTTAATCTTTTGTCCAAAGGATTATTCATTCAATTTTGATGGGAAATTGGATACTTCCTTATGTAATTGCAAATAAATAGTAATATAATTTTCAATAACTTAGTACTTTACTCAAGAGGCCTAATAACAACAGGCAATTAATGGTCTTTTCAAACACTATTAACAGATTGGAGAAAAGTTTACCAAAAAAGGAAACAGCTCAATTATAGGTAGGTGGAGCTATTAAAAAGATCAATTATGAAACATGATGAGATTTAAATTTTATACATTTAAACTTTTGTTGGTTCTATTTGAATATTTATAGATGTTAGTATAATTTCAGTCTTATCAACATCCTATCCCAAAATAATATTGTAGACCTATGAATTATGTGGTTTCGATTCTTTCAGTGAAGCAAAAATCGGGAGTCAAAATTTAAAATTTATGAATTTTGACAGTTTCTTGCTTGTCATTGACCCCCTAACTCATTTATGCTATTGAATTTACAACTTATTATATGTACATATTTTTGATGAATTTCTATATACCGAATATAGTTAAAGTTACTGATTCTATAAAACTTGCACAATAAATTATGTATTCACATCTTAAACGAAGTACACATATTAGAACATTTAGTACAATACCCAACATAGATAATTGTTAGGTTGAAAATACTACCTCATGTTATGTTATGTTATATTATATGTTTTATAACAGTATCTCACTATAACCGCTAAAAATATTTTAGACAAATCATGTCGCTGTAAAGAGATGTGAGTGTAATACTGACACTAAGGAATTTGATGATGGATAGAGAAATTCTTGATATGAATCATTTCTCCGTTAATAAATTATATTCAACACAAATATAAATTAGTCAGATTAATGAATTTCGAATACCAACTCATTTTATAAAACAAACTACTTAATTAGCACCACTAGCTCACCAAGAAAGAAGAGAAAGTAATTATTTGTACTTAAAGAGAACAAAAGTAGTGTGTTAATCAATTCTCAATTACTCCATGCACCAAGAAGCTTCATGATTATGGAGGCTTTCTATGAATGATATCAATTTATAAGATATGATTTGATTTCTTAAATAAACAAATCAACTCTATTAAAGTTAGTTGTTAGAACAATTATATATCTTTCTTTCTTTTCTACTTCAATTGTTTCTCCCTTTATTCCTAACATATCTTATCAGTTATCACAACAACAAGCACAACCTACTCATTGTACTTCATATTCTAGACACTCAAATTTTTACAATAATTATTCAGAGTTTTTGATTTTGAAATATGTTGAGTTAGTAATATATATCTCCTTAGAAGTGCTCATTAATTGTACTTGTCACTAGGATTTTTTTAAATTAAAATTTAGAAATATAGGTATTTTTAATCAATGCTCTATATAAATGTCACTAAATACTTTAGCGATTCTATTATTAACTCAATTGTCATTAAATATTTTTGTAATAATATTTTTAAAAAATCTATTGCTACTAAATGTCTATTTTGTTATAGTGCTTAAATGATGAAGCGGGGATTCATATAATTGTTATTATTTCTCAATCTGATATTTATTTTGGATCTAATTAATCTAAATTCGCACTCCATTTAACTCATTGGGAAAGCTTTCCGCCTCTCCTACCCTTTCTTTTTTTTAAAAAAAATAATTAGGACTCTAAATTACAAATATTTATAACTTTTTTTACAGCATAGTTATACAAAAAAAAAACTTATCTTTTAACTCCATATTTATTCAAATTTTGGCATACAAATTAAAACTGGGAGGATACTACTTTCCAAACCAGCCAATATTCATAATATCATTAATTAAAAAGGACAATATTCAGACAATAAGTTTGGCAAAATTGTTACTACATTTGAAATAAACATTTATTATTCTTCATCTTCAAAAAAAAAAAAGAAGGAAAAAAAGGACTCTTAAGACAAACCATGCTGTACAATTATTTCACTATTTTTCTTTGAAGTGTATAGATATAATCTATGACCACAATAATACTAGCTAATTTATTAGAAACTTGTAGCTATTTTAAATTAGTTCACATTAACTATCCACCTAAATACATTACATTTATAATATTTCACTTTTTCATATACTCTCCCGTTCTCTAATCAAGAAGAAGTAAAATAACGATATTGGGAGAATAAACATTGACTAACTCATCGATAACTTTTTTTATTAGATTTTGTCTTTTTCGATATGATTTTTCCAGTAATTTATATAGAATATATAATTGAGATTATATTTTTATTTATTTAATTATATCATCAATATGTTTCTTTATATGCAAATCTAATTCTTTTTCATAGATTAATCACATAAAGTTCCTTTTTTTTTGGTGAATGATGTTGAAACTCGAACTCAGAACTTCATATACTCTAACATCATGGTGAAGTATACACATGATCATATCATAAAAAAACTTAGATAATTAGAAATTACACTTCTTTTCTTTAATTGGATTAAAATAACATGAATTTAATTAATCAAAACTTCAAAATAGACATCGACAAAAAAATATTTTTTTTAAAAGGAAGGAAACAATGTCAGAAGTAGCAGCTTAGGAGATGAGATGTCTGTCAGACTTGAGGTACAAATTAATTTTGGATGGTTCTGCCTATTTTTGGACTTTTACATTTGAGAGAGTCACCTTTTGGTGTGTATCCCAAAAGGCTTAAAACCAAATAATAATAATTCATAAAGTTTCAAACATAGGAGTATTTTTTTTCCCTCGTAGTGTCCGGTCCGAATCAGTTTGCACATATTTTAATTAATTTTATTAAATAATTATTATATCTACTAACAATATGTATTAGGTAACAAATTCGATCCATAACAATGGAAATATGATTAACTTCACGATAACTAAACTACTCCCCTCTCCCTTTCCCCCCTCTTTGGCTTGACAACGTTGATATAGGATTAGAACTTTTCTACTTCGTAAAATATTTTTGACAATAAACAAAATAAGAAAATTTGAAAATTTGACCAAAAGGGCTATTAATTTCTCCATTTTATATTTTTTAGAATTTTGGTGCTATTCTATTAGATCATTTTACGACCACTCTAAGAGTTATTGACCAAAAGAAAATATTGTACGATCGGAGCCATCGTTAATCATAATTAAAAAGAAATTCGCAAGAATTTGGCTTGATTGGGTTCCCTCACCTCGCCAGAGCGGGAATAAGATCGCCAAAGCAGGAAGTCGTAGGACAGAATTTAAATCGTGAATTTTTTTATTTTCTCCACTTTTCTCAAATGGAGGTTAGAGGCAAGGGTTTCTGCAAAACCCTCCAAAAAGGCTGCTCTTGACCTGGAAAGAAGAGGGAAGGAAATCTCTGCATTCGAAAGACTTTAATTAGTGAAATTCAATCCGGTCTTATCGTGACGTTGAGGATCAATAGTTTTAACAACACTATCTCTCCACGGATTGTTTGGCGCCCAGGTAGGCTAGGTTTTTCTTTTCTGAGTAATAAGTCTATACCTACTGTGTAGTGTAGAAAATTTTTTAATGAGAAATCATATAACTAAGCTGTGGGTCACGGGTCACGGATAAAAATTTGGTCGTATGGGTGTCTGGTTCGAATGTGACCTGGTAAAAAGGTGCTGTAATGATTTGGAAAAGTGTTTTAGTGGTGACATTATTGCATAAAGAAGGTTATTTGATAACATGCATAGTGTTGTATACAGGACTATAAACTAAGTAAAGATTGTTGATAAACCTTAAAGGTTTGATAGTGTAGGTGATGGTCTAGTTTCCCATATGTGTTCATATACTTGTTAAATTGCTTCAGATATGCATGTGTGCATATGAATAAGGAAACATGCTAGATTATGTATGAAGTGATCACTTGCTGGCCTGTTCTTGGTGATGAACCTGTTCTTAGTGATATAAATATTGTAAATACTCAATGTAATCATGATTGTGGTATGCTTTGATCGGGTGTCATATTCCAACACATAATTGAATCGGGTGTCACATTCCGACACATATTTGGATCGAGTGTCACGTTTCGACATAAAATTAATTGTTTGTAGGTTGTGAGAGGACCCTAGAATGAAGCTATAACATGTGGAAACTATTGAGTTGTGATATTATTGAATGTGGTTGGACTTGGTGATATTTGTACTTTCATGAACTAATAAGGTTAGTGGTAAATGAGTCCTGAACTAAGGACTTGTAAACGAAACTTGAGTTGAGGGGTATTGGTTATTAGGGGTGATGATCTTGAAACAAACTGATTTGTGGATAAGAGAATGGGCCCTATTAGGCCTGGATGTGATCTATATGGTATAATTGTACACGTAGAAGTTGTAATTTTTAATTGCCAGAGAGTTTTACCATTGTGATGTCCATGAATAACTGAGGTAGGGATAATGGCTACCTATAACTCAGGTGAGTTGGAAGAGTGTGGTTGTGAGAGGGATGTGTTTTATGTTGTAAGACAGTTGGACTAGGACTAGGGATGGGTAGGCGAAATCATTGAGTGGTTAAGGTTGTTAGGTGGGACTGTTAGTAAATGAACAGTGGTATGGTAGGCTTAAACCCACGGTTATCAAATTGTAATTAGAATGGTTGTGGAACTCTGAAATTTAGAGTGGGGAACACCCTAAGGTGGGAGTAAGGAGTGTACTTATTTGGTTGGGATGAACAATATGATAAAGTTTAATTATTATGATATCTCTTATTTTTCTATTCATATATTATGCGGTGGGTATCAGATTGAACGATGATGTCTACCAGTACGTGTTGTTTGTACTGATACTACTCTTGCTATGCCACTTGGCATAGTCTGGTTGCAGGATCAACTATGTCTTTTAGGTGAAGACAAAGGTGATCCTCTAGCAGCTTCTATTTTTCCCTTCTCTTGGTGGAAGCTGGGTCATTGGTCTTTAATTTATTTCTACTCTTAGCATCTCTTGTACTTGTTTAGACCAGCATCTTTGGGGGTTTTGTTTAACCTTGTATAAGTTAGATTAAATATAGTTTTCCTTAGAAATTTTGGTTAAATTGTTCAAGTCTTTGATTTTAACTTCCGTAATTTTTTTCTAGAATGGTTAAGGGTTCTCCTACTTAGGGTGTATAGTGGGTGCCCGCACGGCCCGGTGGGTTGGATCGTGACAAATATACATCATAAAAAGAAGTTCCAAGAAAAAGCAACTCTATACGGGTTAGAACACTACTCCCTCCAGTCCTTTTTACATATCAAATTTTGACTTGACACACCTATTAAGAAAATAATGATTGGTATAGTGAATTTATCATTTTACCCTTATTAATTGATAGAGTTTTAAATATATTTTCTCACTCCATTTTTCGAAGACATTAACTCAATGTTAATAAATCGAAGGTATAATAGAAAGAAAAAAATTATCCTATCTTGATTTGTTAAAATTAACAAGTAAAAAAAATTAAATTAGAAAATATTTGATAAATAAATAAGGACGGAGGGAGTAAAATATAGTAGAAAATATATTGTACTATATACCTTTCTTATATCATGGAACATGTGCCCAAGGAGGGGAGCCTACCAAATGGCTACTATGATTTTTGAAGAAAAAAAAGGGGGAAGTAAAATCAGTTCATACTAGTATTTTATTTTATTGCTAATTCAATAATAAAGGGGCTAAAATGCTATTAAGTATGCATTCATTCGTACTCAGAAGATATTGAGTTTAACATTCATTCATAATCAAAAGTTTTGTATTTGTGTTTTGAAAATGCAAAAATCTTTAAACGTACGTTTATTCCCTCATGACCCTATGTGATGTAAAGCTGAATTTATCGGATCAACAAGTATTAAATATTACATGCTTAAAAGGGCAGCGTATCAATTATACTTAAACAATCTTTTATTTTTCAATTTTTAAATAAAGAAAAACTAATGATCATACTTCTCTTTACTTATTCCAAGCACCAACCAATTATCAAGTAATAGATTAATGTGTGTGGTAGCAAGAGTTGTTTTTAGTATGAAGCTCTTTACTTTTAAATATATTTTTTTAAAATAAATTTAAATCAATCGAATCTCCAAATAAGTATCAATTCCCAGATGGAATTTTTTAAAATGTAGGAGGAAAGAAATGGTAAGCATGTCTACATGATACCAACAAGAGTTGTAGTGTAGTGGTGGGATTGACTCACCCTTTATTAGAGGTCTCGGGTTGAGTCCTGGGTATGAAAAAAATTATGTTGGGAGCACCACCCTTGAATGGGCCCTACAATGTGCGATCCAAATTTAATCGGGGCTCCACGGACTCCGAACAACGACTGAAAACCTAAAAAAAGAGCATGTCTACATGGTCAATTTAGATAGGTAACTTAGAAGTAGTCATAGTTGGTGGCTTTGTTAAAAATCAAGAGGTATGTGGCCCTTTATATCATGTCCAATAATTGAAGGACTTCTCATGTTAAATTATTTTCTCCTCCTTATAATAAGAGAAAAGTAAAATGTAAATCAAAATTAAAAAACTTCTATTTATTAGTAACATCTAAAGATGGAAAGTTACTAATATAAATCTTATTATACTTTTATTCTTGAAAAAATGTAAGGTTTAAGTATTTATCATATCGGTCGTTAATCAAAGAGATCAATTTTGAAAGCAAAGAAAATCGTTTTTGATAGAAAATGCAAAATGAAACAAAATGAATTAATCTTAATTATTTTAACATGATTTAAAAAAATAGTTTTATCGTTTTGATAGAAAGTGCAAAATGCGACAAAATGAATTAATCTTAATTATTTTGACATGACTTAAAAAATAGTTTTATCGTTTTTTGATAAGAAGTGCAAAATGCGACAAAATAAATTAATTTTGACATGACTTAAAAAATAGTGATGTAAAAGAAATAAAGAAATTGTTGGGCATAACAACAAATGATTGTGACCAATTAGAACAAACTTTTTTTTTTTTTGCCAAATATAAAAATGGCATATACATACATGCTAAAATAAGTGAGGAATCTATATAAAAATGGCATATATATACATGGTAATCCTTTGACGCAAATTTTCAAAAATGATCGACTGAGTCATTATATATATTGTGATTATATATAACAAATGAAATAAGTAGAATGTTTTTTTAAAAAATATTTTGATAAGATCTCTCATGAATCAATTTGATCTACATATTTAGCATAAATCAATCAACTTTTAGACAAGCTGAATTGGATATATCAAAATGTGTTATTAATAAATTGATGGATCATAACCAGTTTAAACTTGAGCAGGTTGAGTCAGATTATTTTTTATGGACTCAACAAAAAGCGTTGAGAATAAACAAATAATTCTAGTTATATAAGGTGCCTTTTATTCTTTAATGGGTTTTATACCGTGTGAATATGAGGTTAGTATTACAATTTTTGAGATTTAGCATGACATTTTTGAAACAAAAAGGGCAATTGGACCAGCAAAATTCAGTAGTGAAGTTTAAGTTTTGGTTTGGTACATTGGTACTTATAGGACTTTACTGATCTTTTGTACTGCTTAACTTTCATGGGCAGCAAACAGAAGTTGAGGCGGAACGATAAAGAGTATTCTATCATTCTTAATCAAAAGTTTTTAATTCGAGATTTGAGTATGAAATCGTCTTTGTCAGAGAGCGTTTTATTTTCTAATATGAAATTTTTCAACGCGAATTTGAATTTAGTCGTATTTCAATACGAGTATCACAAGTTCATGGGCAAAAATATCACAAGTGGTCCTTCTCTTAACTATTTAATGCTTGTTTTGCTATTAAAAAATTGGACCAAAAGGAACTTTTAACAATATTGAATCCTAAGTTTCATAATCTTTTTATGCTTTCTTGGAAAGGCAAAAGAGAGAACAGAAAGTGAAGAGAAAAAGTCCAGAATATAAGATTGGTCAAAGAAAATTATAGCTTAGTATTTCTTCATTTCTTTCAAATCATGCTCTAAAATAGTCGAAGGTATATCATAAACCCCACTCTACCTCACCAAGGCAGGGATAATCTTGGTCATGCTGGGACTCACATATATAGCAACCAATACTCATTGCATTTTCATTAATAGAGTTTTTTTCCTAGCATTTTGGTGTCACGAAATAAGAATTCAAGATTCTAAGCATTTTTCGTGTATGTCGACCAACTCTATTAGCCTCCCCAAACTTGGTTAGACCAGGCCTCACATGCCTGGTGACTGGTATTTGTTGTATTTTTATTAATAAAGTCTCTTTTTTCAACGTTTTGGTGTCACAATATAGGAATTCATGTCGAAATTTTTTACATTGGGAGATAATCACATCCTAATAGGGGCGATTCCATAACCAAAGCTCGGATGTGAGATTTTGGTTAAGGATGAGGGTTAGTTCTGTAAGATTACCATTTATTAAGGGAATGTAGGTAGTTTGGGCTAAGGTAAGCCCAACCTCTATTTGGGCCAAAATAGCAGCCAGTTTGGGCTAAAGTTAAGCCCAACCTCTCTTTGGGCAAAAATAGCAGCCCAAATCTGCCTGACATTTGAAACCATTTGATGAAATTTAGAAGAGTGTTCTTGAAAGAAGAAATCCTACAGGTAAAACTTTAAACGTATCGATTATTTATATCAAATTATATTATTTTATTGTGATTTAATAAGGAAAAAATATGGGTAAATACTGTGTGTCTAGCCCTGATATAGTATGATATGGATAAATACTTATCTGCACTAAGTTTTTACGCCAAATTGAATTATTAATCTTAAAATATCAACAAATCAAAGTAAAAATGCATTCACTTAATTGTAAGTATAAAAAAGTGTATATGCAAGACATATGTTTTACATTAATTTGATGTAAACATATATATATATATATATAAAAAAAAATCCATATGATGCTCGCAATAACACAGTTTTTTATAGTAAATACTTATTTGAGGTTTTATATCAAATCATGTAAATTTGCGTAAATTTGCTATAGTATTTTAATATGATAAACTGCATATTAATTAATTAGGATTAAGCGTTAAAGTGTATATATAAATAATGCCATGCATTTATTAATTTAGTGTAATACAATATGAAAAAGTTTTTTCCATATGATAATCATGCGAGTTGTAACACGAATTTTTACACGATAAATACTTACCTTAACTGGGCTTCATAATAAATCATGTAAACTTACGTACTATGGTGATTTAAATATTAATTAATCATGATTAATTGCTAAAAGTTTATATGCAAATACTTGTTATATGTTTATTAATTTGATGTAAATATCAAGTAAGCCTATATCTATATGGATCATTTGATTGATGAAATAAAAATAATACTTTTGAGATTAGATGCGAAATTATTTTATTTTTCTTTTGATTGAATTATATTTATGCTTATACTAATCTCTCTCTCTCTATATATTGTTTTGACCTTTCTAGTTGTCATGTCAGCCATTTATGAATGATTTGTTAGTTAGTCACCTTAACAATTATAACCTTCACACTTTGATCATAGCTTTTCCCTTTATTTTTTAATTCTTTTATGACATTATTTCGATACTTGTTAATTCGATTAATTTAAACGTATATTATATCATTAAAAAAAATAGCATCGAATGAGTGAATTCTAACGGTCTATGCTTCGATGGGATTGGATTCAATCCATCCTTAGGTCCTAAAGTAGAGACAAATCTATAATATAACATGCGAGTTTATAAAAAATAATAACTTGTGTTTACACATTAAAAATCTACTAATTATTTATAAATATTTAACTATAAATTCAGTTATTATTATATATTAATTCTAGATCATAGTTAGAGCCCATAAACTTTAAATTTGGATTTTGCTTCTACATTGGAGGAGCATATGTTGAGGGTTACTTCACACATATTCAACCTTTACATTAATTTACTTTTAACTTCAGACATTACCAAAAATAATGAATATTTTTCACAATGTTCAAAACTTGATATTTTATTTTAATTTTTTGCAAAAGTGGATTCGAGGTTTTTTTAAATGAAAATGGTTCAATATATTATTTTAGTTTTAATATTTAATTGGTTAATATTTGACCAAGATCCCTTTCACATTTTCTCTCCCAAAATTAAAAGAAAAAAATATATACTTTTCACACTTGACTATTTCCTTTTCTGGTACAATTGTTTTGTCTCAGCAATGACGTCAATGATTGTGACTTTTCTAATTTTTTTTTTTTAAAATAAGTAAAAGACAAGTGTCAAACCTCATTGAATTGAAAATAAATCCCAAAAAGCCATTAACCGAAAAAAAAGAAGAAGAGCACTTCTCATAAATTACATTCCCACTTAAAGACAAAAAATAAATAAAATAGTTCCCACTTGTCTACTTTATCAATTTTTAAAAATTATCAAAAATAATTTTTCTATCTCATAAAAATGAGCATAAAATTCGTGTACATCTTATTATTCTTAAACTTTATCTATAAAATTACTCCAATTTTATTATTTGGATAGACTTTAATCATATTGTTCTCGAACAATAATAATTAGAAATTTGAGCAAAAGCTAGATAAGAACCAAACTTTATTTTAATTCATGATTATCACATTATATTCGAAAAAATATTCCCTCTATTTCAGAGTATGCTCATTAATATCTTGTATTTATTTATATTAAAATTATTCTTTAATTATACGTTATGAATTAATTAGTATTATTATTATAATATAAATTACCTTTTCTTATCCAAAAATATTACTAATAACCATATTTCCAATTTGACTTGATCTTCTTTCCAAACTGTCGTGGCAACGGCACAGTCAGCAAATCAAACGGCTAATAATATGCCACGTGTACGTTCGTTATTGACGACCTTCCTCGTCTCATCATCTTTAATTTTTTTCCATTTTAACCAATCACAAATTGTATCCATTATAAATATCAGTCCACATTCATCATTTCTCTTCATATTTTTCTTCACAAAAAGCTAACTATTTTTACTGTGAAAGTTCATCAATGGCGGAGAAATCATTTAAGTATGTGATCGTCGGTGGAGGTGTTTCTGCTGTGAGTATATCGTTGACAGATCGTCAAATTAGTTTTTCTAATAAATCGCTTTAGTTTTTGAGTTTTATGAAGAGGATTTAATTTTTGAGCTCTTACATGTTTGATTTTGAGTTTGGAATTCGGATTATAGTTTTGTGGATTATTTTGTGATGATTTTGCTGTGAGAATTTTTTTGATGTGCTATGTAGTTTATAGTAGATCTGAAAGTTAGCATAGTGAAATGACGTTTTGGTTTCTGCATCTGTACAGATATACACTGATGAATATACATATGTATAGAGTATTTTTTTTTCTGATAACTGAGAAATCGTCTGGCGCACGGTTCTGCACAAACATAAATATACATGTATTTTTAGTTTTTACTTACTATTTTGACAGTCAAGTGTTAGATTATCTGCTGTCAATGTTTTAAATCTGCTCTGGAATAGTTGATTTGCTTTGAAATGGAGTTAGATGCTTTGAATACGGAGTGATAGTATATATAGACATGGATACATTTGATCGTATACGTTGTTGTGTGTGTGTGTCAATGTGTGTGTGTTTGTGTTACTTTATTTTTCATGTAAATTTTTAGATTTTGGAGAGTGACAGCTAGAGTGTTGTTGTAGGTAAGCTTATCTGCTTCATTGTTTTGGTTTTAAGTATGAAGTGATTTGGAAATGTAGAACCCCTATCAGTTGGCTTGTTGAGATATTGGGAGCAAGAGATCATGACATACTTATTTCTATTTACTTTGGATGGTTAGAACCAGTTGACACAAAAATAAATGTCTTTTGACGAGTTAAAGTATCCCAGTCTCCTCTATTGTGTCCTTTGGCTTAGAAATTGTAGATATCGATTGGTTGGATACTGGAACTCTAAATCTTTTATAAAAATAATGGAATTGGCATATAAGTTTCCTAATTTGTCATTCCTTGTGAAGAGTTTAACAAGTTAGCTTCTTATTTGGGATAACTAATGATTAGGATTCTATTAGAGATAATATGTATTGCTACTTCTGCCCACAAATTATTTCTTTGTTTTGTATACAAGCTTCTTTTTTGCATTTACTGTTAGTTTCTTTTTTTCCTGTTATTGACAAACAGGCTACAATTACCTCTTTCCCCAGGATGTGAAAAAAAGTTTATTAGGAACTAGCTGAAGTAAAGGATTATAACAACTCCTCAAAATTTTCTAGTTTTTTTTCTGAACTCTTGTAGGAACAAATCTTGTGGTTCTGCATTAAGATTTTAGAATTTGTGGTTGTAATGAATTTAACAAGGTTGGTTGCACTTGCAGGGTTATGCTGCTAGAGAATTTGCAAAACAGGGAGTTAAGCCTGGGGAACTGGCTATTATTTCCAAAGAGGCGGTAAGTATTTTGAACTGCTTTCTTGCCTTCACTAATTTAATAGTAAATCATAGTTGCATTGGTGCTTGTGTGGACTTCATTTTGGAGAAGGGAACATTTCTTTTGCTTTTTGTAAATATCGTGTATCATTGGTCTCTAGATTTACCTTGGTATTCCAATTAGGTATCTATAAGAATCTCTAAGTTCTGTTGTGTTGATGTTATAAGCTAATTTTTTGTCAGCTTACGCTTGTAAATTCCCTGAAAGCATTCATTTGCGATTCCGTAGCTAATACAAGGTTGTTAAATTCCCTTTGATATATGTTTGTCAATTAGGAAAGGAAAAGCGTCTTGTACTCTACCATTTGCTTGTAAATTTTTACCTTCTTTGCAAAACGAGTTCTGATCAGACCTCTGTAATCCCTAGTGTTTTAGCTATGCCTCTCTTTGGTTGATTTTTTGCAATTTATTTACTCTTTTGTCCTTTCTTTCCTGCTCATCCTGCCTAAATGTATATCTAACAGTATTTCCTTCTTTCAGGAAATAGTGTTAGATCTGACTGCTAAAAATGTTTTTTTATACCTCAGGTGGCTCCTTATGAACGTCCTGCACTTAGCAAAGCATACCTTTTTCCTGAAGGCAAGTCCTCTTTTTCTGGATAGTTAATTTTGACCTTCGTAAGTGGAAGTGTGGATGTGAACTTGAATAAAAGTCGTACTACGGAAAATGAATATTATTTTGTTCGTAGTTAAAGTCATTGTACACACATTTGAAAATGTATTTTATTCAATTTTTCTTCTAGAATGGTTATTGCTTCTCCTACTAGCAAAGAAAAAAATGAAAACAGTGAAACAATTTGAGCATGATTTATTATACAGAATGTCATCTCATGTTGTTTGGCATAAATTGGTTTGTCAAAAAGCTGATGGACTTTTTAAACTTTTGTAATTGACCTGGTATCAGAAAATCTTTTCCCTAACACCTTTGATGTTCCGCTTTATCTACCAGGAGCTGCTAGACTCCCAGGGTTTCATGTGTGTGTTGGAAGTGGAGGAGAGAGACTGCTTCCTGAGTGGTATGCAGAGAAAGGTAATGGTTTCTTTGCGTTTAAGCTATATTTGCAGACTTATGGTCATGCATGACTTCTGTCAGCTTTACATATGGTATATCTGGTTGAAGACACAGCTCTTATGAATCCTAGGCTACATCTCTTATGAATCATATGGTCTTGTCTTGCAGGCATATCGTTGATCCTGAGTACTGAAATAGTGAAAGCAGATCTTGCTTTAAAGACTCTTGTTAGTGCGGCGGGGGAATCGTTTAAGTATCAGACACTTGTTATTGCAACAGGATCCACTGTGAGTCTCTTGGAAATGTGGTTGTGTTGTATATTTTTACTTTTTGTCATTTGTCATAGCATGAACTTCTTGTTCCGTGTCTGTTCAGGTTTTGAAGTTGTCAGATTTTGGTGTACAAGGTGCTGATTCCAAGAACATCTTCTACTTGAGAGAAATTGATGATGCTGACCAGCTTGTGGAAGCATTAAAAGCTAAGAAAAATGGGAAGGCTGTAGTTGTTGGGGGAGGATACATTGGTCTCGAGCTTAGTGCTGTACTGAGACTGAACAACATTGAAGTCAATATGGTTTACCCAGAGCCATGGTGCAGTAAGTAAATTGCTTCTAGTTCCCACACTGCATGCACAACACGAAATGTTAAACTGTTTCATGGTAGTCGGTTGTGGAGAATAAATTGTCCTGCTTAGTTGTATTCTAATCTTACTGTAATCCTTTTTGTTTTGCAGTGCCTCGGCTTTTCACAGAGGGCATAGCTGCATTCTATGAAGGTTATTATAAAAACAAGGGAGTCAATATCATCAAGGGTACAGTGGCTGTTGGGTTTGATACCCACCCAAATGGAGAGGTTTTTCTCAATACTCCACCATTTTGAGAAATCTTGTTGAGCTTTAGAGCATTACCTCACAGTTTTCTTGTTTCCATTTTTGCAGGTGAAAGAAGTCAAACTTAAAGATGGTAGAGTTTTGGAAGCTGACATAGTAGTCGTAGGAGTCGGAGCAAGACCACTCACGACCCTATTCAAAGGGCAAGTTGAAGAGGAGAAGGGAGGAATTAAGGTGTGTGCTCACTGTTCAGTACTCATCCTTCAAATAAGTTCTAGCTTGCGTGCTTTTTGATGATTTTGTCATTTTCACAGTTAAACCATTAAATAATCCAGTATAATGTACCCAAAAGAAAAAAAATAAAAAATTCAGTATAAGCTTCAAAAGTAGATGAGAGCAACTGGGATGATTTGTTGAAGGAACAGATCAATGGATTTCAGAAATTTTGGTGCTATTGTAGGCAATACAAAGAAATGAAGTAATCGCACATGAGAAATTGTATCAAATAGTGGAAACCCTTAAACTTGTTGATAAGGAAACATCATATTTTTATTGTCAAACCAAAGCTGTGTGTTCTCGTCACGCTATAAGCTGTCTGCTTCTTACAATGCATTATGTCGTCATTCCATTCAAAATTACTGGATTCCTGTACTTACACCGAAGCTTCTATTTGCAGACAGATGCGTTCTTCAAAACAAGTGTACCTGATGTATATGCTGTGGGTGATGTTGCCACTTTCCCTTTGAAAATGTACAATGACATTAGAAGAGTTGAACATGTTGATCATTCTCGCAAATCTGCTGAGCAGGCTGTCAAGGTATGAGACAGTTTCCTGATGCTGTCCAGAGATATTACGAAAGTGTTATATTATTGACTTATCGTTCTGCTTATAATATGTTAATTCTTTACTGGTCAGCCGTGACTGCTCTCATGAGTCATGATATAAACTGGATATTTGAAGCACACTACACACGCAGATTAGGGTGTTCAAATACTGAAAACTCTCTCCATTCTACGGGCCTACTAGTTGTTTGTCCTGCATCCAGTATATTTGTTATAGCAGCATGTACAAATACAAATATGTGACAATACATCGTTAAATTACACTCACACAGGTCATCTTTTGCTTCCACTGTGTGACTTCTTCAAACAGCTATCTGCAGTTTGCTAGTGTCTTTCTACTCTGTCAATCAACTCTGTCAAATGTTGTTATAAATTCCCAAACTCCACATCTTTTTATGAAGTAAAAATGTTAATATTACACTGTTGCTGGTGCAGGCAATATTTGCCAGTGAGCAAGGGAAGTCTGTCGATGAATATGACTACCTTCCATACTTCTACTCCCGTGCCTTTGATTTGTCTTGGCAATTCTACGGTGATAACGTGGGTGAAACAGTGCTCTTTGGAGACGCTGATCCCAGCTCTGCAACTCACAAATTTGGACAATACTGGATCAAAGACGGAAAGATCGTTGGTGCATTCCTCGAGAGCGGGACACCTGACGAGAACAAGGCAATTGCTAAAGTTGCAAAAGTTCAACCCCTTGCTACCTTGGATCAATTGGCACAGGAGGGCATCAGCTTTGCCTCAAAGATCTAATTTTTATACCTATATTGGATTAAAAACAGCTCTTTGAAGTTTCTACCGTATTTACCTTGTAATCGTTTGACATTTTTCGTGGCTGGTTAATTGGTTAAAAATGTGATGTTTCTTCATCTGAGTTTAGTTGCAGAAGATCACCCTGTAAGGCATATATATACATACCTTAAAGTGTGACATCTCTGTAAATAATGGAATGTTAGAAGCAATGGTTTGTGAACTCATCTCCAGAAAATATGAGCATCTATTTACTTGATTTTGTTGTGCTTATACTACTTTTACGTGGCACTTTTTCCTCATTAGCCGGTTAAAAAATAGACACCTTTCAATATTAAAATTCACATTTCACCCTTAGTGCCTAATGACTTACTTTTATAGACACAAAAACGACATGTATTTACAATATCCTAAAGGTTAATGCGAAACTATTGTTTACTTATACATTGTCCTAATTTTATTTAGGCAAGAAAATTTGGTTGTATCTCAACATGAAGTTGAAGTTACGACAGCCACAATCTGCGTAGATTACCTTAACAACAGAGTCCTGGCAATAATATAGTCTTGGGTTATCCTCACCAGCAACAATCAAACCAACGAACCAACATCCTCAGTCTAATGTTGCTTCTCCTCTGCCAATATGTTGGGCAGCATTTCAGAGTTTTATACAACTAACTTTTCTTCATCGAGTGCAGGAACTACAACATCTTCCCTCATCATGTGATAGTAATCATCACCTACCTGTGCTCCAGCTTGACTAAACAGTTCAACGACTGCAGGTAACTTTCCGTAATACCTCTTCAAAGAATCTACCAAAAGGTCACCAGCATGCGGGTTTTGGACATGCCAAACATATACAGTGGAGAGAAAATCATCTATTGTTGCCGCTTGCCAAGCATGCTGTCCATCCCTCATCTGGTGCTTGAAGGCTTGACATTGCCTAACCCTATGACCCTTTGGCCCAACTTGCAACTCAGGACAATATCCACATGTTTGAACACCATATGTTTGCATGAGCTGTATGGCTCCAGTACGCATAATCTCCCAAGCTTCCATTCCTCGCATGGCGAATCCTGCATAAGTGATAAATAAGTAGTGGAAAGTCAAACTAGAAGGTTGGTCATACAATAAGAAATAATTCTTTTACATACTTTGAAGCCTATGTTGCTCGGACTCTTCAAAAATGTTGACGGACGACAGGTGATTGTCGGATACTCCAAAAGTAATGCATTTTGGAGAATCCAACACAGGTGTGGCAACAATTTTGGAAACTCCAAGCAACATAACTTGACGCTCATGAGAGGAAATTACTTGGGATGTATTTCAATAGGAAAATCCACATTGAAAGATGACAACAATTATAAGAGAAAACATTGTAGTAACATAAAGGTATACCTTTTATGTCATCATAGGGTAAATTTAAATAATTTCCATCTCCAATGGGCTTTTTACTAGTTTCCCTAGACCTAAAAGTTTCTATGTCCTTCCCGGAAAAATCATCCTTGGGAAATCTCTTCTCAAAATCTATGAGTTTTCCAGCAACCTGGTAAATGGGGAACTTCCTTCTTCGGGTTGGGTAGTCAGGTAAGTCCACACCAGCTTGAATGCACAATTCCACAAGGGCTGGGATGCGATCAACTTCAAGTCGCTCATTGTGTGAAACAGCTCTTCCTAACCTGTCATAGAGATGAAAAGATTGTACAACAGGTAATACATGATCTACGCCCCCTTTTTGCCATGTATGCTCTATGTTCTTCTGACTGCCGCTAGCATTGCAAGTTCGGATCTTATGTGGTGGATGACCAACATGAACTTCGGTACAGAAGCTGCACAAAAGGACAGAGATCACAACATAGGCCTGCTTGCTTGACAATTTTAACAGTTGAATTTCATATTGAGTTGCCAGATAATCTTCCATCAATTAAGTAGGCCTCAACTCCAAATCAGCAGGAGTCAGCTATATGAATCTTCTAAGTAGGCCTGCTTTCTCGAAAGTTTCACACCCCAATTATTAGTTGTTCCCTTTTCCTACCTGAACTATGGCGATCCATGTATTAAAACACACCTAGTTGAGTATATGATGATAATTCAAGTAGGAAAAAGGAACAACTAATAGTTGGCTTAGTCAGCTTCGAGGTGTGTTTTAATATACAGATTGTGATAGCTCAAATAGGCAAGGGAACACAGTGATAGTTTAGGTAGGAAAATGAAACAAATAATAATTGGAGTGTGAAACTAGCAAAAAAGTATTTTTGACCATTTACTCTTTTACATATGACCAGTTGCAACAAAGTTTGCCTAAATGCAAGATTTCTATGTTGTTCAACTCCTCAAAATGTTGATGGGTGCATGTCGTACTCTCCAATAAGTAGTGTATTTTTCAAAGATCCGAAACCAGTACGAAAACAATTTTGAAGAGTCCGAGCAACATTTGGATGAAAAATGAATGTTACCTGCAAAAATAAATAGGAATTTCCTCCGAAATCCTCGAAACACAAGCTAATAATTGAGCTCTGGAAGCTAAGACCTGATGAGCAACAGGTATTAGCTTTTCAACTAATAGCCCATTTTCAGGTGGCCGCAGCGCAACTTCACGTACCACCCTTCTCTCTTGCTTATCCAGTCTTGCTTTCCGCTTAAGCTCGTTAATACTCGTCACCCATGGCTTTTTTTCAGCCTTTTTCAGCTTTCTTGGTAGCACTTCCATGGCTGATGCAGTTGAATACAATGGACCAACATTTCCCACCTCCTTCACAGTGGATATTATCACATTTCCACGAAGATTTAAGATTGACGTAACTCGCCTATGAAACATTCTAAGAAGCTACAGATGTAAAATACTGAAAGTTCTCTCAAAGTTTTATTTTGAAATTCATCAGCTAGGCATTATAACAAACAGTTGGTGTGCAGAAGGGTTTTGCAGACAATCATTATCAAAATAAGAGGGGCTTTGCAGTTTAACGACAAATATATACAAGAATATATATATATATATATATATATATAAAAGAGGACAGCCCGTGCACTAATCAAGATTTACTAATGGCTTGAACACGTAACGTTCTGATAAAGGATAACACTAGGACAACTTTACTAAAACACTATATAAATATTTGATAAACTAAGATATTCTAAAAGTAACTAAAATAGATAAGAGGGAAGATTAGTTTAAGGGTTAAAAATACTTTTAAATTATTTGAAATGAATAAAAATATCTTCTATTTATAGTTTGATCTAAAAATATCCTGATCATTGATACGTTGGTGCAGAAATGTCCTTATTGTTATTTAATGGATCACAAATGTCATTTTTTAAATATATATATATATATATATATATATATTTTTTTTTTTTGAACATATGTTTTTCCTAATAATATTTTTTTTATTAGCAAATGTTAAATCTATACCAATTAGAAAAGGATTAAAAAATTTAAAATATTTTTTATTTTATTATAACTATTTTTTATAGTTATTTGAATAAAAATTAATGGTGAATTTAGTATAATCTTATATAATTAATGATGAATTTAGTATGATCGTTATTTGACCTTTTTTCCTAGATAAAATAAATTTTGGAGAGTAATTGATTATTTCTCATTCTAGTCGAATTAAAAAAATAGTAGATTCATTTGCCAAGTCACCATTCACCTTACCTTCCCCTACTATTTTAATGTATTTAATTTAAGATCACTATAATATTATTTTTAGTTTTTTTAAAATCAAATTTCTTAAGTGATTTTATTTTTACACGTGAAAAATTGAAAAAAAACACAAGAATTTTGAAAGATTTTTTTTCTTTCTATTTGAATTATAAAGGGATACATTGAATCACAACTATATATACTCACTCTTCACATAAAATTGGTGAAGACTTAGGGATGATTAAATTAGCTCATGAAAATACAATTCGCATAATTCATTGAAGTTTGGTCATATTATTAACCTATCTATTTGTCAATTCAGCTCATTTCAATTTATGAAAATATATACCCCAAATTAACTAATGACAAATCATATCAAAATATTTTTAAAATGATATTCTTTTTACTTGATATGTTATATGTTGTCATAATAAATAAATAAAAAAAGGTATTATTAGGTATTAAAAATTACTAAAAAATATAAATAAAATAATCAAAATTTAATAAGAATTGAACGAGTTGCACATTTTAGCCCATTTAAATTCAAATAACTTTTGAATGGGTCAATAAATCACTCATTTATTAACTTACCCCAATTTAACATGTCCATTTGAAGTAGAGGTGGACTAAAATGAAAATAAAAAAAAAAGAAATTACAACTTGGTTGAAATCTGTAGTTAACTGAACTTTTATTTTAAAAACTATAGGGGTCTAACTGTCAGTTCATAAACTAACTAACTAACTTAACAGGCCTATTTAACTAACATATAAGTACAGAGTATTCATCTCTCAGCTCACTGTAAAAGTCCCCTCAAAGATCACCAAAATCTGATCAAATTTTCCCAATTTATTGAGCAGCACAGTCGCTTCGCCGCCACAATTCCGCCGCGATGAAGAATTTCAACGACGACGATTTTAAACTTACAGAGTTTCAAAGGTTCGAAGGTCACACCGGTAAGGTTTTGGGTGTTGTTTGGAAGGTGGGTACCGTAAATTGGGGTTCTCCAGCAGTAATCGCATTCTGGAGTGATGATAAAACCATACGAATCTGGGAACAGAATTTCTCCGGGTTTTTCGTGTGTAAGGTTTGATTTCTTTTTTCATTTTCTCAACTTTAAAAGTATGAGTTACTTTTATTAGGAGTTATCATTTGGATTAGTTGATCGTAAATAACTGATAAGGTTTTAAGTGTTGAAAAACATTTTCAAGTGCTGAAACTGATGTTATAAATAAATGTTTGGAATAGAAGTGTTGAAACTATTAAAAAAATAGTTGTGGTAAAAAAAATGTTGATAAATTGTTCTTTTATTAGAATGAGGGGCGGAGCTAGTAAGGGCAGTGGCGGACCCAAGATTTTTAATAAGGGGGTTCAAAATCTGAAAAAGTAGACACACGAATTAGCCGAAGGGGGTTCGACATCTACTATTTATACATAAAAAAATATTTTAACCATGTATAAATAGTATAATTTTTCGCCGAAGGGGGTTCGGATGAACCCCCTAATTACATGCTAGATCCGCCCCTGAGTAAGGGTAGGGGTTTATCCGAACTCCTTAGGCGGAAAATTACATTGCTAATATATGGGTAAAATTATTTTTTATGTGTATATAATGGATGTTGAACCTTTTAGTAAAAATTCTGACTCTATCACTAATTAGAATGACTAAAATTCCCTTATTTTTCGTTAAAGTGGGTTAGAGTCTCGCATTGGTTGGAGAATAGTATGTAATATGCTTATATGATCTTGGAAAATCCTATGATGAGCCAACTTTTGAGATTGAGTTAGGTGTTAGGTTCATTTAACATTATATTAGAGCCCGGTTCGTTCATGTTTGGCTCCCGATCTGCACTACAATTGGACCTGGGCGTGAAGAGGGGTGTTAAAATGGGTTAGTGTACCTAGTTGGAAAATGGGCTGCTGATATGCTTCTATTGACTTGGGTAATCATCTCCTCGTGAGCTAGCTTTTGGAGTTGAGTTAGACTCAAGTTCCATTTAACAATTTTCTAGCAAAAACTTATAAATTTAGAGGGTGTCTGTTTAAGCTTATAAGCTGGTCAAATTAACTTATACGCACTTTTTAGCTTATCTACGCGTTTGGTAAATCCCATTTCCTTATAAGAATTGTTTCCTCTATGTTCCTTCTTTATTCCTTCTCTAATCTCTAGCACTCTTTCCATGCTCAAGAAAACAAAGTGATTTTCATTCTCTAGCTAGAATGACTATTTGAACCTATACATAAAAAGAGTTGTAATAACTCTTAGAAGGAAATTTTGCACGCTGTTTTGGAGGTATCATGTTCTGTTAGATCATGTGCCTGGTCACCGGGAGGATGCAAATTGTTGGCAGCAGCTTGCTCTGATGCCAGCACTGCCATTTGGAAAGATGTCGGTGTTCATTCCTATGAGAGTATCTACACTTTTAAGGTACAATGACTTTGTGAGACTATCTGAGAAATTAACTCTCTATAAATATTGCACATATAGACTTCAAAGATATATCAGCACTCAGCAGAAAAAGGGAATTTGTTACTACAGAGTTGTTTTGATTTGGCTTGCAATTTATTCTTGATCCTAATTTGGATGGACTTGTATATTTAGGATATTTTTTTCATTTTCTTTAATGAGTTATAAACCTACTGAAATTCTATCTGCTTTCTTATTTTCATTATGTGGATAATGTCCAGGGTCATCAGAATGAAGTGAGAAGTGTGTATCTTAAATAGGATAGTTATTGCAGTCACTACTAAACAGATTTTACATTGAATTCTCTAACTTGCAGTGATGACCTTACCATGGAGATATGGAGTTGTGAGACGGAGAGAACTGTGGAGATTTGGTAAGCCCGGTCTTATCCTCACTTTCATAAGCATAATGTAATCCTATATAGTTGATTCATGCAATCCTATGGGAGAGTGTCCCTCATTGATTGTGAAGAGCTTTTTTTCCCGCTTTATTAACAATTACCTTTCTATGGGCTAGTAAAGAGTAAGAAAGCAGAGTGTCCACACGCGCACATGAGAACTGGGCCGCAAGGCAAAATGGTTAATCCCCCCCCCCCCCCCCTCCCACCCCCACCTGGGGCATAAGGCCTAATCCAAGTCACATTTTGAATCCTGGGGAATTTTCTGTTCTCCATAATTATTCTATTAAGTTAGCACACGGAAGTGTTTGCAACCACCTGTATAACGGGGAGCAGAATGCTTTAAGAAGCCATCCCTGTTTATCCTTGGTCAATGTAAGCATCCAGATGCCTCCAAGCAAGCAAAGATTTTTTTAGGGTAATCGTCGTGTGTCCAACCCATGCTCCGTGACAACTATGGTGGTGCCACGAAATCTTCTAGTATATGAAAGAGTGAAAAGGTGCTTTTGTTGTTGTGGAATAAGAAGCCTTTATATCTTAATGCACATAAAAAAAAATCAAAAGAAAGGAAGGTGTAAGTCTTTTGAACATCATTTTGATGCATTCAGATGGACAATTATTTTTGTTCACTTAAGAGACCGCATTTATTGCTTTGTTTATTTTTTTCATTCCTCAGGCAAAGAGTGGTCTTCATTCATTTGGTAAACTATGTTTGGTATAATTGTTCTCAGCAATTACTATGTTTTCCGAGAAGAGGGTCAATTGGAAACAACCTCTCTATCTTTTGGGTAGGGGTAAGGTCTGCATACACTCTATTCTCTCGAGACTCCACTTTGTAGGACTACAATGGGTATGTTGTTATAATTACTATGTTTTCCAATTCCTGATTTGCTACCATCTCCTTTTTGTGCTTATTAGGTCACATGCTTGCACTCTATCTGGATATCATGATTTCGCAGTTGACTGGTTGTGGTAGCTACTCCTATCTATTTCATATCATCCTCAAGATAATATATGTTCTTTTTTCTGTTTGCACTCCTTAATTTTACCTTTTTTTTCGACAGTTTTTCCTTTCTTACAAAGTCTATATTTTTTTTTTTGGGGGGGGGGGGGGCAGTTTAAGATTTACAGTCTATTTTCCATGAATCGAGTTTCATAGCTTGTTTGACTGTCTAGATTTCATGTTTGATCTATAGGATATGTTATAACTATTCCTACAGGCTAACACACTGGATATTCTAATGTGTTAGGGAATTACACCATGCGCCACTTAATGAGGCAGAAAACCCAGAAATATTTGCGAGTGTAGGAGCTGATGACGCTGTACGTGTGTTTATCGAGAATAAGGACAATGAGGTATTGGAAAATCTTCTATATCCTTAACACCGTTTAGTACTTCAGGTGCTAATTGTGTTGAGTATAATGTCAATACTGTAGCTGATCAATTCCGGCGAGCCTTTCAAACTAGTACTATTAGTAATTGGTAAAAAAAAATCTTCAATAAACAATGATCTTTCGATCAAGTTTTGAGATCCGTACTCCAGAACCCACCTCCTATTAACCCAAATTTCTTATGGGAGCTGGAAAAACTGCCCCAGACTTCACGATATAAAAAAAATAGAAAAAAATAAAGAAAGAGAAGATTACAGTAATATCAGAATTAACTGCTTAGGACAGAGGCCAATCTAGGATTTAAGCCGGTTTCAACCTTTAACATTCTCAGCAGTGAACCCATTATATATTGAATTTATTGGTTCATATCTACTAGTTATTGCAATTTTGATGGATATTTACACATAAATTTATGCTCCACTGAGAAAGTACTTGATTCAAATGAACGTGGTAACTTAAAGTTGCATCCTCCCATGGCTTTAGGACAGTTCTTGGATTCTGATTTTGCTCTTCTCGCCAAATCTCTCTCAACTTGAATGTCTCGTCATCAAAGTTTTTCTAAGACATATTTTTCCTTGTCAACGAGCCTCTTCTGAAGAGCTAACACTAAATAATTGATATTTCACTTCATTGTAATTTTTATTTCAATTTCTTTATTCATATATTTGTCATTCATGTGTATAATTATTAGTCTTGGACATATTTGTGTTTTTTCTCCCTTTGCACCTTTTTTCATTAAAGCCGATGCTTTATTTGCACTTTTCGCTTAATGTCCTAACGAAACTTAGAGCTTTTTTTGCGTGTTTTGCTATTGATAACACTGGTCTGATGACAGGTTGATGAACTTACATTTAAACTACTTTTGAAGAAGGAGAAGGCTCATGAAATGAACGTAAATTCTCTGAAATGTCACGCTGGGGTAAGTCACTGGAATACCACAGTAATAGGATTTTGACATTTTTACTGGTTCATCTGTCATTGCTTTAAACTCTGCAATCAGTATGCTGCAAAGATGCTTTTCACTTTGCGCAGAAGCTGAGATCACCTGGAAACTTCTGAGTGTGTTGGATTCCGGATTTAAGTTTTATGGGTTCAACATTTAAGGTTCTTAGTTAGACCTCAGTTTCTGTTGACAGATGTGTAATAATCTATGCTACTTGGACCATCCAAAAATATTTCCTCACCTGTGCCACATTCTCCAAAAATGCATAGTTTTTGGACAATCCAACACACTCCTCGCGAAATTTTTGAAGAGTCTGAGCAACATAGGTGATAGGATAGGTGTGTCAAATTTGACAAATGGAGCTGTGGACAACAAATATGTTAAGACATTGCAATGATTGTTGTATGGTTTATCAAGGAGGCGAAATGTTTATCTTCTGTTATATTATCAAATACTCAGTCGTGTTGTTTTATATCGAAGATTAGAAGAGTGGATTCACTCTATTATGCTTGCTACCTTTAGTTTGATCAGTATCTGTCTTAATTCGACTATTTTTTTTTCTTCAGCAAATTGCTCGAGGCCTGTGTTTGCATAATTTGAGTTTCTCCTCTATTTCCCCAACAAAATCGGAAACAAGATTGATTTTTGGTCAAATAAATTTTGAAATATGTTTACTTTCTTCTGTCAAAACCTTGCAGGATAAAAGGTTTTTGGCGTCAGCCAGTGATGATGGAACAGAGAAGATATGGGAGTTCGTTTGCCCTTCGCCTCAGTGGCAGGGCTAGACTTTTGTTCAAGTGGGTTCGAATTACAAAGAACCAGGATGACAATTGATAATAGTAATAATCATCATTTTTTCTTCTTTTTATTCTCATTATATCCATAAAAAGTTGTTTTGAGGTGATATTTCTAATGTAACGTATACTCTATTAAGTTTTTATCTACTAAGAAAATTTTCCACATATTTTCAATTTAGCATGTTACTTATTACTCTTAGATATAACAATTAAGCTGTAGCAATTTCGATAAATCATATATAAATTAAAAAATAATTTAGTAAAATAATAATCCCTCTGTTTTAATTTGTTTAACATACTTTCTTTTATAGTCTGTTTTAAAAAAGAATGTCCCTTTCCTTTTTAGCAATTTTTAAATTTCAATTTTCCTCATGTCATGTTCAAAACAATAAGATTAATTGATACATGTGACATATCTTTGATTTTAGACCACAAAATTCAAAAAAAAAATCTTCAATATATTAAAGTACGTGTCAAGTCATAAAATGTCACTCAATTAGATGAAGTAAATAAATAAAAATACACTCACCTATCTTTCGTGTATAGTAAATAAAAAGGAAATATAATACACAACTTTGTATATTATAAAAAAATTAAACTAAGTACTATTTGAAAACTATAAATATATAGCCTAAATTATTGACAATTTAAAATAATTCTCAAATACGAAACTTAAAAAGAAATTTGAACTGATAAATTAAAAATTACTTCTACAATAAAACCTCAATAAAGTAATATTCGATAAAGTAATAATCTCGCTATATGAATATTTTTCTCCGGTCCTAACTTGGATCAGTTATATTAAAGTAATATTCTCGCTAAATGCATTACATAATAATTAAAAATAAAGTATCAAAGGCCCAAAAAAAATATAAAGTAATAATTACTAGAATACATCAAGAATTTATATATTTTTAATCATTCAATAATCCTAGACCAATAACTATTTCTTTTTAAAATATAATTTTTATAGTTGATTGTTTTTTCTTCCCACCAAAACCAAAATTAATCTCATCCTTAACTTTTTGTCACGACCCAAAATGGGTCGTGAGTGGCACCATTTTTGATAGGGCAAGTTCAAGATTATGGATTTCATGGCCTCAGGATTTCAGACCATATCACAACAACATATCAACCATCCAAACCACAACAATTAAATGCGTAATAAACTTCACACATTACTCAATGAATATCAATCATTATTAAGAGTCTATCTATGATATAGAATAAAAAAACCATAACCTACCTCAACCGAAGAACCGAAGTAAAGCAAGCTAATCAACAATGTCTTTCCCCTTCTTCAATGCCTCAGATCAATCTCAATCTATCAAATATATAATATTTATAAGTAAACTAATCTGTAAACACCAATATTATATATATGTTTAACCTAGACCCAATAACTCACTCAATTCTATAAACACGTTCCTAATCTTGATGTCACTTAACATGTTAACTCCCATATTTTCTCAATTTCAAAACTAGGGTTAAACCTCAATTAAATTAAATAATCACTTTAAAATTTGAGCCTTTCGTAACGCTTCCGAATGATCAAAATATGTTCAAATACATAATCTTCATAAGAATACGAATCCAATGACACCCATATTGCTATATTTATTTTCAAATAAAAAAATTGGGTCAAAAAGTCATCCCGAGTCATTGAAGTCAAATCTGAAAATTTCTTTCCGAATATGTTCACTCATGATAAAATAAACTCACATGTCAAATTTCAGCTAAAATGGATCGTTATTCGATCCCCAAATTAAGATTTTATGTAAAGAATCCTAAAGTCATATTTTCTTATTTCAGCGTTATCTCTCCACCAATATACCCTAAAAATATGTTCATAATCACATAAAAATCTAATGGAAAGGATGAGAATAATTACCTTGACGCTTTGGAATGAAAATTCCTATTTTTCTCTTCTCTTTTATTTTTCTTTTCCCCTTTCTTTTCTTTCTTCCTCCGTATTTTTTTTTCTTCTTCTAGTTTCTACGTTTTCTGGTTTTCTCGTTACATCTGATGGCTTAATGCCATCAGATTTTATATATATAATATTTATTATTTTTTTTTGTTTCTTCTTTTTCTTTTCTGAATCAAAATCAATAAACCTTATCCTTTTGCTTTAATAATTGGTATAGAATGTTAAGTAAAATACCAACTTAGCCCACTAATTAAATTAGTTATTTAAATTTACCCCTCAACTAAATAAATATAGTTATCGAATAGTCTAAAATACTCATAAAAATATACGGAATGCGTCTTTTATGAAATAAAAAGCTCTATTTATCAAAACTACATAATGGATCGTTACACTTTTTGAAGAGCGAACACAATTTACGGAATCTCATTTGACAAATACTCTGTCGACCTTTTCAGAGTGTGCGATATTATTGATTGACTAATAGTCAAATCAAACTTTTGTTTCACTCATGCTTGCAAATCTTTTTGGCTAATAGTTGGATTCTCCTTCTTATGCTCACATATTGCGTTTCTTATTTTATTGGTTAAAGATGATTTTTGTACGTCTTTCAAATGATGAGAAGACATTATACTTGGATTATAATTTTTAAACATCTAGCTTTTTTCTTTTATAGTTAACATAAAATCTCTTAATATTCTATATACATAAATACAATTAGAAACATTAAACTTCACTAAATTCGTTTAGCTTTCCTATATTTAAATAATAAATATGCAAAGACTACACTTTTTAGTTTCCTAAATTTAAACTTTTGAAATTCTTGATTCAAATATTTTTTTTCTTTCTTATGGCACATACTGCAAAATACTCTCTAAAATAATAAATATTTATTTATTTATTTTATCGATAAATTAATAATCTCGAGAAATAAATTTTTTTTCGATCCCAAATATTTATATTTATAGAGGTTTTACTATATTGTTATTATAGTCAGTCCTGAACTATCTAGTTTTTGCGAATTTCACACTTCAACTATCTATTACTCCTTTTTTTTTATTTGAACTATCCTCATCTATATATTAAAACACGTTTCAACTATGGTTGTTCCCTATTTCTACCTGAACGATAGTGATAGTTCAGGCAGGAATAAGGAATAACTGATAGTTGAGGTGTGTTTTTAATATATAATATGTTGATAGGTCAAGTAATACAAAAAAACAACTGATAATTAAAGCATGGAACTCATGAAAAAATAATATTTCGATATCTTTTTGATCATTAACTTTAGCAAGAATAAATCTGCAAATTTCTAAATAAAATAAAGATGGGTCCATCTTTTTTTGGGTGGATTCTTTATTACTGTATGATATTCTTATGCATGCATGTTGTATAACAAGTTGTACTGTAGCATCATGGATGCATCTCTCAAGCAGCCATATTATGTGATCTATGTTACATGTTGAAATTCTGTTTTGGCTTTTTCTAACCTTCTTTGCTTCTTAATAATTTTAGTTTTTCACTCGATGTTTCCACCTCTTTTTGGGATCGACTCTAAATTTATATTGTAAAATTTTATTTTGAAAGTAGAGTGTTCTAGATCAGTGACAAATTCAAAAAATTTATCCTGAGAAGTCAATAAGATTATACATCTTTCAAGGAGATTCAACATATAATATGTATACATAAAGAAATTAACGTATCTACATAGTATAATTTTCCAAGTTAGCTCTTATTAATATTTCCTTATCCTTATATTTACTTTAAAAAGGGAAAAAAAGACATTAGTTACTATTATTTTGGAATTTCAATTTTTTACTAGTGCAATTCCATAGCAATATCATGGAGTTTTCATGACATTAAGTTAATACTATTATTCCATATTTGATGGTAAATGAGTTCTAAAAATAATTTAAACAGTAATGAGATCACAAACACATATTTTAATGAATTGAAGACAAAACAATATCACACAGATCGAAATAAGAATACCTATAATTCAGGGAACAAAAGTGCTATTATCCCAACCATTAACATATGTATTTCTTCAATGTATTAACATGGAAACACACAATTATTATGATACTAAATATTAAAACAGTTCAATTAAAGATAAAAAAAAAAAGAGAAATCAGAATTTATTTATTTTTAAAAAAAACTCATCTTTTTTTGGAGCATAATTTCAATAGCTATTTTCAATTCTCAATCTGCAAGATGAATTTCTTCTTCTTCTTTCTTCAACCAAAGCAGCTTTAGCTGACATTATATTATTATTATTCATCAATTTTGAATCAAATGCACTACAATCAATCCAATCATTGAGTAATTCCTCTTGTCCCCAAATTTCTGGTATCCATACATGTCCTGCCACTTCAATTCTATGTCTCTTCAATCTCTCACGTCCATTATCTTCCGCCCTCATCGACCCGCCCTCGGTATGCGTGCTGGCATGCCCCACGTGCACCATGATGTTAGTTCGCGTATCGTTGAATTTTTCTTGATCGTGCTTGACCGTGACATTATTTTTCTTGGCTAGTAAATTACTAGGCCTCGTTGAATCGAGCTTGTCACCGTTAGGGTCAGGACGTCTCGGGGATTGTATCGAAAATTTTGATGAACTTTCTCGTTTGTTCGTCATAATGAATGAATTTTTATTCGTGGTGATAATAGTGATGATAGTGATGATGTTCGTCTTTGAAGCAAATTGCTGAAGGGAGAAAGGATAGTTTTTTTTTTTTTTGGCTAGTCTCCAAACTATAGCGTTGGAGCTAGCCAAGAGAGGGTGTTATTGAAGGGAGAAATGATGATTTTATTTTGGTCTCCAAACTATAGTGTAAAAGAGAGAATATATTCCTGTGTTGGGAAACTATGCAATATATGTCATATGAGGGGATTTATTAGTATTAATATTTTTTGTGGGGGGTAAGGAGCAAAGATTTGTAATTAATATTGTGTGTAGGGGAAAGGGCCAAAGATTTGTAATTTGGGGTGGGATGATAGATCATTTTGGATTTTTCGTTTGATGTATGACATGTACATTGAAATTCGACTGATCAATTTAAATTTATACTGTATAGAATTCATTTTTATTAGTGATACCTTCAATAAAAAAAAATTCATATTTAAAATTTAAATACGAAATTTCTAATTATAATATCATGACCATAAAATGTGTATTTTTTTTTGTATGGATAGTGAAAATAGTCAGAGGCGGATTCAAGATTTTGAATCTCTGGGTGCCATGCTGCTTTAAATAGTAACATATAACAAAAATTCTAACGTAGAGCAAGATAATATTTTAATATTTATTAGCAAATTTACATACAAAATTTAGACTTGTTCTATTGGTTTAATTAAGATTTTACTTACAAGAGGTGGGTTCTAGTCTCCTTATTCGCAATTCTTTTTACAATAAATTCGCAACCTTGAATGATAAAAAAAATAGGTTTTAAGAAAATAAACCCCACAACAGGATTTGAACTTGCATTTCTATGGTGATAAACTTAAATTTTAACCACTGACACTACAAAACTCATTATTTCTATGAGTGTCATGTTTAATATTTATATTTTTTTTATAAATATACATATATATATATATATATATATATATATATAAAATTTCAATCGAAACTAAGTGATGGCATGACATCCCCTCCGTGCTATGTAAATTCGCCCATGAGAATAGTACTTGTCTTTTGTGCGGAGATTTTGATGCTCAAATTTGTGTGGTTAACTTCAAAGCTTTTCTTTTAAAAAAATGTACTATTTACCATAAAGAAAATGGACAAAGATAGGCCTCTTATTAAACAACCAAGAGGCATACATTAATTGGTCAGTGGATTTTTAGAGGATTCTGAGGTTTATATTGATTTTTGAGCAGAGGTAGGGTAGCGTTGTAGTGCGTTGTAGATTCTTAATTCGAGTGGAGAATATAGTTAATAACTAAGCTTTTTGACCAATGAAAATAGAAAATCTGATATCGTAGCAAATGTAACTTTACAACATCGAATTTATAAAAACTAAATACTTTTATCATGAAAAATAAATTTATGTGTAGAATTTTATTATACTTGAACAGTAGATTTTTGAAGGATTGTGAGGTCGAGGTCGATATTGATTTTTCGATGTAGGGGGTAGGGGATGGAAATGTAGAGTTATTTCTAAGTTTTTTTTTGATCAATGAAAGTATAAAATTTGATATAGAAAACTCAAAGGTGAATACATCTTTACGACATATTCATATGAATTCAGTATTTTTAACATCAAACATAATTTTTTATATAAAAATCTATCAAATTGGATGAATGGTAAGGTTGACATTGATTTTCGAGTGGGGATGAGGAATATATAGAGTTGTTTCTAAGCTTTTTTGGCCAATGAAAGTATAGAATTTGATATCTGAGATTCCAAGGTACATGCATCTTTGTGACATCAATTCATAAAATTAAATATTTTCGATACAAAATATAAATATATTAATAAATTTATAGTAAATTATATTAGAATTTAAATTTTGAATTCATCGTGAAAAATATGTGGTGTGTGATTCACACTTATACGGGCTGCTTGTGTGGTAGCTGTTTCAATCATTTAATGAGATAGAGACTAGTTTGGAAGGGGGTGTGAGCAGATATTTTTTTAATTAAAACAAATTCACTCTCCTTTTACATTTTTTTTTTTGTATAAAATAGTGTAAAAGAATTAATTATATTGTCAGTATGAATGAAAAAATCATGTTAATTTGAATTTTAAAAAAATTAAATTACATAAGTTATTTTCGAAATTTGAATTTCATGAATTATTCTTAGAACTTAGAAACTTTTTGGACACTAACATGTTGTGGTAAAGTTCAACTTGCTAAAATTTAATTGGAGTTGTTTCGTGTTTTAATTAAAAATATGTTTTTTTATCTAAATTTATTTTTACATTAAAAATGGATACTTTTTAATTATATTTGAAATGTGTTTTAATTTTTATTGTCGGCTCAAAAATTGATCATTCCACTTTCTTTTTTTTATCTTTATATTAAGACGTAAGAGATTGAAAATATAAAAACGTCTGAGATCTTTTTAGGATTATTTTCTTCTATTAAAATTATAGATTTTGATTTTACACTATTTCATCCTAGAGGGATTAATTATAAATTACCTATGTTTTGATTTAATCATTTGGTATTGTAGAATCAATTAGTTGACTAATCTGAATTTATGTCACATAAGATCTATTAAGAGCGAAATATTTTTTATAAAAAAATTCTTTATTCTCAAAACTTGAAGTCAATTTAAAAAAAAATCTAAAATGGAGAAATCTTATTCTTTCCGTCACATTCCGTGATGATAACAACTTATATTAGTTAGTGGACTGGAGATGAGTTATTGTATGGTCAAAATCATGTTTTTATTTTCTGGAATCAATTCTACCAACTAATAATAAATAATATATTACTTGCAATAATTTCAACCTGTATTTCTTACCATCTTTTCATAAGAAAATCATTTTTTATGGCTAATAACAATTCAAATAGACAAAAATCATCTCATAAAGATTTTTTGTTTTTCATTTATGTCATTTTATCGATCAAAAATATATGATATAATTAAAAATAATATATGTGTCATAAAAATGATCTGTCCTTTTTTTTTGTTACATGAAAAATCATTTTTAGTAATTCACTTTGTCTGTATCAACTCAACTAATGATTTGGCATGTGAAAATAATTATTTTTGTACCCTAAAAAACAAAAATCTTGTCATGTTAGTTTTGGTAATGTAGCAGTTTTTTGGTCTTTTCAACTCAATTTCAATATCATAATAATGAGAAAAACTACCCAACCATGCAAGGTAAAATAAATGTCAAATCCATTGGTGGCCCATTAAAGTTAACATCAAATTTTATTTAGATACTTTAAGTGGACGATGTTCACTTTAGATACTTCATGTATGATTTTGCTGTACCATTTTAACACTTTTTGCTGACATGACAAAGCGAGTTGATACACTTAACAATAGCGCATGAAAGGCTTTATTTAGTCATTTTTAATTTTATTCTCTTCTTCTTCTCCATTTCTCAAGCCACCATCTCCCACCTTTTTTTCAAGCTTAAACTCCTTCAATGGAAATTGAATTTTTTATTCAAATACGTTTTTAAGCCATTTTTTTTCTTCATTGTATTGTTTTTCTAAATCTATCATCACCTCCCTCCACTTTTTTCGCCGGAAAAATGGATACCAACACTCATATTTTATATTTTTTCTCTCTTTATTTCTTCTTCTCACTCTTTTCTTCTCACCATTGTCATTAATTTTATCACTAACGTAAAAATTTGTTTAATTTTAATTTTTTTAGATTTGTAAGTCGCGCCCACTGTCATCTTTTTCTCCTTTCTTTTCTTTAGATCCAATAATTATAATCATGAAAAAAAATCAGAGAAAAAATTGGGCGTTCAGGGAGGCGGTGGAAAAGTTTGGGAAGGAAGGAGGAAGGAGGTGTGGGATAGTTGTGGTGGGGTTTTAAAATATGTATTTTTTATTATTATTGTTTATGGCTGAAATTTAGTTTTTTTCCTTTAATGTATTTTTTAAATATTATTTTGCACTCAAATGCCACATGTTCTTTTTTAATTAGTCGTAGTGTCAGGTCATTTGCGAGTGTGTTATACACACTATATAATTTTAGCTAATTGTTAAAAAAATGTCAAAATGACACAACGGGACCCTACATAAGATGTCTAAAGTCAGTTAAGATGTCTAAGTGAAACTTGATACCAACTTTAAGAGACCACTGATGGATTTGACCTAAAATAAAATAAAAGGAACAATTCATTTTTTTAAAAGAGAAAGATCAATATTTATACACTTTCTTTTGTTTCTCATCTCGTAGTTGATATCTGATTTAGAATTTGAATATTGACATTCGCCCAAAAGTGTCACTTTAAAGAATAAAAATGCCCTATTAGAATTTTCATTCTCAAAACTTAAATTTGAAACTTCTGATAAAAAAATTTTTAAAAAGGAAGAATAACCAGCTGTGCATAAATTACTTTTTTTCCCCTCTCTTTTATTCTTTGATTTTGTACCAATAAATCAATTTTTATTTTTATGTTTTTGGTTTTATGTGAGGGCACTACTTTTCTTTGTCAAGTCATTCCATTACTATGCAACCCACATGGGCTTGTCCACAATTGTGGGCCTATTATCAATGTCTCACATCAAATATTTATAAGAAAGGAATTTTTACATCAAAGTTTTTAGATTAATAATTACTTTTTTAGAATATTTTTTAAATTATAATTTATAATATATTTATTGTAATTAATAATTAAAAATATCTTATTACCCCATCTCTCTCTCTCTCCCTCTTTTCCTTTTCTGCATGCTTTTTCTTCTCTTTCTTTTTTCTATCTATTTTTTCTCTTTCTCTCCTTTCTTAAAATAATAATTAATTATTTTAATTTAAAATTAATTTAAATAATACCAAAATAGTTAAAATTTACATATAATACTTGTAATATATTTTTATTAAAAATATTTTAATTATATACTGATCATATTCGTTAAAAAATGCCTATGTATCATAAATTGATTTCAAAATGTATTATAATTATTGTTTATATTTTTTCTCATATTAATGGTGCTAAAATATATTATTGTATTAAAAATATTTTAATTATATATTCACCACGTGCATTGAAACATGCCTATAATATAATATATTGAATTCAAAATCTATTATAATTTTTTTTCTCTTATTAACAGAATACATTAGCAAGCAATAAGCAATAACAACCCAGTGAAATCCCACATCGTGGGGTCTGGGGAGGGTAGAGTGTACGCAGACCTGACTCCTACCAATGTAGGACGGCTGTTTCCGAAAGACCCTCGGCTCAATAAAAACATAGAACAAGGTCAGACAAGAATATTAGAGTAAATAAGTAGATAACGAAAACGGTTCAAACAATAGTATAATCAAAGCACAAAAAACAGTACATATTATTATTGGATAATAACATAAATACCATAAATAACATACAGCAGAGTACAAGAAATCATAGTGCGTTAATACGCCTACGAATAAGGGAGAATAAAACCAATATGTACTAGCCCTCTACCCTAATGTGTGTCCTCCACACCCTCCTATCCAGGGTCATGTCCTCGGTAAGTCGTAAATGCGCCATGTCCTGTCTGATCACCTCTCCCCAATATTTCTTCGGCCTACCCCTACCTCTTCTGAAACCATCCATGGCCAGAATACATTATTGTATTAAAAATATATTTGTTATATATTCACAATGTATATTGAAAAATGCTTATAATATGTATAATGTATTGAATTCAAAAAGTATTACAAGTGTAGTTTATATTTATTTATTTTATTAATGATATCAAAAAAAATTATAGCTTCAAAAAAATAATTAATTTTTACCAAATAACCCTAAACATATTGAAATAATTGAAATTTAAAAGAGAGAGAGAAGGAGGAGGAAAGAGAAAGGAGAGAGTGAGAGGGGAAGAAATACATTATATATGTATTTGTTGGGTTAGAAATGCAATATATATATATATATATTTATATAAAAAAATTATCTAATAAAAAAATAGTAAAAACATCATTTTTGTAATAACTATAATAATTAATTATTATTAGGGAGAAAGCAAAAAATGGACAGAAAAAACACGTATAGAAAAAAAAGGAAAGAGAGAAAGAGAAAGAAAGAGAGAGCGAAAAAGAAAGGGGAAAATAGGATAAGGAAAAAAAAGAGAGAAGGGAAGAAAAAGAAGGGTGTTTTTATTATTTTTTTTGTTATTTCGGGTAAGAAAAATATTATTATTTTTTATAAAGGTAAAACATGTACTAAAATTCGTAATCAATGCTATATAATATATTATTTAAGTAATTGACCTTTATAAGAATTTACATATTTATATATATTTTTTTTTTGATTTCACCTGTGATTCGATATTCGATATTTATATTAAAATTCACGAAATTTAAATTAACGCAGCAAGAATCATTTATAACAATGGTGCTCCTAATTTGAGATCTCTAAATACAAATAAAAGGATTTCAAATCATCTCATCATAATTCAGTACATCTTTATATATGTACATAAGAATAAGTTTGTCTTGTCATGTCAAAGCCACTTGTGGAAATTGAAAAGACAAGCATAAATTCTTTTTTCAATTTAGTAAAAATTTAAGTTTGACATAATATATAAATAAACACCTTAATTTGATATCAACTGATAATTAAATAATTAAATTTTAAGAATATACATCCAGACATTATAACTCATCTACATTATGTCTCGTAGACACTGACACGTAAATTTTGAAAGTATCTAAAAGATAATTTTATAAATTGAAATATTCAATTGACACAATAGAAACGAGTTAAAATGTCTAGATGTGCATCCTCCAAATTGAAATGTTTAGTTACAAATCGAGGCCAAATAAAAGTATCTATCAATGTGTTATGCCTTAAAATTGTCCACTTGATATTAATATTATTACATAATCAAGTTACTTAAAATAGTTATTAAGTATAGATTAATGCTATAGAGTGCGAGTCAATTCAAATATTTGAGATCATTTCCTTTGAATAAGACCTTAATTATAGCAATGATTTCAATAGATATCTTACGACTAGAATTGAATAGATACTTTGGATGTAGATAAACTTATCAATCATCTCCATTTTCATGTTATTGATCTATATTATAGTGTTATACGATAATATAAAAGTTAAAAATTCTTTATTTTTTCCGACCAGATCGCCCTTTCGACTTCAAAAATTCATTTCATAAAGAAAATGTGACCAATTAACCAACCAACAAAAGAAATAGTAAAATCTTCTTGGTGCATCTAAAGTTTCTCTTCTCGATGATATTAATGATGGTGATAATCTTGATGCTAGTAACAACATCGATAAACAATCATAAACTTTGTGAATCTAGAACCGAATATTTTGGTCTTATATTTTCCAATATACAAGGCTCCGCTATAATACAAAACAACACATTCAGTGTGATTCCACAAGTGATGTCCGAAAAGAGTAGAGTGTACGCAGACCTTACCCCTACCCTCGCCAAACAGGGGTCCACTATATCATTTGCTAATCATTCCATGTTACAACATGAAACATCAAGCAATTCCTCTTCTCGCTCTGAGAAATGCATAGTTGGAACTGGGTAGGAATGACAAACAACTCTATACTCGGAAGGAAGGGGGAGGGGTGGGGGTCGTTTATACCGATATCTCAACGTACCATTTGCAAAAAGATGTTATATAGAACGGGTAAATACTTACTCGCACCGGGTGTAAGTTAATGAACAAGCTCAAAAACTGATCCTATATCACATATATGTTCACAAGTTCGAGTCCTGATATCTACATTACAGCAACACTTTACAGATCACAAGATAAAACCAGACTGATTGTGCTTCTAACTAGCAATTGCACTCACTAGCAAACTAACATGTATAGGCACTACTACATTATTATTAAGAAGAAAAACGAGATGACAATGCTTTTCCATGATATAAACTCGATATTTGATGCATAACCAAGATCCTGTACGTATAATGCATCGTATCACTTTGGTAGAGAAAGAAGTGACTTAACTTAAGCTCTTGGATAGCGCGACCGCCCTTTTTTCCTGAGGAACTCCGGAATTTCCACTGAACCACCTTCCAAAAAGGACGCAGGTCGTCTGTTAGTACCAAGAAACGCATCTCCCTGTGCTAGTTGGTTTCCCTGTAGTCGAACACCATGGAACGTATATCACAAGATCACCAAAACCAAGGTTTTTCATATGTAGCATAGAGCCATATAAGAGAGGAATACCTGGAGGGGCCTCATATCACTTTCTTCTTGGCGCTTGAAACCAGTGGCAATTAGAGTTATGCTGACCTGCATCACGTGGATAACGATGAGATTGACCATGAAGCAAAACGTAAATTCGTCGGGAATTCAGGGGAAACGACAGATTCAAATTTGTAGATAAAAAGTACCAAAATCAATTGATCCTCAATGTGTTGAGACAAATTAGATATCTCTACAACTAGAAGTGCTCTAAATCTCATCTTATCCCTATACAAATATACAAGCCTCAAGCCGGAAAAAAACTCTTTTTTATGCAATTGTAACAACAACTAAGCCTTAATCCTAACTAGATCATTTAGCATATATGGATCCTTTACTTCCATTTTACTTGAACCGAGGGTCCATCGTAAAAGACTCCCTACCTTCACAAGGCAAGGGTAAGGCTGCGTATACACCACCCTCCCTAGACCCATGTGGAATTACACCGAGTATGTTGTTGTTGGATCCTTTACTTCCATTGTATTACAAACTATGATTTTTTTTAATTAAAAAAAATACTTCCATTGTATTCTATTCTGGTAAACAATTATATTCTACGACATTCATCTTGCGGATATCTAACATTTACTATCATACAATATTGTTGGTCCCAAAATTGTTCTATAAACCTTTCCTTTCACTTTGTTAGGTATTTTCATAAGCATAGCGCTCCCATTGTGTTCGTCCTTTTAGTCATCCTATTTTAATTTTATGCTTCTTCATCTATTACGTCATTCTCTTGGAAGCTTGAATCTAGATACTCAATTGTTAGCATTTAGGAACCACAATCTGTCTAATCTCACTTCACCTCATTCTTATTGTGGGGGATAATTTTTTGGTGAATATTTTCTGCATTGCACTTCTGCTTATCATAAGATCCCCTCTCACTATATAGCGCCTCTATAGTCTCATTGGCTCATTTGCAACAATAACAACATACCTAGTGCAATCCCACGAGTAGGGTCTGGAGAGGGTAGTGTGTATGCAGACCTTAACCCTACATTGGAAGGTAGAGAGGTTGTTCCCGACATTAGCTAATTAGATAGTTTCTTATTTAACACAGCATCATCCTATACACTACTAAAGAGCTCATCCATAACTAAGGTATACATGTATTAGGTTCACATATACTATTCGTTAGTTCATTCATAACTCACTAAACGTACAATGATGATAAATTAGAGAACGGACAAGTAATATCAGATCTTTTGTGTTGCAAATTAGAAACTACTTGTGTGTCATGACTCATGAGCTGATAAACAAAAAATGATGTATTTAATGAAGCCAAAGTCACATAAGCTGCATTTTTTTAATGGAACAATAATTTCACATCAATGGTAAGGAAGACAGTATTATTATTATACAAGAAAAGTTTATTTTTGTTTTCTAAGCACCTAATCTATCAATTACAAAGTTTTTTGGCCAGGCAGGGACCATAAGGATGCCTCCTTATAGGCCGAACTTATTTAGGTCTTTACAGAAATCATGAATCTGATTCCGTGTCAAAAGAGAAAATGAGGAAGAGGAAATTGAAGGAAGAAGAGAACTGTCAGCCTAACTTTTTGTCGCCCATCTTCTTAATCTCTGTCTGTTTGTTTTTGCAACCCTTAGGACAATTACATTCAGTTCCAAATTCGACATTCACATAAATAACCATATATATTTTCATCCTTACCTCCGATGCTAACCACCTGCACCCCCACACTCTCCAAGTTTTGCGCTCTTTTTTTTTTTTATAACCGCCGTTTCTGACCAGCTTACGCATACCTCGACTTATTCCACAGGATACCTGCTACTTCCCACCAACACAACTACTGGGTAACTCTGTCCATCTGTCCACCAAAGCTTGGACAAATGTAGGAAGAAATCACCTACTGTTTTGCTCTCGTTTACTAGCAACCCTGAAATAGATACCAAACTCTTTATTCTTAGCCCCTTTTTTATTTCTCTTGATTAGTCCTAGATGTCATGATCACACTTCATCGAGATAGTTCGTATAGACTAGTAGCCCATGAAGCAGCATCAAGATCTTTCACATATCCACGCAAATTTAGGATAACCTCATGCACTAAACAATGCAGTCAACTATTTATACTTTCTCATCTCAGATTAAATTCAAGATCAGTCTCCCAGTGTATGATATAACCGCTCACTCTTTTAACTGTTTAATTAGAAGCTTTGAGAGAACTTGATACTTTCTAGCTTCAATGCATCTCAAAATCTGCAAAGAATCATGTCAACAAAGGAATACTATAACCTAGTACGAACATACCTGTCCACTTATTGATGGGTCTATCACCGCCCCAAAAATGAGGTTAGCACTTGGATCCACAAGGTCATATATAACCTCTGCTGCAGCATTTACCTAAAAAGTGCAAAAAGGACATGCAAGGGTCTGAGAGCTGACTTCGTGAATCAGATAAGTCGGAAATTAGCATCGTGGGAGGAGTGCTCACAAACATAAAAATGCCAAATGCATACAATGAAAGCATTTTATCATACTAAGAGAAAACAATAAACTTTCTGCAAAGTTGGAGGTTAGGAAAGGCTTTGAACTGATAATAGAGAAAATATGGCACAATCACCACCACAATGACATAATGATGATAAATTGGTATCTGATCCAAATTTAGAAAACAATGATAATCACTGCTGAGCTATGCGACATGGCCAAGGACACCAATGTTGAGTACATGAGAGGATCAGACATGGAGACACTTTGAAAATCAGAGCATAAATCCACTAGTACAGATATTTTATATTTGTACATAAGTCTGGTCATGGCTTAAATATGACCCCAAAATTAATAACTATAAACAACATATTTCATCTATTTCACAAAATAAAACTCATGGGTATAACTAAAATAACTCAAGGTACGAAGATGCATACAATTGTCTCTATCTAACATAAGATAAAGAGTTTCAAGATACATCAATTTTCTTCCTTGCATTTAAAAGTTTGGTTCAAATGTTGTGATTCTCATAGGAAGTCTACAAATTTAATGTTATAACTTATTTTTATAGCATACAATATGCAATTTTTAACTTATGGAAATTATATTTTGGTTATAAAGCTTCATTAAATTGGATAACAGCTTATAATCTTCGCATATCCTTTGACGGTCTAACTTAAGGGCCGAAGGGTCAAAAATTATCTAGAAAAGTTTGGATGTCCAGCTGCTTTAATGAGTGTATTTGTGTCTGGCGTGATTTTGATGCCTAAAACAAGCATATATTTGGTGTGCGTGCATCAGTGTTATCAAAGCGAAAAGTGTAAAAAAGCTTTTAAGGTCCTTTAAGGCTTTAAGCACAAATAAAGCATGGGCTTTATTGGAAAAAGGCACAAATGGAGAAAAAGAAAAATATGTATGGGTAATCCAAGAGAAATAATCGCAAGCATGAATAATAAATACATGTATTAAAACAATTGAAAAAAATTAAAATAACGTGAATAGCATTTATTTAGTGTCACATCTTCAGGATTACACTCACTCTCACTGGCAAGGAAAAGCATGCCTTGGAGCCTTGACGACGACATTGAAGCGTGCATAAAGTGAGGCAAAGCGCTCAACATGTTTTGCACCTCGCTTTAGGGCTTAAGCGCACTTAAATTGACAACATTGGAGTGCATAAATGCTGAGAAGCAGCAGATAAGAGAGCAGGATTGACCAGAAGCATAGGTCATTTGATCTTTTTACAGCCCTCATGCACTTTTAGATAAAGTTTCTCTCTTATTTATCTTCATAAGAAACAATCACACAAGAAAATTCACACATTCATACATGCTATCTTCAATAGAAAAATCTCTACACTGAAAATAGTAAAAGGCTTTTACTGCAGAAATCTTTTCAATATTATGTAATATATGTCTGCCTTTTTCAGTCAGTAGGAGGTGCATCCTAAGGATGATTAGTAAGAGAGAGAGAGAGAGAGAGAGAGAGAGAGAGAGAGAGAGAGAGAGAGAGAGAGGAAAAATAGTTGAGTACCTCAAATAATGTTAGATCACTACCACCAGTTATATTCCACACAATTCCAGTAGCCCTCTCTATACCGATGTCCAGCAGAGGAGATTGAATGGCGTTCAATGCTGCATCTCTGGCTCTGGTCCTTCCTGAAATATCAACGAACAATATCAATTATTTTCTTGACTAGTCACTGCAGCATCAACATATCAATCCATTCTCGTCAAAAAAACCTTGTTAGCAATAGCCTCACTACTAAATCCAACTATTTGGGAGATGCACAAAACCATCCATGGAAGATGTACATAACTGAAATTTTGATATGCATATTTTGCATGCGAACCTGCTGGAACTACAGATGATCTTGAAAATTCCATAACATCTTGGAATCGACTTATGTCAAGTGTTTTTAAGTCAAAATATCTTTCAAGCAATTTTGGAGTGTTTGGATAAATTAAAAGACAAAAATAAGCCACAAATCATATGTTAGAAATCTTAACTTACTTTCGGCTTAGAAGTCAAAAACAATAAGCCATTGGACATGACATGGCGCAGTTTCAGCTTACCGAGGATATGACCTTAGATAGGAGGGGTGGAGGTCATGGATTAGGATCGAAGGGTAGTAGGTAGCAGTGCATTGTCTTGTAGTCCATTCATGTTAGTAGTCGTAGTATTGCTCCTATAGTTTCTTGACCTTCAATTGATGTTACAATCTGTTGACTCCTTATACCTCGACTCTCGAATGGTTTTGTTGTAGTTTTATATTATTTGTTGTTTCTTGTTCTTCCGTTGCTTCTTTTTTTGGACTATTTTCCTTGAGCTAAAGGTCTATCGGAAACAACCTCTCTGCCTCTACTTCGGAGGTAGGGGAAGGTCTGCGTACACTCTACCCTCCGTCCACAAGGTATGTTATTGTTGTTGTACATTGGACGTAAAATATTTTCAAATAGCCAAAACAAGGCAGAAAATGCATATAGTTTCTACTTTTCGCAAGAAGAAAAGCGAGAAGTAAGAAGGGGTCCAGCAAGAATGGACCATCAATCACTATTGTTAGCAAGTGACTGAATTGAAAGAAATCTTAAATCTGCAGCCAAATAGCAGCCAATAATAGGAGGAAAGTCACAGAAATATGTCAGATGTGTTCAGTCCGAAGAATTTATTTTTCCAATATCCCTAACGGGAATATCAGCAGATAAAGGTGTTAACTTTTTAGATTCCATTCAATTTTCTTAAAGAAAATTCTAAGAATTTCAGGGAAACTTGAGGAAACCCTTCTAGATGGGTTCACTATTTGAAATTCCTATAAGCAGCTATTTATGTCGATGAGATATCTGCTTAGATTGAAGGGGAGCCACCTTTCTTAAATGGTAAATTTGTTGTCATGTGATCAGGAGATCACAAGTTCGAGCTGTGGAAACAGCCTCTTGCATAAATGCAGGGTAAGGCTGCCAACAATAGACCCGCACCTAGTAGTCCGGCCCTTCTCCGGACCCCACGCATAGCGGGAGGTTAGTGCACCGAGCTGCTCTTTTTTTAGATGTCTGCTTAGATTTATCTTCATAGCATATTGGGATGGAAAGCTACAACCCCTCACAACCTCGAGCCATGAATATTGAACCCTTTTCTCCCTCCATGAAAGCCCAAAGCCTCCCCCCACACACACACAAACAAACCACAACCCCAGCACCACACCACACCGGTTCTCTGCTTTCGTGGATGATGTTTCAGATGGAAAATGTTTCTTTTAGCAGAAGCACACTGAACCTAAAGATCTGAATTGTTTGCACATGGGCACCACGATCCTTGTTGATCTCACTCTCCCTTCATTCATTTTATTGGTTAGTTCAACCATAACTAGGATAACAGTGATCTAAGGAAGATTCTTGGTATAAACTAGTGGCGGCAAATGAACGGGTTGAAAATGGGTCAATACCCAGCCCTCCCATATTTCATGCTGGTAAAAAAATGGATTGGGTCATTAATGGGCGAGGTGAAAATGGGTTTAACCATATTACATAATATGTGGTTTTGGAACAAATAATATTCTTTAGTTATCTTTAATAATTTGTAACCAGTGTATCGGTGAAACTAGATATCCACTTTTGTTATATCACAATAGTATATTTTTCAATCTACTTTGGAATAATTCAAGAACTCAAGACAATATGATCAGTCACATATTTTCCATATAAAATAGTTCGTATAAAACATGTTTTCTTCAGAAATTTAAAATATATAAAAATAGTATTGAGTAAATTGTTTTTCTTATTGATAAAATAAGTACCTCATCTTATACAACTGGCTTTGTGTTTCTTTTAAAATTAGTAATACCGTAACTTGATGATTTCTGGTATTTGATATGTGTGTGTTAGTGTAAGTGAGTGAATGTGTATTTATTTGTTGTTTCTACATATCTAGTTAACTATGTATACAATTATATATAACAACACATAGCTAGTTGGGATCAGTGTTATCAAAGGCGAAAAGTGCAAAAAAGCTCTTAGGTCCATTGGGGCTTTAAGCACAGAGCACAAATAAAGTGTGGGCTTTAATGAAAAAAGGAGCAAAGGGAGAAAAAGATACAAATATATATGTTTAGTCCAAGACCAATAATTATAAACATGAATTACAAATATATGACCAAGAAATTGAAAAAAAAAAGTATGATAAAGTGAAATATCAATTGTTTAGTGTCACATCTTCAAAAGAGGCTCATTGGCAAGGAAAAGTTTGCCTTAGAACCTTGATGACCACACTGAAGCGTACATAAAGCGAGGCGAAGCGCTCAACATGTTTTGAGCCTCGCTTCAGGGCTTAAGCGCGACAACACTGGTTGGGATTAATATTTTCTATAAAAATAAAAGCATATAATGCTAATAATGGCAAGGAAAAATTGGTTTCTTTAAGTTCAATTGAAAGAAAGAAACCCTTTTTCCCGGTACAGAATCTTATCGTAAAAAAATCAACCAAAAATAGATATAATTCTGAAATCACATCTATTGAAATCTTTACTGCAAGTCCAAAAGGCAAAAACTATTTAAATAGTAGATGATTGCTTATTTTCCACATTTAAAAGTTGTTGCTGAAGCAAAAACAATTTGAATAAATTGTGAGTGACGCCCGAAAGCTGACAGAAGGCAATCCATACTTGACCCACAACCGACCCGTGATTTACCAATTTTTTACTGTTTAAATTTTAAAAATGGGTTGAATACCCATTTTTAATATTACACCCAGCTTGCTTAAATATGGGCGGGTTATCAAAAAGTGGGTAAACTTTGCCGGCACTAGTATAAACCTATTATTATGGCAAAAGTCCTTTGTATCTCTTCACTATTTTCACACTTCTGATCAGTTTTTCCTAAGTAACACTTTTGGCATTTATATATATGATATTAGAGACCTATCTTCCCAAATCCTCCACCAAAAGATTTTTCTAGGTCAATAATGTGGAGAGCATTCAGCCTCTCCTATAAATTTCCATTGATCTTCTTAATAAGAATAATATAGCATCTATAGTAGATCTACCACGCATAACTTTATATTGGTTCTGTATTACCTTTGTAATCTCCCTAACATTTATACTCTATATTACCTTTGTTGCCAATCCCTATGTTGGAAAAAATCGAGGTGCACGCAAGCTGGCTCAAACACAACAAAATACTAGAAGTGAAGAAGCCACAACAAAATACTAAAGATAGCATGACAAAGCATTCTGAAAAAAACGAACAATATCTACCACAAAATAATACTATAATCGAAGTTCAAGAAATAACAAATAGTAATAGAAATTGAAGAACAAGAAACTACAAGAGGAATGCTACAACTACTAGTATGGAAGGGTGAGACAACACTCAACTACCTATTAGCTTTCTATCCTAATCTATGTCTTTCATAGCCTCCTAAGTCCTATCTAAGGTCATGTCCTCGGTAAGCTGAAGCTAAGACATGTCATATCTAATCACTTCTCCCGAATACTTCTTGGGCCTACCTCTACCTCTCTGTAAACCATCCACATTCAACCTCTCACACCTTCGTATTGGGGAATCCATGCATTCTCTAAATATTTCAAACCATCTCAGTCTCATTTTCCACATCTTGCCCTCCACCGAGGCCGCTCCCATCTTAATCTAGATATCTCCATTTCTAATTATATCTCTTCTATTAAGCCCACACATCCATCTCAGCATCCTCATTTCCGCAACTTTCATCTTCTCAATGTGAGAGATGACTGGCCAACACTCCGCCCTATACAACATAGTTGGTTTAACCACCATTCTGTAGAACTTGCCTTTAAGTTTTGGTGGCACCTTCTTATCACACGAGACTCTAGATGCAAGTCCCCATTTCATCCACCCTACACCAATATGATGTGTGACATCATCGTCAGTCTCTCCACTACCTTGGATAGTACACCCAAGATGTGTCAAAGAGAACTCCAACAACAAAAAAGATATAATTTGAGCATACCATATTGAAATCAAAGATTATAATAAAACTCGACAATGAAAATTTAAAATGAAAGAGAGGCATTAACAATAAGCTATATATAGTTGAATGAATAATTCCAATTCCTCTATTCGCCAAAAAGCAACCCCTGAAATAGCCGAGCATTCAAAAATAGAGCGAAGTTGCAAGATGCCAGCAGCCACATAACAGAAAAAGAAAAAAGAAAAACCTTATACAGCATTGTTTTAGAATTGCAACTACTAAAGCTAATCATCAAGGGTATCACAATCATCTGCATCTGAAGATTGAGAGGAGCATCATTTTGCTTCATTTATCTTGTTTTCCACTGTGTCGCTACCTGGAGTATCAGAAACAAGTGTGGACAAAAATTTGGAACCAAACTAATGATCTTGGTTGTCCAACAAATTCTTTAACCTATCCAAAACTTGGGCAGCTTCGGCCTTAGCTGTCAGAGCTTCCTGAACCCTAATGACAGCATTAATCCTGGCCATAACGGCAACATTGTGGATAGAATCAGAAGCAATGGTAGCAGCGGCAACCAACTGTTTAGCCAAATGGAGATTGATTTCAATGGCGTTATTAGCAGGATTGGGAGTGACATAGAAGAATGTGAAATTAGGGTTAGAACAAGGAGGGCACAAGTAACTAGGGGAGGAGGAAGCAGCATCAGGGACACAAGAGAGGTGTGAGATAGAGGGGCATTTTGAGCATTGGAGATGGAAGTGACGGGGAGGAGTGCTATGGAGGAAGACATCGAAGCAGATGGGACAGAAGGAACCAGTGTGGGAGTCCAGTACGCAGGCGGTGCAAAGATGGTGGTTGCGACCTCTGAAGGGGAGAAAGTGGAGGATGAAGGGGTGAGTGGCGGCGCAAACCGCGCATCGGCGGCCGGAACCACCTTCAGATGGCTTCTCTTCCACCTGCTGCAGCATCAGAACAAATAATTTGCTGTATCCCTACGGCCTATCGTAATCTCACATTTATTTATAGGGACGGATATAGGAACCTAGTTGAGATTTTAAGAATCCAACCCCCTCCTTTGCTCTCTTATGTTCTCTGTATGCCTTTATGACTGATTCAGATAGATATATATTTCCTTTTTTACATGGAAATCCTCAAACATCACACAATTTGTTCTGGTTATCTGCAGCAGCCAGTTCTCTTTGTTATTAAATGAAATTCCTTTGAATGCAAAATATTTATCCACTGAACATGAACTTCATTTCACCTCAACTTCCACATTTCAATAAGTCTCTATACAAACTTTAAAAGAAAACACCTCAAAAACTTCTCAGGAAATTAGTCTTGAGCTTATTTGTTATTTCAGTTTGGATTGTTAAAATTCTTAAAAACCTAGAAATATGTCAAAGGCTGCACTTTTGCACAAGAAAAATGGCACTGGTGCAAAAATATGTCGTGTCTTCAACAGGCACAGGCACGACAAATATATTACACTAGACTTTCTCAGAATACAATATTTTAGTCAACTGGTGGATAACTTTTTTAAATAAAAGCATATAAATTTAGACAACATGGATAAACTCTGACAGCTGCATATGTCCTTTTTTTGTGATAACCCTAGTGTCCGCACCAGGTTGCGCACTTAACCAATTTCACGGGTACCTACTAATTCCCACCAGCACAAGTATTGGCTAACTCTATCCACCAACGCTTGTACAGATAGGAAGAAATAACCTAATGTTTTTGCCTCCGCTGAGAATTGAACCCGAGACCTCTAGGCCACATCCTTGAGTGCGGCTGCATACACCCTTTTTATCAGTTACAATACATTGATTTTTTTATTTAATGTCTTGTGAAGTTTTAAGTGCATAAATAATGATTTAGTCGTGTAGGTTGTATGTGTGTCTCATTAGGCCACATCATCACATCACATAGAGACTTCTAATTCAAATGGCATTATGAATTAAAAGAAAACCAACACAGAGAAATGGCTTAGTGTCAACAACTATCAAAATGGGCTTTTTGAGCTTACCCGTAGCAGTTCCTATTCCCATTAAAGAGGACCCAGCATTTGCCATAATAGCACGCACATCAGCAAAATCCACATTTACTAGCCCAGGAATCTGTAATTCATGCCAGATATATCATGAATAAATAAATACAGGCCTTGATATTCACCCACTTAGCAGAAGAATGCACTTTGGAAAGAAAATCCAATTTATGTAGAAGGAAAGAATATGCCAAATATAGAAAATTGACATGTATCTGCTACATTAAGGTCCATAAATTCAGATGCATTTAAGTGAAGATGAGCGCATGTAAAGTACATGGAGTTATCCTCCTTAGGCGAGTGAGATGAGTACTTGTGAGCCTCATTTGCTTTCGAATTAGTAAGAGGATCATATGGTATGATTCAGAAGCTTGTGGTGATAATGAGATGTCATTTTACTTTCTTTTTTTTGATAAAAATAAAATAAAATGTACAGTCATTTTACATTATTGATAATGTACCACATGTGTGCTAGCAAATGGGTGGGTCGGAGTATGCAGGAATTGCCCTTTCCACTTACTAATACCAAGGTCAAAAACACTAAATTGTGAGCCAGGTTTCATCGAATGACAACCCCTTAAAGTTATCACATCATTTTCTCCTAATGTGATTCAAGAAAAAAATCTCGACAACTCCAACTCAATAAAACCTTATAAGATGAATCTAAACCTCTAATAAGTTACTTTTGTTGTTACTTTTTAACCTTGATTAGCTTAATTGAAGTTGTTAAACTAATTACTTCCCTTTTTGGCATCAACTTCATCATTATCAGTCTTATTTTCAAGATTTCCTTTAAGTAATATCGGCAATTGTATGCCCAGTAACACTAAATTCACATAGTGCATACATTACAACTCTCATAATATTGTGCTCCCTAATACACTTCAGACCTATAATTAAATTATTGAAAAGGGATCAAAAATGTCCTTAAACTATGTGAAATGAACAAAAATGCGCTCCATTTATAGTTAAGTCCAAAATGCTCTTGCCATCAATAATGTGGTCCAAAAATGTAATACTTAATGGGTCAAAAATGCCCTTTTTCCAAATAAATATATTATTAATTTTATTTTTGAACACATTCTTTTCCTAATAATATTTTATTATTAGCAAATGTTTATCCTACTTCAATTCGAAAAAAAATTTAAAAATAAAATACCTCTTATTTTATTATAATTATTTTTTATCGTTATCTAAATAAAAATTAATGATGGGTTTACTACAATCTTATATATATGACATATATTATCCGTTAAAAGGGTATATGAAATTATTCTATTTTAATTGATTAAATGAGATTAAGAATGAAAAAAATATTTCTTCATCTTGATTTTAAAAGAAAGAAAACAAGAATAAAGTTCTTTAAAAGTAATATATTTATTAGGAACAAAATGTATTTAAAATGAAAAGAAATAATATATTCATCCGGAAAAGGGCATTTTTGACCTATTTAGTAACAATAGGGGCATTTTTTGACCAAACTATCAATGGCAAGGGCATTTTGGACCAAAGTATTGACGGCAAGGCCATTTTTGGACCAAACTATAAATGGAGGGCATTTTTATTCATTTCACATAGTTTAAGGGCATTATCGACCCTTTTCTGTTAAATTATTCCATAAAAAATACATATGCCTTTTATATAATCCATTTCAATACGAGAGAGAGGAAGTCACGCGACTTGGATCAAGTGAAGTACATCAAGGACGAGGATGGTCAAGTACTGGTACAGGAATCCCGCATTAGACAGAGATGGCAGTCATACTTTCACGAACTCTTGAACGAAGGAGGGGACAGAGACTTTGTGTTGGGAGACTTGGAGCACTTGGATAGGCGTCGCGACTTTGGGTATTGTAGGAGAATAAAGGTTGAGGAGGTTATGGGAGCTGTTCGTAGGATAAGCAGGGGAAAAGCGACCGGACCTGACGAGATCCCTGGGGAATTTTGGAAGAATGCAGGTAGGGTAGGATTGGAGTGGCTGACTGCGCTGTTTAATGTCATTTTCAGGACATCGAAGATGCCTGAAGAATGGAGGTGGAGTACAATCATTCCCGTGTACAAGAACAAGGGAGACATTCAAAGCTGCAACAACTATAGAGGTATCAAGCTGCTAAGTCACACTATGAAAGTGTGGGAAAGGGTGATAGAAATGAGAGTGAGGAGTAGTGTGTCTATTTCAGAGAACCAGTTTGGATTTATGCCGGGGCGCTCGACTACAGAAGCCATTCATATCTTAAGGAGATTGGTAGAGCAGTATAGGGAGCGGAAAAGGGACTTACACATGATATTTATTGACCTAGAAAAGGCCTATGACAAAGTTCCAAGGGAGGTCCTATGGAGATGCTTGGAGGCGAAATGTTTACCTGTGGCATACATTAGAGCGATTAAAGACATGTATGATGGAGCTAAGACCAGGGTAAGGACGGTAGGGGGGGACTCGGAGCACTTTCCTGTTACGATGGGGTTGCACCAGGGATCGACTCTTAGCCCGTTTCTATTCGCCCTGGTGATGGATCAATTGACTAGACAAATACAAGGTGAGGTGCCTTGGTGTATGTTGTTCGCAGATGACATAGTCCTGATTGACGAGACTCACAACGGAGTTAACGACAAGCTGGAGGGCTGGAGACAAACGTTGGAGTCTAAAGGATTTAAATTGAGTAGGACCAAGACAGAATACTTGGAGTGCAGTTTCAGTGGCCTGCCGCGTGAGGCTGACGGGGAAGTGAGGCTTGGTACCCAGGCCATTCAAAAGAAAAGAAGCTTCAAATACCTTGGGTCTATTATACAGGAAGATGGGGATATCGACGACGATGTTTCACACCGCATCAGTGCAGGGTGGATGAAATGGAGGCTCGCCTCCGGAGTGCTGTGTGACAAGAAAGTGCCACCAAAACTCAAAGGCAAGTTCTACAAAGTGGTGGTTAGACCGACCCTATTGTACGGGGTGGAGTGTTGGCCAATCAAGAAACTTCATGTCCAGAAGATGAGAGTCGCGGAAATGCGAATGCTGCGGTGGATGTGTGGGCACACTAGGATGGATAGAATTAGGAATGAAGATATCCGAGACAAGGTAGGAGTGGCATCGGTGGAGGACAAGATGCGGGAAGCGAGACTGAGATGGTTTGGGCATGTCAAGAGGAGAGACACAGATGCTCCAGTGCGGAGGTGCGAGAGGTTGGCTATGGACGGTTTCAGAAGGGGCAAAGGGAGGCCGAAGAAATATTGGGAAGAGGTCATTAGACATGATATGGCACAGTTGCAGCTCTCCGAGGACATGACCTTAGATAGGAGGCTATGGAGGACTCAGACTAAGATAGTGGGCTAGGTGGCCGATCGGTTCTCCATAGTAGTCGTAGTCGCGCTCATTTGTCTTAACATAGGATTTTGCATGGGATTACTGCTTATATTAGTTGGCCCAGTCTACTTTGGGTATCCTATTTTATCTATAGTAGTTAATGCCCCTTTATCCCCGATCTTTCCTACCCTGACTTTATCGCTTTATCGCTCTCATTATTTATATCTTTATATTGTCTGTTATATGCCTGGCTTTACTGACCTATGTCTTGTTTTTCCTTGTTTTTCCTTGTTTCTCCTCCCTTGTTCTTCTCTCTTAAGCCGAGGGTCTTTCGGAAACAGCCGCCCTACCTTTTAAGGTGGGGGTTAGGTCTGCATACACTCTACCCTCCCCAGACCCCACATGGTGGGATCACACTGGGTTCGTTGTTGTTGTTGTTGCATTTCAATACAAATCCTTAGATGGGCAACACCTGGTGGCGTAACCAATTCTTAGTTCCTATTTCTCCTATCTTGCTTAAACACCGTTGAGATCAATCCTAACCTTCAATTGCATCGTCGAGATTTACTGCGATATTTTTACCTTATCATTACTTGAGCTGAGGGTCTATCGGACACATCTTCTCTGTCTTCACAAGGTAGGGATAAGGTTGCGTACACACCATCCTCCCCCCCCCCACCCCCCACTTGTGAGATTACACTGGGCATGTTGTTGTTGTTATACATCTCTTGCTTTACACTAAGGCGCAGGGGAATACAGAGATTTATACTTCATCTGCGTATAGCTTATGATTTCCCTTCAAAGCATAGAGCAAACATAACACATCCTGGTGATGCATATCAAAGTAGGATTCTAGATGTAAACCATTATAAGGCAAATGCTTAATTAGGATCCTTGGCACTATGCAAGCAGAAAACAGAAAATGAAAGATAAGAATGCAACCAACAAACTTACCGTAATTATATCAGAAATACCACGAACTCCTTGCCGAAGAATATCATCGGCCAGGTTAAAAGCTTCAGTTACTGGGGTCGATGGAGAAACAGCTGTCAATAATTTGTCATTTGGAATGACAATTAGAGTATCAACATTTTCTCTCAAAGCTGCAATTCCTTCTTGGGCTTGAACTGCTCTTCTTCGTCCCTCAAAAGAAAAGGGGGTTGTAACAATACCAACAGTTAAGATACCCATTGATTTGGCAGTTCCTGCAATTATAGGAGCCGCACCAGTCCCTGTTCCTCCACCCATTCCAGCCTGTACATAACATGTTGGAGCCCACATATGAGGAAGGAACAAAAAGTGAGAGAATAAAGCCTCTGGAAAGTCCAAAGATATATGAGGAATATAATTTACATACAGCAACACGTAATCATCCCACATTTAGCTTTACAGCGCTTTCAAGTACATATATCCTTAGTATTGAATGCAATGTTATCAAAAGCAAAAAGCGCAAAAATGATCTAAGGTACACTGGGGCTTTAAGCGCAAAGCGCAAATAAAGTGTGGGCTTTAATAAAAAAGGGCTCAAAGGGAGAAACATACAAATATATGTGCTTAGTTCAAGATTAATAATTATAAGCAACAACAACAACATACCCAGTAGAATCCCACTAAATGGGGTCTGGGGAGGGTAGAGTGTATGCAGACCTTACCACTACCTCGAGGAGGTAGAGAGGCTGTTTCCGAAAGATCCTCAGCTCAAGTGCCTCAAACCCAAGTAACAGAATAATAAACAATAAATACAGCATAACAATTACTAGGAAAGTCTACAATGAAGAAACAACTCACAGCAAAAAAGAGTGATAATATAGACACGATACACAACACAATACGATGATCCTCCACTAATTTCCTCCCCCTACTAACCTTCTACCCTAATATGTGTCATCCACTCCTTCCTATCTAGGGTCAAGTCCTCGGTAATATGGAGTTGTGCCAAATCTTGTCTAATCACTTCTCCCCAATACTTCTTTGGCCTACCTCTACCCCTCCGATTCCCCCCTACAACCATCCTCACGCACCTCCTCACTAGGGCGTCAACGCACCTTCGCACATGTCCAAACCATCTCAGCGTCGCTTCCCTCATCTTGTCCACCACATGGGTCACTCCTACCTTCTCCTGAATAATCTTATTCATAATCCTGTCGCTCCTAGTATGACCACACATCCATCTCAACATCCTCATCTCCGCAACATTCATCTTTTGAACATGAGAGTTCTTGACTGCCCAGCATTCAACCCATACAATAGGGACGGTCTAACCACCACTCTGTAAAACTTCCCTTTTAAGTTTGGCCGGACTAATAATTATAAGCATGAATGACAAACATATGAACAAAGAAATTGAAAAAAGAAATGATTAAGTGAAATATCAATTGCTTAGTGTCGCCTCTTCAGAAGAGACTCATTGGCAAGAAAAAATATGCCTTAGAACCTTGATGAATGACACTAAAGGGCACATTAAGCAAGGCGAAGCGCTCAACACATTTTGAGCCTCTCAAGGCTTGCGTGTTTTACAAGCACACCTTTGACAACACTGATTAAATCGCATTTATACCATATCAAGGAGGCAGGACTCCTTCTCAAGGGTGATAAGCATCGCATGGAACCAAAAGACCACGAGATTAAATCCCTCTCCTATACCCAGAAACATTCAAATACCATCTCAAATGAGGATAGGTATGACACTTTTTACTTTTTTATGGCGTACTCTACCTTCTTGGATGCTTATAGCACCATGTTGATGATTGATAAGGCTAATGCATTTTGACAAAGTCTTGGAACCAAACAGCCAAGGGAGAAATTTTAATTACATTCTTGGGTACGACATCCTTTTTTATGAGTATGCTAAAAAATGTCTCTTCACATCAAGAAACTTAACTGTGACTTCCGGAAATCATTCGAAGTTCAAAACTAAGATCTAGCCATGCTACAAGCACCGTTTTGGTTACCATCTGCTTACCCTTGTAGGCTTGTATCAATATAGCCTCTCATTCAATTAAGCATGCTTTATTTTGAAAGCTTATCAGCTCTTTGCAAGGATGATACAGGAAACCAGATCCTTCCTCATGAAATATCGTTTATTTTTGTCCTCTCAGATAAATCAGAACCAATTTTCTGACTTCAATTTTAAAAGCTAAGCATTACACAACTTATTCTCTCCATCTCCCGTTTCACCTAATGATCCTTTTTCCTTGGTATTAACCCTCTCCTTATAAACTGAGAATACTAATTACACACGTGTTTGTAAGTTTATGTTACTAGAAATATCTTTCACATTGCCTCACTAGATAATACTATATATAATTGATAATTCTACCTCCGTCCCTAAATGAATAATGCGGTCTGAAGTACGAAGGCCAAAGCATATAATTTTTGGTGGGAATTTAAATATTGAAACTTTTAAAAAAATCGAGAACAATTACATATTTAGAAACTACAAAAAACGCACATAGTAACAAGTTAAGAGATATTTAGAAAATTATTGAAAGAATTCGTAATCATAGAAACATATGAAATTGCTATTAATAGCCATTAATAGATACTTCGAATTTATTTTGGTGGTGTTAATGGCTATTAAGATACTCGTGTTTTATATTAAAATCAAATGATTCATTCCTCCACTAATTCTCCTCAACCTTGCAGCTTATACAATACGAAGGCTATAGGTGGACAGACACACTTCAGGTTGCTCGTAGTGTCAGGGAATTGTTGGCATTTTGAAGTTAGTAGATCAGAGAAGATGTAAGGGATTGAGCAGACTAATGTGACACCTATCTTTTTAATGAGCATCAAGGACGCTGAACTTGGTTTATAAAGGGCATATTTAAGGTGTGTTTTACTCCAAGTCATCCTTCACTGTATCCAGTGTCTTGCAGATTGCAGGCTGGGCGAGTTCAGATACTTTACAAAAGGGGGTGGGAGGAAGAGTGTTGCCAGGTTTAAGTGGGTATAGTTTAACTGCACTTCATTAAATAAAGTTACGTTTAACATAAGAATTCAGCATGTTATTTAACCGATTCAATCTGGTAATATAACTAGAAAAATCACTTCAGCTGTTATGCACAATGAGACAGAAATCAGCTAAGTTGCTCAGCTTTGGGTGTGGGTTTCCGACACGGCTATGGATCTAAATGTCGGATCCTTACAACAACAACAACAATAACTTACCCAGTGAAATCCCACAAGTGGGGTCTGGGGAGGGTAGAATGTACGCAGACCTTACCGCTACCTCATGAAGATAGAGAGGTTGTTTCCGAAAGACCCTAGGCGCAAAAGTCACCGTCCCAAGTAACAGAAGAATAAACATAAAAGCACAAAAAATGAATAACAAGAATAATAACGATAGCAAAGTAATGTGATAATAAAAGGCAATAACAAGAACAATAACGATAGCGATGCAAATTTTACAAAACAAGAACAATAACGATAGCAAAGTAATGTGATAAAGTGTTAATCAAAGGCAGTAACAACACAACTATAAAGGCACACCTAGACCTACGATCACCCTAAACCGGCACAAGGCCAGACATCATTCTACCCCTACTAGCCTTCTACCCTAATCCGCGACCTCCACTCCTTTCTATCTAAGGTCATGTCCTCGGTGATATAGAGTAACATCATATCTTGTCTAATCACCTCTTTCCAATACTTTTTTGATCTACCCCTACCCCTCCGCATGACCCCCAAATTCAACCGCTCACACCTCCTAACTGGAGCGTCGACACCCCTTCTCTGCATATGTCCAAACCATCTCAGTCTCGCTTTTCTCATCCTGTCTGCCACATATGTCACTCCACCTTCTCCCGAATAACCTCATCTTGTCGGATCCTTCATGATCTAAATTTCAAGATTTTGGGGATATGGATACGGGTGAGGGGATTCGGCTAAAAATAATTCAAATATCTAAAAATAGAGTTATATGTCTAAAGTATGAGACATTATGTGGAAAATTTACAAGGTACCCGAGTTGAAAATATTGATCAAGAGGAGAATCCCGGAAGGAGATATAAGGAGAAAGACTGACATAGAAATTTCTATATACAAGGTATTCCATTTTTCTTCAGTTTCACCTTAGCTTTTGTTTTGATTATAGAAATCATTGTATTTGTCCCGAATTCTTCATCGATTTTGGTCAAAATACCCAAAATCAATTGACCATATCCAGTACGCATTCCACACCCACTTCGTATTGACACGGATGTGGGGCACCGAAACTGAAGAGTCCGAGCAACTTAGGAAAGCAGTGCCTTACGAAAAGAAGTTACTTAGTTTTACTATGGAAGAAAAATCAGAAGTTGATATACAATAGTTTATGAAATCTAAGTTTCTGACAAATGAGAGGGGAAAAGAAAGAAAGGAAATAATAAAGTACATTTCATATAACCCAAAACTTCTTTTTCCAATAAAGTTACTACATGGGTTGAACTTACAGTCACAAAAACCATGTCTGAGCCATAAACTGCTTCCTCAATGGCCTGCTTGCTCTCAGTGGCTGCATTCATCCCTATATCTGGATTACCACCTGCACCGAGTCCCCTTGTGAGTTCTTGACCTATTGGCAGTCGATGCTCAGGCATTACAGGTGACATCCTCATTGCTTGAATATCCGTGTTCACAATCCAAAACTCTACACCCTTCATAGAGCTCTCAATCATGCGATTAACTGCATTTGATCCACCACCTCCTACACCAACCACCTTGATTTTGGCCTCATTAAAATTGTTCGAGTTTGACGAATCCATGAAGCTCTCGCTGACATTTCCACTTGAGCTTTCTTGTCTAGAGGTAGTCATTGTATTGTTACCTTCGCCTCTGAGCATAGAAATTTCAGGATGTTGATTCAGAAAGGGGTCTTTGTTTTGATATTGGTTGACACTGTGGGAATTGGCTGAACATTTAAATTGAGGCAAACTTGAATTAACCTTTTGGTTAACACCCAAATATCCAATCTTCTCATCTTGAAATTTCAAGGGGCAAAGTCTACCACCAAGAACAGTCAATACCCCACGTGACCGTCGCGTATCAGGAGACATAAACACAGCTGATGTACAAGTAGCCATAACAAAATTTTCCCACACTCAAACTCAAACAAATCTGATTAATCCAGAAAAAATATAATTGACCACCTAGATAATATCTGAAATTCCAGTCCAATTTTTTCTTTCAGCACCTGATAATCAATATAACAGGAAAAAAGCAGCACACATTATTTAAAGGAAGCTTGTAAATGGTAGCTATAAAAGGGGTTCTAATCCTAAATAATCTAAATTGACTAACACATATGAGTTACCAAACTCCATAACTGTGCCACGATTTCAGATTTAGTGAGCATAATACAGCACAAAGCTAACACAGCCCAAAAAGCAGCAAAGAAGCAAAGCAGCAAAGCAGCCAAGCAGAGATGAGAAGAAAACTGAATAGCAGGAAGAAAAAAGAAAATCTTCATCAAGTAGCATTAGACAAACCCAAAAAGAAATTAAACTCATAAGAATAAAGAACTTTATAATTGTATAGATTGAGAAAATGAAATAGCAGGAAGAAAAAGACAATCTTTATCAATTAGCATTACACAAACCCGCAAAGAAAACAACCCCATAAGAATAAAGAACCTCACAATTGTATAGCTTGAGAAAATGCAATAGTAGGAAGAAAATTCATATGGTTTGGCTTGGGATTCCATAATGGAGGTCTCAAGTTTCAAAACCCTTGCCTTCTTGGTCAAGCTCATCGCACAGGGTTTGCCTAGTGTGGTTTAACTCTCATGTGTAGTTTGCGGGCTATTGCAAAGGAATAGGGTTTATGCTGTGGGTTCCCTTGTCAGAAATAAAAAGACAATCTTTATTAAGTAGCATTACACAAACCAAAAGAAAACAACCCCCTAAGAATAAAGAACCTCACAATTGTATAGACTGAAAAATGCAATAGCAGGAAGAAAAAGTCAATTTTTATCAAGTAGCATTACACAAACCCACAAAGAAAACAGCCCCATAAGAATAAAGAACCTCACAATTGTATAGATTGAGAAAATTCAATAGCAGGAAGAAAAAAAAATGCAGTCTTTATTGAGTAACATTACACAAACCCACAAAGAAAACAACCCCATAACAATAAAGAACCTCACAATTGTACAAATTGAGAAAATGCAATAGAATGACCAAAATAATGCAGTCTTTATTGAGTAACATTACACAAACCCACAAAGGAAACAAACAAATAAGAATAAAGAACCTCACAATTGAATAGATTGAGAAAATTCAATAGCAAGAAGGAAAAATGCAATTTTTATCAAATAGTATTACACAAACCCAAAAAGAAAACAACCCCATAAGAACAAAGAACCTCACAATTGTACAAATTGAGAAAATGCAATAGAAGGACCAAAAGAAATACAGTCTTTATTAAGTAGCATTACACAAACCCAAAAAGAAAACAACCCCATAAGAATAAAGAACCTCACAATTGTATGCAATAGAAGGACCAAAAAAATACACACTTTATTAAGTAGCATTACACAAACCAACAAAGAAAACAAACCCCATACGAATAAATCACCTTACAATTGTATAAATTGTATCAAGATTCTCAAAAACAGTGGCAAACCAAACACTTCACCCAGAAACTGTGAAAAGGAACAAAAATGGCACCTGAATTTGAAGAGACAGAAACCCAAAAGAGAATTGTAGAATTCTTGATAAAAAAAATTGCAGAAATTCTTTGCAAATCCGAAGAAAGATAGAGATAGAGAGGAGTTTTGGCTACTGTTGGTGTTGTTGTATTCAACTCACAAAGTAGAGTAGTAGGACTAGGAGAAGTGTTGGCAGTTTCCGTTTTTGCATTTTTTGTTAGTTTCTGGGGGGAATAGTAGGAGAAGGGCCCAAATATTGTTTGTTTTCACCCTTTAGCCCATTTTGGAGGAAAATATCTTTTCACTTTCCACCAAAACTATTACTCCCACTCACATGAATTTGCTTTAGAATCAACTTAGCTTTTTTCTCACCAACAATATTGTGGTATAGTTATAAGATTATTTTATTCTTAATTAAAAATTTTGAATTTGAGTTTTAGATATATAAAAAAAATTATTGAAAGTGTTATCCTCGAAATGAACCAGCAGTGCACAATTCAGATTTAATCGAGGTTCCAATACAGACTTCATATATTGAATAAAAAAAATATATGAACTCATTAACTAAGATAGTTAAATTACTTCAAAGTAGAGGTTTGTGGTAACGGTGGACTGACAGATCAGCTCCAAGGCCTGAGTGCCTAGATTGCAGTGGTAAGAATCGTTGTCGATGAATTTCAGTTGTCAAAGTCTTCAATAAGAAAAATCCATAATAGTTCAAAAATTATAAATTTTGAATCTGCTTTTTATTTTACTGATGTCAATGTGCCGCCTTCTTTTAAAGAGCAAGTATACTTTCTAAACATTAAATATTTTAAAATAAATTCAGCTAGTAAAAATAATTAATATTTGGAATTGAAAAAACTAACATAGCCTAAAAAATAAGAAGATGGTAACGTGTTAAGATACAAGACATTTGTGCCATGCTTTTGGTTGGTACTATAGTATGTATTGTCATTTTCTGGAGACAACTTTTTTTCTTGGATTTGATTAATTATTTGATATTTAATATTCATATTAAGGGTTGAATTAAATTTGAATATTTATAATTTTTAATAAAGATGACTTTATATTTAAGTCTCGATTAAAATTTTTATTAAAAATAAAATAGTACTTATTATTTTATCATAATTTTTGTTGGTACTATTTTCTTGTAATCGAACTAATTTAATTCATAGTACTTGAAGTTTTACTTTTCTTGTTTCACGAGGAAACGAGAGAAAATAATGATTGTGAATTGTGATGATATTTTAAATTTGAACTTTAAAAATAAAATTGTCTTTATTAAAAAGTATTATAAAAATAAAAATTTAATTTAATTTAAAAACTAACGAGGCCACTATAGAGAGATTTGGCGATTCCAAAAGTCACATCAAATCTCAAAAATTAATCAGATATCATGTGTGTAATAATATTTGTAGAGTCAATTAATCGAAAAGATTTTTAAAAAAAAACTTTATTTATTCTTCTTATTTTATTTCGAGAATTTAATACTAACTTCGATGTAATAATATAGAAATATTGACCAGCGGCAAGAAATTGGTAAAGATGTTTAAAAAATTTATTGTAAGCAATTTCCATATATATTATAAGGAAATAAATAACATTGAAAGAACAAAAAAAAAAGGAAATAAAATGTTGACTTCGTTATGAAATATAAAACAATAAAAAAGAATATAATAGAGAGAAGACTTCTTATTGGATTAGAGATCGAGGGATTGATGTATTATTTATATTGACAGAAACCCTTTATTTATAGCAGAAAACTGACTTGATTCCTAACCAGAATTCATAACTTTTCTACAAAGGAATCTACATAACAAACAGTTCCTATAACACAAATATGTTTATTATAGACTTTTAAATATTCAAGGGTTACATGGTAGGATAGATACTGAATTAACAAATTGAAATTATTTTTATTGTGGTTTCAATATGATGTATTTCATATGCATATTTTTAAAATAATTTGATATTTGACATGGTATTCAATATTTATAAAAAAAAAAATATTGAGGTATCAAATACTAGATCAAAAGAGTATTGTTAACAAATATATATATATATATATGATTAATTTCTTAGACGTTGTAACTCTAACTATTGTATCTAGATTGAAATGTCCTTTTGGTGTATTTGATTAACGATGTTAATATGGATATACTAATTAATATGTTTTTTTTTGAAAAGTCTGAGTCATAATGCTATATTATATGAGTATATATAAATCAAAGTCGAACAAAATTAAAATCTCACTGAGAATCAAATCAGAGGACAATAATTCCTTTTCTAAATATATTCGAAATAATTCTAAAATAAGATGTATTAAAATGTTAAAAGTTACTAATAGCATTAATTACTAATTAATGCTATTAAATAAAACTATACACATGCTAAAAATAACTACATTTCCCCCCTATAAATCAACTGATATTCGACAATCCCTTTACAAAATCATGGCTTCTTCAAGCAACTTTTTACTTTACGCCATCACCTTCTTTTTGTCTTTATCAATTATTGTTTTAACTGTACAATTCAGATCAATTATACAATCACATATATTATTTTTTGAAGCATGCCGTAAAGATTACACTAAAGATTGAAATTCCAATTTATGTTTGAGAATTTTGAAGTCACGCTTCAAAATCACGTCTTCAACATAACTAGAGAACTTTGTGCTGAATATTATCGACGCGGGAATCGAGAACGCAACCAATACACAAACATACATAAAACAAAGGCTCAATGACCCCAAAACTGCTGATCATGACCTAAAATCAGCACTAAATGAGTGTGTTGATTGCTTTCAAGCTGGAATTGGATCCCTTAGAAGTGCATATGGTGAGATTAAAGATGACAATGAATATATGACAGCAAATTCTAATCTTTCTTTGGTTGATGAGCAAATATATAAATGTGGTTATTTTTTAACACAATATAATGTTGAAGAACAAATTGTTTCAATGGGGTTGAAATATGTGACATACTTTAGTTATCCAGCATTACATTTTGCCAAGGATCTTGAATCTACTCCTCCTCCACAATATTCTTTTTTGAATTATTTTGATGCATGGTTAACAATATAGTAAGTAATTTCTTTGTTTAAACTTCATGATTTTTCTTTTAGGAGATAATGTTTTTGCTTGTTATAGAATCTTGTGCTATGGAACATATCTAATTATTATTTGATTTATTTTTCATAATGTCTATGTTTTTTTATTAAAACACTACTTCAGATGAATATGGAATTATAACGTTGAAATATAATGATGACTAGTTTATTTATTTATTTATTTATCAATTAGCTAAATTCATGATAATAGAATATAAGCTGAAATCACAAAGAGCATAGCATAGTAATAGATCGTAATCCTATATATTTACTTTTTTTAAGAAAAAATATTATTCTGATTAACAATGGAATTTATTAAAAGGGAATAAAGGCAAAATAGTTTAGTGCTAATCATGTTTATTTTTCTTTTAGCTAAACCATTAAAGTGGGAATCTTTTATAAGAATATAAATTACTCCAAGAGTATTCTTCTAAATGTGTAGTCTTCTTTTGGGAGGGCTCTTTTATAGGCCTAAAAAGACCACACACTAGTTTATGAAAAGACTATCTAATTGCATGTTCTTGTACTCCAACATTAGGCTCGTGGTTGATTGAGGATAAATTGTTGCTTGACTCGAGGCTAAGTGTTTATCTATTTAAATTCCATTATGATGACGCTCAAGTTGTGAAGTAATTTGTTTTTTGGGAGGAGTTTTGATTATTCATTTTTTCTGTTTTGATTTAATTATATATTTTTAACTCAATTAATTTAAATTCGTTTTATATAACACATATTTAATGAAAAAGTATTGAATATGAATTCTAATTAAAAATTTCGGCACAATGTTTGTGGTTAGAAAACTATAATCACATTGGATGTATCTAAGCTACAAACTAACAAATATATTGATCTACATAATTTAAAACTATGACTTTTAAAGTTTAAATAAGATTTGGTTATTGAACCAAATATTTAAATATTAAATTTTTTCTTAGCTTGTTGTAAAAGTCTAAATTTCACATTTTTTGTAAGTATCTTTATATGACGTATTTCAATATGAATAATGAACATCAAACAAAAACTCAGAAAAAAAATCTTTCTATGACACTTGCTAATAATGTAATTTGCTTTTTCACACTTCTTACATCTCCATTAATAATTCGAATGCATAATCTTACAATTCCACGTTGTTGGAGGTGTTACAAGTAGTTTGTTTATTTATTTACTTTTTTTGAGCCGAAGATCTCTATGAAACAGCCATCCTATCTTGATAGGAGTAATGTCTGCATACACTTTATCCTCTCCAGACCCTCACGTTATGTGATATCACTGGGTTGTTGTATATTGACATCATTTATAATTTTTATTTTTTTTGCACCCCCAAAAAAAAATAAAAAATTCATAAATATATATTTACAGACCCCAAAATTTTCAAAAGCAAGTTGTAAAAACACAAAAAACCAGAAAAACAAAAGAGGATCCATTTGCCTACAAAACGGATCGATGGCGTCACCGGTGCTGGCGAAGGCGGCGGAGAGAATCGGAAATTCAGTCCGGCGGCAAGCAATAACTATTACGGAAGCCGCCGCCGCCCGAATTAGCAATCTCCTTCAGCAACGGCAGCGTCCTTTCCTTAAGCTAGGTGTTAAAGCTCGTGGATGCAATGGCTTATCCTACACACTCAATTACGCCGGTAAATATCATATTTTTATATATTGTTATCATATTTGTAGATGAATTTATGGTGAGATTCCTAATTAATATGATAATCTTCGAAGCGAAATTGAATTACATCAATTCAATATTTCAAATTTTAAATTGAGATGATTATACGAAAAGAGACTATAAGTTGCAATTTTTTTCTCATATTAATATAATAAAAAAATATACCTTTAAAAGAAGCAAAACCTGAGACAAGTAAAAGTGAACTTAGGGAGCACTATATTTTACCTTACATTGCTTGGACTCTTTGAAAATATCAACAGGTGTCGGATCCTCTAAAGTCAAGTATTTTAGGAGGATTCAACACAGGTGCTGTAATATTTTTGGAGAGTTTGAGCAACACCTTTATTTTTGTTAATTTGTTGGAAGTTAGATGTATAGGACTTTGGCGTAGGTTAAAGGAGGCAAATTGAGCACATATAATATCAAAGTATGTCAAAAGACTAGTAATACTCCCCCCTTTTCAATTTATGTCTTACTTTCCTTTTTGGTATGTCCTAAAAAGAGTGCCTTTTTCTATATCTAGTAAGTTATTCCAATTCCAGCATTCTACACGGCAAGCTTAAAGCCATAAGATTTAAAAGACTACACACATCTTAGTTTAAGACCACAAGATTCAAAAGTTTCCCTTTATTTCTTAAACTTTGTGCCCAGTCAAACTAGACTCTTAAATTGGGACAAAAGGAGTAATACATTTGCTTCCTCCCTACCCCCCGCCCCCCTTTTTTTTTCTTCCTTGTAATGTGTTGTTCGGGTACTTGCTACCTCCCACCAACACATGTTAACTTGATCTTCCCTACTTTATTGACTTATAGGCCACACCTTTGAGTGCAGTAATTTGTTCATTTATTTATCCGTTAAACAATTATAGCAGGAAACTAATCAAAGAAAAATGGTGTAATCTCTGCAGTTTACATAAACTCCGATGGTAAAGTAACAGTAAATAGTGTTTAGACTGGACTGAATATGATTAAGGATGTAATTCTGGCAGACAGTTTCACATGGACTGTATAACACCTTTCGGCTTAAGAAGAAACTTGTGTAACATTGCTCATTCATCTATCGCAACTCCCACTTCAAAGACATCACGCATGGCATCAAAAAGCCTTGGTTGAATGCCTTCGTAACGGAATTGGTTTCCCTTTGGATACTCCTGCAAAAAAAAAATTGGCATATAAAATTGGTGAGTTGAAATGGAGTGAAACACTAAAAGTCTTTCTATCTTTATTGTTAAACAAATAAAACAGTTAATAGTAGACATGAAGCTAGTGCCCCCTTGAGTTTTGGAAAATTTGTCTGTGATCAGTAGTTCCTTTACTATAATTTCCAAGTACGATATATACTCCTTGATATATATATATATTTTAAACAACGGATTTCATTCCTGATAAATGATTCCCTCTCGATATGGTTCTTCTTAGATAGGTTGTTCCTTCTATATCAAAGATTCAAAGTAATGACGCAGAAAGCAACACTTACCAAGGAATATGATATCCACAACCCTTGACGGGCATACACCATTGAATTAGTCCTTCTATCCCATTTGACTCCTCGTCTGGCCAATAAAGTTGAAAATAACCAGTATTTTCTCATGAGGATTCTTAGTTTTGCCTTCAGATGACCAACTGAAAAGTGTGGATTCATTCTCTGCGTCTGGTTGCATACAATACTCCAGCTTTCCTCTCGGAATGTATTTCCAAATTCATAATCTTTACTGATCTCCTTGGCCAACAGTTTGAGAAATTCATACTGTTGATCTTCTGTCATAACAACATTAACATTTGGGCCTCTTAGGTCCATCTGCGGTAAAGTAGAGGAGAGTGTACTTATTATGTAGCATTTTCACATCGGTATGATAAAATAGATTGGAACTTTTGTGCGCTACTTTGACTGGTTATTGGATAATATGGTTACTCTTTCTAAAATAAATGCTAAGAAGCGTCTTGATGCTACCGATGGATTAGAAAATTGGAGCACCTTGATCTGCTTAAATAGTATTGGCAGAGTAAAGGTAGGCTTATAATATGCTCCTTGCTACAACTTTGTTCTTTTTGAGCTTAATGCATTTGAACTTCAAGGCATAAGCTTCATTTGGGTCTATTAGTGTCAGGCATCAACTAATAAGCTACATGATGAAGAAACAGAAAAAGGAGAGATGTTTTTTTTGATAAGGTAAATGCATTTCATTTATAAACATAGCCAAAGAGCTGGCCGTTTACAAGGGGTATACCAAAAAGTAAAGAATCTACAATACATGATTCTCTACAAAATCCACCCATTCTTCTATAAAACAACGAGCTTTATGGGTTCACCAAAAGAAAATAAGTGACCGGAGGCTACTCCTCAACTGAGTAAAACTCTATTCAACCTCTTCAAAAGCTCTCCTATTTCTCTCTCTCCAAACAACCCACATCAACGCAAGAGGAACCATATTCCATGCCCTACGTCTTCTCCAACAAAACATCAATTCTTTCACAGTTTTTGGCATTGCCCAAGAAGTTCTTAACCATCGTAATATGTCCCATCATAGCCTCATGGTAAAAAACCAATGTAGGAGAAGGTAGGAGAAGATGATCCACTTCTTTGCCCTCTTCCTTGTACATGTAACACCAATTGACACATACAACCTTCCACTTACAAAGATTTTCCGCCGTCAAAATCACCCCTCTAGCTACTAGCCAAGAGAAGAAGCACACCTTCCTTGGCACCTGCGATACCCATATTGCATCACATGGAAACACATCCTCCTCCCTAATCAGAAGTTTCTCATAGAAAGATTTAACAGAGAAAACTCCATTGTTCCCTGAACCCCACCATAGAGCGTTGGGGTTATCCACCGGAGGGACTTGCCTATGTAGAAAGACCAGCAACCTTTGGAACTTAGTCACCTCTCAATCGTCGAAATTCCTTCTAAATCTCAGATCCCAAAAATCTCTCCACCATGTGCCCACCTAATTTGCTGGACCTTCAGTTCTCCTTGACATGACATTCTGAACAAATTCTGAAAATCATCTTTCAATGAGTTACCACCACACCACGTATGTTCCCAAAAATTCACTCCTCCTATTTCCAACCTTGAAAGAGATAGTTATGCTAAAATCATCCTATCCCTTCATTATGTTCCTCCACAAACTGCAGCCAAAAGGCGTGATGACATCTCTAGTTCTCCATCCCTGCTTCCCATTAGACTTAAAGGTCTATAGTCCTTCATGCAAGATGCTCCCTCCCGCTGAGGGATAATGACAACAAACGAAGCATTTAAACTCTTTTCAAATTACCACTTTCCTGGAACTCAACAATTGTATCCATCAAATTAGATCTGACCATATTCCAGCAGTGCTTGAAATATCCGTAGAGAAACCATCAGGTGGCGGAGCTTTGTTACTGGCACAACTCTCTACCGCTCTCTTCACCTCTTTCTCCTGGATTGCCCTCTCTAGCCATCACTCTCCTCCCTTCCAATACGACTGAACCCTAAACCCCCAACTTAGGCCCCCAATCTGCTACCTTGAACAAACGCTTGTAAAAATCTACAATTGTCCTTCTACTTCCTCCTCCCCATTAACCTCCACTGACTCTATGAAATTCCTTCTCCTATTAGCAACTGCTATCCTTTGGAAATTTTTGTATTGGAGTCCCCCTCCTCCAACCATAACACCCTCGAGCTTTGTTTCCAACTAATCTGTTGGGCCAAAGCCAACTCATCTAGCAACCTTTTCAACCCCTCTAACATTGCTCTTTCCTCAGTTATTATAAGACTAATGACTTAATTCATGTGTAGCTTCGTTCAAGCTTCAAATTTGTGATGATCATCAAATGGGGCGTGTTGCCATCTGATTTTTTTGTTTTGTTTTAGTGTAGAGGAATAAATAAGTTGGCATTAATGCGCTATTCTAGTGTTATGATGTAAGCAACTTTAAAGAACCTGAATGACATTTTATCAGGTAATACCGCTGCCAATTCCTTCTCAAAGAAAAGCACTAAAGCAATTAAAAACGAACACTGAAGAAAAAACTGGAGCAACAGGGAATTTGTGCAACATTTCTGAAGTAAATTTTACTTCATCATGGAGTCCACTGAAACTGTTCTATGGATTTCCCAGAAGTGAAACACTTAAACATGGAGGATTTAGAAATGGGAGTTTGTGTACTACTATAGCTTAAGATATATGCTTGAGGTAAGAATTTAACGTTTTTCCTATTATGGTTATTTTTTCCTCCTTGTGTGGTCTAAATTCTTTGTTTAACCAAGAATTATCTAGAACTAGTAGGAAAATATGGAATGATGTAAATATTGCTATAGTTATAATCTAAAGGTGACTTTTAATAACACTTGTCAATGTGTGACAATACACTCCCCCCCCCCCTCCCCCACCCACCCACCCACAAAACAAGAAGAAGGCAGTGCACTGAGTTAAATCTTAAAAATTATAGGAGGAAAAAAGGGAACAAGGACATCATAAAAGAAAGTAGGTGCAAACAGAATATGAGTATCACATTCATTAATGGTTAGATATTCTTGAAGCATTAAATTATTGCTCATTTGAACAGAGGTTTAGAATGCTGCCCTCCTTGGATAGCTCTGGCACTTAGAGAAGTAAATTATATTGGGTGGATAATGTGGTATCTTAAATAAATTATATCACAGAAAGCAAATCAGATAACTCGCAGCAAAAATTCCTTCTACGCTGGAATTTATCATTGGCCAACCTGTAAAAGGGGGAAAACACAAAACTGGGGGCACATGTAAAAGTGTATGCACCAAAAAGTAGAGAAACCATTTGCTGGGATTGGATTCCTCCAAACTAAAATAGCAAGAATGTGTAGAATATTAAAACCCTATGACACACTAACCACATGATTGAGCAAGAAATTTAATCAAGATCCTGTATTCAGTAGTTAAAGGAGGAGATCTTTCCAATTGTGTTGGATCTATATTGTGGATTTTCATATGGGAAAGCCTAGGTAGGGTTGTTGTTGTCCTTGGCATGGATGTAGATATTGATGGAAAGTATGATCTAAGGTTATCACGAAAACATGTCGAGATGTACGACATATCAATCATTAAGAACTAAAGTTACATTTGGAGAAATAAGGCAAAAAGTGAATAACTAAAAGGAGATAGCCTGTTTCTCGTCTAACAAAAATTGTGAAATCATTGAATTGAGCATTAATCAGGGGAAATAAGATGGTGATTAAAAAGAAAGCAAACCATCCTTAGCAAAAGGACATCAATATTAATCACATTCTAAAAACCCTAGTTTCATATGGACCGTGAGAATGCTGAGAAGAGAAAACTCAGATGGCTCACCTTGTTCAGTCGAGATGTCCTTTCGAGTTGTCTGATAGATGATAGGAATGCAGTTGCAGCCTGTAAACTCCTTGGTGCAATGTGTTCATTTGAAGTCATCAACCTCGTTTTTATCGCATCATAACTATTATATTTTGTGAGCTTGGTTACATCTTAAAGTAGCATAATAATAAATGCATGATGAGATGACAAAATCCATGAAAGATTACTCTACGGGCAGAGACAGATCCAAGATTTAAAGTTTATGGTTCCCAACGATCTTAAATTAAAAAAAAAAACCTTTATTGTAAGTGCCCAAGGGGAATCAAACCCTCGCTGAGGCAGGAAACAAAGCTTAAGCAAGTTCCATTTCTGCCTCTAGAACAAGAGCTTACTTTGTTACGGGGAACAAATAGTTTTAATATATTTAATAGTTTTCTCAATATAAATATCAAATAATCCTTCATTTAGTGAAGATCATCTTCTCCATGTCAAGAACGACAAATTTAATTTCATTTATGTGCACTGGGTAAGAAGTCTTCACCATTAATAGGGAAAGAGAGAACATCAGATGTATATTGAAGTGATACTTAAATCATGTTCAATTACATCTTGTTCTCATCCTGCACTTTAGAGTGGCCTTGAAACTTATTTAAGTTCACGTCAATTTTCACCCAAATTTTAAAGCAAATCATGCAAAACCCCATCTCCTGTCACACCAACCAAAACTTGGTAGATGGAAGAGAAGTGAATCATTGCCTCACCTATTAGGTGGATTAAATGTCCTCGAACTAGTACTTGCATTTGAAATTTTCTTCTACATTTGTTTGCCAATTAGTGGTTTTAAAGGTGTGCTTCAGGCACACGTAAACTCTTGGGTATATGTGTTATGCAGGTTGGGGGTGCCCTGGTCATTCAAGTGGTGTTCAGTGCAGGCAACAAGGAAGAACTATGGGTGTCAATTCTCTCAATTTGTGGTCTCTTCAAGTGGAAAACTTTTTAAAAAATCAATATAGTTGGCAAAGTGACATATTTATTGTTAATTTTTTTGAATTTAGGAATATAGAAATAGAAAATTATAAGAAATTTTTTCGATAAACTTGAATTGGAAACTTAACTGCATTTTTGCAACTTAATCTATATGATTTTCATTCACATGTTTCACTTAAGAATGGTATCAACTCGTATATCTTTATCTTTTTGTGTTTACAGTTAATTTTTTCTTTCATTGCATGTATATGTTTTATCCAATTCGCACCTTCACTTATATTCACATTTTATTTTAAATATGTGCAAAAACAAAAAAACATTCTCGCTTTAAATTGATTTGTTCTTTGTGCCACGGATCAACCGCAACCTTTGAAACTCAGGGATTGTTGGTCATTCACTTTACCTTTCTCCACTTAAATACCAGATTTAAGTACTTGACGCAAGACTCAAGTCACAAGTCCTTCAACCTTTTCCAATTGAGCCAAGCCCAGGGGGGATTTTTTATTTTTTTTGTAATGAACTCTCTCCTTTGAATCTATTCAATGTCATCATGCTCACAAAATAATCCATCAGCAGGATTTATTGGTCTCTGGTTAATGATGTTATACATTAGCAACTTGATTATTATATGGATTTCTTTTGTGGTTTTATTTCTAATCACAACCCCTTTGAACATTGTAGACGAGAAGGGTAAATTTGATGAGTTGATTGAAGAGAAGGGAGTAAAAATACTTATTGATCCTAAGGCATTGATGCACGTGATCGGTACCAAGATGGATTTTGTAGATGATAAATTGAGGTAAGAGATTTACTTGTCCGTTTCTATATTGCTGATATTAAGCTTTTTAATTTTGTGCACAAGTAGTTCATTTTGCTGTTGGATGAAAAGGACTGGAGACACCTAGTTTAAGTAATCTCACATATTTTTAAACCCTCTATAGCTTTCTCACTTGTGTGTTATCTAACTCCCCCCTTTTGCCGTTAATTTGTCTTTGGGTGTTCAGCAGTTAGTTTTGTGGTCGTCTGCTTTAGTTTATACTAATGCCATGTAACATACTCTATTAGCTGTTCTAATGTTAGTTTTTTGGTAAGCATGCTATCTATCTGTGTTTCTTTGAGCCGATGGTCTTTCGAAAACAACCTCTCTACCTGACAAGGTAGAGATAAGGTCCATGTACACTCTACCCTCCCCAAACTCCACTTGTGGGACTATATTGGGTATGATGTTGTTGTTGTTGTACTATCCATCTGTGTTCATTTCTGTCGATGAAAATTTCAGGGGGCGGGGGGTCCAGAAGAGAATCAAAGTGTTGTTAGCATGATACCTCAGATGCAGCAGCCTTATGAACGGCTGCTGCCTTGAGACAAATCCTTTAACGATGTTTTGACTTGAACAAACCTGTCCCTATTTCATATGGTGTCCTCTGCAAACAACTAGTGACGTCTTTTTACATCTTTTTTATGTGCAGGTCTGAGTTCATTTTTATTAATCCCAACTCGAAAGGGCAATGCGGTTGTGGTGAGTCTTTCATGACAACAGCAAGTAAAGGAGCTGGAAAGTGAGATGATTTTTCATTGGATATGATGTTTATAATGTACTTTTCACTAGGAATAGACAACGGATGAAATAAAGATTTACTCCTTTAATTAATATGCCACATCTTATACATAATATCTTTCTATTGTGTTTATTAGATGTAAAAATTGCCAGTCATGGCGTTTTTATAATCTACTGATGCTGATCTTACAGAAATGAAAAGATTTTCTTGTGAGTTCCAAAGTTACAGAACTATCAAACAGTAAAATTAATCTTGTATCTACCGGATGTCACCTAGCGATTAATGAAGTGGTTGAAAATTATAGGAGATAGTGCAAAGTCCAGCAAAGAAATAAAATATTAGACGATTTCTTTCAATTTACCCTGAGTCTTATTGTTATTTCATTGTTTTTTTTCCATAATCACATCATCAATCTCCTCATTTTCTTGGATGAGAGTGTGTGTGAGGTTGACTATGATCGACTTTAGGAGAGATAGAGGTAGGCCGAAGAAGTATTGGGGAGAAGTAATTAGATAGATATAATGCAATTTCAGCTTATCAAGAACATGATCGTAGATAGATAGTTGTGGAGATTACGAATTAAGATAGTAAATTAGATAGTAGAATTTTCTGTAATTATTTTTTGCTTCTTATACTTGAGTTGTATTATTTTGTTGTAGAGTGAAGACATAATAATGAGTAATTAAGTGGTGGTACAGCAATTCACAACCTGTCAATTTCTTATTGAAGTTTGTGTTCCTTCTTTAATTGTACTTTTCTACTATAAAATAAAATAAAAAGGCACCAATGAAAAACCATCTTTCAAAAATGCCAAAAAACCGTCCAATCATAGCTCTTTATCCTTGTCCTTTCAGGTGTATGTTCATGGGTACCTGACCCCACATATTTTTGTTACTAATTTTTAAAAAGATAAGTATCGAAAACATCTGAACTAATTTTTTTTTTTGAGTTTCATATCTAAATTATTGAGAGTGTGAGTTTTATACCTAAACTATTATTTATTAGTTTGAGAAACACACCTTTCTCTTTTATTACACTCTCATCATTGTATATGTACTACATTCTTTCTTTTATTTTTAAAAAATTGTCATATCACATTCCACATGGACAAAATATTTCAGCTTGACAAAAATTAAATAAATTATTAGTATTAGTTAAAGTTATATATTAAAGTATTACTATCCAATATATATATATATATATATATATATATATATTATAAATATTTTTCTTACCCTACTCCACCACTTTCTCTCACGGTACCCCTCCCCCCCTAAATTTTTAGTTTTTCTTTTAATCTTTGAAATTTTTTTAAAAGAAATTCTTACTTCATCCCCCCTCATATAATAATTTAAATATTATTTTAATAAATTATCTCACACATTTAATCCTCCGCTTCTAATTTTTCCCTCATTTTGTTATATATATAATAAGTATCTTTTACTTGTCGCGAGACTTTCTTTAAAATAAAATTTCTATTTTTTTTATATTCGATATGCAAGTAGAAAAAAAATATATGTATATATCTAACATAAAACGAAAAAAATATAATAAATAAATAAATAAATTAGGAGCGGATGGTTAGACGAGTTGGGTAAAATTTATTTTTTAAAAAAATAATAATAATAAGATCAATTATTTTAGAAAGGAATGGAGGAGGAGGTGAAGTAAGATGTTTAAAAAAATATTTTATAAGAGAAATTTTAAAAAATATATGTGCAGGGAATTGTTGGGGTTGGGGGTGGGAGACAGGGTGGATGAGTTACAGGTGAGGTGGTAGAGTTGGGTGAAAAACATATTTTAAATTTTACTTTTAAAAAAATTATTATTTTTTAAAAAAGAAATTCTTTTTTTTGGATAGTAATACATTGATCTTTAACTTTTAACTAATATTAAAAGTTTATTTCATTTTATTAATGTGAATATTTTATTCATGTGCAATGCCATGTGCCAAAGTTTTTTCAAATAAAAGAGAGAATGTATTACACACACTACTGAAGTGTGTTTTTCAAACTAATAAGTGATAGTTTAAGTATGAAACTCACATTCTCAATAGTTTATGTATGAAACTAAAAACAAATGGTAATTTAGATGTGTTTTTGACACTTATCTTATTTTAAAATAAAGATAAATTTAAAATTTGAAGTTAATAATATTATATAATGACTTTAACTCTCCACACAAAAATAATTAAATTTGTATTTAGTGTTTTTTCTAAATACAATATATAAATTTGGACAAAAATTATCGAGCTAATTTGAACCTATTAGATACGCACTTGGTCATAAATTTTTTAATAGATGATGATTAGATCAATTTGTGAGTACTTTATTTATCGAATGTATCTGTTATTTTTTATTAATAAAAATACTGAATAATTTTACGTATCAAAAAAATTGAGTACTTGATCAACATGTTTTTTTATTACATGGAAATGGAAACTATAGATTTAACGTAATTATTTGAAAACCTTATCTATTATTTCAAAATCAAACAAACTTGTTATTCTTAGTCTACGCCAGAAAATTGTACGAAATATATTAGTTAAAAATTATTTTTTATATATTTATATTAAATTTTGGACATTCTTAATAAAATTTTTGACTTTGCCATTGATCTACGATAATATTTTTTCATACATGTATATTAAATTTTGGACACCCTTAATAAAATTTTTAACATTGCCACTGGTACGATGATAATTTTTCAAATCTATCCATAAATAGAAAATATAATCTGCTCAAACTCTAATTATTGTTTCTTTTTGTTTTTTCATTGGATGTTTGATACTCAAACAAAGATCAAATTAAATATAGATTTACGTCAATAAGTCTCGCATTAAAGAGTAATTAACAACAATCACAACAACGAACCTAGAGCCCGTTTGGATTGGCTTTAAGTTGGTCAAAACCAATTTAAAGCCCATTTTCAGCTTTTGGACGTGTTTGCCTAATTCTAACTTTAAATCAGAAAGTTCTTAAAGTCGGTCAAAAATAAAAAGTTAGGATTCCTAACTTTTTTTTTCTAAGTGCTTAAAGTCATTTTTTTTGACCATGAAAATTACTTTTATATCCCTTATATTTTAATTAAATTCTCAAACTACCCTTTTTATTCTTTTAATCCTAAAATTCACATAATTTTTTTCATTTATGCACTTTTATCCAAATACTCAACTGCTTATTTATAAAAATAACTTTAAGCACTTTAAAATTCTAAAAGCACTTTATACATAAAAATTATTTTTTTTAAGTTCATCCAAACGGGCTCCTAATATATTGAGGATAACTAAAGCTTCCCTAAAGAACAAAATCAAGACCTCTTATTAACAATGAAAGACTTCTTACCGCTCCAATGTGATCTGACATTGATTCTCACGTGCGACCCGCTTTTCACACACCAACACACTTTACTGTGTGTGTTTGTGTTTGTGTTTGTGTCTGTGTCTTGTCTTTCCCACCTCAACTCTCACCCCCACCCCCACAATGCTGTCTTTACCATTTTTTTTTCACAGAAAATCGAATCAGATTCCTTCTATTGTCCCTCTCTGTTCACTGTGTGTTTTTGGTTTTGTTTTGTTTGATCGATTGATGTCTTGTTGTGGGTCATGATCATCCTATGATTCATGTGGTAAGCTTTTGTTAAATTCTTGAATATTTGGGTTTCCTCATCATCTGTGTTATCAGTTTTTTATGAGATTCTTGATTTAGATGTTTATATTGTGGAAGTTGATGAGTTAAAGATGGGATTTTTATTGCCTCAAAGGTCAAAACTTTAACTTGGTATGCTCTTTGTATCTTTTTTCAGAAACTAGATTCTTGATTATGGGTTTCGGGATTGGAATTTTTTTGAGTTAAAGATGAGATTTTTGGTTTCTAAAATATTGCCCCAAAGGTCAAAACTTTTAACTTGATTGTGTTCTGTATCTTTTCAGAAACTAGATTCTTGATTTGGTTGTCAGGATTGGAAATTGATGAGTTCTTTTTTATAACCGTGGTGTTCAGGTGTGCTTTCGTGCACCTCTACCTGTCACCTTCCACTAGAAACAGGTACTTGGTGGACACAGCTAACTCTGTCCACCAATGCTAGGATAGATGGGATGGTAGTTAAAGATGAGAGTTTTAGCTCCTCAAATATTGCTCTAAAGGTCAAAACTTTAACTTGATTGCTCTCTTGTATTTTTTTCAGAAACCAGATTGTTGATTTGGGGTTTGAAGATTGGAAGTTGATTAGTTAAAGATGGGATTCTTGTCTTCTCAAAAATTGCCCCAAAGGTCAATACTTTAACTTGGTTTGCTCTTGTATCTTTTCGGTAACCAGATTCTTGACATGGGTTTTTGGCTTGACTTATAGTGGGAATCAAGAAATTATCTCTGGTAGATTTTATCATTTGCTAGTTCAATTAAAAGGGTCTCTAGATATTCCAGTTTTGGTTGATAATGTGGGGTTTTATTAGCTTATGAAAGAACATCTTTCACCAGATGTTGACCTTTTCCTTGATAAGAATCCATTGGATAATATTGTGATGCTGTTTGGAGATTTAAGTGGCTCAATTGTATTGCTTGGACTATAGCATTGTTTTCTAGGGGCCCTTTTTTTGAATTTGTTGTTGTATTTGAGGGTATGGAGTACCTTCCTGTTGAGGTGATTGGGAACATTTTGTCCCGTCTTGGAGCTGCGCGAGATGTTGTGATCGCATCTTCTACTTGTCAGAAGTGGCGAGAGGCTTGGAGGAATCATCTTCATACACTCACATTTAACTCGAATGACTGGCCTGTTTATCATGAGCTCACAAGGAGCAGACTTGAGATAATCGTAACTCAGACGATTTTCCAGACTAATGGACTGCATTGCCTTTCGATCATCATGGATGATGTTGACGAGTTCTCTGCTGCTCCGGTAATAGCTTGGCTAATGTATACCAGAGAAACGTTACGCCAGTTACATTACAATGTCAGGACTACACCAAACATTAATATACTCGAAAAATGTGGTCGCCAGAAGCTAGAAGTGTTGGCCCTTGCACACAATACAATTACGGGCGTTGAACCTAGTTACCAAAAGTTCCCTTGCTTGAGGTCTCTTTCACTAAGTTATGTCAGTATATCGGCTTTAGATCTGAGTCTTTTCCTCACAGCCTGCCCGAAAGTGGAGGTCTTGAGTCTTGTTAGTATAGACATTGTTATGTCTGATCCACAGGCAATGATGGAGCTGACAAGTAACTCGTTGAAAGATATCTATGTCGAAGCCATTAGTTTGGATAAAATCATTTTGGAAGCGGATAGTCTTGAGAAGCTGCATTTGAAAGATTGTACACTTGAGGTCTTTGAGCTTGTCAGCAAGGGTTCATTGAGACTCCTTAAGATCGATGATGTTAGTGTCATCCATCTTGATATTGGCGAGAGTACTGAAAATCTTGAGACTGTGGATGTCAGTAATTTCACAATCATGTGGTCCAAGTTCCATCACATGATAGCAATATCATCAAAGCTGAAAAGACTGAGGCTATGGGGAGTTGTATTCGACGATGAGGATGAGGCTGTGGATATCGAGACGATTTCTGCTTGCTTTCCTCAATTAAGTCATCTATCGTTGAGCTATGAACTAAGAGAGACATCACTTCATTATGGATCGCAAGATTCTTTTCAATTGGAAAATGTGGTCGTCTTGGAGCTTGGATGGACGGTCATTAGCGACCTGTTCTCGCATTGGGTAGCAGGACTACTGGAAAGGTGCCCTAACCTGAAGAAGTTGGTAATCTATGGAGTGGTCTCAGAAACCAAAACACACGAAGAATGCCATACGTTAGCCAACTTCACAACTTTTATTGTAAGGCTTATGAAGAAGCATTTGCATGTAGATGTTCAGTTCGAATTTGAATAGACTTTGAACAACTGTTTCCTGCAGTGGAGTTCAACATTTTCTCTCATCTCAATAGGGCTAGGAGGTACATGATCTTAGTGGTGATTGTCTTTTTTCGTATATTGGTACAACACTGTTCTTTATGATAAATTTTGTCCTTGATCAAATTTTGGACTCATCTTTTTCTTTCAATTCAAGTAAACATACCGTTTGCATTTCTTCTATCCGTGTTGTTACTGGTTCGCGCATTGATATGCACGGCTTCTATTGTTGTTGTCAAAGGTGAAAAATGTAGATTAGCACTACGATGTGTGGAGCTTTAACTGCAAAGTCAATTAAAGTGGTGCTTTACTGAAAGAAAAAGTGTAAAATGAAGAAAAGAAATTTACAATGTAAAGAAAATATTACTATAAAAATAATTAAATTGCAATGAATTGAAAAATACAATGTAAAACTATGTCAATCAACTACAAAGACCAACTTTCATTTCAATTTATTTGTCTTATTTTCCTTTTTAGTTTGTTTCGAAGAGAACAATAACAACAACATACCCAGTGAAATTCCACAAGTGGGGTCTGGGGAGGGTAGGATGTACGCAGACCTTACCACTACCTCATGGAGATAGAGAGGTTGTTTCCGAAAGACCCTCGGCTCAAAGTCACAGTCTCAAGTAATAGAGAAAAAAAACAATATATATAGCATAAAAACACAAAAAAATAAATAACAAGAATAATAATGATAGCAAAGTAATGTGATAATCAAAGGTAATAAAAAGAACAATAACGATAGCGATGCAAATTTTACAGGACAAGAACAATAGCAAGAACAATAACGATAGCAAAGTAATGTGATAAAGTGATAATCAAAGGCAATAACAACACAACTATAAAGGCACACCTAGACCTACGACCACCCTAAACCGTCACACGGCCAGACACCATTCTACCCCTACTAGTCTTCTACCCTAATCCGCGACCTCCACTCCTTTCTATTTAAGGTCATGTCCTCGGTGATATGGAGTAACGTCATCAATTGTCTAATCACCTCTCTCCAATACTTTTTCGGTCTACCCCTACCCCTCTGCAATGACCCCCAAATCTAACCGCTCGCATCTCCTAACTGGAGCGTCGACACCCCTTCTCTGCACATGCTCAAACCATCTCAGTCTCGCTTCTCTCATCTTATCTGCCACAGATGCCACTCCCACCTTCTCCCGAATAACCGCATTCCTGATCTTATCACTCCTAGTGTGTTTACACATCCATCTCAGCATCCTCATTTCCGCCACATGCATCTTCTGAAATGAGAGTTTTTTTTGCTGGCCAACACTATACTCTATATAACAACGCTGGTCTAACCACCGTTCTGTAGAACTTACCTTTAAGTTTAGGTGGTACTTTCTTATCACATAGGACTCCAAAGGCAAGTTCATTTCATCCACGTTGCCTAATGCGATGTGTGACATCATCATCGATGTCCCCACTACTATGGATGATGGATCTAAGATATTTAAAGCTTTCTGTCTTGGGGATAGGTTGAGTGGCAAGCCTCACTTCCATGCCCTCTTCCTCCATCGCAACACTAAATTTGCACTCCAAGTATTCTGTTTTGGTCCTGCTCAATCTGAAACCTTTGGACTCCGGTGTTTGTCTCCAAACCTCTAGCCTATCGTTAACTCTATCCCGAGTCTCATCAATCAAAACTATGTCGTCCGCAAATAGCATGTGTTTCGAAAAGAATGTCACATTTTATATTTAGTAACCTTTACTCCCAAAATCCTACATGGCATATTTAGACCACCAGATTTTTAGGGCATTTTTGTACCTTCACGCATTTTAAATTTAAGATCGCAAGATTCAAAGTTCTTATTTTCTTGAGCTCTGTTCCGAGTCAAACTAAGACAAACAAATTGAAATGGAGGGAGTTGTAGAAGCATGTCAAACGTTTTGAGATGCTCAGAAGTCAGAATAGAATGTGTACCTAAATTAGGTAAATTGACCTTCCCTGCCAGTTGAGTTGTCTTTGTTATTGGTTGCTTTCTAAATGACGATACCAAGTCGCTTTTCCATTCAAAGAACCTTTTGCAATGCAGTGTTAAGATGATTTTTTTTTTTTTTTTTCATTTCCTCTTTTCAACTTCTGGATGATGCCTTATGGGACGACGTATAAGACTCCTATTGGGATGTTGCTGTACCTATTGGTTTTTGAGAAGGCATTTGTATTTGATTGTTATTTCAAGGAGAAGCTCTGGCTAGAGAGGACGTATTAAAAGAACATGAACCATTGATTTTATATAAGTTCCCTTACCAAATTCTTTGTTGCTCACATTATGTCTGCCTTTAATTTAAGTTTTAAGCAAGTCTTTGCTTGGTATGCCGTGTATTGCCTAGATCACTATTCTTTTTCTTCCGTTTTCAGCAATTTATGTTGCTCTTAGCCTTCTTCATTGTTTAATATTGGCATGCGGTGAGTTTAAATGGCATAACATGGTCATTGATGATTCATATATATATATATAACTGACCCCAGTTTGTTTGGGACTGAGGCATACTGTTGTTGATGTTGTTACTCTTCTTCACCGCTAATCTTAATTTGCTTCTCTATAACCCCCCCGTCTTCGAGTCTTATGGGTAGTAAATGGTTCTGCATTCCTAGTGAAACACACCACAAGTGGATATGGAGTACTCTGCAAGTTGGGTGGACTACAAAGGCAGATCCAAAGTTTTAAATTTTTGGGTTTTGGCCATAACCCTCTTTTTGCTTATTGAGTTCTGAATAGATAATTTGTACAATACACAAATACAATGATCATATTATTTGTTGTTGCTAATGTTCTCTTCTTCATTCTTTTTTTCACATGGCTTTTTCGCTCCTGTATTTGCTTTACTTGTTTGATTTTTGATATGCCTTACTTGAGACGAGGATCTATCAGAAACAACCTCTCTAACTTCACATGGTAAGGATAAGGTTGTGTACACATCACCCTACTCAGATCCTGCTTACATTGGGTATATTATTGTTGTACACAAATAAAAGATTTCAAAAGCTATTGTGTTCTGCTGAATCCATAATGTAAGTGTAGATCCTCTCCTAGCTGGACAACGGGAGGCAAACTTTGACATTGCTATACCACATCATTCCCTGATTTGTCTATTCAGTTTTCGTAATGGCACTTCCACATTAAATATTTAATATTTTAGAGTTGTTATTTGCCTTTGTAGTGTTATTCTGTCATTCTATAGTAGGTCGCATGTTTTATGCAGAACATGGATGCAATCGATGTTCATGATGTGTTTGCAATGATAATTCAACTGTGTTTTGAGCTAAGTTATGCGGACTCTTCATTTTTGATGCTGCACCCGTGTCGGATTCTCCAAAAATACACTACTTTTAGAGAATCCAACATGCACCCGTTGACATTTTTGAAGAGTCCGAGCAACATAGGTTTTGAGATGTGAACTTGATCTTGTGCATATTCTATTTGCGTTGCTACGCATATCAGCCAGAAATGTTGAGCAAAGTTTGTGCATATTTGGATTTTGAATCAGTCTAGGTGAAACTGTACTTGCAACAATATATCCCGTGTAAACCGACAAGTGAGTTCTGAGAAGAGAGACGTGTACGCAGCCTTACCCATACCTATCTTGTGAAAGTAGAGAGATTATTTCTGAAAGACTCGGTGAAACTGTATTTGGTAACTACTATTTACATTTCCATTCCTTTTAACAGAACTTTCTGATAGAGGAAATTGAAATGCTTGTGCTGCTTTGAGTAATGTAAAGGTGAAAGTCAGAATTTTGTTAGAGACTGGATGAAGGACAATTCTTGTAACAATGTGGTTTTCTTCTCAGGTTCAAATCCTAGTGGAGGCACAAAAAAGTAAACTAGTTGATTTCTTCTCATTTACCTAAGTTTTGTCGACAAAGTTAGTCAATACCTGTGTTGATAGGAGGTGGTAGGTAACCGGTGGGATAGTCGATGTGTGAGCAAGCTAGCTTTGACCCCACCATCATAAGAAGAAAGTGATTGTCGCACTCAAGTGTGTGGCCTAGTGATCTATGAAGTTGGTTCTGAACCATGAGGTTGGAGGTTCAAATTTCGACAGAGGCAAAAATAGTAGGTAATTTCTTTCCATCCACCTAAATCTTAGTGGACGAGTTAGCCGATACCTATGTTGATGGGATATATCTATTATTGATGAAATTGTCGAAGTGTGAGCAAATTAGGCCGGACATCAGCCTATTAAACAAAAGGTGGTAGCCTTCATTACTACAATAGATTTTGCTGCTCCACCATAGTACAACTTTCCAGTATTTTCTAGAGAAAATTTTACAAGTAACTGTTTGAAAGCAAGATCATAGTAAAAGTTTGATAGGCATTTGACTTTATTTATTGGTGAAACAGAGAAAAACAATAAATAAATCATAAATCTATTTCATTGACTAAAACAAAATAATCATTAAGAATCTTACTGTTTTGATAGATTCGAAAATAAAATCTTTTATGTCATCAAAGGAAATAATTAATGAGAGATGCTAAATGGCCCAAAAAAATTGGCCAAAAATGTAAAGAGCCTATACTATTCTTATTTCAATTTTTGCATTTATTTCCTCAACACTTTTTCCGCCAAAACAAAACTAATTATCTTCTATTTCCTAGTTGAACTACTAAAATACAAACTCTTTAGTTACTAAGTTTTTTTTGTGTTTGATATAGTTTATTCGATTAACAAAAAATGTATGATTTATTTTTAAAAACAAATATTGTTCAAGTAATTAAAAAAAGTTGTACGCTTTAGTTAAAAATTATTTTTTGTAATTTCATTTTTATTATATGAATATATTTCTTATTACTATACCATATAAATTATGTTATACGTATACATAACCTCTACTCCTTCCCCCCCCCTCTCCAAAACTCAATTATATTCCTAATGTACCAATGAATACCTTTGAAAAATTATTTTTTCGCTTAAAATAAATTCCTTTATTTAAGGAGACAAGTAAATTTCTCGTTAATAATAACTATAAATTAAAATTTTATCTACTTAAAATTATATTTAATTATTTCATAATACAGATTTAGTAAACTATACTGTAGTAATTAAGCGCGGAATCAAAAAATTACAATTGAATTTTTTTGTTTAAATATAACCAACTAAATAGATTAATCTATACAATGGATGTTTTTTCAAAAGAAAAAACAATGTAATTTTGAAAATTAGATATTTATTAAAAATAATTGATGATATGACATTTATAACTATACCATGAATAACACATTAATTTTTTTTATATGATAATCATTTCAAACAAGATTTTTTTTTTTGGTAACTAACATGCTTTTATTAATAACCAAGAGATATTTACAAACCCATAACAAACTTCATCACAGTTTGTTATCCAAATAAAACATACTATTAGGTACTACTAACATCATCAGAAGTGAATTTATTGTAGCCTAGTACTAATCTTCTTAGAAGCTCTCATATTACACATGATGCTACTTCTTTGGCTATCCCTTCGTAGGTTCTTCTTTTCTCTTCAAATGTTCTCTAGGTCCTTTCCATCCACAATGCATAGGAGCATTCTGCGTACATTATCTTCAAAAGCTGCGCATTGTGTGATTTGCCTTTGGCATGATTTTGAGCCCATTTCAAGTGTGTATCCCATGTCGCAGCATGAAAGAGTGGCCAATTGATCCAAGTAAGTAACTTCTTCCAAATAGCTCTAGTGAATTCACATTGGGAAAACAAATGATCTCTAGTTTCCAAGTTTGCTGACACATTTTGCATTGTTGATTGACATCCATTCCCCAGGAAGTTAATCGATCAGTGGTAGGGAGCTTGTTCTGCAACAGGAGCCACATTGTGACAATGGCTTTTGGTCTGGCAGTGTAAGTGAGCATCAGACATTTCCAGGGGACTTTTGGTCTGTCACCAAGTAAACTCACATAGAAGGTGCCAATTGTTGGTAATTCTCTTTGAAATTGTGCCTGTTCTAACATCCTTCTACCATTAAGTATCTTCCTAACCATCCATGAGCTCTGTTGAGGCATAGCAACACTAAAGAAGGGTTGAGATTTTATGTAAAAAGAATGAATTCATCGGATCCATAGTTTATCAGTTTTATGGGCAAGGTCCCAACAAGTCTTAACAATAGTAGCCTGATTCAATATTCATATATTGATTAGACTCATTCCTCACACAGACTTAGGTAGACACACATTATTCCATGATATGAGTGCTCTCTTATTGATGGTATTTGCACCTAACCATGTAAAGCTCCTACAATAAACCTCAATGAATTTAAGTACTTTTTGTAGGTATAATGAATATCTGGGGCCAGTACACTTGAATTCCAAAGAGTACTGACTTTACTACTTGTATTCTTCCTGCATAGGAGAGTTTCTGGGCAGTCCAGGAGGTGATTCGAGCTATAATTTTATTCACTAGTGATGTCCATTGCATAAGGGACAATTTTTTAGTGGATAAGGAGACACCAAGATATTTGAAGGGAAACTCACCACAACCAAATCCAAATTATTGCAGTATAGTATCTTTTACCTGATCACTGACACCTTCAAAATAAGTGAGACTTTTATTCATGTTTGCCTTAAGTCCTGATGCTTGAGAGAACTTTTGGAAGCATTGATAAATGACCCTTATTGACTTGTGGTCTCCTCTGCAAAATAGTAATAAATCATCTGCAAAGCATAAGTGGGACTCACCTAGTCTTGCACACTTAGGATGAAATTTGAAACCTCCACTTCAGGTTTCCATAGATATAACAAATAAGTAAGGAGAGATGGGATCTCCCTGTCTAATTCCTCTTGCAACATCAAAAGGAGGGATGGGTTCACCATTAAACAGAATTGTATAGACTGGCCTCTTCACTGAGGCAATCTCTGGGATTCAAAAGAGAGAGAAAGAACTTTCTGCTTTACTGTATGCACACATTCAAGAATCCAACAAATGAACTTTCTAGGGAAGTATAGTTTCTCCAACACTTGCTCCAAGAATGACCACTCCACTTAATCATAAGCCTTTCGCAGGTCAATTTTAATCACACCTTGAGGAAATATGCTTCCTGGAATAACCTTTAACAAGTTCATTAGCAAGAAAAATGTTATCATCAATTTTCCTCCCTGGGATAAAACCTGATTGAGATTCACTGATGATATATGGCATAACTTTTTGCATCCTAACAGCTAGGACTTTAGCAATGATTATGTAGAGAATGGTGCAACAAGCTATGGGTCTATATTCTTTGATGTTCATCGGACTAGTAGCTTTAGGAATTAAAGTGATCATAGTGCAATTGACTGGCCTATAGAGTTTTGCATATTTGAAGAATTCCTTGATAAACATCAGAATCTCGGCCTTGGTGAGGCTCCAAGTCTTCTTATAGAAGTAAGCATTATAACCATCCACTCCAGGAGATTTATCATCTCCAATAGAGGCTAGTGTATTCCAGATTTCTTCATCTGTCACATCTCTGCATAACTCAGTTCCTTGCTCATATGTGATTGTAGTTCCCCTCCTCATAGTCTTCTTATTTACAACAGGTAAATCATTGTTGCTAGATCCCATGAGAGCCTTATAAAATTTAAGCACTTCCTCTTTAATATCCTCTGGTGTTTTAAGCCTTGTTCCAGTGAGTGATGTGAGTTCTAGCATCAATTTCTTATTAGTTCTCTCATTGATCATTGCTATAAAATACTTATAATTGCTATCCTCAAGTTTTATCCTGTAGCTCTGGATTTTTGTCTGAGAGCACTTTCTTCCACAAGATTCCATTTTTCAATATCCATCAGTGCAGTATTGAATGATCTTTTCCTGTGTTTGGAATAACTCAACTCTGGTTTCAGTTATTCTAGTGGAAATGTTTTTGAACTCCTCTTTGTTCAAGACTTTCAAAGCCTGCCTTAATGCATTTAGCTTAGGCCAAATGTTTGCCATTTTCCTTGGTACAAGTTACTTGTGCCATACTTACTCTGTCCATGAAAGTGTTGTAATCTGCCCAAATGTTAAAGAACCTGAAGGGAGCCTTGACTATCCATTGTTTATCCTCAAGTATGAGTAGCATAGGAGAGTGATCAGAAATATAAGGCAACTCATAGTGTGTAACCACATGACCCTAAGTCAACATCCAATCAAGATTACCAAATATTCTATCAATCCTGTTGTAAATGTTATCAGTACCCATTTGTTTGTTGGACCAGGTGTAGTAATCTCCTTTCCATGGTAGTTCATTAAGTTGTAACTCATGAAGACACTTGGAGAAATCTTGAATTTTAGTTAAGGACACTGGGGCACCATATAATCTATTATCATTAGGATACAATACAATATTAAAATCTCCGGCTATTAACCAAGGTTTATCAACTCCTTGCTCAATCTGTGCTAATTGTGTCCATAGTTCCTTTCTATTCTCACTAGTGTTAAAAGCATATACAATAATAACAAAACAAGAGAAGGTTCCAGTGATTCCATTTATGAAGCAGTGTATTGATTGAGCAGTAGATCTAATATGAGTGACTTGATAATAGTTTGCATCCCACATCAGCCATGTTCTTCTATTCCCAGCAAATTTCTATATATACTAATTCCAAACAAGAATTAGTATATATAGAAATTGGTAAAATTATTTCACCAATTTTAACCACAAATAAAAAATTTAGTTACTCCAAAATTCTTTATTAATCAGAAGGATGTTTAAAACAAGTAAATAAAAAATCACTTAATAACTAATTATCAATTATAATACTTTAAAATAGATATATTTTATGCAAGATACTCTAGTATACAATATGTTTAATGTCTATAAATAAAGTATAACATAATTAGGATATATATTTTTAAAAAATTATTTTCATATAATCTAGTATTTTCTATCGACGGAGACAATTAAAATTTATGTTAATAATAGATATAAGTAAAAATATTAGTAATTAAAAAAATACCAATTACTCAGTAATACACAAGTTAGTAAATTGAATGGGTTTTCAAATTACAATTGATTTTTCTTTAAATATAATGAACAAATAAAATATATACAGTTTGACAATGATAAATAGACCATTCATACAATGTGTGCGTTTTTTAAAGAAAAAAATAAGAATATAATTTTAAAAATTAGATGTTTTAAATATGAAAAAAATAAGACATTTATAACTATACATTGAATGACATATAAAATTTTGTATATTATAATTGTTCTACCAATAATAATAATAATTAATAGAATTATTTCACCAATTCTAACCACAAATACATGATTAGTTACTTCGATTATATTAATTAAGAAGATGTTTCAAAATTAAAAAAAATAGAAATAAATCATATGTACATGTATGTATTGTATATGTATATATTCTATATGTTTATATATATTTAGGCCCAATTCTTAATTAAATAATCAAAAAAATTGTATAATTCTTGATTTGATAAGGTGTCTAATTGTACCGCTTAATTATAGTTCTCCAGGGAATTTTTATATTTTGGTAAGTTAATATATAGGACATGTATAAATAATTTATAGTTAATCTCTTATTATTAATTATATTAATCTTTTATTGGTACACGAGAAAATTATTGTCACGATCCAATTCATCAGGTCATGATGACACTTACTATAATCCATCAGTAGGTAACCCGTAAATTCGGAACTCCAAGTAATGGGTTTAAGGACAAAAAAATAAACAAGAGTGGTGAATAAAAACAAGCAGAATGAATAAGCGGAAGTAACCCAAAACATGATATAAACAACTAAAGATCCCTCCCAGAACTTGAAAGTCACAAGTACAGAGCTTCTACAAAGTAAAAGATGAGTACAAGTTCCGGAAGTGGATCGAAAATATTTACAACAACTGGATAGTCTCAAAACAAAAGACGGGTGATCCATACTGAAGGAGACAAAAGTGATCCAAAACGCCAAGTGCTCACCCTAGTCTTCGAAGGTGACTGCAATAGGCTCAATCTATCCACGGTGATAGCTGGTGCTCGGTCCTACATCACGAAGGTAGATGCAGAGTGCAGTATGAGTTCCAAAACAACAGGTACCCAGTAGGGATCATAGGCCGACTGAGCAGAAAATGTGAAAACAATATGAAAAAAAAGAATAAGCCTAAATAGTAATCAACATAAGCATCTAAAGTGAAAAGAGTACTATCTACGAGAACTACAACTAACTATACCTAGCTGGGCCCCCATAAGCCCAGCAGGGACAATCGTGCTCAAGTTAAATAAAAACCCGAACGAACCCCCATAAACCCGTCGAGTACACAGAATAGCTACAACTACCAAGGCTGTCAGGAACCGAAGAACTGCATCATTTTCAAGCTCAGAATCTCCAAGAGTCAACAAACTAGGGGTGCCTTAGGGGTCGAGGCTGGGACTGGGACTCAAATGCTTGCCCGAATGTCCAACATGGACAAGGTAGGGATTAGGTACCCGGATGCTTACCATAATACATCGGTGCGGTCGAAGCTAGGACTGCGTACCCGGGTGCTCGCCGTAACACATTAATATGATCGAGGTCAGGACTGGGTACCCGAATGCTCGTCATACTATCAAGCCGGCAGAGGCCGGGGCTGGGTAACAGGATGCTCCCCGATAATTCAGAATGAAGGTCGGGACTAGGTACTCGAATGCTCGTAGATGACTTATCCCACAGTGCCGAATATTCTCCTTTCCAACTAGACAACAACAGTATCGATAATATCCTTCCCAATGCGCCAACTGATATGTCGCCAAAACTTGAATTGAAGACGAAGCCAAATGGTCATGAAATCTAGTATTGTCGCCGCATCTCGAAGTCATGATCATACCGAGTTATGGATGAGGGTGTTATTAAGAGCAAGAGTGTCGTCTAGCTAAGGCCACCTACCAGGCACTAGCCCGCTACTCTATTTTACAAGGATCTAAGTCCGTCGGAGCGACGCCGGAGCAACTAAAGCATGTCTACAACCTATACTAAGGCCAACGTACTCCACAATATCAACAATATACTCATTCAATTCTCCTTACAATACTAACAGATAACGACAAGCTACACATGCTTCCAAATATACGAGAAACTCGATGAAAATCCCTAAGCATGATTTCTAACACTTAAGATATACAAATAATCTACCCAACCCAAATTCCATCAATCTCAACATAATTTCACACATTCCAGGTCAATCTAAAGAAAGGAAAGTCGTAGCCTACCTGTAGGCTGAACACACGAGCTCCAAATTACTATGCCAGAGTGTTTTTCTTTTGAACGACCTCAGAACGCTGTCACGATGTCAAAAACAGAATCACAACATCGTTACAGTCATTTATACACTAATTTCATGATTTTCGGAGATGAATCTATTTTTGGTCTAAAATAGGAAATGTGGGACCCACGTTCAGAATTTTGAATTTGACCCCAAAAGCAGGTTCTAAACATCTCTCCAAGCTCACAAATCAATTTGGTAACCAATACGAAGTTGGAAAACTAAACAAAACGAGCATGCAACGAAAATTCACAAAATTTGAACTAAAAGATGAAAATGGTAGCTTCTTGATCAGCGAATTCTGAAAAAACTAGACCCTTCCAATCCAAACAAATTAAACCATGATGTTCCTTCCAAAAATCCCTCACAATCTAGCCTTAAAAATCATTAAAAACGGAGTTCAAATGATCAAGATACAATCTTCTAAAATTTCACACAATTTCAATCCGAAAATGGCCAAAACAGTAGCTAGATTCATAAATTTACCTCATACGAAGCCTCCTTACAATTTATATTAGACAAATAAGGGCCTTCATAAATGATATTAAATTAAATATTATATATATATATATATTAATTAATAAAGTTACGTTCTTACTAATATTATAAAAAATAATTGATTTATATTTTAATTAATTAATCGTAGAAACTAAACATACAAGATTTCTTTGAACATCATGAAATGCATGTTTGACAAAAATATTAATATTTATAAATATAATATCATAAAATTATTAAAATATTTGACAAAAAGATGATCTATCAGTCTACTTAAAAATAAATGGCTTGCAACGTGAAATATCAAATTAATACTACTAAAATAAATAAAATCGAAAATATAACATAAGTTCTAAATTCAAAATAAAATTTTAAACATAATACTACTCTTATGTAAACTTTCAACATAACACACATAAATATGATTTAAAAGAAAAGAAAAACATAAATCTGCAACTTTATTCAACAGTGACTTTTACTTTAATTTAAAAATTCGAATACTAGCAAAATTATGCTAATGAAAATAATAAACATAGAATAAAAAAAGTAATACGAAAAATTACATGGAATCAAATGAAGTAAAGATTGAGAATGAGAAGGAAAAGAAATTTAAATAGTAAAAAATATATTTTTAGAAAATATTAAAATGATAAAGATATTAAAAATTAAAAAATATTAATAAAAAATAAATTAAAATGAAAAAAAATAAAAATAGAAATAAAAAGATGAAATTAAAAAGTAATTAACTTATAATTACACCATGTAATTGCACCAATTTACAACCACCCTTAGGAATTGTAGAGTATAATTACCCGTGCCAATTACACCCAATTACCTGTTGACCAAGTAGTTACATGGTCAACCAAATATGCCAGATAATGTAATTACATCCAATTACACCAAATCTAATTACCAGGATGACTTTTCAAATAGGCCCTATAAGTTTTTCATCGGATATTTTCTATTTTCTATTTTCTATTTTCATTCGCACAAATATGGAATAATTTTGCTCGATAAAGTTAAAGATGATCACATCACTAAATATTTTTATGTTGATGATTAAATCACATATCAAATCTCGTTATAGGCTTTAGGGGGAATATTTACAAAAAGTGTTAATTGCTATTAAAAAATATATTTAATGATAATTAAGCTATTATCGTTAATTAATTATCGCTAAAGATCTATCATAACATTTATGATGTAGTGTATTTGTGCAAATCACCCTAAAGCAAAAGCTTTAATAATATAAAGGCACATTTAATTATTTTTTTCAGTCTTCTTGACAATTGGCAACCAAAAAAAATCATTTTAAATTTGACTTGTAATAAAATATCTAAAGAGTATCACCCAAGCATGTTTCATGATTTTTTTGGTAGTTGGGAATATTAATCATGGGGGTGGCCCAAAGGAAATTTATACCAAAGTTTACATCAAATTATATTAACGTACCATAGTTAAATTAAAAATAAAGATGAAAATATATACTTATCATTTAATTATGACAAAGTGATAAGATTATCGATTCATTCTATCAATGAAATTTACGGAGAACCATGAAATTTGAGTTGAAGTTTCATCAAAAACAAAAGTACTAGTAGGCGATTTCTTTTTATCTATCCAAACTTTGATTGATAGAGCCATTCGATATCTATATTGGTAAAAAATAGCAAATATTCCATAGAAATAGCAGTAGATATCACCAAAAAAGTTATGAATTCATCCGAACAAAATAGCTTTAATCCTGGCCCCATATATATATGTTAACATGTTCATTAAATAAGTACATATAAACATATCAAATCTAATATTACTTTTGTTTCAAATTAAATATCACTTAGAAATTGAAAACAATAATTAGTAATTGCTTCCAATTATACTCTTATATTAAAAAGTCATTTCTTCATATTAATGTTCAATTCTCAAGAAATATCTACTAATAAATAATGGTAATTTTTTTTTGTTTTTCACCTGGTATCCGGAGTCCATGGAGCCTCGATTAAAGGGCCCATTCGGGGTGACTCTCCCAACAAGATTTTCTTCATATCCAGGGTTCGAACCCAAAACATCTAGTTAAGGGTGAAACAGTCTCATCACTGCATCACAATTCATGTTGGTAAATACAGATAATTTAGTAAATAATACATTATATTTATTATTTCCCTTAATGGACGTGAAAAGAGCTAAAACAACATTTATTTTGGAACAGAGAGAGTAAATCAAATGAATCGTGATAAAATTCTAATCTCAAACCAATCAAGTTTAAATCTTGAATTCGCTTCGTGTGTGGAATATATATAAGGAGACTTTCAGCATTGTGAGGTAATAAGACAGTAAATTATCTAACCAAGAAAGAAACATTTCTTCCAGCATAATGGAGGGGTGTTTTACAAGTTTTGATCAACTTCCAGAAGATATAATCATGGAGATATTATCAATCTTGCCTGTGGAGTCTATACTGAAACTCAAATCTGTTTGCAAATACTGGTACATACTTATTCAATCTCCAAATTTTATTATCAAACATTTTTTCCACAAAAACAATTATGAAATTCCTTTTGTTCATCTCTATTTCTTTGATACTAATCAATTATCTATTTCAATTGATGAATACCCTTTGCTTCAAGATTTTTACTTGCACAAATCCACTTCTTTAAAGCCAGTAATTGGCCCTTTGAATGGACTTTTTTTTGTGCATAATCTTGATAAGAATGAAATGTCTATGTGGAACCCTGTAACAGAGGAAATCAAGAATATAATAGTACCAAGTCTACCTTTTTATCCTTGTTTTAGTGGTTTGTGTTGTTCGGACTCTTCAAAAATGTTGCATCACTCGTGTGAGATCCTCCAGAAATGCATTGTTTCTGGAGGTTCCGACATGCACCCGTCAATATTTTTGAAGAGTCCAAGCAACATAGATTTTAGCCTATGTTGTTCGGACTATCCAAAAAGGTTGTCGTATCTGTGTCCGAATCTCAAGAAATGTGTTGCTTCCGGAGGATCCGATACGCAGCCGTCGACATCATGTTGCTCAGTCTCTCCAGAAATGTTGTTGCATTCGTGTCAGATCCTCCAGAAATGTGCTTCTTTTTCTTTTGGAGGTTTTGACATGCACCCTTCAACATTTTTGAAGAGCCCGAACGACAATGATTTCAGGCTATGTCGTCGTTTGGACTCTCTAGAATTGTTGCCGCACTCGTGTCAAATCCTCCAAAAATGTGTTGCTTCTCGAGATTCCGACACACACCCGTCGACATTTTTGAAGAGTCCAAGCAACAATGATTTTAGTTTATCTTGCTCAGACTCTACAAAAATGTTGCCGTACTCGTGTCGGATTCTCCAAAAATGCGCTTCTTCTGGAGGTTCCGACACGCACCCGTCGATATTTTCGAAGAGTCTGAGGTCTTATTCTCATCATTTTGGATTTGGAATGGACCCTTTGAGTAAAGATTACAAAGTTGTATGGATAAGGGATTTATTTTGGCAGGAAGAAACATTTACAAGAAGTGCATCCGCTGTTGTTTCAGTTTATTCACTAAGTACTAATTCTTGGAGGCATTTTGAGGACAAAACATTTTTGAGTAGTCATATAATCATGTCATATTTTGATTCATACCTTGATGGATTTTATTACTGGAAGAAACTCGACGACAAACGACGTTGCGAAATTCTTGTATTTGATTTTAGAAATGAAGATTTTCAAGTGATACAAACTCCAGATGTGTTCAATTCAAATTTAGGAACACTTGGTTTGTATGATGGTTCTGTTTCTATGTTGTTTCATTATCTTGTTCAAAGCAAGACATGTATTGAGATTTGGGTGATGGAAAAGTTTGGATTTTGGACTAAAAAATTGGTTCTTGAATCCACTTTGATTGTTAAAAGACCAATTGGATATGGTGTCAATGGGGAGATTTTTCTTGAAACCACAAGTTCAAATCTTGCAATGATTGATCCAAGAACACAAGAGATTGTTAAGTGTCTTGGACCAATATTGGGAAATGGTTACTCTTTGCAAGTTCTTGTTTACAAGAAGAGCTTAGTTTCCATCAAGAAATTGACTACTTGTAACTTAACCAAAGGTCTCACGTTCGAGCAGCTGGGTATCTAAGTTAGTCAGAAGGGTAAAGCGAGTATCAGACACCGCGTGAGGAACAAGGCAATTTTTTTTTTTTAAAATTGCCATGATTGATCCAAGAACACAAGAAATTGTTAAGTGCCTTGGACCATGGGGAAATGGTTACTCCTTGCAAGTTCTTGTCCACAAGAAGAGATTAGTTTCCATCAAGAAATTAGATAGTTGACACTTAACCAGAGGTCTCGGATTTGATATATGATAATGGAAAGATTTCTGGAGGTAAGGAGTGCTTCCTCCTTTAGTGGATGTTACACAACACGAATCTAAATGAGTCAGAACAGTAAAACGAGTATCGGACACCGGGTAATCTGAATGGCTATTCTTTACAAGTTTTGTTTACAAGTGGAGTATAGTTTCCATCAAGAAATTGACTAGTAGTAACTTGAAAACATGTTATGTACTCTTTCTATGGCTATTCTAATATTTTTTTATTTTTTTTGCAAGAAGGCTAAATTTCCATATATGTCCTTGTATTTTGGAATATTAGCATGTTTGTTTGATAATCGAAAAATTCGTAAGAGTCAACACATACGATCTTATAATAGGCCCACTTTTATTCCTCACAATTTAAATATTAAGCTTTTTATCTGCGATGAAGTTCGACTAAGAGACTTGCCTCTAGCTCATATAAATCATGGTACGCTCTCCTCAATAAACCAAATTTAAATTATTGATCAATAGTTTGAATTAGTTAGTAAATAAAAACATGTTTTCATAGCATTAGCCAAATTGTGAAAAAATGAAAGTCAAAAGAAGAGTTGGGAGAATAATGAGACAAAACAAAAACTTGAATACCTCAAAAACACAATGACACATGTTGCAAAGACCTATTTTTTAATAAACTTTTTAATTTTTTTCAATTTTATTTAAAGTTTGTTTCTTCTACGTGAAAAAGTATTTCATATTTTAAGTACATAAAAGAACACAAAAGATTGATGTTTTTTAATTTTATTTTTGGGAATAACAACGACAAATCTGCATTGATCAGAATGAGAAAGATTCGAATTTCAAAAGTTAAATGTGTTTTTTATAGCAATTTTTCATATGTTTTTAAAAGATTTTGAATTTTGAATTAGTGTGATACCAATTCATAGAAGACGTTACTATTCAAGGAATCAAATTATTTTTTAACATAATTTCTTAAAGGATATTGAATTACTATTAATTATATTATATTGTAGTAATTTTCATGTAGTTTTTAAATGAGCAGATATTATTTTTTTTAAAATAATTTGAATTTATAGTCAAAATTAAATGTTTTGATCTTCAATTTTGGATTCCGGAAATAATTTTTATTTTAAAAAACTTAACAAATTCATGTTTGAATCCACTATTAAATTTTTTAAAAATTGACTCTCAAATAGTGATGAAGGCAAAAATTTCATTGAGAAAATTCAATTTTTATAAAACAAAACAATATCAAGCTTGTAAAAGTCAAGGGGATTCATCTCTCATATTTATCATGTATTTTATTATTTTACCCTTATTTATATCATTGTAGCTTTATTATTGCCATTCAAAATTTAAATAGTGTCGTATAAATTGAGACGAAAAATGTTTAAAATGTATAATTAAAAACTCATCTACAACACAACATGTGATTTTATTTAATGCAGATTCATTCATCACTTTTTACGATGTGCTTCCCAATCTCAATAAATATTTTTATAAAAATAAGTTTGTCTGCATTGTACTTTTGACTAATTAAACATTGCAATACCTATCAAAAATTCACTAATTAAATAAGTTTTTTTTTAAAAAAAGTTTTTTGGTACTTTAAATTTTGGAAATGCAAAGTGAATATTTTATAAGAATACACATGCCAATGCTAACTAATTTAAAATTGAGATATAAAAAAAGAGATTATTTTTTTTAATTTTATGTCTTAAACAACTGACACAAATTGTATGAGAATTTGTTTATATTTGACAAGTGATTGTGAATCCAAAATTAGTAAATTATTAGGACTACATCCATTGTGTGAGGCACAATTTTATTTTATTTTGGTTGAAAAAAATGAGATTTAGTTGAATTTCCATCATTGAAAAAGCATACCATATTAATAGAGTAAAAACCATTTTTTTTATATAAATAAATTATTGAATCTTTTTTGACATACATAAGCTTTTAGTTTGTCATTTTGTATCTATAATTTAGGTATATGTATGAGGTCTTATTGTCTAACCCCTTATAAAAGTGATATGATAGAGTAAACTTATTATTTACTCTTAACTGATCATCATTTTATTCTCTTAAGTAATGATTAATAACCAACTAAATTAGTGTATGATATATGTATGCTGGCTAGTAGTAATTTTTTTACCTAAATGGTAAAATGTGTAGCTTCTTCAATATTGGAATCCTAATGAGTCCTTCTATTACGGGTTTTATTAGATCAAGCCTAGACTCACCGCATAAATGAGACAAAAAGAGTAAAAAGTTGAACCGGTTAGGGCCACGACTAGAATTGGACCGTGGCCCAAACTAGCAAGTTGGCTAGAAGTTGGGTTATGTTTTGGGCCCTCCGCTTCTTACAAAGAGCCCAAGATTCAACAAAGGGAGATGACTGGGCCAACCCTCTAAGCCCATAAACCTTTGAACTAATTAGTTGGGCCAGAAGACTACAGCCCGTTTGCGAATGCTAGCTTTATTTTATTTTAGGGAAAAATTACTTAATTACGCTTCTTTATTTACCATATTTTTCATTACTCTTATTCATTTCAAAAAATTTCAAAAACCCTTTCTTTCCATCCAGATACATTAATTCAGTAATTCAGATACATTAATTATGATTCGTAAATTATCTCTATATTTAATGTATTATGCTTTAAATATTACCTACTGACATATAAAACCCTAACTAATGTATCATGATTACTGTATTAATGTATCTGGATTACTGAATTAATGTATCCGAATTACATATTTTTAAGGAATTTTTGTAAATTACAAAAAGTTAGAAACAAATGATAATTCGTCCTTTACACTATGTGATTTAGGTAAGTTTCTCTTATTTTATGGACTAATCCATTTTAAGAGAGGGCCCATCTCCATTATTTAAGAAAAGTTCGATTTGTAGTCCGTTACAAATGTTATTTTAGTAATATAGTCTTTTTTATCAAACAAATTGCACATACAACCTATTTCCATAGAGCCATTTAAGGTGCAACAATATTTTTAGAAAATTGCATTTGTAGCTAGTTAAAGGGTTTTAACATTAAAATCACCATTGTTATAAGTTTGAAGAACTGAGTTTTGAACTATGAATATGGAAATTGAGACTAAATTAAGTGGATATTATTGGAAAAACTTTAAAACATTGACAGGATAATTGATAGTTCAAACTTTAGAAAAAATACGTTTAGTTTCAAAATATGTATGTTTAAAATTTCAAACACATACATGTTTAAAGTTTGGCGTTTACAAGTCAAATTTCAGGTACGATTATCGAAAGTTTACTTTGGCAAGCCAAGCAAAAATGTTAGAAGTTTGGCCTTGGCAAGACAAACTTCTAGAAAAATGTCGAAAGTTTTCTATCAGACTTTCAATGCGATATTTTTGCAACTTCAATCGTGTATGCTTCAAGTTGATTCCAAAGTAAGTTAAAATTGTAAATTTGTATGTACTGCGACTATAGCTTAAATAGTAGTCCCCAAATCAAGTATCTATGGACTCTTTTTTTTTTTTTAATTACGGAAGATCGATAAAATATAATATAAGAAACCATACATAATATATATATATATATATATATATATATATATATATATATATATATATATATATATATATATATATATATATAATTTATAATTTTTTTCTTCCATTCAAATTGTGCTAGTCATAAGTGGTCATTTTCTAAACATGATTTCCAAAAAGAAAAAAAATTCCATTCTATTTTCACACAAAGTTTCCACACGTCTGATTAGGTGAACACTATGTATATGGTCCATAGTAGAAAAAATGCTAGATGATAAAAATATGTAGCCTTCAACATTAGTTTAGAATAGATCTATTGGATATCCTAACCAAAGGACAAGTGGCCAATTAATATAAAGACTTTATAAAGTTTTTGTTAAAGTTTTTGAATATTAGCTCTTATAATAATCCTTTTTTTTAATTTATACTTTAATCTCCTTGTTCAAAGATGTTTACCTCCATATATTCTTGTTAACCTTTTGGAGTATATCTTGAATTCATGTTGGAAAAAAAAAGCAAGAAATATTCCCATTTGAATTATACTATTAACCAATTCTTAATTTATTTTTAACCAAAGTCTTAATTAACTTAATTAACAAACTTATCTCTATTATGTCATCATGATGAAGTGTTAGGTAAGAATCATGTTGCTTCTTCTTAATTATTATAATATTCCCCATTTTGATAGGTAAGTTGACAAGGTGGGACATGACTTACCTTGAAAAACCTATGGCTATCATAAACACACATACAAATATGGTTTTAAGGTATATAAATTGTTAGTGTAAATAGTGTTTTAATAATATTAGATATTGATATATCTTCGATTTATAAATTTGAAAATAAAATAGACTACCTACTAAAATAAATGAATATGGCTTGATAGTGTGAAATTTTCTTAAAGTAATGGCCTAAATAATGTAGGTTAATTTTATGTATTGACAGTGTAAAAAAAATATTAACATGATCAAGTTACGCTAGATAATTTTGAGTAAATCTCTCGATAAATATTACTCTCATATTTTTTGGGGAAAAAATAATGAATAACTTATTATCGCAGATTAAAATTTTCAAATAGCTTTTTTGTTTTCACTATCAGTATATATAATTTAAATAGATTTATATATGAGGTTGGAATAAACTTAGAGACCTATGGCTGATATTCATTTCACACACACATGTATATGTGTCAAGTGTGTGCATTAATTTGTTTTTGTATATATATACACACATATACATGCCCCTAAAAAGTAACTCTCCCTATCTTCATAATAGTTTTTCTTCTTTTTCCCTTTTCTTTACTTTATAGAAGAATTTGAAGGTTCAAAAAACAAATGGTGCAAAAAACAAATTTTAGTGATTTATCAGAAGATTTAGTGATGGAGATTTTGTCAAGATTACCTGTGAAATGTCTCTTACAATTCAAGTGTGTCAACAAAAATTGGTATGTTTTAATTGAAAATCCATTTTTTATCCATAAACACCTTTGCTACACAAAAAATCCTACAAGTTATTTTGTTCATCATTATTTTCTTGATACAATGAAATCTGGTTTCACTTTGTTTCATCATGATGAACAAAACAAATTAATTCCAAAATCCCATTTGTACCAAGATGTTTTAAACACATCTACTCATTTATGGCAAATTCTTGGTTCATTACATGGTTTATTTTTGCTTTACAATGATCATGAAGATGTAGCAGTATGGAATCCTTCTACTAATGAGTTTAAGCCTCTACCCATTTCACAACCCCTAAATTGCCCTTCATTTAGTTTGTCTTCATATAAATTCGGTTTCGGGATTGAGCCCTCGAGTGGCGATTATAAAGTCGTTTGGATGAGAGATTACTGGGACGTAGACTCAGAAGAGTGGCATTCGCCTACAATTATTTCAGTCTATACGTTGAGTATGAATTCCTGGAGAAATTTTGAGGAATTCAACGTTTCTAGTCGCCAGGTGATTAAATCAAGTGGTAACACATATTTGAATGGATTTTACTATTGGAGGGCATGTAAAAATGATAAAATCTTTGCATTTGATATGAGCAATGATAAGATTGTTGAAATTCAAACACCAAAGTCATTTGTATCCAAACAAGGGGATTTATCATTGTTCAATGATTCCATTGCTATGTACATTTATGAGCCAATAATTGTTGGTAGTGAAACAAGTATTGACATATGGATAATGGTGGAAAATGGCTATTGGACTAAGAAAGTGAGAATTGGCCCTTTTTTAAATATCAAGAGGTCACTTGGATATGGAAATAATGGGGAAATTTTTCTTGAAGTTGTTACATGTCAATTGGACATATTTGATCCTTGTTTAAATAAAACTAGAGTTCTTGGCAAGCAAAAAAGTGGCTACTCCTTGCAAGCTTTTGCTTACAAAGAAAGCTTAGTTTCATTAAAAAAATAATAATTCATCTTGTAATTTAGTTGGTTGTTGATAAATGATGATGATGGCTGTCATTGTAATTTCAATTTTTAGTCCACCACTTATTTACTTTTATTTGTTTATTTATTTATATCCCCTTTATTCATTCAAGAAAGCTACTAGGTAGTTATAACATTATGTGACTTTGAGGCATAAAAAATTACACATTTCATCGAGTTAATTGACTACGTGATCCATTACAATTTTTTTTTTAAAAAAAAGTTATATCAATTTTTTTTCAAAGATTTTAATCTTTTAATACATAAGAGATCTGCGAACAATTTTTTTTATTATTATTGAAACTCTTCTATTTAAATTAGGGAAAAGGTGTAAATATATCCCTAATTTTGTAATTTAGAATTAATATATTTCTCGTCAAAAAAGTGATTCGCTTATATCTCTATTATTACATAAATGATGTAAATATATCTTTTTTCGGATGGGGAAGTGAAATATCAATTTATTATCAATAGAGATAGTATATAATGGAGTGATAAATACTATTTCATCCTTAACTAGATGTTTTGAATTCGAACATTGATATACATAAAGCAATTTACGAAACTTTCCGACGCAAATTTAAATTTTAATAGTACCTCAGTCCACAAAGAAAAGCTACTTAATTTAAAAAAGAGAAAATACATAAAGACACAACTGTAGTTGTCCCGTTTTTTCAAAAAGGCACAATAACTTTGCGGGCGTCCTATTACCTCCCTGAACAATTTTAAAGTAATACTATTGCGTCATTTTTCGATCAACCCCACTTTTTTAAAAAAAATGATGTCACGCACCAATTATTAAGTGACTCGTGTTAATTTAATTTTAATTTTAAGTCTTTCTTTATTTTTTTTCTCTCTCTTACTTTTTGATTTTCCCCCTACCCACCCCACGTTCGAGCCCCTCCCCCAATTTTCTTTCTTTCTTCTTCTTCACCTCTCACCCCCACCCCCACCCCCTACGTCCAAACCCTCCTCTATTTTTTTTCTTCTTCAATCAACTTTCTTTTTTCTTAATGACACATTAATTAATATTATAGATAAAAAAAATAGTGAAGTAAATCATAAAAGTGGAGGAAAAATTTAAAGTTTTTGTCGTCGAAAAATATTTTTTCGGATAAAATGGTGACTAGTAATGATCATCTCCCTCTTCATTTTTTCCTTTGACATTTTATTATCTTTTCATCATCTTTATCAAAAAAATTAAACACCAACGACGAAATTTATCACCAATGTAGTGCAAAAAACATCTCTTTGTCGTCAAAAAATGCCTTTTCAGCGGATAAAATGGTGATCAATAGTATCCATCTCCCTCTTTATTTTTTCTTGTCATTTTTATTACCTTTTCATCATTCCTATTAAAGAAAATCAAACACGACAACGAAAATCGCTATCAATGCGTTGAAGAAGACCGAAAAAACAAAGAATTCAATAGAAAATAAAAAATAAAAAAAAGTAATGAAATGATTGATTTTGGAAAGAAAAAACGTTGTTCACGCGAGTCAGCTGTGTGTTAACAAACGCTGGGCTATATTGGATTAAAATGAACTATTTACAAAAATATTAAATAGTTTTGTGGGATAATAGAGCACACACGAAATTAAAGTGTCTTTTTGAAAAAATGGGACAACTTCAATTATGTCTTTATGTATTTTTCTCTTTAAAAAATATTTGATCTAAATAGCCTATACATATAATAATTTTTTATATAGTCTCTATCAAAGTGTAAAATTATATAAGCGAATATTGTATCAAATCAATAAATTGAAGAGGTCATGATTTAATTTCAAAGTTTATATTATTTTTCTTATAAATAATTAGATTATATGACATAGATGATATATACATCCCATTTTAAAATAAATAAATAAATATATATATATATATATATATATAAGTTTATGGATTAATTACAGATATGATAACAATACGCAAATACTTCTAATTATCATTAAATAATATCGATAAGAAACGAATTTAATTAGAAGCAAATCCAGAGCGCTAGATTTTAAAAATTATCTTCTCATTTCAATAAAACACGAATTTAAAATTTGAACTCTATAAACTACAATCAAAATTCAATCTTTATGAGTAACTTATAATCAACAAAGAAAAACACATTTTTATACCAAAATTTTGAGTTCAAAATTCTGCTTTCATCAATTTGCTTTCCTTTATTGAGTTCGAATTTATTATTTGTACTTAGAGTTACTTCTTTTAAACACATATTCAAGGTTCAAGACAAAGCTATGAGGTTCGACTGAAACCTATAATTCGTTACACTGAATCCGTCTCTGTAACTAGAAAAATTTAAAATAAAACTTTCTTATCTCACTCAACACTATTACTATTCCTACCACTACAACATTTATATTTGGAACGAAACACTCAACACTATAACTACTATTCCTACCACTATAACATTTATATTTGGAACGAAACAGCATTTATATTTGGAACGAAACATAAGCGCAAATGCATGTTCATCGTTCGTCTTTCTGCATTTACCCGGTTTTGTATCATTTTGTCATCAAGATTCAAGGGCAACTCAAGCTCCTCCTCGTCCCTTTTAATTTGCCATTCGCCTTTTGCGCCTTCGTTTGCGCTTTCATTTTCGCTTCATCAAAGTACTGTTTCCACAAAACAAGTCTTAAATTAAAGTCAATAGTAAATTCAATAAGCAAAATTAATATAATTAAGGTTGCATACCAGACCCCTATGGTCCGATCATTTCCCGGACCACACACATACATAAGAGATATCTTAGTGTACCAGATTGCCCTTTAATCAAACTTAAAATACTTATTCCATGACTAGACTCCATATAATGTGGAATTCATAGCGTAAACGATCACTTAACCATCGGAATTACACGAACAAAGTCATACATCTTTTGCTATATCACTCGATGCACTTGATCCGGAAAATGATATATTTGACCACTTGTTAGCGACGTTGCAGCCATATATTTAAGCCATCGGTAAAAACAGGTGCCACGCCATTATATCACTTCCCGGTTCCAGCTTGAGTGAAGTTTTGATCAACATAGCAAAATAATGTGTGTTCGTTCACCTAATTCTGGTAGTTCAACGACGTTTAAGCAATACACTCTATAATGTGTGACTAATTGTAATTACCTGTTGTTTCCTTTTCCTCTCCAGCTCCGCCTCCAGAGCAAAAAAACAGAAAAAAAAGGAGAGAAACATTTTAAGTTCATAATATAAAATGTAATGATTCTATATATGAACATTGATGTAAAGTTATAATAAAACCATACTCCAAAATTAAGGACATTTCTGCTAATATATTTACTACCAGGGCCTGTTTTAGATGTGCATTTTCTTCTTTTAGCTGGTTCAATTCTGCCTCAAGTTCAACAGTATAAGCCTGCACCAAAAAAAATTGATCATTAAATAGGTCAATTAGGAGTGAAATGAAGCTTTGTCGCTCGGACTGTTCAAAAATGCCCCGGACGTGTGTTGGATCCTCCAAAATATAGCACATTATTTGAGGATCCGACATGGGTCCAAAAATTAAGCTATGTTGCTTAAGACTGTTCAAAAATGCCGTCGGGCGAGTGTTGGATCCTCCAAAAATAGTACATTGTTTGAGGATTTGACACGGGAGCAATGACATTTCTGGAGAGTCCGAGTACTAAAATATTAACGGGAATGAAATTAAGTTACCTGTTTCCTTGCTCTTGATCTTGCTGCTGATTCTCTGTTCTTGATCATTCTCCTTTGCCTTCTTTCAACAACTCTCTCTACTGGACCATCTAGTATGCGTTTTCTCCCACCTCTCATTCCTATGTCCAATCCGTATTGGCTCCCGCTATCGATTTGATTCACACATAGTCCGTCAGACGACACTGGACTTAGTGGCGACCCCATTCCGGCCACACCTTGCACTACTTGCCCGTACCCGACTCCGCTACCATTCCCCATTCTCCCACTGTAAACGGGCGTTGGCTGTTGTGGGAATCCGCTGCCCCTTTTCATGCTGATTGGGTACGCGTGGGCATCAACCACCCCGGTTTGTGGAAGCGGCGGATAACCGGGAATGGCAACACCGACGCCAACACCGCCCGCGACTCCACCTAGGCCGATAACAGGCCGAGCCATAGTGGGATTTGCACTGTTTTGATACATCATATATGATTGCTGCTGAGGAGGTGCAGGGGCTGAATTTCCCTGTTCGCGTACAACCCCTGCTTTAACCAGGAAATCCTCGAGCGTCATTTCACCGAACGTAGCCTGTCGTTGAGTGGAACTACCGTTACCAGTGTTCTGTATTCTGCCCTCGTTGTTCTGTTGCTGATCTTTTTGGCTCTTATGAATTTCTGACCAAACTTCATCTACAGTTTTTCTACACAACGGTGCAGGAAGCGTAAGAGAGCCCTGTCTTGGCAAGCTTGGCTGCTTGACAATAGCTTTCTCCAACGAAACATTGCCCTGTCCTAATGCAAAATGTGGCGCGCTAGCCACTTCCCCTGTACTTGCAGCCTGGAAGTGAGGCTGAGCATGCGCGTGGGCGTGGGCGTGGTTTTCTTCAGCAGTCCAAATGCTGTTAAGGAATTCATCCATGTTCATCGACCCGAAATTCTTCCCACTCTCGCAAACAGTATGTTGGAATTCGTCAAGCGTGAGGGAGTAAATCGAGGCTTGTCGACCGAGGGATGGGAACGGGTGATTGTTGTGCTGGTTTTGGTCTGGTTGCAATGGTGATTGAACTTCACCTTGTGACACCATCTCTGATTCTGGTACTCCCATGTTAACTTCTTTTCCTAATTACAGTTTGGATCTTTTAACTAGGACCTGAAATGTGTGCCTTGTGTCAAATTATTGAACCAAAAAAACAAATGCTAGTACTTGCAAAATTGTAAAAAATCCAAATGAAGTTTATATGTCATGAACAAATATACCAAAACTCAAATAATACAAAGTTAGAGAAAGATAAATTCTACACTAGAATCTAGCATTCATCCTCCAAAAATTTAAGAAAACTCTTAACAATATTTAAATCCTGAATCCGCCTAGACTATGGAGCAACAGTGTAGTTGTCTCCTTGTGACCTATAGGTCACGAATTCAATACTAAGAATAACTATTAATGTTTGCATTAGTATAGATTGTCTATATTACACCTCTTGAGGTGCGATCTTTCTACAGACCCTACATTTAATGCACGAATGTTTGGTACACTGAACTGCACCTTTTCTTTCACAAATCTAATTTTGAACTTCAGGCCCCTACTCCAATTCTCTACCTAGAAAATAAATAAAATAGGAGCCTAGGAAGCACCCATGGTCCAAAAGGTTATAAAGAGCCAATAAAGTCAAGTCAAACTCCTATATCCAACAGCCAAAAAAAAAGAACAAAGAATGTGGACTTAATTTAAATACACTACAAAATTAGCGTAATTTAACTTGTTATAGCAGATTGATTATCATTTATTATACGTTACTAATCAATGGTATTAACATAATAAATAGATTTAGTTTTAATTATCTTTTAAGTGATCTATCATAATAATATGGATAATATTTACATCATCAGTGTATATAACTTTTAGATTTATGTACACACACATTGAAACAATTTACACAGAGTTTTGAGGAATATATGGACTTAGTGGGTCTAATCAAAATGGTCTTACTAAAACAGGAACATATTATTTGGCATGTGAGCTTTAAAAATTAAAATACCTTGGGAACTTTCTACTTTTGTTTAACGATTTATTATTGGTTAGATCTCAAGCATAGTAGCCTTTTTCTTCAATTGTTTAATCCTAAAATTAATTAACCTAAATAGACGTCTATCCAATAATTATAACGAATGTATAATATATGAATAATTTATGTATAATATGTATATAATCTATGCAAATTGATTATGAAAAGTAAACCATGAATCCGGCTATTTTGGATAAAGATCCATGAATTAATTCATACACTAATAATTAAACAAAATGTATTTATTAAGATTATTAAAGGAAGTGAAGACAATAACAAAGAATCTCCCTTACCCAAAATGGGAAGAAAAAAAACCAAAATACATGTATATATATAGTTTTTATTTTATTTTCAAATATTACAATGAAAGTGACAGTGGCATGATATATACTTAGCTCACAATCTTGAAATTCAAGTGAAACCCTATAAATATCTTCAACTCCACACAAAAAAAATAAAAAATAAAAATATATATTTTAAAAAACCCACCCCCTTTACAATCTCAATAGAGAGTTCATGAATCATGATAATGCTCAAAACAAAAAAAAAATAAAAAAATCACACAAACATAACCACATACAAATACCCAAAGGGCAGAGATAGACTAGTGTAATAACTACATAATATGTATTAAAAATTCATTAATTAAGTACAAATAATTAATTTCAAATCAATAAATCAAGAAAGTCGCAACATACACACAAATTTATTTATTTTTTTGGTAAATTTCTTTTAACAAAATACAAAGCTCAATAAAATCAAGAAAGTAAAGTACTTACCTTTTTCTTGATTGTTTTTTCTTTTTCAGCCTCAAGTAGATGTCATATGAAAGAAATTGTGATAATTAAAACACATAGAAGTCATTACTATATATAATATACATATAAAGTAGTGAAATTAATCAAGACAAGCTGCTTCTTTTTTTTTTGGGTGTAAGAAGAAAGAAAGAACATAACCAAGAAGATACTATGTATTCTCCTTCATTTTGGTCACATTTTATTTAATAGACTTGAGGTTTTTTTGTTTTTGTTATGAATTTTGCAATGGGGGCCTGGGGTGGGGTGGGTTTTTTTTTATGTGGGGTCCATTATTAGAAGATGTAAGCAAAAGTGTGAAAAAATGTACATAGAAATAATTTTTTTGGAAAGTCTTGGAAAAAAAAAACCAATACTAAAAATAGGAAGTTTTGGTCATACATGGAGAGATTGACACGTATTAGACAGGTGTTATTTTGGCAATCGTTAAATTGGGCTCTTCTTTCACCCTACTTCTCCACGTGTCCCTTTCTTTTTTTTTAAAAAAATTCTCTCAAGGTTTTAAAAAGAGTTAGAAACTCGCGCTCCCAATAATTTAGGTATAAAACTAAAAAAAAAAGATAATTTAGGTATGTTTTTGACACTTATCTCTTAAAAAAATAATATGTTAAAATTTCACCCTTTCACTTATAGGTCCTTATCCTAGTATACATATTTTTTATTTTTAATCTGGTGTTTAATATTCGTATTCGAACTCAATTATTTTAAATTTATGTCGCATATGATTTCATTTGAGAAAAGCACTTCTTACTAAAAAAAATTTCATTTAATGTTCGATATTCATATTGGAGCTCTACTATTTTAAATTCATATCGTGTAAGGTTTTATTTGAGAAAAGCACTTCCTACTAAATTTTTTTATATTCAAAATTTAAAATTGAAACCTCTAATTAAAAAAAAACGATCATATATATATCCACTGCACTATATTCTTCGATGATGGTCGTTATCCTAGTATAGGTAGTAGGAATTTTAGAGCATATTTGGTTAAACGGTAAAAAGTTACTTATATTTTGAGAAAGTATTTTATTTTTTATTAAATGGCTTTTTTAAAATAAGTATTTTCTGAAAAAGTAATTTACTTTGGGTGCTTTCACTTTTCACCCTTTTACTAATAGGGTCCTTATCCTAGTCTATGTATTTTTGATTTTTCATCCAATGTGAATAATTGTATCGAAATTCGATTATTTTAAATTTATGTCAGGTAGAGTTTCATTTAAAAAAAGCATTTTTTTTTAATATTCAGAGTTTGAAATTAAGACATTTAATTAAAGAAGAAACGATCATCGTATATATCCACTGTATTATATTCTTCGATGATGATCCTTATCCTAGTTTAGGTAGTAGGAATTTTAGAGCATATTTGGTTAGACGGTAAAAAATTACTAATATTTTGAGAAAGTATTTTATTTTATTATTAAATGGCTTTTAAAATAAGTATTTAATTTTGTGAAAAAGTAATTTGCTTTGCATGCTTTCACTTTTCATCCTTTCACTTATAGGGTCCTTATCCAAATATATATTTTTTATTTTTTATTCGATGTTCAATATATATTTGTATTGAAGTTTGATTATTTTAAAGTTATATCGCATAGGGTTTTGTTTGAGAAAAACACTTCTTACTAAAATAAATTCATCCAATGTTTGATATTCATAGTGAAGCTCTACTATTTTAAATTCATGTCGCGTAGGATTTTATTTGAGATAAGCACTTTTTACTATTTTTTTTTTATATTTAGAGTTTGAATTCGAAACCTCTAACTAAAAAAGAGCAGTTATATATATGCATTGCACTATATTGTTCGATGATGGTCGTTATCCTAGTATAGGTAGTAGGAATTTTAGAGCATATTTGGTTAGACGGTAAAAAATTAGTTATATTTTGAGAAAGTATTTTTTTTTAATTAAATGGCTTTAAAAATAAGTATTTTTGAGATTTTTTTTTATGTTTGATTAGTTTTCTTATTTTTTTTGGATATTAAATTATTAAAAAGGATAAGTATCATGACATATTTTATTATTATATTTTTTACAAAGAGTTAACTCCTTAAAATCATTTTTTTATTGATCAATATTCAAATCTAAAAACATCTTGGATAAAATATTATTTATTTTGTGTAAAGTACATTGTTCGAAAGATCTTACATTATCAAAGTTTTTTCTTTTCTTTAGTTGTTTCAAAATATCTTACCATCATTCAAATCTAGATTAACCTAAATTAATTAGTCGAGCCAATTAGTTTCGAATAATGGATAAAAACATCAAAAGAAAAAAAGTTTCAGTTCAACTATTATGAAGTGGATTCGTGATTTTAATATGATCAATTTTTTTTCGAAATTATCAATATAATCAAATAATTCTATTCGAGGAATCCTCCTCTCTTTCAGAATTGCAGAGAATTGTTTTTTATTCATCTTATAGAATTCTGTGGAATGTCACATTCGATGAAAGTCGTATATAGAGATCTTTCATATCTTTCGAGATCAAGATCCATCCTATAATATAAGGTAAAAAAAACAAAATAAATAACTTTTAACCCTTACAAAAAAAAAAACTGATTATAGTATAAAATGACTTGCACTTATTGGCCCTACAAAGAATTTGTCTATTATGAAATGTGAAGTTAGTTATTATCGAGTTGATCGCTTGAATATATATATATATATATATATATATTAGAGTCTATTTTCAAATCAAATTAATTCTTTAATTTTTATGTGAGTCTAAGGACGTTGTTGTATCTACTAGACTACTACCTCTTGGCAAAGTAGGATTTTCAATTCGGTTTTGAAGTTTATCGGTTTGACTTATCGGTTATCGGTTTATAAATATGTCAAACTATTATAGAATCATTAAGATATTTACTTATCGATTTATCGGTTATTGATCATTATCAGTTCAATTAACGGTTTAACTGTTAAGATTTGATACCAAAAACAACATTGAAAATCACTTAAAAACAATGTGACAAACCAAATGTACCATGCACATGAGTAGATAAATTGCATCTTGTTAAAAAACAAATGTAAAAGAATGTGTAATAACCCAGAATTTGAGACAGTAAGAAATAAAAGTATGAAAACTAAACCCTAAGTGAAGGGCTATATATACCAAATGATAATAAATATAAATTATTAAGTTACTATCGGGTTATCGGTTAACCCATTAAAAAAAAATTAAAACCGTTAAGAATCAATAACCCGATAATAAAAATAATTAAAACCATTATCGAAATCACTAAATCAATAATCTATTACCAATAAATCATTATTTTTTTTTGATTTAATTTATCGATTTCGATTTGATTTTAAACGGTCCTACCTCCATGTCGCAATGGTTTTGGGAGCATTATAGTTAGTAGTTGTTACCTAGTGTCCCTCATGAAAGAACTAAAGTTCGACGAATTTATTTTTAAGGGAAAAAATATAAATTCACTCTAGAACTTATTTTGAAAAATCAGTTATATGCTTGAATTATTATGACGATCTATTACACAATTGTACTATTAAAAAATACATTTATTTACCCCCTGAAACATATAAGCGTGACAAGTTTTGAAGAAAATTATAACAAGACTGAGCAACATCGAACAACGGGTCCAATCCTTGGAAAAATGTAAGCCTCAACTATGAATGTTGTAGAAAAGCTTTTAGTATACAAAACAAATAAATGTGTCATAAATCATTTCATTACAATCCTTTTGAAAGAAAAAATAAAAAATAATTCAAAAACATAAGAAGGGTATAATTGAGAAAAAATTACAAAAAAAAGTATAACATGTAGTACTATCTTTCATCTCCACTAATTTTTAAATAAAGTGATCCACTTTACCTTAGTTTTTTTGGAAAAAATTTCCTTCTCATTACAATAATTTGCTTAAGGCTCAATCCAAAAGCTTTTTCCAAAAGTTCATCATTTATTCCAGAACCAAAAATTGTTGCTGGAATTTTCATATTACCTGGATTTTGGCTGTTAAAACATCCGAAAATCGTCGCCGGGGTTTCCCCGGCGTTCATCATAAAATGTACTAGTCCCTTGGGAAAAATCATGACCTCCTCTTGTTCAATTACCTTAGAAAAAACGCGATTATTCGAATCAACGAAACCTGAATAAACTTTCCCATAGACAATGTAGGCTATTTCGGTTGCTCTAGGGTGAAAATGAGGGGGATTTATTCCACCAATGTTCAATTCAACATGTACGAACGACATACCTAATGTGTTGAGTCCCGGAAATATCGACGGGTTGACCGACACGGATGCTAGGCCCGTGTCGGAGAAATTTCCCGGCGATTTTACGCCGGGAAATATGAAATCATCAGGTGTTACTAATTTGGAATTTTTACATGGTGATACAAAATTGGACCTAGGTGTTTTTGTGTTAGGTATACAAAAATCTTGGATAGGTTCAGGGTCAGAAGCCAATGCTAGTAAGAAAAAAAAGTAAAAAAAGTTAGTGAGTGCCAAAACAAGAAGTTTTGGATACATTTTTGTTGAGTTTTAGTACTTTGATTATTTTTTTGTGGAAATGTGATTTTTATAGAGGTAACATTCTATGGAATTACTTTAATGTCCCTTCTTTTGCAAGCAATGTGAGATTGATGTTGTGATTTATCGCGATGGATAAGATCCTTTCATCTTAGTTGGAGGTTTCGAGTTCGAACCTTATGAATAAAAAAGTCTCTGGTGGGAAGCGCTTTTTTCGTAAATGTTATACGTGATGCGAATTTGAATAAGTCGGATCAATAAGTTCTGGATACCAAGTTATTATACCCGAAAAAAATCTTATATTTTACCACTGAGGGTATGGTGTCGAATTTGAATCCTGGAGAATTCCTAGATAGAGAGCGCTTCCTAGATCTTTGATTAGGTCATACACTGTGTGAACCTAAATTAGTTGAACAGTCAGATATTATAATAGTAGAAAAAAATATTGTGCTTTTTATCTTCATTATTGTGCTATTGGGGTTGGGTACAACTCATTTTGTTTGACACTATCAATGTCTTCATTATTGTGCTATTGGGGTTGGGTACAACTCATTTTATGAAATAATTTTTAAAAATCAAATAGTGGGAAAATTGATTACTTTTTAAACTTTAGGCAAGAGCAAGAGACAATTGGAAAAATTAGTTATGGTGATAGTCACTAAACACACACAATAATTATTTCTAGTGATTCATTTTTTCACTTTATTAGGTAAACGGTGCATATTTTGTTGAAATATATGATTACACAAATTTGTCCTCTTCTTTTAAAAGATTTATATTTTAATAGAAAAGATCTTTTGATTTTTCCTAAAATAATCGATAAATACAAAATAACAATAATATATATTCAATGTAATTTTACGAGTACAGAAGGTAAAATATACACAGATATTACTCCTATCATTGTGGTGTAGAATGTTGTCTTCAATTGACCTCGCTCAAAAAAAATGTTTCTGAAGAAGGATTGTAAGAATAATATGATAACAAAATTACAAGATTTAAAGCAAATAATGCAACATGTAGTAATACATATTGAAGAATTACGCGACTACTAAATGGCCCCCTAACTCTCCCACATATAGTGCGACAATACTCAGCTACTAACTAGTTTTTTATCCTAATTTTCGACTTAAAAATCCTTCTATCTAGGGTCATATATGTCCTTAATTAACTGAAGTTGTGCCATAAAGAAATAATAACTTATCTATTATTGAACTAGTATTAAATCAAGAAACAATTATTGCCATAGGCAATACTTCTTGTTTTTGTATATTATTCTTTCTTTAATGAATATATGGATACACTTTTTTGCTAATAGATTTCAAATCTCATTATTTAAGCAAAACTTTCTCAATGTGTGGGGATAAATTTTGTCGTTAGTGGCTATAATTTTTGGCATGATGATAAATGTCTGATCCTAATACAAAATGAAAAACTAAAACGGGATTGGTTCCTTTAAAACCATGGCAAAAAAAACAAACATCTTTTAATATCACCATCATGGATTACCCAAAAAAGATAACTATGCATTAAGCTCCCAATTTTACCCTACATTTCTGCGAAATGTTGAATGAGGAGCCGCATAAAATATGCAGATTGAAGAAAGCCCAGAATGGATTGAAGCAATTTCTGAGGGCGTGGTTTGATAAGTACAGATTCCATAGGTCAACTGACCTCATGGTCACATGACAAAAACTATCATTGCTACAAAATGAGCAAAAGAATTTGTAATACAAAAATATTTCCTCAAGTCAAAACTGACATCAAAATATGAAGCTGAACGAACAATAAAACCCGAGATATATAGGCAAATAAGACACGTCACGACGTGCAAGATGAAACCTTGCAGGTAGCTATAAAAATGGTGAGTTTACGCAGTTAAAAGCTCCTTGAAGATTTTCTCTCCGATTCCATCAATCATTGGAACCAAATGACCAACACCTGGAATTTCATGATATTGGATCCATGGTAACTGCTGTGCAATGTACCTTTGTAGTGTGACGGGTGAGAGCTTATCCTCATCGCCTTGCCACAAGTGAACGGAACCTTCATTTTTAGGGAACGGGTTCTCAAGATCTATTGGATCGAATTCCCATGTTCCAAATCCAATCATTAAGTCGCGGTGGAGGGATTCGTATTCTCCTTGTTGTCTTATCTGTGCCTGAAGAAAAATGAGTATTAGAAACAGTGAACTAAAACAGCACAAGAAATTGGAAACTTTAGAAAAAAAGAAAAGAGAAAGAACACCAATTAACTTATCTGTTTCCGGTACAAACTTATTGAACAAAGCAAATTACTAAAATACACACATTCTATGTTGCGCGACCTCTTCACTTTTGATTTTGCACCCGTGTCGGATTCTCCAAGTATATACTAGTTTAAGAGAATCCGACACATACCCGTTGATCTTTTTGAAGAGTCCGAGCAACATAGCACGTGTTTGGCCGTGAAGACTAATCAAACACTGGATTTCCTTGACAACATGGACTAGACAACGAGAAGCAAGTGTGAGAACATTACCAGAAACAAGAAGCAATTTTGCATGTCAATTCAATTTTGAGTTAATGGTTAAAAACACACGTGAACTACCACTTTTTCGCAAACTTTCATTTGTTTCCATTTCCTATCTGAACTATCACCGCCTATGTATTAAAACACACCTGAAGCTGATTAGGCCAACTATCAGTTATTCCCTTTTCCTATACACCACATCTACATACACAACAAACCATTTTCTCCATAAAAGATGGTATTCAGGCCAACGTGCGTGCACCTTGACTATTTCGTTTGGTACCTACCACCTCCAATTAACAAAGACACCGGACAAGCTGTCAACTAAGGGTTAGGCAAATGAGAAGAAATCCCCTAGTTTTTTTTTCTTTTTTGTAATCTCCGATAGGATTTGAAGCCTAGTCTCGTCCTCATCCACTTCTCCATACACAACAAGCTTATTAGGCCCCATTTTTGTTAAAGGCATGGTAACTTAATAGTGAGACTTGGAGGTTTCAACAACTGTGGGTCCTCTCAAGAACCCTGCCTAGACATCTTTGGCCAGAAACATATCACTCCTCCCATTTCAATTTGTTTGTTTTACTTTACTTTTTAGCCTGTTTAAAAAGGGATGTCTCTTTCCTTTTTTGGAAATTCTTTAATTCTAACTTTCCACATTGCTTGTTTAAGACTACAAGATTAAAGGTACATTCTACATATCATTAGTTTAAGACCACAAGATTGAAATGTCTTCCTTTCTTTCTTAAACATAGTGTCAAGTCAAAACCACACAAACAAATTAAAACAGAGGGAGTATGTCCTAATTCAATGATGAACCATTACATCAGACTATATTATTCATTATGCCTTTTAATGCCACCTTATTGAACACCAGTTGATGCTTATAATACGAGGGATTGTTTCCTTATTCAGTTAATGATTCATTATACTGAACTGAATTAGTTAATATGTTTTATTTCCAAAGGGGTGCTCTAAAGGTTGAAAAATTGGAGTAACGAATCCTAGCACATTCAACACCATAAAAATTCTTCCTATTTGTCTAAAACTTGGTAAACAAAGTTAATCAAAACATGCATTGGTAAAAGATAGCAGGCATCTATAGATTAATCGAGGTGCACAATATTGTCCGAGCAACATCGTCAACAAAAGGAAAAGAAAGTTTAATTATTATACCTTGCTATGTCTATTTGTTGAATGCCAATCAATCCTTATCATTGGAAGTATTATGATTGACCTCAATGCACTTTTAAATATCACTGCTTCACTTTTGATACTCAGCTACATATATTTATTCCTCATGAACCTAAGCTGGAGTAAGAGTTGTAGATTAGCCAACTTGCGCGTGAACAAGTCTTGATTCAGCTTCTATAAGCACAGACTTGCTACATTTTGGTGAGCATGAATTCGATAATCCCCAACATTATTCTAGGTCTAAAGTATAAAGCTAGCATTTCCAAGTGACTCAGTAGGCCGCATGCTATACTCCAAAGTCCAAAGCATAGACTAACTCCATAACCAACTTACAAGAATGCCAACCATCAATTAGTTAGCCTTTTGTTTGTCTCTGTCTCTCTCAGTCAGCCAGGCTCAAGCTCAACTCGAATAATTACCAACCCCAAAATGTAGCTGCAATACCAACCTCCCTAACATCTTCTTTTCTCCTTTCAAGCCCCAAGATTTTAAGCTCTTGGACTCTATTTCCTGCAGTACCACTTTGATTCTATCTACTTGGACCTTTAGATACTAGTGACGAACTTTTAAACTTTGCAACCAATAAACACCCACAAATTCTGTACAAAAGAAAAGAGGCATGCCCCTTTTTGGCACATTTATGTAATCCAGCATGGATCTAACAACCTCTGATATATGGGGTAAAGAAAACAAGAGAAGTGCAGAGAATGATGCAAACTGGATAGCTATTTTTCTTTTTTGATAAAATAAACATTTTCCTAACACAATGTCAGTTTATCTATACAGAAGTAGCTGGTACCACGGAAATATTGCACAAAAAACACGCTATGGTTAAATGATACTTTTGACCTATGTTGCTCAAACTCTTCAAAAATGTCACCTGGGGTGTGTCAAATCATCCAAAAGTAGTGCATTTTGGAGATCTGACAAAAGTGCGGCAACCTTTTTGGAGAGTCCGAGCAACATAGCTTTTGACCAAAAAATAGGCCATCTATAGCTGCATTGTCATAACAAATTGATATTAAAGGAAAGATCTCTTACACGATAGTCTTGGCCCGAACTTCCCTTGGAAACTAGCTCTAGGTCCTTTGAAGAGAAAATCGCAGGGTTGCGACCTGCAGCACTGCATGCAGGAAAGAACTTCTGAGTGTTCCACCAATAGGTGAGCCACGGAAGGTAATGAGCAACGCGAAGAGTCCATTTGTCTTGAGGAAGCCGAATGTTGAATGCTTCTTGGGATATATTCACAGGTAATCTAGGCCACCAATAGTTGACAACTGGTGCAATAAGAGCTGCACCTGCCAACCTATTTCAAGTAACAAACGTGGTTCTTGATATTCATTTCAAATAACTTGATAAAACAAATAAACAATCATATAACAAAAATCTTAAGTTTCCTGACAAAAGGAGTTGAGATTCCTATATAGAATCTGCTTTTCCAGAAAAATTTTCAAGCTTTTCTTCCACAAACTACTGAATCTACACAAGCTCCATATGAACATGGGCAGAGCTAGGGGGTACAAGGGATCATCCGAAGCCCCTCTGCGGAAAATTATACTGTATTTATAAGGTCAAAGTTATTTTTTAGAGTTAATGGTTAAAAACACACCTACACTATCACTTTTTCGCAAGTTTCATACCTCAGCTATCCATTGTTCTCTTTACCTATCTAAACTATCGCTCCCTTAGTATTAAGACACACCCCGATGCTGAGTTGGCCAAATATTTGTTCACAATCGAAAACAAGCGCGTGTAGGCCAACTCAACATCAATGTATGTTTTAATACAAAGGGAGTGATAGTTGAAGTATGAAACTCGCGCAAAGGTGATAATTTAGTTAGGTAAATAGAACAATGGATAGTTGAGATATGAAACTCACGAAAAGGTGATAGTTTAGGTATGTTTTTTGCAATCAACTCTATTTTCTTTTATGTATATACAATAAATGTCATTGGCTTCTTCGTGTATTTACTTCTTTATATTTTAAGGCTTCTTAGTAAAAAAAGTTGGTTCCACCATTGCATATGAGGTATAACACTCTTCTAATGTCCATGTAATGACAATGAAATTACCTGTGAGGAATGTATCTGAGACAGGTCCAAACTCCCTGTCCTCCCATTGAAAATCCCACAACATAGAATTTGGATCCTAGACTTAATTGATCGGCAAGCTCCTGTATATCAAAAGCTAAGCTCTTGACTGTTCGTTTCGGATTAGGATCACTTTCTCCATAACCAGGTCTGTCAAAGGAAACAATGTACACTCCTAAACTTTCAATGACATCCTGCAAAAGAACAAAAATTATGTCCACAATACAAAGCTGGTCCATAAAAGAATACAAGCAAAAGATTCACGTGATGTTACTTGAGATAGGATGCTAATTGGAACATCATGCCTACAACCATCGTACCCATGGATATACACAATCTTATATTTTGCATTCTCTCTTGGTACACCAATCTCCTTGTAAGCCAAGTGTCTTCCATCACTAAGTTTGATTCTAGGTGCAGTGATGGGAGGACCATCTGGGGACCCACAGATCTTAGGGGGAGGTGGTCTTGTTGCCTGATAACCCCATGCCAATAACCCAATCAAAACAACCAGAATAATTTTCGCAAACGTCCCTGAAATGATCTCATTTGAGTTGCAAGATAATCGAGAATTCAAATAATTTCGAAGGATAAAAGACGAGTTATCATATTCAAGCATCTAAAAATACTTTTGAAAAAAAGGAGATTGTTTATAGAAACATCTGCACACTCAAGCAACTTAAATCAAGTTAAACTAAAATCTTCGCTTTTGAGAAAATGCAGATATTCCTATTTACAGATTGATATATCCAGTTCCAACATTGATGAAGAGTGTCTAATAAATCAAGAAAAATAATTTGAAATTTTGAATAGAAGCATTAGCAAACTCCAGCAAGTAAAATCAAAATATTCGATTCCAAGTAAACAACCATTATAGTTTCTATTTGCAGTTACTAACTAAACTTGCATAACTAAAATGATACTAATATGCCCGACTGCCAACAGACTCATTCAGATGTAAGAAAAAAAGCAAAATCATAATCAACTATCAAAACCTTCCACCAAATGTAACAAAGTCATCAACATCTGTTTTTGATTTCCCAACCTAGTGTCCGGTACCTGCATTGGGACCTAACTAAATCCAGATTCATGCCGGAACGTCCCGCATTGGAGGATAAAATGCTTCATAACAAAGACGACTCCCTACCTCGGCTCGAGCCAGACACCATTGGTTAAGAAAATTATCAACTTTACATAATAAAGATTCAGTTCATCACTATAATTTCTACATGCCCCAACAAACTCATTCAGATGTGAGAAAAAAAGTATCAAAATCAGAACTTCCCATCAAATGCAACAAAGTTATCAACTTTTGTTTTTGGTTTCCAAACCTACGGTACCGGCATTGGGACCCAACTAAATCAAGATTCGCACTGAAAAATCCCATGGGGGGAGGGGGGATAAAACACTCCCTAACAAAGGCAACTCCCACTCCCTTCCTAAGCTCAAACTCGAGACCTCTGATTAATAAAGTTATCAACTTTACGTAATAAAGACTCAGTTCATCATTATATTTTCCATATGCCCCAACAAGCACATCACATGTGAGAAAATATCAAAATCAAAACTTTCCACTAAATGCAACAAACTTATCAACTTTTGTTTTAGATTTCCAAAACCCAGTGCCCGGTACCCACATTGGGACCCAATTAAACCCGAATTTGCACCACGAAATCCCACATTGGTGATAAAATACTCCTAACAAAGGCAACTCCCTACCTTAGCTCAAACCTGAGACCTCTACCTAAGAAAGTCATCAACTTTATATAATAAAGATTCAGTTCATCACTATATTTTCAACATGCCCCAACAAACTCATCCAAATGTGAGAAAAACTATCAAAATCATAATCAAAAATCAAAATTTCCCACTAAATGCAACAAAGTTATCAACTTTACATAATAAAGATTCAGTTTTTTCACTATATTTTCTACATATAACAAAATTGGAAAATTTATGCCCAAAAAGAGAAAAAAATGAAAACCCACCAGAAGGAAGAGGAAAGGAACTTTGTTGCTTAGCTTTACGAGTATGAGCCCTAGCTGAAGCTGCTGAAATTTTCCTTGTTGCCATTATTTTTTCCTTTCTTTTTCTCAGCTATAGCAAAATCTCGATTTTGAAATTACAAATTCTGTAATGTAAACTGTAAATTTACAAAATTTATACAAAAAAAGAGTGGAAGATTAATGAGATCTGAGTCTCAGCTCTCTGATCTAATAATTGTCACAACCCTTTTTTTCTTTTTATTTCTACTTTTCCCCTTTTTAAAAAAAAAAATAATTCTGAGTGCTCGGATTCCAGTTGTGTAAACAATTTCTTGAATAGTAAGAAACGTATAATAGATTCTTATGATTTTATCCTTTTTTGGATCATATGTATAGAGTAATATATTAAAATTAATATTATTATTTATATATTAATAGTATTTGGATCAATTTGCATGTGTCTGCGTCTTAACTAATTTTATGAATTACTTATGGCTTATTTGAGTAATTCTTAATTCTATTTATCTAGGCTTGGATAGAAAAAATCAACTTAATATTTTCTGCTTTTATTAGAAATTAAAATCCGAAAAGTTTATGATTCTCAATTCGTTTGATTTACCTCTCTAATTTTAATTTTCTTTGTAATGATTCTTTTAACTTATTTACTAATAAATAATATTAAAATATTATAATAGGATTAATTTATTCTTTCCATTTGTTTAAACAAAAATTCATTCACTTTTTTTTAACAAAAAAATAAACTCTTCACCACAAAAATTCAATTCGCCGCCTACTAATTCCCTTCCCTATCTCTTCACTCCCTCCAATTTTATTTATTTTAATATATATATATATATATATATATATATATATATATATATATATATATATATATATATATATATATATATATGGACACCAACAAAAAATGAATATGGACACCAAAGGAAAACGTGAACATGGGCAACAATGAATTTAGGTTATATATATATATATATATATATATATAGTCACAAAACATTTTTTTGTATTATCAAGTCTATCAAAAAATATCCGTAGATAGTTCTATTAATCTTAAAAATAATCTGCTACAATAGATAAAAATATGATGAAGTAAACATTTCTTATATTGATGGGTGGTATATATAATATGAATTTGTAAATAATTGCTTAAAAACAATTGGACAACAAGAAGTTTTATATCATTTGAATTTCACTATAAAGGCTCAAAAACACCAATCCTCACACAATATACCATTGAAAATAGTCTCAAAAATGACATTCTCTTATTATAAATATGACTATCCCTCTATGTTGTCGGATCTTCCGAAAGTGTATTATTTTTTCAGAATCCGAACAAGCATCTGTCGATATGTTTGAAGAGTCTGAGTAACATAAGTAACTCGTATGAAAGGTATATTCAAAGCACAATCTATGTATTAAAAATGATATGCATAGTATAACGCGATAAAACGACCTAGTGTATGCAACTCTTACGACACATTTTTCTGTCCTATCAAAAGAGCTTTCACAATTTTGTCCGCCATTCCATCAAGAACAGGGAACATATGACCAGCACCCGCGATTTCATGATATTGAATCCATGGTTGTCGTTGTGCAATGTATCGTTGTAGAGTTACAGGGACAAGCTTGTCCTCGTCCCCTTGCCACAAGTGTACTACTGAACCTTCGTTGTTAGGAAACGGATTTTCCAAATCCATAGGGTCGAATTCCCATGTCCCGAAGCCAATCATTAGGTCGCGATGGAGTGACTCGTGTTGTCCCTGCTGTCTTACCTGAGCCTTAGGTGCAATGGAGATCAGAATAACACTCAAAGTACTAATAAGATAAAAATATCAGAGCTCAGTAGCGCGAAACTAGAAATTTCAGTTTTTGATTTATACACGCGATATAGAATGTGTTCAACTGACCACCTTCAATATTATGTGGCTCCACCATTGTCAAACAAGCAACAGCATTCTCTTAGATGCATGAATTGTCTAACTTTACGCAAACATTAGTTGCTGATTACGTATGTCATAGAGACAACTTTACCGTCTTCTTGCGACCAGGTTCAACTAATGACATTGATATTTTACAGCTAGTATGTTGTTAACATAAACGATATGATCATGAAGCAACAGCTAAATGTAACAAGAGGCATGATCTGAAGAGAAGAACACTTACATAAAGATCTCTTTTGGCACGATACGTGGACATTAGTTCTAGGTCCTGAGATGAAAGAACACCAGGGTTGTAAGAAGCAGCACTACAAGCAGGGAAAAATTTCTGAGTGTTCCACCAGTATGTAAGCCACGGAAGGTAGTGAGCAACGCGAAGGTTCCATATATCCTGAGGAAGCTGATGGCTGAATGCTTCCTTGGACAAGTTCCCAGGGAAGTTAGGCCACCAGTAGTTGGTAACCGGTGCTAGAAGAGCTGCTCCAGCCAATCTGTCACATATCACACAACTGAGCTTATACAAAGCAGACACAACATTACAACATCGCGAGTTCATCTGACCCTAGTACTTCCAACGTTAAGCATAAATTTGTGTAAAAAAAATCACTAAAATTGCAACAAATAGTATATCTGAACCCATACTCTAAAAACATATAGCAAATCGTATATTGATGCTAAGAACCATGGAAAATGAAGTCATAAATTCTAAATTCTGGATTCGCCGCTGAGCTTATAAGATGGATGAAACTGATAACTACTACCTAACAAATCGATGTTTTTTACTTTTCCCCTTACGAACACACATCTACTCAAAGTTTCGTATTGAGTACCTGTGAGGAATATACTTGAGCAACGTCCAAACAACTTGTCCTCCCATCGAAAATCCAATGACATAGAATTTGGATCCAAGGCCTAATTGATCAGCAAGTTCTTGTACATCAAACGCCAAGCTCTTTACTGTTCGTTTTGGATCAGGATCACTTTCTCCATAACCAGGTCTATCAATTGAAACAATGTATACTCCCAGGCTTTCAATGACCTCCTGGAAAAATATCAATTTATTACAACAAAAGTTATAAGACGAAAATAGAGAATCAGGTAGTCAACCAACCGAGCCACTAAAATTCTCTAGTTATAAGACGTTAAAATGATATGAAAACACAAGAAATGAAGACGGAGTTGAGGTGAATGGATTAGAGTTACCGGAGAGAGGCCAGTTGCAACAACAGCATCGTGTCTATTAGAATCATATCCATGGATGAACACAATCTTATGCTTTGCTTGATCTCTTGGTACACCATGTTCTTTGTAAGCTAAGTATCGTCCATCGCTAAGTTTAATTCTAGGTGATGTGATAGGAGGACCATCAGGGGTGCCACAAATATTCGGAGGAGGAGGCTGCATTGTGCGATAAGCATAAGCCACGAACCCCACGAAGAGGACTGCTACAACTTTCCCAAACATCCCTGAAATTTTCCCCCATTTTAAGCTTGTAATGAAGTCTTAAAATCAAGAAAACAGAACATACTTGCTCTGCCACAAGAACTTTTATGCTATGTTGCTCAGGCTCTACAAAAATACAAGCAGGTATGTGTCGGTCCTCTAAAAGTTATGCATTTTTAAGGATCTGATATGGGTGCGACAATATTTTTAAAGGGGCTGAGTAACATAATTTCATGATTTCAAGAAGATTGAAAGCTAGTATTTTAACATCTCAAACAATTTCAACTACATTTTTTCAAGAAGATTACAAGTTAGATATGCTAAATTTTTCACATCACTTTTATTTCTCTAACAACTTAAGTATTTAGACGATATGATCACACACTTTACATAGTATCAAAACAAGTAGAGATCTTAATATAGACTATCGAGTCTCACAACCACCTATTATCAAAAAAAAAAAAATCACATGTTTGATCCATAAAAAAAGAATTAGCTCCTAATCATGTGAGGGGCGTGTTGAAAACATAATTAAGTAAACAAATATGTATTACATCTAACACTTTAAAGCTTTCGGAAGGGATGAACACATGTACGGTTCACATGAGGGGCAAGCCACAACAATTATACCGAAACTAAAAACTTTGACTCAAACACTATATTTGTATAAAAGTTTCATTTAATACATATAAATAATTTATTCAAAACCTAGTAAGAGCATTAATCACCAAACTACACAAATGTGAAAAATTTCAAATAAAAATCACAACTTTTTGACAATCATTAAGTAAATGACATTCTAATAGCTACAAACAAATCAAGAAAAAATCTCTAATACAACAATAATAACTATGCCTCAGTCCCAAATAAGTGGGAGATTCCTATTTCTTCATTTTTAGCTCATATCATATCATTGTCATACTAAATCTCCAATATTTTAAAAAAAAGAGTTGAAAGATTGAGCACCTGAAGGAAGTGGAATTGAACTCCTTTGTGTAGTCTTTCTAGTATGAGACCTGGCTGATGCTGCAGAAATATTTTTGTTCATTTTTGCTGTCATTTTTGCCTTTCCTCAAAAGAATTTAAAGAACAAAAATCAAGAAACTTTCAACTAATCATTATCAAACATTTCACATCAGTTGCTTTGTTTTCTAGCATTATTTATAATATTTGGTTTCACAATTTCACCAAAAACTAATAAAGAACTAAAGAATAGTGAATATTCAATTAAGTGTTTGTTTATGTTCTCAACATGTGCTTTACTGTCAAAATGAATTGACAAGACATTATTGTCTTCTCTGGCATAATTATTTTATGAGTCGTTAAGGATCAAAAACTAATATATCACAAATTAATAAAAATAATCTTATTGATTTGGTATTGATTTAGCATATTTAAAAAATTGATAATTCATAAAACCAAATAGAATCGACTGATGTATACCCCTAAAAGACAAATATCAATGAAAATTATGGTTAAGTAGTAAGTATCTTTTTATTCTTATCCACAAATCTTAGGTTCGAGTTTTATTTGAATATAAAGTCGCATTTGTTATAAAGCGTTTACTTCTCTCAATGTGAGATTTTTCAATACAAATTTAAATTTAGTTAAATTTCAATACGGATGAAAAACATATGTCTTGAATTCAATGTAGAAAAGTAACACACACAAGTGGAGAGGAAGTACAACACGGAAAAAACAAAAGTTGATTAAAAAGAAAAGAGCAACAAGAATGTAAGACTTTAGTTTCTATCTTCTTCTCATTTTTTCAATAATTTAACTTTAAGTTCCTTCTTCTTTCTCATTTGTCAATAATCTAACTTAGTTCTTCTTTCTCATTTTGTCAATAATTTAATTTTCTAATGTGAATTTAGAGAAATAGATAATAGTCAACTTTGGGTTGTTGAACAACAATTTTCAAGATTAACAATTTTTCCACCCAATCACCATGTGTTTGACATTTTCAATGTTTCCTTATTTTATAAATTTAATCATGAAAACAGAAATATTCAGTCAATATTTGCTAGCTCTCTTTCCTTGAAATTTCCATTAAAAATATATATAGAATCTCTTGCCTTTAATGAGAAGATTTGGTTTGAGTTTTGAGTATAAAAATCTTCATATGAAGCGTTTCTCTTTCAATGGCCTATATGCAACATAAATTTAAATTAGTCAGGGCTTTATTGCAAGTAACGAATATTAGGTGACAAACAAAAAAGAAAAAGATGTGTATCACCGTTAAAGGTTGTGGTGAAATGAATAGTGTCCCTACACTCTTCGCCAGATATTTTAGAATCGAATCGAAAGTATGAAAAAAAATCATGATAGACCGTGCCTTGACGTATAACTAAATTAGTCGAATTCCAAGATACGTATAGACATATAGGATAAGATACCACAAAGTACTCAATTGTATCTACATTATTAAATTTTATGAAAGAAATCATACAAAATAATAAACTATACATACCGTAATATATGAGATAATATACGAAATGTTGATAGGGCCTCCACGAATAGTTCTTAGTTTTTTGTTTAATATATTGGAAAATCATTTGAAAATCCTTTCGGATCGATTAATCTGAATTCATGTCAAAAAAGTCTTCTTTGAGATAAAGAGTTTTCTGTCAAAGTGGATTTTATTTCCACGACTCGAACTCGAATTCTCTAATTAAAGATTAAAGAATACTTATTACCCCCATCACAAATCTACAATCTTAGCTTTTGTGGTAATATGAACTCTACATAATAAAATACAGTCAAACTTCTCTATAACAGTTATCTTCTATAATAAGACTTCATTATAACGACCAAGTTTTCTTTCCCGGCATTGTTAATGGGCTTAAATTAGATATGTGAACTAGAACTATTTGGACTGGGCCTATCTAAGGCAATGGACCTAATGGACTCATAAACATGTATAATTGGGCCGAGCAAAGATTTTAGAACTGCACCATGTATGATTTAAATTAAATGACTTTGACAAATAGCCACTTTAGAACTGCTAATTGGAATTTAACCATTGAGGAATATATTTGAGAATGCACGTATTGGGTGTTTGCTTATCAGATTAGGTCAATTTTTTTTTATCCGTTCTAGGAGCTTACATCTTTTTTATTCCCTTGGTTACTCGAATTTACAATATTCGAGTGGAAAGTGAGGGAGTGCTTATCATCCGAGCAAATCCTCTTGTCAATTGAGGTCAAGTTAAGATGTATATCAATATGTATATATGCAGGAAAATACCTTGAATATATTAGTGCCATTGTACCAAATATTTATTGTCTGGATGAACTTTTTTTTTTAATCAGAATATCTCAATTTCGAAGTTTAAAAATGGAGAAAACTCTGAAAGTTTTTCCTCTCTAATGAATCATAACATTTCAAATATGAATTAGTCAAGTCAATAAGTATTAAAAAAAGAAAGTAGAGAACATTTTTATCAAATAACTTTTTATTAAATAAATCATATAAGATTTCTTTGAATACGTACTATATAGTCATGGGACCACCCTCAATTTTATTTGATTCTGGCCACACCTTTAAAAAAAGAAAGTAGAGAACATTTTTATCAAATAACTTTTTGTTAGATAAATCATATAAGATTTCTTTGAATACGTACTATATAGTCATGGGACCACCCTCAATTTTATTTGATTCTGGCCACACCTTTATCATATTCATGGTAAATTATAATATAAGATAGTACTGTATAGTCGAGCTCTAATATGAGTATGAGATATTAAATGAAAAATAAATATAAAAAATGAGTAAAGATCCAAAAATAAACATACAAATATCAGTTTTTGGAGTTTCATACTTGAATGATTGGGTGTGTGAGTTTTCTATCAAAACTATTATCAACTATTTATCAAAATACACATCAACTCTCAATTACTCACTTTTACATACCTGAAATATCATAATCATTCAAGTGGGAAAAGAGAACAATTGATAGTTGAAATGTGTTTTAATAAATAGTTGGTGATAGTTCAAATAAAAAATTTCACACTTAATAATTCAAATATAAAACTAAAATTACTTAAATACTTTAGATATATTTTTTATCATAAAAAAAAAGGATGAATTATAATCAATCACATTACTTGACCATATAGGCACCTCAATAAATTGGATCTTTTTCAATGACCCTACATCACCTAATTCAACTATTTTAAATGTCCCTACACAAATAGTAAAGAAATATCCTTTTAATTCAAAGTGATGATGTAAGCTCAATAATTATTTGATTAAAACAAGTGTTGTTTGTGCATTACATGTTTATAAAAAAAAACTTTATCCATGTAGTAGTTGTTAGTTGATTTTCTATTATGCCCTTATTTAATTATTAACAAATATTCAAGTTTGTTCAATGACCAGAGCCATAGAATCCAATATTACACCAGCCCCATAGTATAGGTTTATATAGAACAAAGGGTTCCACAAGTTAGAATGTGCTCATGACTTTATCTACTACTTAACTGAAAACAACATTGCTCGAACTCTTCAAAAATGCATAGCTTTTGGAGGACGATATTTTTAAAGAGTCCTAGCGACATAGATGAATACAACTTAAGCAACATTGCTCGAACTCTTCAAAAATGCATAGCTTTTGGAGGACGATATTTTTGAAGAGTCCTAGCGACATAGATGAATACAACTTAAGCAACATTGCTCGAACTCTTCAAAAATGCATAGCTTTTGGAGGACGATATTTTTGAAGAGTCCTAGCGACATAGATGAATACAACTTAAGCAACATTGCTCGAACTCTTCAAAAATGCATAGCTTTTGGAGGACGGTATTTTTGAAGAGTCCTAGCGACATAGATGAATACAACTTAAGCAGAATTTAATTATTAACAAAATATTCAAATTTGTTCAATGATAAAAAGTGTCATTGCATCCAATACTAAAACCAATAGCCCCTTAAAGCCTTCACATAACAAAAGATTCTCCAAGTAAAAATGTCTTCATGACTTTATCTCCCATTCCTTCAGCCCATGGAAACATATGACCTCCACCTTTCATTTCATGATAGTGAACCCATGGTAGTTTCTTCGCAATGTATCGTTGTAGCATGACAGGTACATGACCGTCTTCATCGCCTTGCCAAATGTGAACAGAGCCTTCTCCATTAGGGAAAGGGTTTTCTAGTTCCATTGGATCGAATTCCCATGTTCCGAAACCTATCATTAGGTCGCGGTGGATGGACTCATAATCCCCTTGCTGTCTTACCAGGTCCTAACCTCAATCAGGAACAGAACAGAACAGAATTCAGAGTTCAGAAATGTCAAAGAACAGAATCGGCACGTATCATTATGGAATTAAGTTATATACACTGACAATCTAAAGAATTTTTCCACTATCAGTATAATCAAACTAGTTATAGCAAGTAATGACACTTTCTATTTACTATATATGATCATATCAAACTTGATACGAAGAGTTATTTACTGTTGCTCGATGATGTAAAAAACTCTATACTGACAATGCATATAACTTAAACTCTATCGTTATTTAAGCTAAAACATTACCATATAAGGAGAGTAAAGCTAGTTACTAATGGCAATAACATACATTATTTAGACTAAACTCGTGAATCCATTGTTAGATCCGCCACTGATAAAAGTCGCGTGAAATGAAATGTGGAGATGCTAAGAAGCTAAACAAGTGCTCACCCGATATTTACTCTGATATGAATCAAAGATAGGCATTAGTACTCTGTCTTGCTCGAAAAGAATATCTTCGCTGAACGTTGCAACACTGGAAGAAGGAAACAATTTTTGAGTGTTCCACCAGTAAGTCAGCCATGGAAGATAGTGTGCAATACGAAGCGTCCATTGATCCTGCACGAGCTGTTCGTAGTACGCTTGTTTAGTCAAGTTTGCGGGAAAACTACCCCACCAGTAGTTAGTCACAGGAGTTAGAAGAATTGCTCCAGCCAATCTGTTACACATTTCAAATGTCACAAGTTAAGATGGAAGCATATACGCACCCGAGAAGGTCACCTAAAAGATAACTACAATGGATTAACGTCCACTAATACTATAAAAATCATTGGTAGATAAAGTTACCCGTAATTGTGCTGGTGGGACCTAACAGGTACTTGTTAAAATAGTCAAGGTGCGAACAAACTAACAATACCTGTGAGGAATATACTTGAGAAGGCCCCAAACAGCTTGTCCACCCATAGAAAATCCCATAACATAAAATTTGGATCCCAATTCCAATTGATCAGCTAATTCCTCAATATCAAGAGCCAAGGTCTTTGGTGTTCTTTTTGGATGAGGATCACTTTCACCATAACCAGGTCTATCAATTGACACAATATATATTCCCAAACTCTGCATAAGCTCCTGCAATCACAAACAAATTTTCATTAATTGCAGCCACAAACATATTCAAGCGGGCGGTGAGCATCCCTCCATCCTTAACCAGAAATCTTGGATTCGATCTCTGAAAATAAAGTCTCTCTTGTTAGGAGTCTTTACCCTTAAAGTGGGACTTTCCGAATTTGGATTAGTGAAACTTCAAAGCAAGTGTTGGACATCAAGAAGGAAACTAAAACTAATACTAAAAACAATCTTTAAAAGTAAACAATCTTTTAAAACTACTCCTCCATTGTTAAGCAGAGATCTAGGATTCGAGCTCTGTAAATAGAATTACTTTTGGTCGGGAGCTTAAAAGTAAAACTTTTCAACACGAATTCGGATTAGTCGGGAGCTCCAACGGGTGCCGGACACTAAATAGGAAACCAAAAAAATATACACTAAAAACAACCTCTAGAAGTCGTTAACCACATATGAGTTTGAACTCTGAAAATGGAGTCGCATTAGGTGGGGAGCCTTAAAAGTTAGACTTTCCAACACAAATTCAGATCAGAAGAGCTTCAAAGTTGGGTTTCAGACACCGAATAGAAAACCAAAAAAGAATAATAAAACAACCTCCAAAAAAAGTACCCCTCCATCCTTCTTGAAATTTGACCTCTAAAAATAAAGTCATCTTTGGTTAGTAGCCTTAAAAGTGAAACTGTCTCACACAAATTCATATTAGTAGGACTCCAAAATAGATACCACATACCAAAAATATGAAAAAGAAAGTAAAAACTATTCTAAAGACGATACATACCGGAGAAATAGTGGTGAGCAAAGCAACATCATGTCTAACACAATCAAAGCCATGGATGAAAACAAATTTATGTTTTGCTTGATCTCTAGGAACACCATTTTCTTTATATGCCAAATATCTTCCATCAGAAACCTTAACTCTTGGTGCTGTAATTAAAGGTCCATTTGGTGAACCACAAATCTTTGGTGGTGATGGCATAATTGCCCTATAAATCAGTGCCAATATTACTATTCCGAAAAGGGCTATCATATTTCTGACCCTTCTTGAAAATGGAAAGATTTCAAGAAAAATCAAGAAACTTTTTTGATGAGTTTTAGACCAAAGTTACCCTTTTAAAAATGTTGCTATTTTAAGTTGGAGAAGAAAAGTTCCTCTTATCTAACTTTTAGCAAAAAGTGGTTGAACAATTCAAGAAAACAAAAAAGATATCCAAAAAAAAAAATTTAAAAATTGATAAGGTTATGAAGGTAATAGCCACAATTGAATTATTTGCTGCAGAGTGCAGTGTATTTCTTGTTTAGTGTTCTTCCTCTCTTATGTATAGGCTTATATTTTATTTGTTTATTTTTTTATTTGGTGGTCAGTATCATTGTTGAAATCCGACTAATTATAATTTGCACTTCTGAATGCAGCACTTTCAAAAGGATCTTTCTATTACCTAAAGAATTGTTTGATTGGAAATAAGTTATTCCAAGATTAATTATCTTAAAATTAGTTATCCCACCATATATATATGAGATAACTTACTCAACTTATCTCATTATTATGATATAAATGGTGGAATAAATTATTCCAAACACGATAATCAAATAAGACATCAAAAATTTATTTCTAAACTATGTTTTATCCCATGACCTTTTATTTTAATTTCCCACACCAAACAACTCTAAAAAATTCGAACTCAAATTTCTGATTAGAAATATAAGAATCTCAATCATATGCGTAAATTAGTAATTTTTATTAAACTTCAATAGTTGAGGTATAAGCTTTAGATGGACCCCAACAAAAAATAAGGGAGGGAGGTCACTATAATCTTTATGTGGCTATAAAAATTTATTCGGTACCCGATATTTTTGTTTAAGCATGTTAATTGTTTATAATTAAATAAATAATTCATATAAAATTATATATTATTTAAAATTATATTCTGTATACCATGTCTCTTCTTGCTCACCTGTGCTAATATGTGTACATGGTTGATAAAAATAGTTGAACACTGAAGAGTAGGTGGGAAATCAATTTTAAGTTACTATTGTATTTTTAAGTTATTTCAATTTACATAGTCAAAATACTTTAAGGTGTGTACTTTGTAATTTTTTAATAAAAAAAAGGCACAATAACATTGTACTTAACTGTTTACGTACGTGTATTGAATTACTCCAGTGCAGCACGAAATTATTGATGCCGATGTCATTAGCTATGTCCTGCTTGATTCTCCTCCACGCTATATTTATTAAATCGACATAAATATATCATATAAAATGTGATGTAATGATATTTATGAAATATTCCTCTATCAAAAAATACGATGAATGATTAAGATTATACTTTTAAATAGAGATCATCGACTCAAGCTTTGAAAATAATAATATACTTAATAAGGAGCAATTTATTATTAATTAATTTTATGAAATACCATATGAATCTAAATTAATCGACTTAGTAATTTCGAAAATAAGGTGACACACCAACTATAATAAAAAGTCTATGAGAAAGTGTTGGTGGGATCAATAATATACTTGCTTTGCTTTGAAGAAAGTTCCACTAAGAATGACAGACTAATTTAATTTAATGAGACAGCCTAATCATACCCACTTGGACTTACTTAAAAAGAATTTATATATACTATTTAAATATTTTAATTTAACAAAAAAAAATCAAATTAAGATTGAAAAAATAGTTTAGATTCTTTTTTTTTTTAGTAGGAGACAATTTATTTGGAAAAAAATATTGAGTTACAAATTAACAAAATGAGATCCAAAACTTTACCAAATTTTGATTCTCAAATACTTTCTATTATATTTTATAGTATAGGACGAAAATGATTACGTACTAGAAAAGTTCAACGTTGTCAATGACTCGAGATCTGTTAAACTGCCGAGACTGAATGAAATCGTTTGGAAGGATTTTATATTGAAAAAGCGATTAAAATAATATTAAATAAATAAAATCGGAATATGAATGAAATATAATAAAATAAAGTCAGTAGAAAATAATAATGAAGGCAATTGCAGATGATAAAATTAGATAATGAGTAAAGACGGATTCAAAAATTAAAAGTATCAAGAATATTAGTATCTTCAACATAGACATGTTAATTTTTTGAGCTAATGGTAAAAAATAAATTTAAAGTATTCCAATTTTTTGAGTTTTCTACTTGAACTATCAAGTGTATGAATTTCATACCTGAACTTTCACTAACTATTTGTCAAAACACAACACTATAAACTATGAATTGTTTGAATTTCATATATACCTGACTTGAACTTTCAGATAGGAAAAGTGAACGAAATATTTCACATTTACGTAAAATTTGAGAAATTAGAGTCGTATCCTAATATTAGATCTAAGATTTATTTGAATTGATATTTTAATTTTTAATTCAATTTTTAATTTATTTTTCTAAATTATGATGTTATTATAGTAATTTGTTTATTTATTTACTTTTTTTAAATATTGACATCGCTTACGAAAAATTATTTGTACGTGATAACTTAATAATACAAAAAGAAATATATTAAACAATATAGTATATAACATAAGCGCTCTAAAGAAAGGAAAAATTATCTAAATACACATCTTATTTCACCATAATCACTAAAATTTTCTATTATTTTAAAATAAATTCAAAATTAAAATCTCCTCTCGGATATATCACTCTCCACTCATTGATACATCCCTATCACCCTCTCGGATATATCTCTCTCCTCTCTAATATATTTCTTCCCTCTCGGATATCTCTCTCTCGTTTGTATCCAGATGTTTTATCCCCTCTGTGATACATCTTCATCCCCTCTCGGATACATCTTTCTCCTACGTATCCGGATGTCTGCTGATGTATCCAGAAGTTCAGTGATATATTCGAAATCCATACATTTTTTTAAAAAATTATAATTTAAAAAAAATAAAAAAATAAAATAATTAACTATTTATCACTACGAGATTTAGGTAAATTATCCTTAAAAAAATACTAGCTCCAAATCATTATTGTAGTTGTTCGTTGAACCAATAGCTACCATTATTACAATTTTTTTTAATAAAAAAAAAGGAGATAGTAGTTGTGAATTCCAAGTAATACTCATAATAAACATGGTTTGCTTTGTGAGTTTGCCTTAATCCTTTATGAAACATGCAATTTTTTTATATATACTTTATTGTTAATTTATTCGATTGTTTATGGATTTTATTTGTCGTGTTTTCCTATCTTTTATGACTTTATGACACTATAAAATTGTATTTAATTAATCAATGAAATCTGCTGGCGTGACACCAAACAACAAAAAAGGAATCTTGAATTATTGTGATGTACATGGTAAAATATTTTGTTTTCAAATTGGTAGTTAATACTGAGCGGGTTGAACAAAATCACACATGAAAAGTAAAAGAAAAAGAGTTACTCCCTCCATATTAAAATAGTTAAATTATTGCAATATGTACACATTTCAAGAATAAAAAAACAGAGAGTATGAATTAGTTACGTTATATACACATTTCAAGAAAAAAAACAGAGAGTATGAATTAGTTACGTTATTTCATTTTTGTCTTTTTCAAACTTCATCTAACCTTTCAATATTCATTTAATTCATTCTTGGAACTCAATCTTAAAATTTCACTAATGAAAAGTAAAATTGAAAAAAAAATGCAACATTTATCTTGAAAAGTGAACAATTCAATTATTTTGAATACTAAAAAAATACTCCAACAATTCAATTATTTTGGAATAGAGGGACTACTTATTAAGTGTCGAATATTTTTAATAATGTGAGGCCTTTTGAAGATAAGACCGTAACTTTGTCCCAAAACGAAATATACAAGTGATATTAAGAGTAATTTTGGGAGGTTATACCTAAAAAATTGATATTAAAGTCGATGCTTTAACGAGACAAATACGAAGATGACAAAGCAATAGTGTAGGGCTCGACTTAATGCCTTTGCCAAATTTATGAGACAATTAGTTTATCTATAGATTCGGGATACGTACACAAAAAAGAAGCATATAAACTTTGGTGGCAATAAATACTCGATCAATTGATGTGGTGGCGCATAATTAATCTTTAGATAAGTCCATGAGATGATGAGCGACGTTGAACTTTGTTTGAGGAAAATTGTGTGACTGATCATATTTTATCTGATTTATCGCCTTGATAAGCTATCCTTCTCATCCTAATCCGTTGCGAGCCCTTCTTCAGACAAATTCCTCTTTTTGCTCCTCAACCTACTGAATATTAACAACCATTTTCAGTTCTTGTTTTTCTTTCAAGAATAGAATTTTACGCGTTATTCACTATTCGCTATTGAAAACACCATTTTCCGTCTGACTTGCATGAGTTAAATATGCCACCATATATTATTCTTATTTGAGCAAAGATCGAATTCTCCGTGAAATTTATTCACTTTAATTTTAACTAATAAGGTTAAATTATTGTACAAAGTAATTAGGTAAATACCCCTTTCAACTTGGTCAATAACAAAAGAAGAAAATATATACCACGATCATATATAAAGTTTTTATATTTCAAAATATTGAAAAATCTTAGAAAAATTAAACTTTTTTTTATCCTTACAAGACTAAATAGCACAATTATTTAACTCCTTTATCCACAAAAAATTAAATAGAAATGTTATTATCTTTGGGTAAGAGGAAATAACATCTTTCTTCAATAGAGATAAAATACACACAAATTTGTGAGCAATTTATTTTTTCGGACTTATTGCAATATAATCAAGTTGATTGATTAGCAATAACGTGACGTATTAATATTTTTGGGGACAATTCCTAGAAAATGAAAATGATGTGTTACAAAATTACGTGTTTGATTGGAGAAAGTGATTCATGGAATCTTTTTCTATTGGAGACAAAATAATTCATGGAATCTCATTAAATAATTCATTGAAAATGAAAGGGTTGAAATTTAAAGGTTCATGAATAATCCTTTCTAACGTAAGCCTTATTTTAAACGTCCCATATTCGAAAATTATTATTCTGATTAATTTAGATTGACATTATATGTCTCTTATTAAGGAAAAGTACTTAATGACGTACCTACTATAGACACATAAATTTTGTTGGATTTAATTCATATCAAATTTGGATTAAATTTATATTTGCTTGGATTGAATAATTAATTTGGGTTTCACAAATGAATAAGTCCATTTTGTTAATTTAAGTCCAAAGTACATTTCATCTTGAGACCCAAGTTCATGCCACGTGTCAAGATGACTGGCATGCCAGTCAAGTTAAAGACCAACAAGAGGATGCCACGTGTTCAAATTATGTGGCGATTCTGGTCAAAGTCCAACAACTAATCAAAAAACAACCTTATCATATAGTATTTGTGGTAAGCTTGAAAACTTACAAGAACCAATCAGAAGAAGGTAAAAGAGTTCATCCATATTTGGATTGTTTTCCTCCTAAAACTATAAATAGGTAGGTATATATAATTTTCTGAGGACATTCTGCAAGCATTGGAGAAAAACTACAACACCAACTACATAGTTCTTTGAAGGAGTGGTCAACGGAGTTCTTCCTGGAGATCGACTTGAAACGACGAATTGCTTTCTGACGTTCCCAGAGATCAAACACATCTCAAGAAAGTCTACATCCTATGTATTTGAGAAATATGCTACTGTCGGCCTTTGAATTACGAAAATATATTAAGAGAAAAGAATCAAAAGAACAATAAAATTGTACTCACAAAGATTCATCAATAAAATAACTTTTTTCTTTATTTATTTTGATTGCAGTTAATTTTTAACACTACGAAAATTTATTTCAAACAACCCTCATCAATGATGATCTTTCCTTCTCGCACCAAGGTCATGATCTTTTCCTTTAGGATGAAGCATTTTGTGGTGCTATGACCAACAATGCGGTAAAATTTGCAATACTTAGGATCATCGACTTTGTTGGATTCTTCGGGTCGTTTTGACTCAGGGAGAGAAATGACTTTATTGGTTAGAAGCACATCAAGAATCATAGGAACGTCGAAGTCAGGAAAGGGATACACCTTTGCTTGTAACTCTTTCAACATTGGTTGATTTTTTACTTCTCGTATTTGTTGATTTGCAGCTTTCTCTTTCAACTTTTGTTTTGTGGATGCCTTTGTAGAAGTCATAGTTGTTGCCATGGATTCCTTAGTTTGGTATTCTGGTGGCTCATTGAGTTTTGCAGCTTATTTTCTTGGATTAAAAACATGTGATGCTTTTCCATAGCTTGCAATGCTCAACTCTATGTCATAAACGTGTGTAGCTAGTTCTTCAAAAGTTTGAGGCTTAATCCCTTGGAGAATATATATAAGGTCCCAATGCATTTCTTGAATGCAAATTTCAACTGCGGAAGTTTCAGAAAGTTGATCCTTGCAATCTAAGCTCAACATTCGTCAATGATTGATGTAATTTACTACGGGCTCATCCTTACTTTATTTTGTGTTTGTCAACTCCATCATGCTCACTGTACGATGAGTGCTGTAAAAACGATTAAGGAATATACTTTGAAGTTGTTCCCAACAGTCAATTGATTGAGGCTCTTAGTCCGTGTACCAATCAAAGGCGTTACCTTTGAAGGAACGCACAAACTGCTTGACAAGAAGATCACCATGTGTATCAGCATTACTACAAGTCTTGACAAAATGTGCAATGTGTTGTCTTGGATTTTCCTTCCTATCAAATTGTTTCAACTTTGGTGGTTGATATCCAATTAGCATCGGTAAGCCCTCAATTCTCTTAGAATACGGCTTTGAGTATCCTAAAGAACTTTGTGATGGACCACCATATTGAGCTTTGATGGTGTTTGCAATCATATCTTGTAGTGTTGAATCGTTAGAGTAGCCACTGAAGCAGGTTGCTTTGCGCATTGAGATTCAACTAACTTGGTGGAAGATTCAATATCAACTTTTTCTTGCAGTGCTAGGTTGTGACTTGACTCTCCAGGGCAATAGTAATCTAATTTGCTCATAAGTTGGGCGATTTGAAGATCTTTATCTTCAATAGATTTCTTTAATGCATTAATAGTTTGTGTCATAACAACAATGTAATGACCCGTTTGGTCATTTTAAGAATGAGTCATTTCTCTTCCATAAAATACTCTCTCCGCAAAAATTTAAATTAGAAATTTGGATTATTCGATAACCATGGTTATTTAATTGAGGGATAAATTTAGATAACCTATTTAATTAATGGGATAAAGTGGTAATATATTTAATACCCTATATTTTTTTGTCCCATATTTATTAAAATAAAGTAGAATAGGGTTTGATAATTCTTCTTGGTGAACTGGTGCGCACGAATATGAATTAGGAAGAAACGCTGTTTTCAGTTAAAAGTTAATTCAGCCTCAAATTCTAAAACTTGATACTGAGATATGTGACACCATGCATACAATTGTATATTATAATTTAAATTTGAAAGGATTTAAAACTATTTCGTGGTGGTTGTTCATAGAGTTGGCCAGTGTGTCGTCTATTATTGCTAATAATAACAAAGTTAAAAAATCTTTTAGCTAATAGTTAATGATGACAACAACCCTTAGGAATTATTTATTAGGTATTATATCTATTATCATATATATATATATGTTTGCAGAAAGATAATGGTCTAGTGTCTTTTTGAAGCTAAGGTATTAGGCGTATAGTTTAGCTAAGAGAAATCTCTCGTTGTTTATCACATTATACTGCAAATTTTGGCGTAATTATATAAGTAATTAAATATTAGGTGTATTGTATTACATGAATATTATTAGATTTATGTTATTCAGATAAATTGAGGCTTAGTCCTAGACTTGAAATTTATAAAATATAATATTTAGTTTATTAATTGACATCAACATTGGGAACTTGATTGTAGATTTGGGTAGATTTTGGGTCTAGGCTAGACATATAATAATATGGGTGTTGTTAGTTTCAAAATCTTATTGTGGTTATTTATTTAATTAGATTATACTTATTTGGAGGCCCAACGAAAAGGGAAGGCTAAAGTCCCGGAGTGATTGGTTGATTATTTGAGGCAAGTGAATTTCTAAACCTCAGTTTAAGCTTGTAGATACTTGTATTTACGTGTTATGTGTACTGGTGAGTAATGAGAATTAGACTGGGTTATTGACTGCATGATTAACCTTAAAAATGAAGATGAGGGGTATGAAATGGTGATTTAATGACATGTATTAGGGGAATTGATATGTTGTGATTATGAGTTTATTTTGGACATGTGAAATGACTATGTTGATGTGAGATACTAAAAATTATTAGTGTTGTCATGTTATTATCGTGAATTATATGAACATGAATTGATTGCATTGGTTCTAATATATTGTGTTGAGACTAAAAATGATATGAAACAAAAGGGATCGGGCCACAAGCTCCGTGGCAGGTAGTATGAAACAAATGGGTCGGGCCACACGCTCCGTGGAAAGATATATATATTGAAGGGATGGGTCACACGCTCCGTGGCAGGTTACATGGACAAAAATGTCCCCCATGGGTTCCGAACTGTGATTTAGTAGATGTGTACCGATAGAACATACATGCATCATTTCATTGCATTGCATTGCACCTTTCTGATATTTGTGAATTTGTGTTTACCCCTATATTGCTCTGTGTGTGCTGAACTTAATTTGGTATGATTCATTGACGAGACTATTGATGAGTATTTGTGGACTGTATTACTGTTGTTATTGTACAAGTGTAGAGTTGGGCTGATTTTATCCAGGTTGTAGTTAATGAGGTTTGGTTGGGAGGACAGAAGTACTTGTATCTATTAAGCTTTGCTTAGTTTTAGTTATTCATTTGCTGAGTACCGTGTTGTTTGATACTCACCCCTTGCTTCCACACTTGTGTAGGTTGTGAGCCCGGACCTGCTTAATCTCCTATTATTTTCTACTACATCCGAGGCTATCATTCCGAGTGTTGAGGTAGCTGTTACATCCATCTAGCGGACACTTCTTACTCTTTTATTATGTTTTAGTCCTACTCTAGAGACAAAGATATTGTGATTGTCTTTTCTTTCGTACTTCGGTAATTTATTAGTAGCTTGTATACGTGACAACCAGTCTTGAGGGATTTTGAGATTATTTATTTATTTTTACTGAGTTAAACCTTTTTTTATCTTAATTACTTTCGCATTTACTTTTCGTTGAGTATTAGGCTGACTTATCTCGATGGGTTGAGATGAATGTCATCACACCTGGATTCGGATCGTGACAAACAAGTTGTTCGTCGATGTTGACTACATCAGTCATCATGACGTCGATCATTGTTCAGGTAATTAAATCTGTCAAATCTATAAAATTCTCATAGTTGAAGTCAGTTTCAGTGATTTCATCTGATGGAAAGAAATGGATTTTTTCCTTAGAAGTCGTAGTATGAGATCTGACTTTCTCCAAAGAAATGTAGAACTCTGATTTATTTATGTTGCTAGTTCTGAGATTTGTCTTACATGAAGCATCATTGATTTCTTTGCAGTTCATTGCAGTAGTTGAATTTGTAGTTCTTAGATTTGCAGGAGGAAGAGATGAAGAGCAAAATTGGTCCCACTGGGCGTGCCAAATTTATTTGCAATAAATTTTTATAGTGCTGAAAATTAACTGTAATCAAAATAAATAAAAGAAAAAGTAATTTTATTGATGAATCTTTGTGAGTACAATTCCGTTGTTCTCTTGATTCTTCTCTCCTAATATATTTCTGTAATTCAAGGACTGACAATAGCGTATTTCACAAATATATGAGGATGTAGATTTTCTTGAGATGTGTTTGATCTCCGGGAACGTTAGAAAATACTTCGTCATTTCAAGTCGATCTCTAGGAAGAACTCCGTTGACCACTCCTTCTAAGAACTATGTAGTTGGTGTTGTAGCTTTTCTCTAATACTTGCAGAATGTCCTCAGAAAATTATATAACCTTCCTATTTATAGTTGTAGGAGGAAGGCAGTCCAAATGTGGATGAACTCTTTTGCCTTTTTTCTATTGGTTCCTATAAGTCTTCAAGCTTACCACAAATACTATATGATAAGGTTGCTTTTTGATTGATTGTTGGACTTTGACCAGGATCGCCACATCATTTGAACAAGTGACATCCTCTTGTTGGTCTTTAACTTGACTGGAATGCCCAGTCATCTTGACACGTGACATGAGCTTGGGCCTCAAGATGAAATAAACTTTGGACTTGAATTAATAAAATGGACTTATTCATTTATGAAGCCCAGATTAATTATTCAATCCAAACAAATATGAATTTAATTCAAATTTGATATGAATTAAATCCAATAAAATTTATGTATCTACAATGGTGAGGAAGCTGATGTAAATCATGTCAGTGTCGAGCTTGACTATAATAAGGGTTCAATTTCAAGAGTTTTATGACCTATGCGTCCTGTGTCATCACCAAAACTTGAAGAAGGAGTCATCATGCTACAGTTTGGAAACATTGAACAGTTGAAGTTTCTACCTTGAAGAAAACAACAAACTCACTCAAGATACATAATTTCTCTAATGACAAGAATGATGATACTTGGACTTTGGTCGCACACAAAAGACAAAAGCATCAAAGGAGTTCTAAATTGCTACTTTCGAAAGTCAACACAAGATCAAGTGTTAATCAACTTCAAATATGCAAAAGCATAAAATCCAACACCAAATCGAAGTACATTAATGCTTCATCACAAATGGTTATAAGGACATTTACACTAATGGAATTCTTCCCCAAAATGCTTCTCGATGCACGAGCCTAAGCTTCAAGTTGAAACGCTCCTTAACACACGAGCCTAAAATGCATGTTACTCCTGGTCCGCATGAGTTTAAAGTGTGTACGGCTAAAAAAAATCACAAGTTTTTGTGTTCGTCATATTCATTGCATGCCTTTATTATTCAAACTCAGCTATCGAGTTTGCCTTTATATTTCAAAGAATATGAATTAGTTACGCTTTTCCATTTTTGTCCTTTTCAAACTCCATCTAACCTCTCAATATTCATTTAATTCATTCTTGGAGCTCAACCTTAAAATTTTCATTAATGAAGAGTAAAATTGAAGGGAAAAAATGCAATATTTATCTTGAAAAGTGAACAATTTAATTATTTTGAATACTAAAAAAATACTCCAACAATTCAATTATTTTGGAATAGAGGGACTACTTATTAAGTGTCGAATAATTTTAATAATGTGAGGCCTTTTGAAGATAAGACCGTAAGTTTGCCCTAAAACGAAATATACAAGTGATATTAAGAGTAATTTTGGGAGGTTTTACCTAAAAAATTGATATTAAAGTCAATGCTTCAACGAGACAAATATGAAAATGACAGAGTAATAGTGTAGGGCTCGACTTAGTGCCTTTGCCAATTTATGAGACAATTACTTTATCTATAGCTTCGGGATGCGTATACAAAAAAGAACCATATAAACTTTGATGGCAATAAATACTCGATCAATTGATGTGGTGGCGCACAATTAATCTTTAGATAAGTCCATGAGATGATGAGCCATGTTGAACTTTGTTCAAGGAAAATTGTGTGACTGATCATATTTTATTTAATTTATCGCCTTGATAAGCTATTCTTCTCATCCTAATCCGTTGCGAGCCCTTCTTCAGACAAATTCCTCTTTTTGCTCCTCGACTACTGAATATTAACAACCATTTTCAGTTCTTGTTTTTCTTTCAAGAATAGGATTTTACGTGTTATTCACTATTCGCTATTGAAAACACCATTTTCCGTCTGAATTGCATGAGTTAAATATGCCACCATATATCATTCTTATCTGAGCAAAGATCGAATTCTCCGTGAAATTTATTCACTTTAATTTTAACTAATAAGGTTAAATTATTGTACAAAGTAATTAGGTAAATACCCCTTTCAACTTGGTCAATAACAAAAGAAGAAAATATATACCACGATCATATATAAAGTTTTTATATTTCAAAATATTGAAAAATCTTAGAAAAATTAAACTTTTTTTTATCCTTACAAGACTAAATAGCACAATTATTTAACTCCTTTATCCACAAAAAATTAAATAGAAATGTTATTATCTTTGGGTAAGAGGAAATAACATCTTTCTTCAATAGAGATAAAATACACACAAATTTGTGAGCAATTTATTTTTTCGGACTTATTGCAATATAATCAAGTTGATTGATTAGCAATAACGTGACGTATTAATATTTTTGGGGACAATTCCTAGAAAATGAAAATGATGTGTTACAAAATTACGTGTTTGATTGGAGAAAGTGATTCATGGAATCTTTTTCTATTGGAGACAAAATAATTCATGGAATCTCATTAAATAATTCATTGAAAATGAAAGGGTTGAAATTTAAAGGTTCATGAATAATCCTTTCTAACGTAAGCCTTATTTTAAACGTCCCATATTCGAAAATTATTATTCTGATTAATTTAGATTGACACTATGAGCCCGTTTGAATGGGCTTAAAAAAATAACTTTTATGTATGAAGTGCTTTTAGAAATTTAAAGTACTGAAAGTTATTTTTATAAATAAGCAGTTGAGTGTTTGGATAAAAGTGCTTAAATGAGGAAAATTATATGAATTTTAGAGTTAAAAGAATAGAAAGGGTAGTTTGGAAATTTAATTAAAATATAAGGGATATAAAAATAATTTCTATGGTCAAAGAAAATGACTTTAAGCACTTAGGAAAAAAAAGTTAGGAATCTTAACTTTTCATTTTTGACTGACTTTAAGAACTTTCTGGTTTAAAGTTGGCATTAGACAAACACGTCCAAAAGCTGAAAAAGGGCTTTAAATTGGTTTTGACCAACTTAAAGTCAATCCAAACGGGCTCTATATGTGTCTTATTAAGGAAAAGTACTTAATGACGTACCTATTGTAGACACATAAATTTTGTTGGATTTAATTCATATCAAATTTGAATTAAATTTATATTTGCTTGGATTGAATAATTAATTTGGGTTTCACAAATGAATAAGTCCACTTTTATCACGACCCAACCCCGTAGGCCTTGACTGGTGCCCGAATTGAGCACCCAAACGTACACTTATCCCAAATTAGCCTTTTAACCGAATAAACAAAGATAGTGATTAAAAAAATTGCTAAATAGATCAAAAAAATAGATGTAGGCACGAGGGATGATAGGCCGCCACAAAACACACAAAACCCAAACCATATATACAAAACTCACAACATAACTCTGTCTACAGACCTCTACAGATGATAGCATAGTCATATGACGGGACAGGGCCCCGTCGTACCCCTGACCAAAATATCCAAATATACTGAGATAAAGTCAGTACCAAAATACAAGCTCCGAACAAGGGAGCACTATCAACGACGCAACAAATATCCTAAACAGATGGATCAGCAAATCGAACTTCGGTACCTGCGGGCATGTAACGCAGCCCCCCCGAAGAAAGGGGGTCAGTACGGAAAATGTACCGAATATGTAAAGCATGCACTGTAATATATAAAATCATAATCTGAATAGTATATGTAAAACAAGAAATCAACGTTTAGAATTTCAAAATGCTTATCAAAATCTCAAACCATATATGCACAGATATATGTCATATCCGACCCCATTATGGACTCGGTGAACAAAGTGTGGTTGCCCTCCCATCATCGGCACCCACGACACAGCATAACACCAGAGTAGGAAATATCTCCGTAACAAATCATATCATATCAGATGGCCATATCAAATCATATTATATCACAAACATATATGAACATGGCACAGCATAACTCTGTGGCATAACATTTACCACCCCATGTACATGTCATACCTGCCCCCTCACGTCGGGACACGGCGAACAATGCAGAGAAATACGCACGAAAACATATCCTGGCCCAGACTCAGTAAAAGAAGCAATGAGGCATCCACGAGTGGAGTAGTGAGAAACTAAATGCAATTTAAATTACAAAACATTTATACAGATTCGATGGCATAATTTCGATAACAAATCATAAAAGGAAACTTGAATAATAATAATAGTACAAGTACTTCCAATATCACAATAGTCTACGTAAAAATAGTATTTTCCGAATCATCTCCGTACTTCCAAATATATTATGGGAATTAACGGAATAATTATTCATATAATATTAGAAAGCATAGAAGAGAGTTTCTTTCAAATTCTACCTACCGTAATTCAAATGGAATAACGAAGAAAAATTCAGAATAGTGGGTCCCACCTCGATCAAATGAAGTGGCGTATACAAATCACGTGTGTTAGACTTCATAACATTATTTAGAAGAGTTTCAAGGTATTCGGAAATCATTTGTGCAAAATCTAGAAGTTTAGACAATTTTTCCAAAACTATTCATAATTACCTAATTCAATTCTATTGAATAGAAAAGGGAAATTTTCGAGCGTCGATTTCGAAGAGTAGAGTGATCCCCGAGGTTCGTATTCACTCCTATTACATCTAGGACATGCCAAGAGAAGAAAATGTAAAGCTTTAAATACCTTATCGGCTTTTCACGTTTGTCCAAATTCAACTCCCGTTTCCTCCAAAATCTACAATTGGTCACATTTATCAATTACTATTCACAAGACTTTAAAAATTCAATTCTACCAATATTTGTCTACAAAAATTTCGGCAGCATCTCCCTTATATATATGACAACCCCGAGATTACAACTCGAACACTATATCAACAACCAAGCCAACAACAACACTGATACCATCAACAATCAATTTAAAACGCACCATAACATAAATTGATTTCTTTTCCAACTAATGCAATAACTTTCAACCCAACTTTGTATTTCCAAATAAATATGAATATTTCATGTTCATAACTAATTTAAACTCATTCAAACATAGGTGAAAAATATTCCAAGTAAGCTATTCCATTATTCCTCAATTCCATATTTCACCCAAAAATTCCATAAATGCAACAAAACTATTACAATTCATTTTCTTCTTTCAACTTCATAATCAAATTCATTTTCTTCTTTCACCTTCATAATCAACAACAACAATCCATACTTGAACAACTTTACTTCCATAATATTATAAAATCATACTAAAAATACATAATTCCCTACAATCCATTTTAATACCAACTTAAACCATTTAAGCTTTCCTTATGTTCCAAGAATCACAACAATAATTAACAAGCTATACAACCTTAATTTTTTTCATCTCATCACCTAACCCATATTTCCAACTTCAATTAATTTCATCCAACTTCCATTTTCAACATCAAATATTTATCATACTACTATTCAAATACTACACCAAAAATACTACACAAAAATTGAGTAAATCTTACTCATATAAGAACATGTATACATGGCACCATATTACCATACAAACTTTCATATTTCCTTAAATTCTACACACCCCTACTTACTACAACATCAACAAACTTCATAACACAAAGAAATTGGATTAATTCTTACCTTTTCCTTCTAACTTCTTCACTTAACCATGACACTCAATCAACCAAACAAGGCTCCTATCTTCCAAAATAACTTCATCATGTTGTAGAGGATCCTTGAATTAGTAGAAATACTAGGAGAAAATATTTTTTGGAGCAAGATTTTAATTTTCTCCCTATTTTTTTCCTTAGCCGATTTTCTTCTTCTTCTTTGTTTTCCTCAATTTTTCTCACTTGTGTCTTCTCCAATTCTCTTGAATCTTCTAAGAATTGGATGATGACTCCCATGTAAAATTTCAATTTTGCCCCTCACCTTTTCTAATATTCTCAAGTTGAAATTCCAATTTTGTCCTTAACCTTTTGTAGTATTTCCACATGTGAAATTCCAATTTTACCCTTAAACTTTTCCAATATTTCCAAATCCCAATTTAGTCATAAGAATTATGTATCCAATAAAATCAAACATAGTTTTGCCCTTGACTTGTTACCGTTATCCCAAAAATGTCCTATTGTGGAAATTAAAAAAAATATGGGATATAACAATTTTATTAATTTAAGTCCAAAGTTCATTTCATCTTGAGACCCAAGTTCATGCCACGTGTCAAGATGACTGGGCATTCCAGTCAAGTTAAAGACCAACAAAAGGATGCCACGTGTTCAAATGATGTGGCTATCCTGGTCAAAGTCCAACAACTAATCAAAAAATAACCTTATCGTATAGTATTTGTGGTAAGCTTGAAAACTTACAAGAACCAATCAGAAGAAGGTAAAAGAGTTCATCCATATTTGGACTGTTTTCCTCCTAAAACTATAAATAGGAGGGTATATATAATTTTCTGAGGACATTCTGCAAGCATTGGAGAAAAACTACAACACTAACTACATAGTTCTTCGAAGGAGTGGTCAACGGAGTTCTTGCTGGAGATCGACTTGAAACGACGAATTGCTTTCTGACTTTTTCGGAGATCAAACACATCTCAAGGAAGTCTACATCCTTCTATATTCGAAAAATATGCTACTGCCGGTCATCGAATTACGAAAACATATTAGGAGAAAAGAATCAAGAGAACAATGAAATTGTACTCACAAAGATTAATCAATAAAATAATTTATTTATTTATTTATTTTGATTGCAATTAATTTTTAACACTACAAAAATTTATTGCAAACAGGTAACAACTACATATAGGGTGGTCAATTGGTAATTATGTCCTTCATCAAAAAATTATACTCTCTATATAAAAAAATAATAAGAATTGTGTATATAGGTCCATCATTACTTTATATACGTACATACACATACAAAAATTTGAAAATTTGTTTTCGAAGTCCTGGCTTCGAATCTAGTCACCTTTTAACAGGATTTTCATTTCCAAGGTGAAATCTTTGGCTAAGGACGAATGAATAGTCCTATGTGGCGATTGGACAATTTTCACAATTATTTTAAAAAAGTTTTGTGATGATTTTTTTTAATATTGTTGTTTATAAAGAAAGTTTCTTAAATAAATAATAGTAATTGATTTTAAACTTTGATGTTTGTAAAGTTACACGGTCAATGTCGTCACTAATAGTGATTGGATTAGATAAAGACAGCTAATCTTTTTAAGATAAAGTTACATTTACAATATAATAAAACAGAAAACTAATATTGACAATTGTTTACCTTGTAAGAGTAAGACAATTAATTAATTTTAGTAATTCTGTAGGGTTTTGGTAAAACTGAAAAGGACAAATAACTTATTATTTGAGAAGGAAAAAAACAATCTTTTCTGTTGCTATATATCTTTATTAATATTTTCAATTTTAAAAAAGCCAAAGTAGTAAGGATATATTAGCAACATAAAATTGTTCTTGTAAAGTATTTTCGATTTGGCTTGTCGGTAAGATTGCCAACGAACTTTCCATAAGAAATTCTTTATTGACGAGCCATGATGTTTGTTGGAAATTAGAGATGGTAGTGTTTCTCTCACTAGTTACAACTAATGGATCTTTGAGACCATAGTCTAAAAATCTATTTTGACGAAACTGAAATCTTATGAGAAAACGTTAGATCTCTATGTAAGTTTTATAAGTTATTGCAAAACTTAGATGACAATCTAATATTTTGTCTTTTAAGGTTGAGAAATATATGAACAAGCATGAAACCTGAGTCTAACATTGTCAGGAAGAGTCATTTTCTCTCCATTTGCACAATTTTTTTAAAATATCGACAAAATCTAAATGAAGGTCTAAAAAAGAGACATTTACGTAAATCAACCAGAGGGTTTATTGGGGCATTGGGCCAACTATGTCTGGGCCCAATTGTTGGGCTTAGTGGGCTTCTATTCAACTCCCTTGAAATAGGTCAAAGTCGGCCCAAGTTTTACTAGCACCATATTAATATTTGACAAAGGTTGTTATCAATGAAGGTTGCAGTGGGATGTATAGGATTTCTCAATCCTTATTCATAGATTTCGTGTTCGAATATTATATTGGGTATGTAAAAAATCTGTTAGGGAGCGTTTCTCCCTTAAATGAACTTTATGTGACGTAAATTCAGATTAATCGAATCCTCAATGCAAATACAGGACACCAATAGAGAAATCCAGAAAAATATGTTTGTTATTATTTGAAGATCATTTGTTGAAAGTAACACAAGTGTTTTCTTTTGGGCTACAAAAAATAAATCAACATGGAAGAGTAGGAATTTTATGGGCTTTTGGGCTGCCAATGTAGATATATTGGGCTAGGAATTTTGTTTTGGGCCTGGGCAATGAAAGATAGAAGAAACTAGAGAGTGGTCTATTTTTTAATTTCTTCTATAGTTTCTTTACTTTTTAGATTATTGGTTTAAAGATTCTTTTTGAGCAAATTAAAACTCTTGAGAAAATGTTAGACGACAGTAAACAATATTGTAAGTCATTACAAATGTTAATTAGACGACAATCTAATGTTTGATCTGTAAGATTGAGCAATATATAAGCAAAAATTCGACAGAGTTTAACATTACTTTGAAGGATAATTTTTCAAGAGCTATATTTACATAATTTTTAAAAATATGGATAAAATTTAAATGGTGGCCTCCAAAGAACACTTGCGCTTGAATCAACCCTTTACTCTCTCTGAGTCTCTCTCCCTTTTTATTTTTTGTTTGTTTCTCATCAGATATTCGACATCCAATTTAAGGTCAATCATATCGAAAATTTTTATATTTTAGAAAAATAAAATACTTTCTAATAAAGATAATTTTATTCTCAAAATTAGATCTCGAGCCTAATTTTCAAAAATAAAACTAAACCTAAATCAAAACCAATCTCTACCTGTCACTTTCATGAAACTTTGAAGCAGAATTCTGACCCCAAATAGTAAACTCAAATAATTTGACATTTCATTTTTCAAATATTCAAAAGGTTTTCTATAGTTGCACTCTACCTTTTTATGTGTTGGAAACGTATAGCCAAATAAAATTGATAAAATAATTACAAAACGGTGGCCGCCTGAGCTTGATTCATGCTCTACATCGCATAAAAAAATAAATCATCAACGATTCTAACGTCTCAAATTCGAGTTTCGAGAATGAATTATTTTGTAATATCTCAAATTTGAGAATAAATTTATTTTAATAGAGATCACTAGCGATATTTTGAATCCGAATTTTAAAAATAAATCTTTTTTTTAAGGTTAATGCAATATTCAAATTAATTAAATTAGTAAATTTCAGGTACAAAATAATTACACACACAAAAAAAATGAATATTGATAATATTCTCTATATACAATCACGAATAATAAACCTTCCATCACATTTTATGTAATCATATTTGATTGTACACAATTTTTTAAAAATTAAAAAAATCTTTTGGTATGTAAATTAAATATATGCAAATCAAAGTTATCTTAGTAAATGAGCGATTTCACGTGTCTTTACTTTTAAATGGTGGCTGTGAGGTCATGACAAGTCATGTCATTAAGCTAAATCGGAGATGCTAAATTAAATAACTATTAAAAGAAAAAAAACATTATTTTTTCAGAATCTAAGAAAGAAATTGTGTCGTTAAAGTTGGAGCAGAGGGAGTACTTAATTATAATGATTTTTTTGGGGCGATTAATATATATATATAATAGAAATTGATATTATCTAAATTTGTATCGAGACGGCCTACTAAAAGGGAGGGGGTAAAACGCTTCATAACAAAAAATTATTTTCTCTCAAAGTCGTGATATATAATTTTGATAAAGAATAAAAGGATCACAATTATTCTACGATAACTTTTGGACATTGAAAAACTTAAGGACTTTTATATAAGTGTCATCATGCTATTTTTTGAAATATTATTCCAATTGAGTGTTTATCTAATCAAAACCATGGATTAGAACGTCATTAATGATTTCATTTAGAAGTTTTTGTTATTTTAATTAATAAAGTCTTCTTGTTTTATGCCGTGTTGCGTCAAATACTCAAATAGATGAGTATATCAAGTTAGAGATCGAGAGGGAAATATTATTATTTTTAATTTCCTACTTGGTGTTTGATATTCGTATTAAAATTTTGATTAATTTGGATTCGTGCCATGTGAGACATACTTCTTCCGTTGTTATTTATTTGTTAAATATTTTCTAATTCGATATTCCTTTTTACTTATTATGTTTGACAAATCAAGGAATGCTAATTTTTTTCTTTCTATTATACCCTCAATTTATTAATATGGAGTTAACGTCTTTAAAAAATGCAGTGAGTAAATATGTTTAAGTAATGAAGTCTTCTTGTTTTATGCGGTGTTGTGTCAAATACTCAAATAGAGTATATCAAGTTAGAGTATTATTTTTAATTTCGTACTTGGTAATTGATATTTGTATTAAGGTCTTGATTAATTTAGATTCATGTCATGTGAGACATATTTAAGAGGAAAACCTCTTCTAATATATACTTTTTTTTTTTCATATACAGGACTCATACTCAAGACCTTTGATTAAACATGAAAGAATCTTATTCATTCCACTACTATTTTATTCTCCCTCTATTTCATATTAGTTGAATTTTTAAGATAATGCACACATATTAAGAAAAACATTCAACGACAAAAATTAAACCATATTATCCTCTATTACCCTTTTATTTAATCAACCTCATAAAGAAGATTAAATGTGAAATTATAAATATAAGAAGTCTTTTATTAGAATATAACTTTGTAAGTAGTGTAATTTAACACCTAGAAAATTACAAACTTTATTAATGAAAAGGATAAACATGAAAAAAAATTCAAATATTTTTTTGAACTTTGAATAATTTAATTATTTTGAATAATATTTTTTCTTTAAAAAAATCAGATAATATAAAATAGAGGAGATGTTAGTTAAAAAGAACAAGTTGTTTATGCTTCAAGATAGTCAACTAACTACGTCATGCATTAAAGTCTGGAACAATTAATTAGGAGTTTATAAAATAATAATAATTAAAAAAAAAGGCAATCCGGTGCACTTAAGCTCCTGCTATGCGCAGGATTCGGGGAAGGGCCCGACCATAAAATAATAATAATAATTATTTAAATTAAAAAAAACATGTATCATGCCATTTGAGCCTTGACTCTGTTCGTTATTGTTGTTTCGACTTAATTTGGGATGCGACTCAGAAAAATATTTTATATTTTATTTATTTTGTGTTGTTCTGATTGAATTTCAATCAATTGGTTCGATACAATATTTAAAAATTGTGATTTGATATTTTGATTTTTAAAGAAATGTCACTACATTAAATCACTAATATTATACTTAATAAAACTTATCATCATTTAATTATTTTTTTTGACTTCGATAATGCTATTCAATAACTTTAATATATATATCTTAAATATCCTTAACGAAATTTATAATGTCGTCAATATAAAAAAAATACAAATTACAAAAGACCATATTGATGATGAATTTGTATTAATTTCATCTAGGACCAATTTTCAAATATCCTTTTTCAACTTCGACTTCAATCACTGCCCCTCCCCCCCCCCCCCCCCCCCACACACACACAAAATTCAATGAAATCATATCTGAATGCCTATACTTTTCGTATGTCTTTATAGTACAATTTTTCATCAAGTAAAATATTTCAATAATTTAACACAATTTAATTTTTCTCTTGTAGATTTTGATAGCTTTACCCCAATATCATCATACTTACACGCATTATTAATCACTCAGATTGAAAAACATGTACTAATATTTTAGATTGGTGTAATTCAATTAAAATATCTAAAGTAGCAAATCCTTGAATCAAAATAACACTCGATCCAGTTGTTTTACTTAAAATTAAAGCATTTATTTAAAATACAAAATTATATGAACTAGGAAGAAACTCCATGAAAAAAAAATTAATGATTCATATAAATCGCTTAGTACAATTTTTTCACCAAGTAAAACTGTTTTAATAATTTGATTTTTTTCTTGTTGATTTCGACGGTCTATTCAATAACTTTAATATATATATATATATATGACTTCCTCAATATAAAGAAACTACAAATAACACACATTGATGATGAACTTGTATTAATCAATTTCATCTAGGACAAGGCCCCAACTAGTGCCATTATACAAAGCACACAAATACATGTAATATATCAATTTAGATCAACTTCCAAATATCCTTTTTCAACTTCTACTTCAATCACACCTTTTTTTTTCTAAATCAAATCGTATCTAAACGCTTATATTTTTCCGTATATTTTTATGCTTCAAATTTTTCACCAAGTAAAAATGTCTTGATAATTTTATCTCCCATTCCATCTGCATAAGGAAATAAATGACCACCACCTTTCATTTCATGATATTGAATCCATGGTAATTTTTGTGCAATATATCTTTGTAAAATAACAGGTACAAGTCCATCTTCATCACCTTGCCATAGATGAACAAATCCTTCATTTTTATCGAATGGATTTTTTAAATCCATTGGATCGAATTCCCATGTACCAAATCCAATATTTGCATCTCTATGGAGTGATTCAAATTCACCTTGTTGTCTAATTTGTGCCTGAGGTCACATGGATTAATTAAAAAATAGGTGACAATTAATAACTAATATTATAATGAAAAGTCAACAACAACATACTCAGTTAAATTTCATATGTGGAGTCTACGGAGGGTAGAATATACGTAAACCTTACTCCTACCTCATAAAGGTAGAGAAACTATTTTTAAAAGACCCTCAGCTCAAGTATCGCCATATCAGAACTTTATAATGAAAAGTCAGAGGTTTTTAATGAGAAATAACAATGTCACAAATTTGTAGTCATATGGATTTATATGTTTTTGTTTTGAAATAGATTAAAAGAAAATATTGGCACATCACGGATAACATATCTTATTTTCAAGATTTGAATGGTAGTGGAAAAGAGAAATTATTAAGACAAATTTGATATAAATACTTTATAGAAACTATAAAATTCCGAATCCATAATTTCAAAAGCGTAATGAGTTCTATGGTAATAACATAAAGGTTAACCTATCAAACTAAAATCTTAAATCTACATCTATGCCAATAATTATATGACATTCGATCATTCTTTCCTAATCTCTGTGTCCAATCAAACAGATATCTAAAGTTGACCAAAAGGAAGTACCAAACCTCTGACCCCATAATTTCAAAAAAAAGGTAACAAGTAGTAAAATTATGAAAAATTGAACACGTTTAAATTCTGAATCTACGCCTACGCCAATTAGATTGACAAGAAGTACCAATCATGAAATTAAGAGGAAAGTACAAACTTATACTTACCCTGTATTTTTCTTGTGAGGCAGCAAATCTTGGTCCTAATTGCCTATCTTGAGTTAAAAAAATATCAGGGCTATGAGCTGCAACACTAGAAGATGGAAAATACTTTTGAGTGTTCCACCAATATGTTAGCCATGGAAGATAGTGAGCAACTCTAAGTGTCCATTGATCAGGCAAAAGTTGATCATAATATGATTTTGTTGACAAATTTGATGGGAAACCAGGCCACCAATAGTTAACCACAGGTGTTAGTAGAGCTGCTCCTGCCAATCTGTTGCAAAATGGTTTTACGTTATGTTATATACATTGACACAGTATAAAAAAAACAAAATTCTACACTAACGGTAAACTTTAACACGTGATATTAGGGGGGATGTACACTTAAAAAGTTGTTTGGACTCTTCAACAATGTTGACTAGTGTGTGTTGGAAAATAGTATAGTTTTGGAGGATCCAACATAGGTGCAATAACATTTTTGAAGAGTCTGAAGCAAGGGATGGATACATTTAAAGTCTATGATGAGGATTTTTCAAAAATGCTAAAATGCACATATCGGATCCTCCAAAAATAGTGCAATTTTGGAGGATTTGATACAGGTGCGACATCATTTTCAGAGAGTCAGAACAACATATCTTAAGTTACGGATTCAGACGAATTCAATAACTTTGGCTCATAACCTTCGTATGCGTTAAAAAATACCCAATAATATCATCCTAAATATGTCTGTATGATAGCAGGTTGGTTATCATTTTTACAAGATTATCATTTAACGTATGCAGACCTTACCCCTATCTTATGTGAGATAAAAAGATTGACCTTCGACTAAAAAAAGTATTTTAAAAGAACAATACCTGTGAGGAATATATTTGAGACATCCCCAAACTACTTGTCCACCCATGGAAAATCCAACAACATAAAATTTGGATCCCAATTCCAATTGATCTGCTAATTCTTCAATATCAAGAGCTAAACTCTTTGGTGTTCTTTGTGGATGAGGATCACTTTCTCCATAACCAGGTCTATCAATTGATACAATATATATTCCCAAACTCTCAATAACATCCTGCACCAAAATATATCATTGTAGCAATTATTATACTAAATTACAAGATTTACGAGCAGAGCAATGGTAGAGTCAGAAATTTATATAAAGGGGAGTATGTTTCATTGCTCGAACTTTCCAAACATGTTCTTGCACCCATGTCGGATTTTCCAAAAATAATATTTTCAAAGGATTCAACACGTACCCCGTATTTTTTAAGAGTCCGACCAACATAACTACGGGGATTCAGAAAGAAACTACAATAACTTGTGACCATGCTTAAATTTTGAACTACCTTTGTCACTATACTAGAATCTTTTCCCGGTAATTCGTTTATATATATACGAAAAATTGAGGGAAAATAAAATGTAAAAAGGACAAAGGAGTTGGAATGAACCCCCTTCCACCCTTCTAGCTAAGTTCCTATCTATAACAAGCAGTGACAGAGCCAAAAATTTATATGTCATGATACCTAGTATTTGAACTTGTGACCAAAATCATTTTTTCAACCTAAGTTGTCACTACACTAGCTCCCCCCCTGTCTACAAAATTGAAAAGAAGGGTAAAAAGGGAATTACAGGAGAAAGACTGCTGGCAATAACAACATCATGTCTGCAACAATCAAAACCATGGATGAACACAATTTTGAATTTTGCTTCATCTTTCGGAACACCTTGCTCTTTATACGCCAAATGTCTTCCATCGGAGAGTTTTATTCGTGGTGCAGTGATCGGAGGGCTTCTGGGGGAGCCACAAATTTTTGGAGGTGGTGGTGTAATTGCTTGATAAACAAATGCCAAGAATCCAATCAAGAAAATTACAAGAATTTTCCTAGTCATACCTGAATTTGTATTTTTCAAAATTGGTTACTAATTTGTTAAGAGTTAAAAATCAAGAAAACAACTTAGAATTTCATGAACAATGCATGATTAAACTAAATTAGAAAAAGAATGAACAAGATTACAACAAGTTGAATGACAGTTATAAATGTTTACCTACCTTTCAACTTAGCTAATTTAAACAACACAATTAATTAAGGGTCTTACCTTTGAATGACCATCTGTGTGATCAATAAAGTAAATAAGACGAAAATGATAAGAGACCAAAGTTGAAATTTACATAAAAACGTAAGAAGAGGACGGAGTTATCCAATATCTGTACTGATGATCAAAAGATAGTAGGTACTCGATAGAATAGTCGAGGTGTTTGAACTGACCATTACTAAAAATAAAAAACAAGAAGAATTTTGTGCATTCACAACAAGGTGATTTCTTTCATCAGCTTGCTGGTATTTTGTACCAAATACTTTCTGCTTTCTACTACACATATATCGAGTAACTCTGACATTATTAAGATCTAGACATATGGAAAGAAAGTGAATTAACGTGTTTTTATCTCTGCTAAAATTTTAATCCCTCGAATTTTTATAATTTTCACTAGCTTCATTAACCACCGTTAGACTCTTTCCTCTGGAACATATTGAGGGATGCAACAAAAGGCCTTCCTCTTTAATAATTTAAGCAAATTATCACAATCAACAACAAAAGCTAAAAAAGAAAATTAAAAAAATCACAATATTTTTTCACATAAAAATGCAGAGTTTGTGTTTCTGCAATAAAATTTAACATTAATTCAAATGTGAAAGAAAGAAAGAAAAAGAACCTGAGGTAGTAGGGGACTCTGCCATTTTTGTGAACTTGGTGAAATAATTAGTGGTGACTCTTGTTGACGTCCATGTTTTTATAGTTACAAAAGGTGCACAAGGAAGAGCTACATAGTTTGACTAATACATAGATACGAATTGATTCAGGATTTCAATTTGATAAATTCATCTTTTAAAGATTTTTAGTACTAAATTTATTATCCTTTTAAAACTTATAAATGCAAATTTAGTACTCTCTCCACCCCGACTTATTTGATGTGTTTGACTATGCATGAAATTAAAGGAAAAAAAAGGTAGATTTTTAAAATTTATAGTATAAACTAAATCATATATTGTCTGATTATAAATCGTTTAATTATTTTCAAATATGGAGAGATATTTTTCTTTTTTGAATAGAATAAAAAAAGGGAAAGTGTGTGATACAAATCGGGATGAAAAAGTAATTGTATCTCTCTCATTTTTTTTCCAATTTATATGACATTGCACCAATTTTGGTATGCCTTAAATAAAATATATACCAAAATAAAATAATATATTTTAAAATAAAATTAATCAATTTTAAACTTCTCATTACAGCTCTGAAGTATCTTTCTCTTTATCTTAAACCATGTATTTCAAGTAAACTTTATATTCAATTAAATATTATCATATCGATTAGGACAAAGAAAATACATTTATTCCTAATTTTTTGTAATAAAAAATATATATTTCATTACTGAATTTAAATAAACCTCGATATCGAAATATTGAATCCGTCCCGAGTCACCTTATTATACACTTTTAAGTTTTAACCTCATGTGCACTCTACCGTTGGTTCACCTAGGGAAATGAGGGGCGATGATATCAATGTGTACATTTTATTGTTATTTACGTTGTTTTAATATACGTATTTTACTTTTTTATTTTAGATAAATTAATAATTTTTTTGTCTCAATTTATATAAGTGTATATCAAATTTTGAAAATTAAACGTTTGAATTTTGATTAAGGACATGATTTTTTTTAATCTTTTTGGTATGAAATTATGTATTCAAATATTGTGTAAAAAATATTATGAATCATAATAATTGCATTTGATATACTTAAAATCATAAAATTAAAAAAATATTTCAATATCTTGTACATATCTTTAAATTGAAGTTATAGATTTTAAAAACTCTTTTATTTTTTAAATTTCACGTCCAATCAATTAAGGCACTTAAAATAAAATGGGGAGTACTTGTTATGGACCACTCGAGCTTGGAAAAATCTTATATTAGTCAATTTGAGAAATTCTACATCACACTAGTTGAGATATTGATTAAAGAATATTTAAATGAAATCTAGATGGCTAGTATTATCGACTAATTAATTGAAATCTAGATATATAAGCAATAAATAGTTTTATGTATACATGTTAATTCAAATTAGAGTCAACTATATGAATTTTCAATATTCATTTCGATCTATTATATGTGATCATACTTACATATAAATTTATATTTTTGAAAATAGCCAAAAAATAATCTACAATTTGAGTTTTTATAAATTCTCCACTTATCCCTACCTGCAGTGGCGGACCCACATGGTGTCGAGGGTTTCATTCGAACCTTTTTTGGTGAAAATATTATACTATTTATATATGATTAAAATATTTTTTATGTATAAATAATAGATGTCGAACCCTCTTCAGTTAGTTCGTGTGTCTACTTTTTTAAATTTTAAAACCCCTTATTAAAAATCCTGATTCCGTCACTGTCTACATGAACATATATACGAGTCATGTCTGAATAAAATATATACAAGACAACGCCTACTATATATCATGCTTAATGATTATATAATGATAATATTTAATGTTAATGTTGAAGGTGTGAACAAAGTGTCTTGAATGTTAATTAAAAAAATAATATATATTAAGTGTAAGGAAACTTTTGGTATTATGTGATTTTTTTAGAAAAAATCGTGCAGATATGAGCTAAAAGCGATAGTATCACAACATGTAAAGAATTTTTTTTGATACAAACTTAGCTTAATAAATTGTTACCAGAATCAATAATTTGACGAATATAAAATGGAAGAATAAGGAGGTGGGGATTCAACTTCATAGTGTTTTTGTTTGTTCATAAACTGATTTAATTATTGTAACATTCATAGTTTAAAACGCACAATCGCCACATACTTAGAAGAAACATGAGGAGCCACCTTACGGTGAGGTTCATCCGAACTTTATTCAGCAAAAAATTATATTATTTATATATGATTAAAATAATTTTTTATGTGTATATAGTAGACGTCGAACTCATTCGACTAGTTTATATATATATTTTTTTAGATTTTGAATTTTTTTTATTAAATATTCTGACTCCAAAATTACTTATACGCTTTACTTGTTATAAATGCTTGAATTATGCGGGTGCCAATAGAAAAACTGTCTCAACATACTATCATACAATTTTTGAAGAAATGAATACATAATCAAATAAGTTTGGAAAAAAAGATAAGATAAAAAGTAAAAAAGCTCTTATAGTGGGAGACAAGGAAATTGAAGGGACAAGAAAGTTAAGAAACATATAGTGGGACTATTTTCCACCACACAACGTGAAGAATGTGTGTACCAATGAGAATTGAAGTGAAATAATTTTGTTAGGAAGTGCTTCTTTTTAACGTGATATATGTATTACATATTTCAAATTATTTTAGGGTACTTTTCATTTAACGTGTTTCATATTTTTAATTTAAAATCATAAAAATTCAAAAATCATTTTTAAAATATATTTTTAGACTTCATTTTCATTCAAATTAAACTAGACCCAAAATGAAAATAATCAAGAGAAATTAAAATGCTTTTTAGATATGATTGTGAAACACGTTAGGTCATAGGACTTGTTATTAAATTAACCCATGGAACACGACAAGGTCGATCTATCGGGATTAATAATTCATTTATTTATTAACTCTATTCACTTCAAGATATTAATTCATTGATTTATTTGGATTGCCTAAATTAATTAATTAAAGATCTTGTTAAAATAGTTATTTTAAAAAAAATAATATATATTTGGTAATCTTTGGACTCATTCTTTCATTCAACTTAACCTAGCTTGATAATCTTTGAACGTGTTAATGATAGTTTGTTTATTAATTTAGTCCATTTTAACTTGTAAAAATTCAACGCATTTGAAACCTATATTGGTAATACAAGGAGACTTTCTTGAGATATGACTTGATATGACTGCTTTATTTTGTTATTCCTCCATTTTAATTTATGTGACATTTTTTAATTTTTGATTAAGAGCTAATTTGATTAATTTTTAAAGCTAAATTTTAATTAGATCATCTTAATATCTTAAAATTAAAATTAAATATTCTAAAATTATACGAACAAATTATACTATAATTTTTTTTTTCTCAAATTAATATGGTAATTTTTTTTCTAAAATTTAAATTAAAATTTATATAATTTAAAGTTATAATAATATAAAAATATTACATAAATTGCGACGGAATAAATTTGACTAAACCCATACACACTACCCTTTGATTACCTAAGAAGATCCAAAAAATTCACCCTCAATCACCGACCCGTTGATTATCGACTTGGCAATCAATACACAAAAGACTTTTTGTCTTTTTTATATTACTTGATGGTCGATATTTATATTAAGGTATAATTATACTTGATGGTCGATATTTATATTAAGGTATAATTAAATTTAAATTTGTATTGGGGAGTGTTAATATATCAGAGGTAAAGAAATTTTGAACAAGAATGGTTTCGTATTGGACAAGATTTGAATCTTAAATCTATGATTAAGAATATAAAAGTATTTACCACACCATTATAATCTAATAATTAAAGAAAAAGACACGTCGAAAGTAATATTACTAGCTATTATTATTTAAATATGTCAAGATATTTCTATGTTAATTATATGAAGACGTCGTTAAGGAAAAGGTTGAAATTTATAGTTAAAAAGATTCTAATTATAAAAAATGAAACTTACATAAATCTCACTAGTTTATGAGTTAATTACATAGATATATTTTAGTTTATATTATTATGTATCCTATCAGATTTTAGTATGTCCAGATATGTTCGGATACATGTATTTCGAAATGTATAGGGTTAAAATTAGGTGTAATTTATTCTAGATATATTGTATTTAAGTGGATTCGCATGTATCTAGCTACATAAAAAATCTCGCTCGCCTCACTCCATCACGCTCTTCACTCTCTTATGTATCTGGTATCCCAGATACATGTGGATTGCATCTTTCTACATACAAATACATGCATTTAATATGATTCACTTGTATTTGAGATATTTAATAAATCCCCCGCCTCTCTTCTTATTTTAGTGTACCTGGTAGCAAAATACATGTATTTAAGTGTATTTTTTTTATATATGATAGAAAACTGTTAATTGATGTGATACATAATATTTTAAAAATATAGTTAATAATAATATATATGATAGTAAAGTATATCTAATTATGTAGTTTTTTCATATAAAAAAAATTCGTAATGGCTTAAAACCGAAGTGTCAAAATATTTTAATGTTTTTTTTTCAATGCTTTCTAGAAACATTTACATTTGATTATTTTTATATAATCTGTAACATTAAAAAAAATAAAATGAAAGTAACATAACTTGTAATTCAAATAGTAAAACAAGATGTGACATGATTTGCAGATTTCTCATGCTTTTAATCTAATTTTTAGGATAATTAAATTTGATTAGATAAGGGATATATATGTCAAAGTATAGAACACATGTTGGAATTTAGTATCATGGCAAAATCTTGCCAAGCCCTAAAATAATGATTTTGTTTTGACCATTTTATTAGTCGTAAACACAAAATAGAAAATAGATTGGTCAATTAAGAAACATTTTTTAATTAGCAATTTCCTTTAATTCTTCTAAAGCCCATTAGTTAACAGATTTTCCTAATAATGTTATTTGTTTTTTCAATTAGAACTAGCTGTAAATTACAACTAAAAGAATAATAAAGCTTGATATTGAAATCTAACAAGTGCCAAAATTACATAATTAGCAAATATATTAAGATTGGCACCAAATCACTTTATTATTGAATTATTATATATCGAACATAACTAGTACTAACAGTTTGATTCACATAAAAATATTGAAGTAGAGAATAAGTAATAATAGAAACGAACCTTTAGATTTTTCTCGATTAAGAACAGAAAACAGTGTATATTTCCTATATAATACTTTCATAGCTAACTTTTAGGTTCACGAACTCAAAATCTGTCACGACCCAAAATGGGCCGTGAGTGACACCCACACTTAACCTCCTAGGTGGGAGAACCAACGATACAAACCCAAATAATAAATATAACAATAACGCGGAAGCTCAAATAAATACATTTTCCCCAAAACCTGAAAGTCATCACATGAAGGACATCTAAATTCTAAAACTAAGTTTGGAAATATCAACACCAAAATAAACAAATAACAAAATGTGTCTAAAAACTAAAGACACCATGCCATAACCGAGAGAATCCATCATGAGCTAGAAGGATAGATCACCCTGAAATCTTATGAACTGGAGACTGACTAGAGCTGAGGTCGAGTCGAAATTGGTGGAACACTCGCTGCACCCCACAAAATAAAACAAGAAAGATACAAGTAGGGGTCAGTACATGACAACATGTACTGAGTAGGTATCATTGGCCGACTCAAAATAGGAATCAATATGCAATAAGTAATAATGGGAAATCAACCGTAGCACTTAACAGGTAGCAACCAACAAGATCAAGATCAAGTGACAACACAATGAACAATTTCATAACCAATCAACAATATTAAGATCACATATGAGGACTCAAGCCTCCACATCACACTCTTTTGGAAAATGAGTTATTGGAGATTGTGTAGTATTAAGTCATTTTAATTTGTTTTCCTTTAATATTACTATGTTGGAACGTGACACCCGATTCAAATATACCGTGTCGGAACGTGACACCCGATCTAAATATACCGTGTCGGAAAGTGATACCCGATCCAAATATACCGTGTCGAAATGTGACACCCGATCCAAATATACCGTGTTGGAACGTGACACCCGATCCAAATATACCGTGTTGGAACGTGACACCCGATCCAAATATACCGTGTCGGAACGTGACACCCAATCCAAATATACCGTGTCGGAACGTGACACTCGATCCAAATATAATTAATTTATCATTTTTCATGATTACATTCCACTTCATTAACAATATTTCATCAAGCCTTCTTTATTCAAGACACCATTTTTGACAGGACAAGTTCAAGATTATGGATTTCATGGCCACGAGATTTCAGACCAATCACAACAACATATCAACCATCCAAACCACAATAATTAAATGCGTAGTAAACTTCACACATTACCCAATGAATTCCAATCACTATTAAGAGTCTATCTATGATATAGAATTAAAAACCATAACCTACCTCAATTGAAAAACGAAGTAAAGCAAGTCAATCCACCAATATCTTTCCTTCTTCAATGCCTCAGACCAATTTCAATCTATCAAATATATAATATTTATAAATAAACTAATCCGTAAACACCAATATTATATATGTTTAACCTAGACCCAATAACTCACCTAATTCTATAAATACGTTCCTAATCTTGATGCCACTTAACATGTCCACCCCCATATTTTCTGAATTTCAAAACTAGGGTTAAACCTCAATTAAATTAAATAATCACTTTAAAACTTGAGTCTTTCGTAACGCTTCTGAATGATCAAAATCTGTTCAAATACATAATCTTCATAAGAATACGAATTCAATGACACCCATATAGCTATATTTATTTTTGGATCAAAAATTGGGTCAAAAAGTCGGCCCGAGTCATTAAAGTTAAATCTGAAATTTTCGTTCCGATTATGTTCACTCATGATAAAATAAATTCACATGTCAAATTTCAGCTAAAACGGATCGTTATTCGACCTCCAAATCAAGATTTTATGTGAAGAACCCTAGGGTAATATTTTCTTATTTTAACATTATTTCTCCACCAATATACCCTAAAAATATGTTCATAATCACATAATAATTACCTTGACGCTTTGAAATGAAAATTTTTATTTTTCTCTTCTCCTTTATTTTTCTTTTCCCCTTTCTTTTCTTTCTTCCTCCGTATTTTTTCTTCTTCTTCTAGTTTCTGCATTTTTCTTGTCGCTGTTCTCTTAAAAAAAAAAAAAATTCTTTTTGCTCCAACTAATTATTTATAAAAATTTATAAACCCTATCCTTTTCCTTTAATAATTGGTAAAGAGTATTAATTAAATTAACACTTTAATTCACCAATTAAATTAATTATCTAAAATCACTCTTCAATTACTTAATCGTAGTTATCGAATAGTCTAAAAATTCATCTAAATATTTATGAATTGAGTCGTTTATGAACTAAAAATTCCTAATACTCAAAACGACCTAATGGGTCGTTACAAAATCACAAACAAAAACCTCGAACTTTAATTATTTTTTTCAGACATTTTTTTTTTGAAACTCTTAAAATGCTCTCTATTTTGTATGTGTTTATATAATTGTGTGTGTGGAAGGGGACGTCAGGGAGTTCTAGTTAGCTGGTGAGGTTATTTATTATATTTTCCTTTTTTAGCCTTTTTTTTCTTTTTCTTTTGATTTGTATGGAAGAAAGGTTCTCTATTGATTCATATGTATCGTATGATCTTAATTTTGTCTTCTTTTTTTGGTCTTTCTTCCTTTTTAGCAATCAAAAATTGTGGACATTCATTCGTGTATGGAAGACAATAAAAAAGATGAGGAAATAAATTCATCATTTTACTACAGATAAAATTCAAGAAATTTTAGAATGAACTAATGCACTTTCTAATTATCTCCATTGAAATTCCAATAAATTATATTCTCCATCAAATAATTTTCTAAGATCTATATTTTTTTCTACTTTGTAATTAGGGGTCTACAACTGTACATGAATCGGGTTGATTCAGATTTTTTACAAACCAAATCAAACTATTTGTGTCGAGTTATTAAATCTATAAATCAAACCAAACCAATAAAAGTCGGGTTTTTCGATATCAATTTTTCTCGGGTTTTTTGGGTTTTTCGGATTTCTCGAATTTTTCATAGTATCTAATAAAAAGTACAGAGAAGTGTTTCTTAAAAAGAGTTCTAGTATAAAATATCAACATAATTTATAAGATGAGTTTTTTTTTGTCTATTATTTAGATGTGCTTCTCAAATCCAAATCTAAATGTAAGAAAGAAAACAAAAATTATGATTTTTTTAAATTTTTTTTTATAAATTATATTTTAATAAATATTTTTATGTATAACATAATTTAAAAATAGTATATCTAAAAAAAAAAGTAGCAGTATCAAATCAAATAAGTTTAACAAGAGAGATAGATCAAAACAAAAAGAGAAATAATAATTCTCAACTTGATTAATTGGCAAACTACGACAGCTAGCATTGAATTATTTTCTTGTAGCATACTATATATATACACAGTTTTAAAATTATTTTATATGCTGATTTTAAAATATATATATTTATATGCAGAATTAATTGTTTGATTTGAAAAAAAAATATTTATTTATTATAATATTAAATGACGAAATAAATACACCAGCCGCCTACTCTATTATAGTTTGTCCAGGCAAGAAGGGGACGTATCTAGTGCATTAATTTCGAGTTCATCCGAATTGAATAATTTTAATTCAGATTCTGTATCATATGCTTAAAGTATTTATAAATTAGTATTTAAAATAAATTTTAAATTAAATAAGTAAAATTTCAAATGCAAATTTGAAAAATTCAAATGAATTTACTTCATTCCCGATCTACATATAATTTAAACTAAAACGTGACTATCACTCTGGCTCCGCCCCTGTATACATGTTAATAAGGCTGCTTCAACAAAGATGTGCCTCATTTTCATCATCAAGTTTGTTTGTCCTGGAGATTTGTTTGCTTAGACTAACATTTAGTGAAAGCGATATCAATCTATTGTCACAACTCTATTTATATACATATACGTTCAAGATTAGAATTATGAGTGCGATAGTATTTTCAATTCTTAACTCCAATTTGATGTTTATTTTACATTATTTTCAAGTAAATATTACCTAGTCTAAAGTTGATTTTGAGCCAAATTTTACATTCAATGAATGATTTCACATTTTTTCGGGTGCGGTCCTTTCTTGAATCTTGCTAATGCGGAATGCTTTGTGAAATCAAGTTACTTATGGATTGATCTGCATCGACTATTTAATGATTGTTTTCGTGTATGGGATGATAATATAGTATAAGAAAAAAATGACTATATAATAATTTGATTGATTCGGAAATATATATATATATATATAAATCAATAGTTCAAATAAAAAATCGAATCCGATATGATTAAATTTTATCAATTATAAGAGGTTTGAATTAGAGACTAAATCTCAATACAATGAAATATAGAACATAAAATTTAATTTTCAAAGAGAGTAACATATAACTTGCAAGAGCAGTTGTTATGAGAACTTTAATCTATGTTGCTCAAACCCTTATAAGAAAAATTATTGTATTTTTGTTGATTTCTCTGAAAATACATATGTTCTGGATGATCTGACACATAATTAAATATATTTTTGAAGAGTTCGAGCAGCATGGACCTTTATATACATTTATAGAACGAAGGTGTCTCCTAGTAAGAATGTCTTCATAATCTTATCTCCCATTCCATCTGCATAAGGAAACAAGTGACCACTACCTTTAAGTTCGTGATATCGAACCCAACCTAGTCGTTCTGCAACATATCGTTGCAGAATGACAGGTACAAGCCCGTCCTCGTCCCCTTGCCATATGTGAACAGAGCCTTCTTTGTTAGGGAACGGGTCCTCAAGATCCATTGGGTCGAATTCCCATGTCTTAATTCCAATTATCATGTCACGATGGATGGACTCGAACTCCCCTTGTTGTCTAATTTGTGCCTGAGGCCATGAATAAACATTTTTTCGATACTCAAACATATAAAAATATATTAAAAATATACGTTTTATACCAAAAATTAAAAAATAACAGAGTATAGAATGTACATCAAGCAATATTGATACCGCGGAAGATCATGCAAGTTTGTACACAGTTTTGAAAGTCGTGTCAGAAAGGCCACTTAACATTAGCTATTCTTTATAAACTTGTGTACTACATTATATTAGCATACAAACTTGTAACAATATGTTGATAAGATTCACACAATCAAGTACTCACCCGATATGGTTCTTGCAAGGCATCCAACCTCGATGCTAATTGTTTGTCCTGAGTTGAAAAGATATCCGGGCTGTGAGCTACAACGCTAGAAGAAGGAAAAAACTTCTGAGTGTTCCACCAATAAGTCAGCCGCGGAAGATAATGAGCAACTCGAACTGTCCATAGATCCGGGGATAGCTTATCGTAGTATGATCTTTCAGTCAAATTTGAAGGAAAACCAGGCCACCATAGGTTAGCCACGGGTGTTAGAAGCCCTGCTCCTGCCAATCTGTTACACATTTGTTAAGTGAGTTGACACAATTCACAGACAAAGTGGGGTTCGGGAAGGATAGATTGTATGCATATCTTACCCCTACCTCAACGGTAGAGAAACTCTCCGATATATTACCTATGAGGAATATATTTGAGACAGCCCCAAACAGCTTGTCCACCCATGGAAAATCCTGTTACATAGAATTTGGATCCCAATTTCAATTGATCAGCTAGCTCCTCAACGTCGAGAGCTAAGCTCTTAGGTGTTCGTTGTGGATGAGGATCACTTTCCCCATAACCAGGTCGATCAAACGAAACAATGTATATTCCCAAGCTCTCAATAACATCCTGCACCAGAACAGGAATTAGCAACGGACAAATTTTATAGTGAACTATAAACTACAGTGGCGGAATCAAGAATTTATATAAGGGGTGTCACATCTTTGGACTCCTTTGCCATTGCACTATAATTTTTTTCATCTATCAAGTTGACTCAACCAAAAAGTCATTTCCCCCCCCCCCCCCCCGCCCCCCTCTATCTGCATAATATAATTTTTCGACTAATGGGATGCAATTGAACCCCCCCTTATATATTCCTACCTAGCTTCGCCCCTGATTACAAGATTGTGAGAAAAGAGAAGGTAAAAAGGGCATTACATGAGAAAGGGTGCTGGCGAAAGCAACGTCATGCCTACAACAATCGAATCCATGGATGAAAACAATCTTGTAGTTTGCTCGGGCTATGGGAACGCCTTGCTCTTTATAAGCCAAATGCCTTCCATCGGAAAGTTTTATTCGTGGTGCAGTGATGCGAGGGCCATCCAGGGAACCACAAATTTTCGGAGGAGGTGGCGTAATTGCTTGATAAACAAATGCCAAGAAACCAATGAAGAGAATTACAACTATTTTCCCAATCATCCCTGAAATAAGAGCTAAAACTCAAGAAACCATGGCAGAACAACACGAAATCGACTCAATTCCAGGACCTTAACAATGTGACATCTAAAGACAAATCGCACATCGACAACACACGAGAGACATGCTATAAGGAAACAAGCCCTAGACCTTAGTGACGTATTTTATAGGTGAACGAGCCTTGGTCTAAAGCAGACAATATCACAACTTATGTCTAACTAATTCGAAAAATACAAACTTTGTACATCATTTTAAAGCCAAAACACATTACCAAATCATCAAAAACATCTAAATCCTCTAGCTATTATATATTCTACATGTATCAAAAGTGCATTATAATGGAATTTATTGGAAGTATTCCAAAGGTTGATGATTAGCTTCATTTCTGGAGATTGGAAGAAAAATGACTGAAAATATACACATGGAGACGGATCCAGAACTTAAATTGCATGTTATATTTTTATATTTTTAAGTTCAAACAAAATAAATCATGATTTAGAATCTTTAAACTAAAAATTTTGGTTTCACCTCTAAGCTCAGAGGATATCTCATTACTTATCTCATCAAAAAGCCAAAATTAGAATTAAAAATTACAACTTTAATTTCCACAAATTAATGATAAGTAATACTATCAATTTTCAGTTTCACTTTCTTTAATATATAACCACAATTTAAACATTTAGTAAAGAAAACAGAGAAAAGAGGAAAGAACCTGAAGAACAATAGAAATCTGCTATCTCCCTATGAATGATTTTTTGAGATGAAACAATAATTGGTGATATTATTGGTAATCCTTTTTAATTTTTTTTAATACCCTATAAAATAACAAGATTGGGACAGCCTATAAAAGACAAAATTAGGTAGAACTTTGGTTTGTTTTTTTGTTATAGGGACAAGGAAACTCTAACACACCTGAAGTGGTGTTCGGCAGAATTCAGTAATTTTGATTCAAATTCTATATATTTATAGAGATGTAGCTATAATGCAAGTTGCATTTCGACTTAAACTATGTTTTTGTGTTAAGGAATTCATTTAATACATATAAATAATATATTCAGAACATAGTAAGCGAAACAAATTGTGGTGTAGAACTTGTATAGTAAAAATCTTGGCTTTATCTGTGTATTGGTTGAGAATTCCACTGAATATATACATATAATGAATTTCAGAATTCATACAAGTTCAAATCTTAGATCTGTCACACGAAATCACTTACCCAAATAATAAAAAATATACAAGTTCTTTAAAAGATAAACAAACTTATAAATTATTACAATCGTGGAGTAAAATAGAAACAAGATTGCACAAAAATAATTGAAGAAGAGCAAAGAATTCACCCAAAAACAAACTATTGTTCACGACTCCAAAATTGAAGTACAGACCATAAAATTCAATCTCCACCGTCCAAATCCAAAAACTAGATTTTGAGGTGTCTGAAATTACATATGACTATGTTCTGATAAAATGATTGAATCCAACCGTATATGACTGAAGTTACGTTCATGCAAATGTAGTCATATGAAACTTCAAATATTTGTCTTTGTCAAGCCTAACCGCATGTCTAAAGTTATTTAAATGCGGATAGACTTGCAAATTTTAATGCACTTAAATGATGGTTTCAAAATCAGGTATTCATTCACTTGGGCTGGTGAAAGTCCTTCCTTCATGAAATCAAGTTGGGCTGGCCCGTGTTAATGAAGCCCAAAGAATTGTTGCATTTTTTTTGTTTTTTGTTTTTTTATAAATTTGAAAAGATTTCATAATTTGTAAAAGCTATAAAACTTCCTCTAACTCTTATATAATTATACCAAATGGGAAAATCATAGCTCATAAATATGGTATCGAAATATCCTAAGACACCACATTAATATGTTGTGTATCAACATGTTTTTTTCATAAATAAATGTTTGTGATTACATATTATTACAAACTTTCAAATACATGTAATTTTATAAATATTCAAAAGACCAATGAGTTAACAATAGTAGTAGCTATTTATTTTAGTATAATTCTCTCATATGGTACAAACAATCTCTTCATGTTGACTATGATTTTTTTTTAAAAAATAAAAATAAAAATGGTGAGTCTTTTTTTGTAAAATATAAACTTATAAATAAAAGTTTAGATTTAAAAAAAAATAAAAATACAAACTTGAAACTAATCAAATCTTATATTTTATCTGAATATGGAATTTGAAATCAAAATTTAAAATTGAAGTTGAAATTTTATTCAAATATCATAAAACAAACACTGATTTCAAATCAAAATTTAAATTTGAGCTCAAAAATTTGACTGAGTTTTGTTTCTCTAAATTAGACATCTCCATAAATTAATGGGAAAAAAAGGATTTTTTTTAAAATATAATTAAAATCCAGAATTATTGCATGAAACTTTGACTTAATGTAAAGTCACCTCAATTTGCCAAATGGACTTGTTGATTCTAATTCAATTCATTTAAATAAGGTGCTATACATTTTCTTGTCAATTTCAAATCAATAATAATCACTAATATTCGAAACAAACTAAAAATGTATTTGTTTCAAAATTCTGAATTAATATTCATGCAATTGATGAACTCTTTTCATGAAATTAAGTCAAAAAATAATGTGTTGGGGATATTCGAAGATATTAATTTTGACGCTTCCATTTAAGGTGTGTTTGCTTTTAAAATTTATGTACACAAGTTAGATAACTTTAGTTATACTGAACGTATTTGAAGACTCAGTTTTTCAGAAGAAGAAGAAGAAGAGGAGGAGGAGGATCAGCTGAATCCTTTTTTCATTGGGCTAAAATAATGCCCTAACTCCTTTACACTGTACATGCTATGTATATATAGCTTTGATTAACATCTAACTAACTTTGTTTTTCTAACTAATTGTTAGTTAGTTAGTTCTAACTAATAGTTGGTAAAAGACTAAACTACCCTTGCTTCTAACTTCTTATTCTAACCTTTTTAATCATCTTCTTATATCACAACACTCCCCTTCAAGTTAGGAGGTGTAAAGATATTCAAAACTCCTAGCTTGGATAGAAGATGTTCATGTTGAACTCTAGATAGTCCTTTGGTTAGTATATCTGCAGGTTGTTCTTGAGTTGGTAGATAGTTTACTTTGATCAAACCTTGTTGTAACCTTTCTCTAATGAAGTGACAATCTATTTCTATATGCTTTGTTCTTTCGTGGTATATTGGATTTGCTACAATCTGAATTGCAGCTTTGCTATCACTATACATTTGTACTGGCAACTCAACTCCAGCCTCCACTTCATTCAACATTCCAAGTAGCCATACTAACTTTGACACAGTAGAAGCCATGCTTCTATACTCAGCTTCAGTTGAACTCCTTGATACTGTGGTCTGATTCTTGGGTTTTCATGATATCAAAGACTTTTCAATCTTGATCATGTAGCCTGTGACAGACTTTCTGGTGAGTGGGCAAGTAGCCCAATTTGCATCACAAAATGCAGTGACTTGGCTGTCTGAGTGGCTAAACAGTAGTATGCCTTGTCCAGGTTGCCTCTTTAAGTACCTGACTACTCTTAGTGCAGCCTCCACGTGAGATTTTTTTGGCTGATTTAGAAACTGACTTAATGTCTGAGTACTGAATGATATGTCTGGTCTTGTCATATTGAGATACAATAGCTTACCTATGAGTTTTTGATATACTGCTTGGTCTCTCAGAGGATTATCTGACTCTTCTTGCTTCTTATTCACATGGTTATCATACTACCTTGATGTGAGTTTGATGTTGACATCTATAGGTGTTCCTGCTGGCTTAGCTGCTGTCATCCCTACCTCTGCTATAAGTTCAAGAGTATACTTCGTTTGATGCATAAGTATCCCTTCTATGGATCCTGTAAATTCAATTCCCAAGAAATATTTGAGCCCCCCTAAGTCCTTCATCTTGAAGGCTCTTTGTAAGGTCTTCTTTGTTTCTTCTATCAGCTTCAAGCTGCTGCTAGTTATTAACATATCATCTACATACACAAGTACAATTGCAATTCCTTCTGCTGATTTGTTAATGAACAAGGAGTAATCATATTGACTTTGTTTAAACTTAAGGGAAATGAAAGCTTCAGTAAGTTTGTGATTCCATTGTCTTGGAGCTTGCTTAAGTCCATATAGAGACTTTGTCAGTCTACACACCTTCTTCCCTTGACTGACAAACCCTTGAGGAAGTTGCATATAGATTTCATCCTCTAAATCTCCATGAAGAAAGGCATTGAAGACATCCATTTGATGGATGTGCCACTGCTTGGAGGCTGCAATGGATAGAATAGTCCTCACTGTGACCATCTTCACAACAGGAGAAAAGGTCTCTTTGTAATCAATTCATTCTTGCTGACTATAGCCCTTTGCAACTAACTTGGAACCTTTCTATTTCTCCTGTGGACTTATATTTAACCTTATAAATCCACCTGCAACCAATAAGCTTCTTGCCTGTAAGTAAGGTAGTAATCTTCCAGGTATGATTGCTCTCTAATGCCTGGATCTCTGCTTGCATAGTATCAACCCATCTTGGATCCTTGATAGCTTTTGCATAACTGATAGGTTCTGTCACAGTAGAGATAGATGCAATGTAGCACTGATAAAAGGGTGATAAATAAGAGTAGGTCACATAGTTAGACAAGGGATAAGGAACATCTTTGGTTGCATTTAAGGAAATAAAATCTTTCAGCCAAAGAGGAGGCTGTTTAGATCTTGTAGACTTTCTAGTGACCTGTGGAACCACTGGAGTTTGTGACACCTTAGAGCCACTTGCATTAGAATGAACCTGCACCTCAGATAGATCAAGATTTACTTTAGGTTACTCACCACCTGTATCAAAACATGTTGTATCTACCCCTTCTGATATAACAGCTTGGTCAGTACTTGGTGATACCACATGAGCCATTTGAAGGAAATCTTGAGCAGCTACTGCTGACTCTTGCAGGGTATCTACAAATATCTGCTGATGAACAGAACTATCATCTTTGGCAAATGGAAAGATATCCTCCCTAAAGATAACATCCCTACTGATAAAGAAGGACCTGTTGAGTAAATCAAATAAAATGTATCCTTTATGCACTTCAGAATATCCCATGTAAAAGTTGACTTTGATCTAGACATGAGTTTATCATGTTCAGTAAGATTCTTTGCAAAAGACAAGCATCCAATTGTCCTCAAATGAGATAACATTGGTTTGATACCATATAATTTTTCATAAGGAGTTTGAAACTCAAACATACTACTAGGAAGTCTGTTAATAAGATAAGCTGCTGCCAGGACACAGTGACCCCAAAACTTTATAGGTATTTTAGCTTAAAACCTTAAAGCTCTTGTGACTTTTAGCAAATGTCTATGTTTTCTCTCAGCAACACCATTTTGTTGAGGAGTGTAAGGACAAGATTTTTGATGTATGATACCTATTTCTTTAAACAAACTATCACAAACTAAATTAACAAATTCTGTACCATTATCAGATCTTAGAACCATGACTACTTTGCCAAACTGATTCTTCATATACTACAGGAATATTGGAAGAGACACACAAACATCTGACTTTTGTTTCAGTAAAAATAATCAGGTCATTCTTGAAAAGTCATCAACTATTGTAAGAAAGTATTTGTTACCATCAAAGGTAGGTGTATTATAAGGTCCCCAAAAATTAACATGTAACAAGTCAAAGCAGTTTCTACTTTTGATGCTACTAGAAGGAAAAACAGATCTGGTTTACTTTGCAATTGGATAAACTAAACACTTAGACACCTGACACATAGTGTATTTATTCATAGTAAACATCTTAGCAAGTACTGCTGAAGATACATGTCCAAGCCTTTGATGCCATAACTCCATGTCTGTGACTGAGTCCTTGACTTTGGAATGAACTGTATCAACAGCAATGGCAGACTCCTTAGTATTACTATCATTGCTTTGAGTTAATTGTCTCTACAGCAGATATAGGCCTCCTTCTTTTTTACCAATTTTCTTCACCTTCATAGTGTAAATCTCTTGAAAAACACAAAAATTAGGGAAAAAGGAGACTGAGCATCCAAATTTCTTTGTTATTTTGCTGACATACATAAGATTATACTTGAACTCTGGTATGTGGAACACATTAGTAATGACACTTCTAGCTGATAGACTACAAGAACCAATATGTGTTACTTGTGTGGTAACCCCATTTGGTAAACATACATCCTTAGGAATATCAAGCTTTAACATAGATTCCTGTTGTAACATATCCAAATTAGAAACCATATGGTTTGTTGTACCTGTATCTACAATCCATACATCATTATTTTCAGTGACAAACAATGCCTTACCTGCAATATTTGCCTTATTGCAATCAGATGTAGTAACTCTTGATCTTGATTGTTGACTCATTATTTTAAGGATGTGGTCATACTGATATTTTGTGAATGTACAGCCCTAAAGTAATTGTTTGACATCTTTTTCAGCTTGATTTATAGTATTATTAGATGTGGAAGCTTCAACTGGGATTGGATCTGTGTTGTGCTGTGATGTGATGTTCCTTCCCCATACTGATTCATCATTTACATTGGTGTTCAAACCATAAGAAAAATGAGCCTGAACTGGTTGCTGAGGTTGACTAGGCAAGCTAGAAGTATCAAAATAAGCAGTATTTGCACTTTGTATCTTTTTCTTGGACTTAAAGTCTGGTGGATAACCAACAACCTTATAACAGAATTCTTTGGTATGACCTCTACATGTACAGAAATCACAGATTAAGAGTGTATTTTTCTTAAACCTTTGACTAGCACCTGAACCACTACCACCTTTAGAATACATAGCAGCTGACTCCAAGATAGAAGAATTTAGACCCAAATTACAAATGCCTGCACCAACAGATTTTTGACTCTCATCTCCTACTATCATAACATATGCCTGATTGATAGTTGGTAGTGGATCTATCATGAGAATCTGACTCCTAGCTTGGTGATACGAATTATTTAGTCCCATTAAAAACTAATATAGCTTTTGTCTGTTCATGTGAGCTACAAATCCTCTGAATTTCTCACAGTTACAACAAGGTGAGGGCACTAAAACTTCAAACTCATCCCACAAGACTTTTAGCTTTGTGTAGTATACATACACAGAAATAGTCTCTTGCTATAGAGTGGCAATTTCTTTGTGTAAACTATAAGTCCGTGATCCATCTACTCTATCAAATCTCTCTTGTAGATCAGTCCACACATTCAAAGCACTCAAAGCAAATGCAATTTCACTAAGTAGGCTCTTTGAAACTGAATTCATTAGCCATGACAAAACAATAACATTCACTTTTTCCCATTGACCCCACAATTCTTCACTATACATTTCTTTCCTGCATGTTCCATCCACTAACCCTAATTTATTTCTTTCTAACAAAGCTAGTTCGATTGACCGATTCTATAAGATGTAGTTTTCCACACCATGCAGCTGAAATGATATAATGCTAATTCCACTTACATCTGTAAGGCTAAGTAATAGAGGATGATTATAGGCAATACTTTGCTATTGCTACTCGCAAAGCTTGCAGAAATAGGTATACCAACTCATTGAACATTGAAGTGGTTCTGATTAAGATTCTGAGCTGAATCAGGTGCTGTTGCTTCACCTACCATTTATTCAAGCTTCTTTTGAAATTTTGTTGCGGAAGTAACTGTTGATTGCGGATTTTAGCTCAATGGAGCTTAGATCTACAGAATAATCTCAAAAATTTGATGAATCTGTGAATCTGACTTCGATTCTTTGACTCAAACAAGAAATGACTTCTCACAGTAATCACTGTGATGAACGCTCTAATACCATGAACGTATTTGAAGAATCAGTTTTTCAGAGAAAGAAATAGAAGAAGAAGAAGAAGAGGAAGAAGAGGAAGAAGAGGAGGATCAGCTGAATCCTTTTTTCATTGGGCTAAAATGCCCCAACTCCTTTACAGTGTACATGCTATGTATATATAGCTGTGATTAACATCTAACTAACTTTGTTTTTTTAATTAATTGTTAGTTAGTTAGTTCTAACTAATAGTTGGTAAAAGACTAAACTACCCCTGTTTCTAACTTCTTATTCTAACCTTCTTAATCATCTTCTTATATCACAACATATACTATGTTTGAAATTAATTTTGACAAAATCTAACTCAGACGTAATGTCTGAAATTTCATATGATTGAAATTTAGGTATAAATGATTGAATTTCAGTTATATATATCTACACTTCAACTATATATAATTGAAGTTTAGTCTTTTTTACTTGACTTCATCCATTTCTGTCTGAAATTCATGTATTATATATATGGCAAAAATTCAAGCAACAATGACCGAAATTCAACCATATATGTTTGGAGTTCAGGCAAAAATGATTGAAGTCCAACTATTGATTTTGCTTGTGAACTTCATTCAGAAATGCATGAACTTCACTCTTATGTAACTCTACTCGTATGAAGTTTTCTTTTTCCAAGCAAAACTTCAAACACGACATGTCCAAAGTCGATATATGTGCAAACGTTTTAAAAATATATATAAATATTGGTTCTATTATTCTATTCTTTTTTTGGTTAGGCATCCATCTTCCAAGTTCCATCAACACTCTTCAGGTGGTTGATGAATGGTAGGATTAACATATGTATGGAGTCTTTTCTTTCTAGAAGAATAAAGGTGTACAAATAATGGGGTGCTGCCTACCTTTTTTCTTAAAACCTTAAAGCACATAAATGCCTATTTTTTAGATGGTTTTAAGGATGTGTTTGGTAGGGAAGAAAATATTTTTCCGAAAATGTATTTCAATTTTTTTTTATGTTTGATTGGTCAAAATATTTTAAAGAATATTTTTCTTTAGAAAATAAGTTACTTAAAAATCAAGAAAATGACTTTCTATTCATAAAAGTAGTAAAGCAAATTCCATTAATGATATTCTATGTTGATTGTCTTCCCAGACCCCCAACTCCCGCCCTGCCCCCCCTCCCATCCATCCCACCGTCACCAATCACCACCATAGTTTGGAATACATTTTTGTTTATTTACTAAACACCAAAAAATAACTAAGAAAACTACATAATTTTGGAGATCATTTTCCCCGATACCAAACACACAATAATTTTTTTTTTTGATTTCTATCGGTGCGTAATGCCTATATTGGAGCTTGACAAAATTCAAATTTATGCATTACATGGCCTATTCTGGAGACGACGCTTCTAGCTAAATTTTTTTCGTTTTCAGAATTTTAAACACGAAATCTCTTATTAAGGATAGAGGAATCCCAATCATCCTAAAAAAAAAAATTGTTCTAGGATGAAAGAATATAATAAAGAGGCCATTATAATGCTGGTGGTTTTAGTTAATTATATGTTGTTTGAATTAGTGCAATGACATGAGTGTTGACTAGGATATTTAACAGTGTACTTTGATTTCTAATTAAGGTAATACCACTTCCTAAGCTAGTTTCCAAAACAGGAATTATGGGCAAATCATCTTTACATTTTGAAATGACTTGTCAGTCCTTTTATGTTAAATTTATATATTTTATTATATATGGTGGAGTTCCCTTTATACTCTGAAGTGTGCCCATACTTTGATGATCAAGAATCTTAAAAAGAATTACTCTTTTCCAAATTAATCACAATCTTAAGTTTTCTAATGTAATTTAATTTGGGAAAGGTTCTCTATTAATAAGACAAGTCTCATTACTCTAATTAAAAAAGCAAGTGATTCCTTTTAGCTGTACTAATTGAATGCTTTTAAGCAGAAACCCTACCTTCGGATCGTGTGGTGGAATGAATATGATCTCTTTTTATTCTTAATTAAATGTTTCGTGTTCGAACTCAATGGATGAAGGAGCTAGCTTCTCCTTTATTGGATCTTATGCGACACAAATTTAAATTTATGAGATTTAATAATGCAGGTATTAGACAACAAATAATTTTTTTTAAAAAATATATATAGAAATCCTAGCTTGAAGTGTTATTAAATCATATTAATTAATTATTTTTTATTTTAATTTATGTGAATTTATTTGATTAGACACAATTTTTTAATTAAAAAAATAGGGTTAAGTAAACTAAATCAGAAGTAGTGTTTAAAACAAAATTTTAGTTTAATGTGACATCTTGAATAGTTGGGACCAATGCCAAAAACTAATTTAAGGAATTTCATCTGACAATTATATATGGGAAGGAAAAAAAAGGTATTGATTAATTTATTATTTTTAAGCTGTACAACAAATCAAGAATCAATTCCTAGAATCCCATTCAGGTGTTAAAGAATACTGACATGAAATAATAATAATAATAATAATTTTATTGAAAATTTAAACACTCCAACTTTGATAATGTAAATCTCAATCAATCTCATTGTGTCTCGTGGACATTGAGCGCTTACCTGACATATATATATATATATATATATATATATTAAACATCACCATTTGCTTTCTTTGAGATAATAGATAGAAGAGATGTGGATGGAGTTTTATAGAGTACTTTGGATGTGTCAAGGATTTATTACATCCAAAACTTTTTAAGGAACGTAAGTTTGCTTGGTACATACAATTGTCAAAGTTGTAAGTTATTTGGTACATGTGCCCCACTTATAGAGTGGAAAGTACACAAAATAATTTGGCATAAAAAGAATGAAAAAGATTCAGTAATGAGATTGTTCAAGAAAAAGTTCAACATTAGTACATTAGTCATTTCATTAAAGTTATTTGATTTGACACAGTATTTAATTAAACATCTTCACATAAAATGAAATAAAGAGTTCTACGGGATGGTCTTAATAGTTATTATAGAGCTTAAAAATACACATATCATGTGAACTTGTACTTTATTTTATATTAAATATCTTCTCTCCTTTTTGATGGGTACTTTTTCACAATTCAAATCCATGAAACATATATATTGTCTGTTTTGATTCAATAGACCTTATAAATTCATTTTTTGGGCTACGATAAAATTAGAAGCTACTTTTTAAAGAATAATTTCATGAGATAATAATACATTATGTAGACTGACTCCATACAACATGAACTACTGGTTCACAATAACATAATTATATTATTTTCACACACACAAAGAATTTTGTAATATCTTTTGAAGTTTCCTAAGGTCCCATATTTTTATGCCTTCTTTTATTTATTCTCCTATACTATGATGGCTATTACTTAGTGTACACATATATATATAGGTGGCCCTCTAATCTATTTGTCCAATACAACTAAGTCTTTCTTCACAACATAATCTTTGATCTTTTTTTCTTTTTTCTTTTATTAATATGGCAAGAAGTTTAGAGCCTCTAATTGTTGGGGGAGTAATTGGTGATGTTCTTGATTCATTCAATCCAACAATAAAAATGTCAATCACTTTTAACAACAAATTAGTTTGCAATGGCCATGAATTTTTCCCTTCTGCTATTTCTTCTAGACCTAAAGTTGAAGTTCAAGGAGGAGATTTGAGAACTTTCTTCACACTGGTACTACTATTAATTTTTATATACACTTTTACTTGAATCGAAGATCTATCCAAAACAGTCTGATCACTACTTTCACAAGATAGGGGATAAGACTGTTGGTTGAGTACACACCATTCTCCCCAGACTCCAATTGTCGGATTAGGTTTTTTATTGTTGTTGTTTAAGTTATATACACTAGCAGTATAAACTAATATTACACAATCAGGCTATATATGTTACTCGAATTTTTCAGAAATATTGTCGTACCCGTGTTAGATCCTCTAAAGACGCACTACTTTTGGAGGATGTGGATAGTATTCGTCGACATTTTTGAAGAGTCCAAATAACATAGCTATCAAATCATTTTTACCTGTTATAATAGATAACTCGTATTATTTTTGAGATTATGAACTCACTTTTTATAGTCTTATCTGTAGATATTGATTGTTGATATGATAATGTAATTTTTTTTCTTATACTAATGATGATATGTATAACTTAATAAACTCTTTTAATATGCAAAACAATTATCATTTTTTTTTTTGGTTATGTAGGTCATGACAGATCCTGATGTTCCTGGCCCTAGTGATCCTTATCTGAGAGAGCATCTACACTGGTATACCCTAAATTAACCCAATGATGAAATAGAAAATGAGACGAATTTAACTTATATACGCTGATAGTATATAATTCTTTATCATCGGTGGGTATTAGTTAAACTCAAATTAAAAACATTTTAACCTATATATTATATACACAGAAAAATTACATGACAAATCTACTGCTAGGTTTTGGGGGTATATAAGATGGAAAGTTAGCAAAATAATACTTCATCTGTTTCAAAATAAGTGTTATTTTAGCTTATTTTATGCCCATTCAAAAAAATAATAAATACAAAATATAGTTACTAAGTTACCCCAATTTAGTAGACGTTTTTTTTTCCTGAGAATTTAGCACTTTTAAGAAAAAATGATTCTTTAATATAATGATATAGTTGAAAACAATTACTATTTTTATCTTAAATTTTTAAAACAATATTTGTTTTGGAATTTTTTCCTTGTCTAAAGTGACAGTTATTTCAAGAGGGAAGAAGTAGAATCTAACAATACTAAGTATTATCATGATGGTTCCTTAAAGATATACCATTACTATTAAAAATAAATAAATAGGATTATGTCAACTACGAGCAATTTAACGATGAAATTCATTGCTAACTCTAACAAAAGAAAATTGACAGTGTTTTACTGATTATTTTTACAGGATGGTAACTGACATTCCAGGTATAACTGATGCTACTTTTGGTAAGTTCAGTGTCTTTTGCAAGATCACAACCATGATATGGCAAGAAAATAAAATAAGATGTTTTTTTTTATCATATATTATATAATGGTGAATATGATAAGTTGAACATGAAGTTCACAAGATGAGTGTTATAGAAAATGCAGATGCTAAAGATGATTATAAAATAAATTAAAGATTATACAAGATTAAGGGTATGTTTGATACGAGGCAAAATAACTTTTAGAAAAATGTTTTTCATGAAAAAATCATTTTCAGATAATTGATATGATAGAAGTCATTATTCTAAAAAAAAAAGGAAGACAATTTAAAATAGATACAATAAATTAATAAGTTTAAAACAAATATAGCCATGTTTTATTTATATAAGAAATAGCCAAAATTATAAAAAAATATACAGTGACTATACAATATAGTTTGTCAAAAGTTATAGAAAGTATACACTGATTATACAATATAGATTACTTATACATGAGCTATACACTGAATATACATTATGATACACTCTATACATGAATATATGCCAAATATACATGAATATGACCATTTTTTTGGTAATTAAAATGACCGAATGACCATTTACTATAATTATCCCAAAATCAATTCCTTTCAAAAGATGAAATAACTTCTATGGTCTACAGAATTAATTATTCCAACGATATTATAACTAATTTCTACTACTCAAAAATGTCATCGAAACATGCTGATAGTGTTATTAATTTTTAATTTAATGTAATTATTTTTTGGAAAATATTTTTTACTCTCTTATCTAACACAAGAAAATATTTTCTTGAAACACGAAAGATCAAACACATCTTAAAAGTGATAATGTTTGGTAAAAAGTATAAGTAGTATATATATATACAAGATAATAAAATGACAGATTGCTTGAGATGATTTGTGGTCTTGTATCTTTAGACACATCATTCCATAAATGTTGTGAGTAAAGGTATTAATAGAGGAGGAAGTAAATCTAAAATTACATAAAAGAAAATTGTCTTCAAAAGACTATAAACTCTAGAAATGAAAAGAAATAACAAAAAATAAAGATCTATATTGGCGATACCAATTAGGTTTTAGTCATGTAAATATTTTACTTTAGTTCTAATATTAATTACTAATAGTCTATTAATCTTGTAATAGCTGATAGATTTTTTCTTTTACTTGATGAAAACAGGAAGAGAATTGGTGAGCTATGAGATCCCAAGGCCAAATATTGGGATTCATAGGTTTGTGTTTGTTCTCTTCAAGCAGAAAAGCAGAAGTTCAGTTAGTCAACCAATTTCGAGGGATCATTTCAATACTCGAAATTTTGCCTATGAAAATGATCTTGACCAACCTGTTGCTGCTGTCTTCTTCAATGCACAACGTGAAACCGCCGCACGAAGACGTTAAATAAATACTGATATTCTGTCAGTCATTTTTCTTAGAACTATCTGATTCGAGTTAAATTTCTTAGTAGTGTCTGATTAAGTCATAATTCAAAAAAAAAGTTTTTGTTTTTTGTTTTTTGGTCATGAAATTCTGTATTTGATGTCCTTGAGTGTTGTCCTGTATTTCAATATTTCTCTGATCAGAAAGTTTTTGCTTTATATTGGCCTCTTACATATGAATCTCAATTCATATGGTATATTTTTTCTTATTATTAGCCTGTTTGGATTGACTTAAAAATAAGCAGCTTATAAGTTGAAAACTGTTTATAAGTTAAAAAAAAAAGTAGGTGCAGACCAACTTTTTTTTTGACTTATAAACTGTTTTCAACTTATAAACTGCTTAAAATACGTTCATCCAAATTAATCCAACTATTTATTGGGGCTTATTTATAAGCACAAAATGACTTTAAGTTGACCATCCAAACACTCAAAAAAAAACTGAAAACAACTTATAAGCCAATTCAAACGGCCTCTATGTGTCAAAAATAATGACATTTTTAATCTATATATTTAGAAATTTAATATTAATATTTTTAATTAAGCCTTAATGAAATAATTTATGACTACAACAATATCTATGACATGTTTGGTTTAAAAGCCTATATTCTTTCTTAAATTATGAATGAATTTTTCAATTTTTTCAATCTTTGGTTGGAATTTTATCTTGAAAAAGATTTTCTCTTTGGAAACGTGAGGTTCTAATAAGGAAAATAACTTCTATGCTGAGAAAAAAAGAAAAGACAAGATTCATGAATGACATTTCCTTCTCCATTGTATCGATCCTTACGTACAATACTTACAACCCGACTGTCACGATTCGAGCCTAGGGTCTAGATGTGACACGGCGAATGAGACATCCGGAGGTACCTCACCCAAGCCTCTTAGCATTCATTAAGCATTTCATTGGTAATGGTAAACAATAATAAACGGAAATAAAAACATTTTCCATTTGTGTCCAAACACACCTCTACTAATAGACTTGGCGGGGGCTAAGACATATCCCTAGCTCACCCTCATAATAAGTGTCAAGAAATACCTTAATAAAAGTCTTACTATTCTACATAACATAAGCTTAGAATAAAAAGGATGTTGTTCCCGAAACATGGGAACTCACCACAAGCAATCTTCAAACTAATTGGAGTTAGCCACGTGGAGGAGATCGAGGAGCGACGTCGGTTCCTACATGGTGATATCATGTAGGCAAAAGTATGCGTTAGTACTTTGAATGTACTAAGTATGTGAGTATGCTATGAAATGAAGAACATAAGAGAGACAGGAGTAAGCAATATGCATAAGTGAATGCATGCATTAGACATCATCATATGAAATTTTAAAATATTCATTTTGTGGGAAAGTGATCATAACCGACATTTAAGACCATGCGAGCTATTACATAGAATTCAACATAAGCCCCTACGTTGGAACGGGGAGACTACTTGCCAGGTAGAACTCCATTCAGTTTACATTTAATTATTTAACATTTGGTGGCTACAAAGGCCTAGCCGACAAAGGCTCCTATGGTGGCACATAGTTAATGCAACATGAGACTTTACTTAAGGACCCCTTAGGTCGAGTCCCTATCTACATGCTACATTCGGTGTTAGGTCAAATCCCATGGAATAACATTTAAATATCATAATAACATAAGCATCGTATAACTTTAGATATCAAATCATTATCGGTGGAATAGCTCATTAAAACCTTTGGTTTATAATATCATCATGACTACCATTCCCTATTTACCATTCTACTAATGAACCTTGATTTAAAAGAAAATTAGGTCTACAATTAGTGATGACATTCCGGATACCATGCTAATCGGACCTTCCATTTTGGGAAAATGTTCAAAAGCATTGACGGCCTATAAGGAGGTCAAACATGTCGTATCATAACCTTAAACATTTCATTTGATTCAATGTGAGAATTTTCCTTTCACATTGAAACCTTACTTTGGCTAAGAAGCCCTTTCATCGATCAAGCATTCAATCATTTCACAAGACTCCCTTAAACATAGGCATTTGCTTCATAAACTTTCATTTGGAGTCAAACTTTCAATTCAACTTCATTTCAACATAAGAAGACTAGGTGGGTTCATTTCATATAACTTTCAAATAAATTTAAAGAATACTAGTATGCATGAGAGTGATATGAATGCATCAAATCCAATATCTTTAAAACAACCCACCATATACACTTTAAAACTACCTTTCAAACCTTCATATAAGTGCCTTGATAAACCATCCATTCCATGTAAATAAGAATCATCATAAGTCAATATAGGTAATAAACTTCAAACATTCAAGAATCTATACATTTGAAATCGTAGTATGAAAATCCCTAAAATTTCTCATCACTTGAAATTAAGAGTCAATACACATATATATCAATAGGAGTAAATAAAATTAAATATACCATAATCTATGCATTTGGAACCATTATGTAAGATAACATAATATTTCATCATTTAAAATTAAAATACTAGATTGAGAAAACTTTTGGGCTCCATGGATGGAAGAACCCATTGATGAGAACCCACATACCTTAGGGAGGAACTTGAAGAAGAATTGAAGAAGTCTTGGTGTTAGGTTTTCAAAGGGAAGGTTGAATCCTTGAGTTTGATAGAAAAATTGGAGAGGATGATTTAAGAGAGAAGAGGATGAAGTTTAGGATTCTTTGTAGAGGTGAAAGACTGAAAATAATGAGCCTAAAACATCCTATGTTAGTGTATATATGTTTACGAAAAATACCCAAACTACCCTTTATAAAGAATCTAGAAACTGGGCAAAAATCCTACTGCCGCTATAGTGGCGCGTCGCGCCACTGCAGCGCCAAGCCAAAATAGGTTTAAAACTCTGCATATCTAATAGTGGCGCATCGCGCCAAGGACCAAACTACTGAGGCTGTTTTCTGGCGCTATAGTGGCGCGTCGCGCCACTAGAGCGCCAAGCCTGAAATTCCTGCAGTGGTCGCCAGGCCTAAAATTCCTGCAGTACTAGTCTGTAGTAAAATGGCCATAACTTTTGACTCCGTACTCCAAAAATTTCAATCTTGTGGCATTGAAAATAAGACTCAAAAACCTTTAATTTGGTAGGTCATGGGCCACCCAGTTAGTTATATTCAAAGAGATATGGTCGATTGAAGTTGACCCTTATACGAACTCATTCGGAAACTTAGCCGAGACTAATTCTTTGGACTCGACTTGGTTTTAGGGATCCCTTATGACCCTAAATCACATATAATATCCTTGAATTACTTAGGAATTGATCATAACTCATGAATGCACTTTAAAGTCATCGAGTACGATCCTATACGTACATGAAAAAAAAGATGCTACGGGTCTTGGCGTAGAAATTTTTGGGGTGTTACACCGACCCACCCCCACTTGATTGTATTTGGTTAAAATACATTATTATATAGTAGATACATTTGTGTGTCCGCTCACTTCGGGAATAGCGGACAGAAAGAGAAGGCCTTTGTCCTATGTGCTTTTTCCTCTTCCTAGGAATGAAGAATTTTCTAAAATAAAAAGATTCCTCACTTGTTTTTTACTTTCTTTTTTACGAAAAAAATTGCGGACGCTAGTTCTCATCCATTGTTCTCTCTTAATGTCCGATCTTCAAAATCCTGTCTTTGAGAAAGTCCCCCCGACTTGTCAAACTACAATCCATTATATACTATAATCAAATCTTTGTGTAACAACGTCATTTGCTTAAATATTTCTTTTGGTTGTTATAGCGAAATGATGTTATACAAAACATATATAACATAATATGAAAGTTGAATCCTAATAAAATTAGACCGTTATATATTATAGAAAATGACTATTGTAAAGACGTTTGACTGTATATAAGCACAGTAGATGACATTTAAAATGCTAAGAATTTGTTAATTTTTACTCATGCTTTCTACCATTCATCTGGTTGGATCCTTTAATTTGTGTCGAGTTCCATCGAAAATAATTTTTATATCTGATAAATATAATGGTAAGGTGTATATTCTACGAATCTCAGACTTTACTTGTAATATTATGTTGAATATGTTATTATTGTTAACAGTCAATTTACCAACTACATGGCATGTTTATTTGTGGACAAAATTTGAATCTTGAAAACCCTAAAAGACATCAACAAAAAGTTCATAAAAGGGATAACCAGTGAAAAATTCTGAGTGATCCACTGGCTGACTTTGATCATGGCCCAATGTTATCACCCAAATCAAAGAGACAATTTCAAATATATATAATAAACTAATTAGTTTATAATAAATATAGTCATATTTTATTTACATAAATAATAGCCAAAATCATAGGAAATATACAGTGACTATACACTGACTATACAATATAAATTACTTATACATGAGATATACACTGAATATATTTTATGATACACTCAAAAATTGAATATAGCTTGACTATATATAAAATATACACTAACAAATGACCTTTTTTGATAATTACTTAGGCTGAATGGCCATTAGGTGTAATTTACCCCAAATCGAAAGGGCTTTTAGCCCTTCAGAATTCAAATGTGGAAAGGGCTTTTGGCCCACTTAGCTACCTAACCAAATAAAAAGGTGAAACAAAGTTGAATTATAGCTATTTTTAAGTGTGTTATATTTTCATATCTACTATACGTTATATACCTTCGGGATATACAATTCACATAATTGCATTTTTTTCTGCATCGAAATAAAACTTACTATACAATTCACATAATTGCATTTTTTCTGCATCGAAATAAAATTTACTATACTAGATTTAGCCAATTCGGATATGAATAGAGAATTTCCTGATTATACCCCTACACATAAATATATGAATATAAAAGTTGATTCATATGCGGCTAGAAAAGCTCGAGAGATTCATAAGCTCTCAATGGGATAACAAGGAAGGATTTCATCCTCTACGCATGGAAATAACACTCTGAAAAATGAGTTATAGTCACACCAGTATTTATTGCTTTATTTTAAGCTATGAGATTTAATTCTGTTTTATTAAATTTCTTGTCCAATCAAATGTTATCATATAAAATAAAACCGACATAATAGTATTCCCTCCATTCACTTTTACTTGTCCAGTTTGGACTTTGCACATCTCTTAAAAAGTAATGATTGACATGATTATTTATCATAGTATATATATAGTTAATTGATATATAGTTTTAGACCTTGGTAAATGATTTGGAGAGTAAGTAATTAATGTTTTGGATAAAATATGAATAATAAATAATATATTTTTTTCTTGATATACTAAAAGTAACAAGTAATTAAGGTGAAATATATTTTTAATATTGCGGACAAGTAAAAATAAATAAATGGAACACATATTAACTGTTCAAAATATTTAAAGCAATGCTTCTCATCCCACCGATGTGGAGACCCCCCCCCCTTTCAAGTGCCTAGGGTTGGACACAAGGAGTGAAAATTTTAATATAGGGTCTAACAACCATAAATTAGAACGAGTCTGACTCTAATATCATGATATTCATTTTGGACATAACTCAATTTCAAAAGTTAGCTCAAGAATGAGGATTATTAAGCCATATTAAAGAGTCATCCATCCCTTGAATGACCGTTGTGAGAATCTCTCACATGAATGTTCTAATTTTATTACTAAAAGAACATGAATTAGCGATAGATAAATTTTATAACTAGACGATACAATTCCTCACTAATCCTATTTAACATTGCGACGGATTTTCAAATCAGAAGCTTATGTATAAAGACATGATAAAGACATTATTAATTGATTAAATTATGATTTCTGTCACACTCCCTTTTTTTCCTCCTCCGCGATAGACGGGTCTTTTATCAAGAGAAGAAATTTGCATTGGAATTCTATTCTTGCTACTATATTTTTATGAATATCGTGTATATATGATTATATGAATATTTTTTTATTGATGAAATCAAAAATCAAACAGTTAAGAATCAAAAATTGATTAATCAAAAATCGATAAAAATTGTCTCATTGGTTTGGTTATCGCCTATCGATTTATCGTGTTCACAAATCAAAATTAATAAATCAAACTGTTAATACATAAAATCAAATTAAATCGATCGATGCCACACCCTATGTGCTAGTGTGTTGTCTCTGTTTTTCTTCTTTTGTTTTGTCTATTATCTGTATTTGTATTTCTTTTTCCTTGTACTTTTGTTTTAGTGTGTGTATATTATTATGTGATATGTAGGTGTGGGGGTATATGATAGGATTTATGAGGTAGTTTAGAATATTGATTTTCTTTTGTTTAATCAAAATTAAAAGAAAACATATATGTTTTGTAAAAAAAAAAAAATTTTTTTAAAAAATGTATCCTAAAATGTAATTCTATTTTTTTGGATTTTCAATTTTTTAAAAAAATAAAACCTACTAAAATTAAATTAAATTAAATTAAAATACCTGATTTAGATATAAAGAAAATTTGAACGCTAAAAATGATCTAAAACCTCGGATTCAATTAAAAATTATGTGTCTACAATTTTTTAAATGCTTTTAAATTATAGATGAAATCATCACACACTTCACCTATCTCTCTCCCAAAATATTTAAATTAAACAGGTCTCTCATAAACAAAAAAGATTTGATCAACAATATTAATAATACTATTGTTATAGCTTTTATTGTAAAAGACAAGTACACCACCAAATAAGTCTCTTGAAAAATATTTGTCCTCTTAATTAAGAAAGGAAAAGAAAAATCCAGAGACAGTCGATTTCGCCTTGATTTTCGGAGCGACGTTGTCCGTTTTTTTTTTATATTCTAATGTTCTATATATGATATAGTTTTTCTTATATCGAATTATGTTATATATATTTACGGTGTAATTAATTAATTACACCACATGTGAATTTTAACTTAATATAAAAAGTTAGTTATCATTTTTATAAAATTTTCAATTAATATATTAAGAAATTTCTCTAGGTTATTAATAGTATGTTATAAGTGATCTGATTGTACAATTTTGTTTTTCATATGACATCAGTACATAAAATTTAAACTTGATCTTCACATTTTATTTTATTGGCCTATAAAAGTGAATAACGTCGCTTGAGGGGATTTGTTGAACATATTAATAGATTAAACACAACTAAAACAATGGAAGTTTCCGATGAAATCTATCAGAAATGTTTCCAATGAATCAAATTTTGATAATTGTCGACTAGATGTCCATCAGAAATTTCTATTCTTCAATAATGAAACTTTTAGACAAAATTAAAAGATATAGTACAACAATATAATTGATACTCAACAAGAGAGAATTGCTCGCATGAAAAATATCACTCACTTTCAAATCTAAGGTTATAAGTTTGAGTAACCAGGTACCAAACATCAGATTTTGTACTCCCTAGCTAGCTCTATAAATAGAGACTATCATTTTAGTTTCTATCCTACAACTTCTCTATTGTTTTTTTTTTTTGCCAATTGTAATATGCTTCTCTTCAAAAATATTTCCCCCCTTAATACAAGGGAACATACTTATAATTTATTTTCTCAAAATCATGTTTCTACTATGTTTAAATATTGTAACAATTTTTCATCAAGTGGGAACCATAAAAGATCAAGAAAAAAATTATGTTACATGAAATTTGAAAATGTTGGAAACCCTCAACAATATTCTCAACTCAAAGCAACCACTAATGTTGCAACCATAACTATGGAGGATGAAAAAGCAAAACTTATATCTCAAAAAACTAATAATGGAATAGGAATTGTTGAGTTTTTTGAGGGGAAGAATATTTTTGTCACCGGTGCTACAGGGTTTCTTGGAAAAGGTACATTTTGATTTTTATTAATGGAATTCAAAATAAAAAAATAAATATATAAAAAGGAAATAAAATTCAACATCTACACAATATATAGTACAATTTTACGATGGAGAAAATTGAGATTAAGCCCCTTGCGTTTCGCCTTTGCTTTAGAGTTTAGAGTATGGATTTAAGTTATGTACATTCTCACTGTAAATTAAATATATTTTGTTACACGTGAATTTTAACCTATTAATATTAGTTATCGTTTATAAAAAATAATTCAATTATTTTTTATCAAGAGATTTACATGTTGGTAATATCTTATATGTGACCTGATCATTGTGTAACAATTTTTATTATTATTATTATTATTATTATTATTATTATTATTATTATTATTTTTATTTTTATTTTAAAGCATTGATTGAAAAAATGTTGAGAACAACACCAAAGATAAACAAGATCTATTTGCTCATCAGGGCAAAGGATAAGGATGGTGCATTTCACAGATTAGAAACTGAAGTATGTTTAAAAAAATTTCTTCTATAAATATTTGTGTTTGGATTGGCTTAAACGCTGATCAAATTAGTTTTAAAGCTTTTTTTCTATTTTTTTTTTAGTATTTGATAAATAAAAAAAAACTTAAAATAAAATCAAAAGTTATAACTTGATCCCTTTCTACTTTTTTCTTTTGGTTTAATAACTATCTACGTTTGATCAATAATTTTATTCTTTTATTCCCCTTATTTTTTTATAATCCTCATATTATCTTCACCACAATAAAGTCCTAAAAGTCGTTCTCTTCTCTTTATTTTTTTCACAACTCTCTTCTTTGCTCTTTTTTTCTTATTGTCTTTTCTCCTCTTGTTTTCTCTTTTTTTTTCCCCTCTATATTATGTTATCCTTCTTTTACTTTTTGTCGCATATAAATTATTAATAGCTAGGAAGAAATATAGTCATTATTATTTAAAAATATAATTGGAAAAATATCCCAAGTCTTTTATGTGCATTATCGAAATTATATATTTTAAAAAATTAAAATAACTTACACATATAAATTAACTTATATAATCAATTTCTATTGAAGTTGGATTATACTATAAATTAATTTTAATTTAATTTATTTTACAAATAAAAACTTATAATAATCAACATTTTATGATGGTAACAATTTTAAGGGTTTTTAGATATTTTGACCAAAAAAAGTGTTTAACAATACTTGTTTACCAAATATATTAACAACTTTTTATTATTATTTAAACACTTTTATTCAAATGTGTAATAACTTATTTTTAAAATAAGTTTCAATACTTCAAAAAAAAAAATGCTTTTGAAGGACTTTTTAAAAGTTATTTTTTCCGGCTAATCCAAAAGATTCTAACTTATGACTTATAAGTCAAACGCAATAAGCTCATCCATACATGCTCTTAATATATGTTCAAGAAAAGTACAATTAATTGAACTTACTTACGTAATATAATTTTTTTACCAAAGATATTTAACTGACCACCCTTCGATGCACATAACTTGTTGTAAGTGGTGGAGCCGCCATCCTTGTCCAAGGGAGTGTTTATTCTCTCATGTAGATAAATATTTTTTTTTATATATATATATACTATATAATGAATCATCGTGGCTTTCTTATATTTAAACTCTTTTTAATGAAAATTTTGACTCCGTCGGTGATTGACGGACAATGTGAACAGACTATTTACACCTTGATTTTGCTTATAATTCAGATTATGAAGTCAGAATTATTCAAATGCCTAGCAGAAATGCATGATGAATCCTACAAGTTATTCATACAAAATAAATTGATTCCTGTGGTTGGAAATATATATGAGCCAAATCTTGGTATGGATATTATTATTGCTCAAAAAATTGCTCAAGAGATTGATTTAATTGTTGACTCTGCAGCTGTCACTACATTGGATAAGAGGTTAATCTTTTTTTTTTTTCATTTGATAAATAAATAAATACATTATTCTACTAGGATACACAATTCAATTAACAAAATTAATACATATATTTTTTCTCTGTTTCTAGGTATGATTTAGCACTTGATGTTAATGTGAATGGTCCATACCAAGTCATGATGTTTGCAAAGAAATGCAAGAAACTTAAACTTGTTATGCATTATTCTACTGGTATGTGTACTATCTATGTATATAGATCTGTTAAATTAGCTCATTGGAAAAGCGCATAGTACAAAATAGATTCTGATTCCTAAAATTAATATTTGAATGTTTTCTAAAAAAAAATCTACGAAAACACTTTTTTTTTCTTCTCACTGATTCAATTAAAAAATTTATAAAAATAGTCACTGAACATTTTTAATGGAAAAATAATAATTTTAGTAGAAGTACATACGCTCTACTCTTTCTAGATTTAATTTATGAATTTAAATTTCAGTAAGGATATATCTTAATTATTTCCTTTGAAGCATATGCCAATGGAGAAAGAGAAGGATTAATATTGGAGAAGCCCTTTACTATGGGAGAAAGCATAACAAAGGAAAAAATCACTTCAATTTCTTCCTTTACTAATTTTCCATCATTGCATGTTGACAATGAAATGGACTTAGTTTCAAAATTGAAGAACAATATTACAAACAATATTGGCTTGGAGCAAATAATTAAGAAATTAGGAGAAGAGAGGTATTTTCTTTCTTTTTTATATATAATTATATTGATAGAGACTTACGAATTTCTGACGAACATTTTCTAGAGAGATCCATTGAAATATGAGACTTCTAGTGGAATATCCAAAAAGATATTCAATTGACCAAAATTTAAGTATATTTAATAGTCAATTATATAAGAAAAGAGTTCATTTATAAAAAAAAACATAATTAATTCTTTTCTGATTAAGTAGGGCAAAGTTATATGGATGGCAAGATACATATTCATTTACAAAGGCAATTGGTGAAATGATGATAAATAGTATGAGAGAGGAAATTCCAATACTTATTCTTAGACCCTCCATTATAACAAGTAGCTATGAACAGCCATTTCCAGGATGGATGCAAGGATTCAGGTGGCATATTGTTTACACAAATATTTATATGGTTGAATACATTGATAAAATTTTAAATTTGTCATTATATAAATTTTATTTAGATATTCTGATTATATTTATTTTAATTGAGCACCTGATCAACACATGATAAATTGTTCAAATTAAACACTTCTGATATATTTCAAAAAAATTATACTCGTGTTTTCAAGCATCTATTACATAAATAAATTAGTAATATATAAAATATACAATTAATTGAAGCATGCTTGAGATTTTACGATTTATTGAGAATAATGCATATAATAAAAAGATGCAACATATTTTAAGTTAAAAACATCCGCGAAAACATTTTCAAAAGTTTGAGTCGGAAGTGTGTTTTTGTGACACTTATCATGTGTTTAGGGTGCTTGATTATACAACAACAACAAATTCAGTGTAATCCCACCATGTGGAATCTGGGAAGGGTAGAGTGTACGCAGACCTAAACCCCACCTTGAAAGGTAGGGCGGCTGTTTCCGGAAGACCTTCGACTAAAAAGAGAAAAACAAGATAAAAGGTCAGAAGGGTGCTTATTATAGAATAACATAATTCAAATGCCTAAATAAAATTTATTAACAGATATAAGAAACTATAACTGTGTTCTGTCTATTCATAAATTACCAAGAATATTAGTGTTTCTGACTATTGTTTTTTTTTAAATTCTCTTTTTCTTAATTAGGACAATTGATCCATTAATATTTTTCTATCGAAAGGGTGACCTCCCTTGTCTTTTTGGTGATCCTGATTGTCTTGTTGATTTGGTAAGTAAACTTTTTCAATAGATTTAATATTCATAATTGTTCCATCATTATTAAAATGTGTAATCATCTTACTTTAATACTTTAAGATATATATTAGAGAAAATAAATTTGTATTTACTTAGTTATATCTTCCACGTACCTTTATTCCGATGTAGTTCTTTTTTGTGGGCTAAGTACATAGTTTACTATGATATAATATTAAAATCTATGATCATTTTATTTTAAAAAGTTAAGTCTTTTAATTTTCAATAAAAAAAATCAATTGTGTTTCCACTTTCTCTTCAACGTGACTCGAGAGAGTCTTACTTGTCTTTAAAATATTAAGTTATTAGATTATATTCCTAACCTGATTTCTTTTCTTGAGTCAAAAATGTGAAAATTCTTTTTAATAATATATAGGTGAAGGCGAGATACAAACCCTAAACTAATACTGCTTACTCTGATACATATTGAAGTGTGTGACTTCTCCATTAAAAGTTTAACCTATTAGATAGATTACATATCTTTATAATCACAATTTTTAAAAATAATAATAATAATAATAATAATAATTATTATTATTATTATTATTATTATTCTTATTATTATTATTATTATATATCTAACCACTTTTTTTTACTTTAGGTTCCAGTTGATATGGTTGTAAATGCAACTATGGCTGCTATGGCAAAACATGGATATTTGCAAAATTCAGAATTAAATGTCTATCATGTGGCATCATCATCTCTAAATCCTGTCTCATTTTCTCAAATTTTCGAATATTCTTATGATTTTTTCCAATTATTTCCTTTTGTTAATTCAAAAGGAGATAAAATTGAGGTTAAAAAATGAGATTTTTTGACAAAATATCAGATTTTGAAAATTATATTTCGGAGGTATTATCCAAGCAGCATGAAGTACAAGACGGACAAGAGCTTACAAAGAACCATATACATTTAATTAAAAGGAAGGTGGAATATTTGAAGAATTTCAGCAAACTTTATGAACCCTACTTGTTCTATAAAGGCTGGTACGTCTGATATATATTTCCTTTTTAATCTATTTTAAAAAAAGGATACATTTTTATATTTAAATTATTTAATTTTTCACCTACCTGATGTTTGATATTGATGCTGGTGCGACAAGGTTTGATAGTGGCAGCGCACTAAAGCTAATGGAAGAGATGTCCGAAGAAGAAAAAGAAAGCTTTGAAATTGATGTGACAAAATTTAATTGGAGAAATTATATTGAAAAGATACATATTCCTGGTGTACAAAAATATGTACTAGAAGGGAATAGGAATAATTAATTCTTTATATTGAAACAGTATATATTATTTGTTTGTACTTCTGTGATAAACATGATTAGTATTAGGACGGTGTACGGTCGGTTTGATTTGATTTTGAAGTTTATCGATTTAACTTATTGGTTATTAATTTATAGACATGCCAAATTGTTATAGAATCATTGAAATATTGACTTATCAATTATTGATTATTATCGGTTTGATTATCGATTTGACCATTAAGCTTTAACACCAAAAAAACTATTGAAAATCACTTTAAAATAAGGTAATAAACCAAATGAACCATGCACATGGGTTGATAAATTGCGGCTTGCTCAAAAGCAAATGCAAAACATTGTAGAATAATCAAGAGTTTGAGACATTCAGAAATAAAAGCATGAAAACTAAACCCCGAGAAAAAGACTTTATATATACCGAATGGTAATATATAAAAATTATTAAGTTACTTTCGAGTTATCGATTAATCCGTTAAGAATCGATAGCCCGATAATAAAAAAAAATTAAAATCATTATTGAAATCGCTAAACTAATAACCCATTGACAAATGGAAAAGGACATTTTGGATTATAATTTATATCACAAAACTTTCCTTTTTGAGAATTGCCAAATATGCTTCTCTTCAAAAATATATTTCCTCTTAATTAAAAAAGAATTTTTTCCGATAAATTGCGTTAATTTCTCTTCGATATTTTGGACCGATGCAATCCATCGATTTTTAGTAGTCAATTTTGACCATATTTTTAGTAATATACTTAAAGTAGCTTTTGAAGTTAATTATATTATTTTCCTATTCTTTTTCAACTTACAAAAATTCCTTAAAACTTATGAATTTCGAATATATCACTGGACTTCCGATACATCAACAGACATTTTGATATATAGGGGAGGAATGTATTCGAGGGAAAAGAAATGTATCAGAGAGGTGAGAGATGTATTCGAGAGGGAGATAGATATATATCAACAACGTAAGGAGAATGATGTACATGAGAGAAAGTTTTTGAATTATTTTTAAATCATTGCACGATTGAGTATGAGTTGTTGCCAATTATCATGGATCTTGACAACCAAATCCCTGGTCAGATCCCAGCTTTCAAAGATAAGCAACATATGCTTACTTATTTGTAAATGCAAACGTGCACAAAAGTAACATGAGCATTGCCGATGTTGTCGAAAAGTTTGCAACAGAAAGAATCTTGACAACTCTGTACACATGAAATGATAGTCTTGGTCTACACTTTTTGATGTACATGCAAATTATGTTGAAAAGTCTATGGTAAAACTAGCCAAGGCGGATTTTAACTCAGTACAATACAGTTAATTATATTATTTTTCTACTATTTTTCAACTTACAATTTTTTTTTAAAACTTATGAATTTCTAATAACTTTTGGATACATCAACAGATATTTGAATACATAAGGAAGGAATGTATTCGAGGAAAAATGATGTATCAAAGAGGTGAGGGATGTATTCGAGAGGGGGATAGAGATATATCAGTGAGAGGAGAATGATGTACATGAGAGGAAGTTTTTGAATTATTTTTTTAAAAATTATAATATTTTTAGAAATTATGATAAAATGATATGTGTAGTTAGATAACTTTTTCAAAAACTATATTGTGTTGAATTAATGATCAAATATAAAGGCTCTTTGTATTATTGTCTCAAGATCTTTAGAATTTGGAGAAGGATAATAATTTATAGCTATTTAAAGAAGAGCAATTATTTGTTATCTGTATATTAAAATATTAATTTATAAAAATTGGTGCAATGTAAAGACATCTTTTTCAACTCTCCATAAATATACTATGCTTTTAAATGTTTCTTGTTTTCCCCCTTGGTTACTGGAGATTGGAGAAGTATAGTATTACGTTTCGACGGAGTGATTTGGAAGACCCTTATATATGGTTTTGTTTGTCAATTGAACCCTTTTATTTATTACTTTTTTAATTAAATCCTTAAACTCATCTGAATATTTAATATCAACACTTTATACTTTACTGACTCTGAATGTAACGATAATAACTCAATTATCGCTAAATATTTCTACGGCAATAGAAAAATCTATTATCACTATAAATACTTCTTTTGTTGTGGTGTTACATTCAATTTTTAGATTTTTTTTTGGTTTCTCATTCGGTGTCCGGAGCTCGTGGAGTTTCAATTAAATTCGGATCATGTACTGCAAAGCCCATTCGGGAGATGGTGCTCTCAACATAATTTTTTCATATCCAGGGCTAGAATTCGAGACGTCTGATTAAGGGTGAAACAATCTCACCACTGTATCACAACTTTTATACTATTAATGTTAGAAAACAAAAGATTTTTTTTCCCCTTTTCACACAAGATCCGGTGTCCATGAAGGTCCGATTAAATTCGAATCGTCATTTTTATAGCTTTTATTGTAAAAAAAGAAGAAGATATGTCAACAATATTACTGATACTCCTCGTGTGGTCGTTGTCATAGCTTTTATTGTAAAAGACAAATACACACAAAACATTTTTAATTTATTACTGTCCTTACACGCCATAGCTAGCTAGCTAGCTCTATAAATAGAGAAGATTATTTTTATCTCCTATCCTACAACTTCACATTATATTTTTATTTTTTTTTGCTAATTGCCAATATAATGCTTCTCTCCAAAAATATTTCCCCCCTTTATACAAGGGAATCACCAACTAACATATTTTCTAAAAAATATTTTCCTTCTAATTTTGATCAATATAAAATTGTTCCATCCTTTGAGAATGAAAAAAGAAATAGGAAAACTTTTACATGTTTGTCTTCATTTTTTTCTTCTCCAAATGATCAAGATTTTTCACTTAAAGCAGTTACTGGTGCTCCATCCACCATAACTACGGATGATGAAAAAGAAATTTTATCTCACAAATCTAGCAATGGAATAGGGATTGTTGAGTTTTTTGAAGGGAAGAACATTATTGTTACTGGTGGTACAGGATTTCTCGCAAAAGGTACATTAATTTAATTAACGATAAAATTTTCTCTGTACGATCTAAGTCACGAATTCGAACACCGGAATATATCAACCACTAATGTCTGCTTTAGAGTAGATTGATACACTCCTTCTCGAACACTATGTGAATGAGGGATGATTTAGTTTTATAGTTATTTGTAATTAACTTTTTAGTGAACTGATAGTGTAAAATTTTGTCTAACGTATTTTTTAGATATTTGTAAGATTATAAAATATGATTGTGGAATGAAACTATATATAAGAAATAGATTATAAACACATAAATAGATTATATACAATAGACCCTTGTGGTCAGACCCTTTTTCGGATTCTGCGCATAGCGGGAGCTCAAGTGTACCGGACTGTCCTTTTTTAGATTATAAACACATAAATTGTAAATCATGATTGTTTTTTTATGATCTTTATCATCAATATCTTGATTCACATCTTAAATAAAATAATTATTTTTTGCAGCTCTGATTGAAAAGATGTTGAGAACAACACCAAAAATAAACAAGATCTACATCCTCATCAGGGCAAAGGATAAAGGAGCTGCATTTGACAGATTAAAAAGTGAAGTATGCATACATATATATATATATGTAGTAATTAAACAACAATAATCTATCGCTAATCCTATTTATTAACAGATAATTTATGCCACAAAATAGGGAAAAAATCATTATTAATCCTATTTAAAGATGTATTGATGATAGACAAGCTATTTAGAATGATGAATTTTGTAGCTAATTATTTATATGTACTTTCTCTTATCATCATCAGATTGTAGAATCACAGTTATTCAAATGCGTAGAAGAAATGCATGGTGAATATTACAAGCCATTCATATTGAACAAATTAATTCCTGTGGTTGGAAATATATATGAGCCAAATCTTGGTATGGATATTATTACTGCTCAACAAATTGTTCAAGAAATTGATTTGATCATTGACTCTGCAGCAAACACCACATTTGATGAGAGGTTCTTTTTCCCACCCCTATAAATTATTATTCAACTATAGGTTATACAATTTTTGCACTATTTTGTTGTTTTGTTGTGACTCGCTATATTTTTGTCTTGGTATATGGAATAGTTAAATAATTGTTATATTTGAGTCGAGGGTATTTCGGAAAATAACTTCTCTACCTCCACGAGATAATGGTAAGGTTTGCGTGTATTCTACCCTTCCCAAACCCCACTTGTGGGATTCACGGGGGTATGTTATTTTTGTTGTTGTATAGGTTATACAATTTAATAAATTTGATTGTGTAAGTTTAATTGTGTTATTAACTTATAATTCCCATTTGATGTTTTTTTAAGGTATGATTTAGCTCTTGATGCTAATGTGAATGGTCCATATCAACTCATGATGTTTGCCAAGAAATGCAAGAACCTTAAACTTCTTATGCATTATTCCACAGGTATGCACTTAAATATTCTCCATTCTTCAATAAAGAATGTATATTTTAAATATGAGTTTAAGTTATATATATTAATAAAGTAAAATAATTTGTACGCTAATTTAATCGATTATGGTAGGTTATTATTTTCTTTTCTATGATACAATTAATATCATTTTTGATATCGAAATCTATATTTGTTGTTACGTTGTAGGTCAACCTAATTTGAAGTGTAAAAAGATCTCTATACCATCACACTCTTTCAAGATAAAGTTTTAATGAAGTTTCAAGCATTATTCGCCTATAGATCTTTTACTCTTCATAACGAACCTGATATGGTGATATGAAAAATAAAGTAATAATCTGCTATAACTAGTTAAATTAAATTAACGACATAATTATGTAGACTATTGGTGCATTTAATATAAATCTTTCTAAATATGATATGCATTTAATTACTATATTGAAATATTTTATTTATTTCCTTTGAAGCATATGCCAATGGAGAAAGAGAAGGATTAATATTGGAGAAGCCTTTTACTATGGGAGAAAGCATAACAAAGGAAAAAATCACTTCAATTTCTCCCTATACTAATTTTCCACCATTGGATGCTGAGAATGAAATGGACTTGATTTCAAAATTGAAGAACAATATTACAAACAATATTGGTTTGGAACAAATAATGAAGGATTTTGGACTTGCGAGGTATTCTTGTCTTTTTTATATATTTGTAACTATTAAAAACTCGCGAATTTGAATTCCAATAAATAATTCGAGGGAGATTATCTGTTGAAAATTCAGTACTAAAAAATTACCAAATTTCCACGGAATCCGTTGAAATTTGACTCGTGTGTAATTTTTTCGTCAAAAACCCTTTATTGACGAGCCAAATATTGATGGGACGTCTGTTGGAAATAAATTAGCGATTTTCTAATAGTAAAATTCATGTTTGTTTTTAATAATTGATTATATAAGGAAAATGTCCTTTATTATTTTTATTAATCATTGATTGTTGATTAAATAGGGCAAAGTTATATGGATGGCAAGATACATATACATTCACAAAGGCAATTGGTGAAATGATGATAAATAGTATGAGAGAGGAAATTCCAATACTTATTCTTAGACCCTCCATTATAACAAGTAGCTATGAACAGCCATTTCCAGGATGGATGCAAGGATTCAGGTGGCATATTGTTTACACAAATATTTATATGGTTGAATACATCGATAAAATTTTAAATTTGTCAGTATATAAATTTTATTTAGATATTCTGATTATATTTATTTTAATTGAGCACCTGATCAACACATGATAAATTATTTAAATTAGACACTTCTGATATATTTCAAAAAAATATACTCGTGTTTTCAAGCATCTGTTACATAAATAAATTAGTAATAGATAAAATATACAATTAATTGAAATATGCTTGAGATTTTATGATTTATTGAGAACAATGCATATAATAAAAAGATGCAACATATTTTAAGTTAAAAACATGCGCGAAAACTTTTTCAAAAATTTGAGTCGAAAGTGTGTTTTTGTGACACTTATCATGTGTTTAGGGTGCTTGATTATAGAAAAACATAATTCAAGTGCCTAAATAAAATTTATTAACAAATATAAGAAACTATAACTGTGTTCTGTCTATTCATAAATTACCAAGAATATTAGTGTTTCTGACTATTGTTTTTTTTTCAAATTCTCTTTTTCTTAATTAGGACAATTGATCCATTAATATTTTTCTATCGAAAGGGTGACCTCCCTTGCCTTTTTGGTGATCCTGATTGCCTTGTTGATTTGGTAAGTAAACTTTTTCAATAGATTTAATATTCATAATTGTTCCATCATTATTAAAATGTGTAATCATCTTACTTTAATACTTTAGGATATATATTAGAGAAAATAAATTTGTATTTACTTAGTTATATCTTTCACATGCCTTTGTTTCGGTGTAGTTCTTTTTTGTTGGCTAAGCACATAGCCTACTATGATACAATATTGAAATTTATGACCATTTTATTTTTAAAAATTAAGTGTTTTAATTTTTAATAAAAAAATCAATTGTGTTTCCACTTTCTCTTCGACGTGACCCGAGAGAGTTTTACTTGTCTTTAAAATATTAAGTTATTAGATTTTATTCTTAACCTGATTTCTTTTCTTGAGTCAAAAATATGAAAATTCTTTTTAATAATATATAGGTGAAGGCGAGATACAAACCCTAAACTAATACTGCTTACTCTGATACATATTGAAGTGTGTGACTTCTCCATTAAAAGTTTAACCTATTAGACAGATTACATATCTTTATAATCACAATTTTTTAAAATTATTATTATTATTATTATTATTATTATTATTATTATTATTATTTATCTGTCCACTTTTTTTTTTTTTTAACTTTAGGTTCCAGTTGATATGGTTGTAAATGCAACTATGGCTGCTATGGCAAAACATGGATATTTGCAAAATTCAGAACTAAATGTCTATCATGTGGCATCATCATCTCTAAATCCTGTCTCATTTTCTCAAATTTTCGAATATTCTTATGATTTTTTCCAATTATTTCCTTTTGTTAATTCAAAAGGAGATAAAATTGAGGTTAAAAAAATGAGATTTTTCGACAAAATATCAGATTTTGAAAATTATATTTTAGAGGTATTATCCAAGCAGCATGAAGTACAAGACGGACAAGAGCTTACAAAGAACCAAATCCGTTTAATAAAAAGGAAGCTGGAATATTTGAAGAATTTCAGCAAACTTCATAAACCTTACTTGTTCTACAAAGGCTGGTACGTCTGATATATATATATATATTTTAATTTATTTTAAAAAAGAGAATACATTTTATATTCAAATAATTTAATTTTAATTTTTTTATTATTTAATTTCTGATGTTTGATATTTTCATGGTTGCGACTAGGTTTGATAATGGCAACTTACGAAAGCTAATGGAAGAGATGTCCGAAGAAGAAAAAGAAAGCTTTGAAATTGATGTGACAAAATTTAATTGGAGAAATTATATTGAAAAGATACATATTCCTGGTGTACAAAAATATGTACTAGAAGGGAATAGGAATAATTAATTCTTTATATTGAAACAATATATATTATTTGTTTGTACTTCTGTGATAAACATGATTAGTACTAGGACTTTGTATCGGTCGATTTAATTTGATTTTAAAGTTTATCGATTTAACTTATTAATTATTAATTTATAAATATGTCAAACTGTTATAGCATTATTAAGATATTGACTTATTGATTATTGATTATTATCGATTTGGTTATCAATTTAACCATTAAGATTTAACACCAAAAAAATCATTAAAAATTACTTAGAAATAAGGTGATAAACCAAATGAACCATGCACAACAACAACAACAACAACAACCCAGTGAAGTCCCACAACGTAGGGTCTGGGGAGGGTAATTGTACGCAGACCTTACTCCTACCAAGGTAGGACAGCTGTTTCCGGGAGATCCTCAGCTCAAAAAAACATAAAAAAACGTTAGATAAGACTAAGAAGTTAATTTGCGTCTTGCTAAAAAACAAATGCAAAACATTATAGAATAACCAAGAGTTTGGGACATTCAGAAATAAAAGCATGAAAATTAAACCCTGAAAAAAAGACTTTATATACCGAATGGTAATATATATAAATTATTAAGTTACTATCGGGTTATTGGTTAATCCATTAAGAAAAAAATCTTAAACGTTAAAAATCGATAGCCCGATAATAAAAAATAATTAAAATCATTATTGAAACCGCTAAACTAATAACTCATTACCGATAAATTAATAACTTTTTGATTCGATTTTGAACAACCCTAAGAATTAGTAACTAAGAGATTGTATTTTATTTACATATAGAGAGAGTTGAATTAGTTAGTATTATCTTGGTCCATAAAAGAGAATCAGATTCGCACTTGAAAGTTTAAACACTATTAAAATAAGGAAAAAATATCTAGTTACACTTTTTTATTTACCATATTTTTATTACCCCTATCCATTTCAAAAAATTATAAAAATTTCTTTTTTTCCATTTGAATACATTAATTCAATAATTTGGATATATTAATTCAGTAATCCGGATATATTTATTCTGATTCATAAATTATCTCTATGTTCAATTTATCATGCTTTAAATGTTATCTATTGATACATAAAATTTTAATTAATTTATCTATATTACTGAATTAATGTATTCGGATTACCATGTTTTCAAAAAAAATTATAAATTGAAAAGGAATAAAAAAAAATAATTAACCCTTTACGTGATTTTTCCCTTAAAATAATAAGAATCTCCAATGAAATTTGTTGGGAAAAATACTTATGAGTCAAATTCTGATAAATTTCCAACTACACCTCCATTAGAAAGTTTTATCTTTTGAGTAATATAATTTTTTTAGACGAGATTGTCACACGCTTCAACACTCTACTCTTACTCCTCCCAAAAGTAAATTAAACAAACGTCAGACAAATTAAAAGGATATGGTCAACAAACAGAAGATTTTATTACTGTCCTTTTTTGCAAATGGAAAAGATAATTTCGGATTATAATTTATATCACAAAACTTTCCTTTTTGAGAATTGCCAAATATGCTTCTCTTCAAAAATATATTTCCTCTTAATTAAAAAAGATTTTTTTTTTGATAAATTGCGTTAATTTCTCTTCGATATTTTGGACCGATGCAATCCATCGATTTTTAATAGTCAATTTTGACCATATTTTTAGTAATATACTTTAAGTAGCTTTTGAAGATCTACCTCACGTTTACGATCAAACAATTATATCTTAGTACCAAATAGATTGAGATTAGCTAATATGAATACTCATTTTATTCATTAAGAGTCCGTTTGGATGAGCTTAAAAAAAGTAATTTTTATGTATGAAATGCTTTTAGAACTTTGAAATGCTGAAAGTTATTTTTATAAATAAGCAGTTGAGTGTTTGGATAAAAGTGCTTAAATGAGGAAAATGATGTGAATTTTAGGGTTAAAAGAATAAAAAGAGTAGTTTGGGAATTTAGTTAAAATATAGGGAATATAAAAGTAATTTTCATGGTCAAAGAAAATGACTTTAAGCACTTAGAAAAAAAAAGTTAGGAATCCTAACTTTTCATTTTTGACTGACTTTAAAAACTTTATGGCTTAAAGTTAGCATTAGACCAATACGTCCAAAAGCTAAAAAGGGGTTTTAAGTTGGTTCACATCCAAACGGGCTCTAATTCATTTAAATTCTGTCTTGTACCAATATGATGCAAATAAAATAAAGAGCATTAAAGGCGTAATTAAATGAAGTAATGTAGTAAGTAAGGATTCATTACAATGGTAAAAGGGTGATCAGTCAAACCTTTTTCATCAAAAAATTATGTGTAATTTATATAACTCTCATAGTATTAAGTGTTAATTATATTATTTTCCTACTTTTTTTCAACTTATAAAAATTTCTTAAAACTTATGAATTTCGAATACGTCACTGGACTTTCGGATACATCAATAAACATTTAGATACATAGGAGAGGAATGAATTCGAGGGGAAAGGGATGTATCAGAGAGGTGAGGGATGTATCCGAGAGGGGGATAGAGATATATCAGTGAAAGGAGAATGATGTACATGAGAGGAAATTTTTGATTTTTTTTTAAAAAAAATTATAGAAAATTTTAGAAATTATGATAAAATCATTTTTGTATGTAGATAACTTTTTCAAAAACTATATTGTGTTGAATGATCAAATATAAAGGCTCTTTGTATTATTGTCTCAAGAACTTTAGAGTTTGGAGGAGAATAATAATTTCTAGCTATTTAAAGAAGAGCATTTATTTGTTATCTGTATATTAAAATATTAATTTATAAAAATTGGTGCAAAGTAAAGACGCCTTTTTTAATTCTCCATAAATATACTATGCTTTTAAATGTTTCTGGTTTTCCCCCTTGGTTACTGGAGATTGGAGAAGTATAGTATTACTTTTTGGTGGAGTGATTTGGGAGACCCTTATATTTGACTTTGTTTGTTAGTTGGATCCTTTTACTTATCATTTTGCCAATTAAATTGTTAAACTCATTTGAACACAATATTTTAGATTCTTTGACTATTGGCCGACCTTATGTGTCATTGATGTTGCTGAGTTGAAAAAGAGCGTGATTACACACGTTTGAAGGCAAGTAAATACTATATTTATATTAAAAATAATTATTAATAATAATAATCAATTCTTAAAAAATCAAAAAAACATATCTTCCTCAACCATCCCTCCCCACCCTCTCTCCTCCGCCCTAGCCCTCTCTTCTTCTTCTTTTTATTTCATTCACTACACCCACTCTCTTTTTCCTCTTCTTCTTCCTCAACACACACTTCTCTTTTGTTGCAAATCAACCCCTCACTCTAACCACTTCGTTAGACCGACTATGTTGTATGGGGTAGAGTGTTGGCCAGTTAAGATCTCTCACATTCAAAAGATGAAAGTTGCCGAGATGAGAATGTTGAGATGGATGTGTAGTCACACCAGGAGCGACAAGATTAGAAATGAGGTTATTCGGGACAAGGTGGGAGTGACCTCGATGGAATGCAAGATGCGGGAAATGCGACTGAGATGGTTTGGGGCATGTGAAGAGGAGAGACACAGATGCCCCAGTGAGGAGGTGTGAGAGGTTAGCCATGGATGGGTACAGAAGAGGTAGGAGTAGGCCGAAGAAGTATTGGGGAGAGGTGATTAGACAAGACATGACGCAGTTACAGCTTACCGAGGACATGACCTTAGATAGGAGAGTGTGGAGGACCCATATTAGGGTAGAAGGCTAGTACATAGTCTCATTATTCTTCCCTATTCGTAGGCTCATTAGCACAGTACAATTTCTTATGCTCTCATTTCTAGTATTTCTGATATTATTTATTATTTTCTGTACTTTGATTACTCTATTTTATCTGCAACGCTTTCGTTATTTATTTTCCTATATCGCTTTGAATGTCTTAGCCTTATCTGACCCCTTTTTATGCTTTTTTGAGCCGAGGGTCTCTCGAAAACAGCCGTCCTACTTTGGTAGGAGTAAGGTTTGCGTATACTCTACCCTCCCTAGACCCCACGTTGTGAAATTTCACTGGGTTGTTGTTGTTGTAGTCTAAAAATATTGAAATTATTATTTGTATTAGTTGACTTTAAAGAAGAGATGTACGTATGGGTTACATGAAGGTTGATTGATGGATATTGAAAAATTGAAAACTCTAGTAATAAAGTTAGAGAAAGCTTGAAGAGCAATAAATGAGTTTTGAGAATTTCTGAAATTGATTCAAAATTGTGATTGAGGTTCGTTGGGTTTGCGTTGGTGAATTTGTAGCTAAATTTTCAAGTAAAATGGGAAGAATTTTATCTATCTAACATGAATTTGGTGTTCACTTTGTGAGCAAATATGAAGAACATGCCTTAAAAATTTTTAAAAATTGTAAAAGTGCCCTAATTGATTTTTTTTCATTTTTATAACATGTAATTTTACATGTGTCATTAAAAATGGATGTGGAATTCCACGTGTGCTCGATTGTACAACACACATACTTTCCCGATCCAAAATGGTCCATGAGTGACACCCACACTTAACCTCTTAGGTGGGAGAACCGACGATACAAACCCCAACTTTTAGAATACGACAATAATGCGAAAACTCAAATCTTATTAAAGTAACAAATAACAAAAATCACTAAAGTCTATTACATATGTTCCCCAAAATCTAAATATCATCACATCAAGGACATCTAATCTTAAAATACCAAGTCTAAGATAGTCTAACACGGGCTAAAAGTAATAATAACTCACCCTGGAACCCAATATACCGGAGACTGGCTAGAGCTGAGGGTGAGTCGAAGTCGATGGAACACTCGCTGCACTCCATAAAATAAAATAAAGAAAAATATAAGTAGGGGTCAGTACAAGACAACATATACTGAGTAAGTATCATCGACCGACTCGAAATAGAAATCAATATGCATAAAGTAATAGCAGAAAATCAACCATAACACTTAACATGTGGCAACCAACAATATCAAGATCAAGTGACAACACAAAAAATAATTACATAATCAGTCAACAATATCAAGAGTATACATGAGGACTCACGCCTCCATACCACGCTCTTTTGGAAAATGAGTTATTTGATATTGGATAGTATTAAGTCATTTTAATATGTTTTCCTTTAGTATTACCGTGCCGTAACGTGACACTCGATCCAATAACATCGTGTTGGCTCGTGACATTCGATCTAAATTTACCGTGTCGGAACATAACAATCGATCTAAATATACCATATCGGAACGTGACATCGATCTAAATATACCGTATCAGAATGTGACACCCAGTCCAAATATGTTGTATCGGCTCGTGACACCCGATCCAAATATATCGTGTCGGCTCGTGACACCCGATTCAAATATAATTAATTTATCATTCTTTATTATCACATTCCACTTTATTAACAATATTTCATCAAGCCTTCTTTATTCAAGGCATCACCTTTGATAGGACAAGTTCAAGATTATGGATTTCACGGTCTTGTGATGGTAGACCAATCACAACAACATATCAACCATTCAAACTACAACAATTAAATGCATAGTAAACTTCACATATTACTCAATGACTATCAATTGTTATTAAGAGTCTATCTATGATATAGAATAAACCATAATCTACCTCAACCAAAGAACCGAAATCAAGCAAGCTAATCCACCAGTGTCTTTCCTTTCTTCGATGCCTCGGAACGTCTCCAATCTATCAAATATATATTCATAAGCAAACGAGTCCGTAGACACCCATATCACTATATGTCTAGCCTAGACCCAAAGACTCGCCCAAATTTATAATTGAATTTCCTAATGTTGATGCCAAATAACATGTCAACTCTCATATTTTCCAAATTTCAAACCTAAAGTTAACTTTTAATTTAATAAAAATAATTCCTCAACTCCTAATTCCCTCAAAATGGGGTCTGCCCAAATCTCAATTTCATAATCATCATCAGGTTACACTTATGTTATCCAAGTTTTCAATAACTATCCAATCATTATACCATCATTACATCCTCATTACCTCACATTACTTAGCCACCAATTCCTTACATTACGTTGTCCACTAAACTTGTAAAAGGAAAACAATAAAATAAATATGTTGCACTTTCTTAAGAAAAAATAGCAAAGGTGGAAGAGGCATCTTTAATTTTTTTTCCCTTAGTAGTAATATTTAATAACAATTACACATAATTTTATCATAATTGTCAATGATTGAATCATTATTACTTTATTGCTATCACTGACATTATTAATGTATTTATCTCCCATTAATTCTAATAAAAGAAAATATGCCCCAATCCTCCCTAATTATGACCAAAGAATTAAGACTACTTCCTCTATATATAAATATAATATAGGAACACAAAGTGTACCCATTCAATTGAATATCTACACTATTGAAACAATTCCTTTTGAAGCTTCAATCTGGTCACGTTCTGTGCCCAGCTGCCGCGGGTAAGTTTTCTGTATCCTCCCTTTCTCTTTTCTTTTTATCTTATAAAATAATTACAACAACAACAACAACCCAGTGAAATCCCACATCGTGAGGTCTGGGGAGGGTAGAGTGTACGCAGACCTGACTCCTACCAATGTAGGACGGCTGTTTCCGAAAGACCCTCGGCTCAATAAAAGCATAGAAAAAGGTCAGACAAAGATATTAGAGTATCTTATAAAATAATTATGTACTAAAATTAATAAACCCTATTCTTTTATTTTAATAATTATGGAACAAGTGGTATAAGATATTTAACTAAATTACCATTTTAGTCCACTAATTAAATTAATGATCTAAATTTATCCCTCAACTAAATAACAGTAGTTATCGAATAATTCAAAATATCCATTAGAAATTTACGAGATGAGTCTTTTATGAAATAAAAAGCTATAGTACACAAAATGACCTAATGGATCGTTACACATATTAATCAGATGAAAAAGGAGTTTAAAATATTATGTTCAGATGAGTTTAAGGGTTCAGTTGGCAAAGTGGTAAGTTGAATGGTCCAACCGACAAACGAGGCCAAATATAAGTATCTCCCAGGTCATTCCCGCTTTATTTTTTCAATTTCAAAATAAGTGTTATTTTAATATTTTTTTTATTAAAAAATATAAATAATATATTATTTTTCTTTAATCTATTTTACTTGTTTTGTATATATTAAAAGTAAATATCTGGTTTTTTTTATCAGTTTAGAATTCAGGAGATAATATCATTTAGTTCTTAATTTATTATTTTTATTAATTATAGTTATTTTTTAAAATATTAAATTTATTATATACAAAGGGATAACTTGTAAATTGTCATTTTATTTATTGCTTTGATATACCAAATCAATATTAAATAAATAAAAATAGACAAAAGAGTATTAAATACTCCCTCCATTCTTATTTACTTGTCAATTTTTTTCTAATTTAATTTTTCTTTTTAATTGTCAATTTTGATAAATCAAGAAAAGATAATTTTTTTCTTTCTATCATACCCTTAATTTATTAATATTGAGTTAATGAGTTTGAAAAAATGTAGTGAGTAAATATATTTAAAACTCTATCAATTAAAAGGGGTAAAATGATAAACTCATTATATTAATTATTATTTTTTAATAAGTATGTCAAATCAAAATTTGACAAATAAAAAGGAACAAATAAAGTATTTTTATGAAAATTATGCACTATTAAGAGGGAGTTCTTTATTTCAATTTCTTTCATTTATTTTCCCAATGTGATGAGCTACATCTACCCCTCAACCCAACAACATACCTTTATTAATTGGAGAAACATTTTTATCAGTATTTTATTTTGCATTTAATTAGACATAACACTTGTTGTATGTTGTTAATAAGCGTTATGTAGTAAGAGTAGTAGTTATGAATTCAGCGTCTTTATAGCCAATTATTTATCTAATATTAATATACATATTTATGAATTATGGGCGAACACAAGTTTATATTAAACTTAGCTTGCCCATGCTTATTTACATTATAAAAAAAAATAAAAGATTTTATACAATTATTTAGCCATAACAATAAATATGAATATTTAATATCAATACTTTATAAATGTTGATTTATACTTTAATGACTCTAAATGTGACGATAATAACTTAATTATCGCTAAATATTTTTACGACAATAGAAAAATCTATTATCACTATAAACACTTCTTTTGTTGTGGTGTTACATTCAATTTTTACATTTTTTTGTTGGTTTCTCATTCGGTGTTCGGAGTTCGTGGAGTTTCAATTAAATTTGGATCACGTACTGTAGGATCCATTCGGAGTATGGCGCTCCCAACATGATTTTTTTCATATCCAGGGCTAGAATCCGAGATATCTGATTAAGGGTGAAACAGTCCCACCACTGCACCACAACTTTTACACTATTTATGTTAGAAAATAAAAGATTCTTTTTTTTTGGTTTTCCACCCGATTTCCAAAGTTCGTGGAGCTCCGACTAAGTTTGGATCGTGCACTACAGTATCTTTTCGGGGGTGGCGCTCCAACAAGATTTTTTTCATTCTCAAGGCTCAAACCTGAGACCTCTGGTTAAGGATAAATCAATCTTACCACTGCACCACAACCTATATTGATAAAAATAAAAGATTCAAATACAAATGTTTATCATATTTCTTATTCAAAGATAATACTATGGTGTAAAAGTTTCGATGGCCATTTTCTTTGGAATGCATCTATCAAAAATATGAGATTTTCTATAAAATTTCCAACTAGTCAAATCATGCTTATAAACAAAAATCAAACACACATGTCAGGAATCGTGTTGAAGACATGCTTTATTTGATATTTTAAATTTTTAGACAAAATCGTCATAAAACTTTAATTAGCTTTTATATCGTCAACAATATTACTGATACTCCTCGTGTGGTCGTTGTTATAGCTTTTATTGTAAAAGACAAATACACACAAAACATTTTTAATTTATGACTGTCCTTACACGCCATAGCTAGCTAGCTCTATAAATAGAGAAGATTATTTTTATCTCCTATCCTACAACTTCACATTATATTTTTATTTTTTTTGCTAATTGCCAATATAATGCTTCTCTCCAAAAGTATTTTCCCCCTTTATACAAGGGAATCACCAACTAACATATTTTCTAAAAAATATTTTCCTTCTAATTTTGATCAATATAAAATTGTTCCATCCTTTGAGAATGAAAAAAGAAATAGGAAAACTTTTACATGTTTGTCTTCATTTTTTTCTTCTCCAAATGATCAAGATTTTTCACTTAAAGCACTTACTAGTGCTCCATCCACCATAACTATGGATGATGAAAAAGAAATTTTATCTCAAAAATCTAGCAATGGAATAGGGATTGTTGAGTTTTTTGAAGGGAAGAACATTATTGTTACTGGTGGTACAGGATTTCTTGCAAAAGGTACATTAATTTAATTAATGATAAAATTTTCTCTATACGACTAAGTCACGAATTCGAACTACAGAATATAGAAACCACTAAAGCAGAGTAGATTGATACACTCCTTCTCGAACACTATGTGAATGAGGGATGATTTAGTTTTATAGTTATAATATTTGTATGAATATTATTTTGGTTATAGTTATTAAGACATAGCATTTTATGGACTTTTTCCCGCTTTCAAAAATGATAAGTTAACAAACATTTTTTCTTCTTAGCTAATTAAAGTATTTCTTATTTTTATGTTAATAACTACATTTTTTGTTAAAAAAACAATATTCTCTCTACGCAAGTAGAACATTACTTGTATTACCAAAATCTTTTGAGTAATGTAGGATATGTAATGATGATATCATACGAAACGTCCTTCTTTAACTTTTTAACTAGCCTTTTCACATTATATTAATAGAAAATAATATATGTCATTTTGGTATCAATATTATTTGTAATTAACTTTTTAGTAAGCTGATAGTGTAAAATTTTGTCTAACGTATTTTTTAGATATTTGTAAGATTATAAAATATGATTGTGGAATGAAACTATATATAAGAAATAGATTATAAACACATAAATTGCAAATCGTGTTTGTTTTTTTATGATTTTTATCATCAATATCTTGATTCGCATCTTAAATAAAATAATTATTTTTTGCAGCTCTGATTGAAAAGATGTTGAGAACAACACCAAAAATAAACAAGATCTACATCCTCATCAGGGCAAAGGATAAAGGAGCTGCATTTGACAGATTAAAAAGTGAAGTATGCATACATATATATGTAGTAATTAAACAACAAAAATCTATCGCTAATCCTATTTATTAATAGATAATTTATGCCACAAAATAGGGAAAAAATCATTATTGATCCTATTTAAAGATGTATTAATGATAGACAAGCTATTTAGAATGATGAATTTTGTAGCTAATTATTTATATGTACTTTCTCTTATCATCATCAGATTGTAGAATCACAGTTATTCAAATGCCTAGAAGAAATGCATGGTGAATATTACAAGCCATTCATATTGAACAAATTAATTCCTGTGGTTGGAAATATATATGAGCCAAATCTTGGTATGGATATTATTACTGCTCAACAAATTGTTCAAGAAATTGATTTGATCATTGACTCTGCAGCAAACACCACATTTGATGAGAGGTTCTTTTTCCCACCCCTATAAATTATTATTCAACTATAGGTTATACAATTTTTGCACTATTTTGTTTTTTTGTTGTGACTCGCTATATTTTTGTCTTGGTATATGGAATAGTTACATAATTGTTACATTTGAGTCGAGGGTCTTTCGGAAAACAGTCTCTCTACCTCCACGAGATAGTGTTAAGGTTTGCGTATATTCTATCCTCCCCAAACCCCACTTGTGGAATTCACGGGGTATGTTATTGTTGTTGTTGTATAGGTTATACAATTTAATAAATTTGATTGTGTAAGTTTAATTGTGTTATTAACTTATCATTCCCATTTGATGTTTTTTTAAGGTATGATTTAGCTCTTGATGCTAATGTGAATGGTCCATATCAACTCATGATGTTTGCCAAGAAATGCAAGAACCTTAAACTTCTTATGCATTATTCCACAGGTATGCACTTAAATATTCTTCATTCTTCAATAAAGAATGTATGTTTTAAATATGAGTTTAAGTTATATATATTAATAAAGTAAAATAATTTTTATGCTAATTTAATCGATTATGGTAGGTTATTACTTTCTTTTCTATGATATAATTAATATCATTTTTGATATCGAAGTCTATACTTGTTATTACGTTGTAGGTCTACCTAATTTGAAGTGTAAAAAGATCTTTATACCATCACACTCTTTCAAGATAAAATTTTAATTAAGTTTCGAGCATTATCAGTCTATAGATCTTTTACTCTTCATAACGAACCTGATATGGTGATATGAAAAATAAAGTAATAATCTGCTATAACTAGTTAAATTAAATTAACGACATAATTATGTAGACTATTGGTGCATTTAATATAAATCTTTCTAAATATGATATGCATTTAATTCCTATATTGAAATATTTTATTTATTTCCTTTGAAGCATATGCCAATGGAGAAAGAGAAGGATTAATATTGGAGAAACCTTTTACTATGGGAGAAAGCATAACAAAGGAAAAAATCACTTCAATTTCTCCCTATACTAATTTTCCATCACTAAATGCTGCCAAAGAAATGGATCTTGTTTCAAAGTTGAACAATCTTACAAATAATGGCCTGGAGCAAATAATGAAAGATTTAGGAGTTGAGAGGTATTTTTGTCTTTCTTATATATGTGTGTTACTACTAAAAACTTGCGAATTTGAATTTCAATAAAAAAAATTCGAGGGAGATTGTTCCTCGAAAACTTTTTCGATGGACCAATGTCTGTCTGTCTTCTCTCAAAAATTGTTTGTTGAAAATTCACTATTAAAAAATTGCCAAATTCCCACTGAATCCGTTGGAATTTGACTCGTGTGTAATTTTTTCGTCAGAAACCCTTTATTGACGAGCCAAATATTGACGGAACGTCAGTTGGGAATTAGCGATTTTCTAATAGTAAAATTCATGTTTATTTTTAATAATTGATTATATAGGGAAAATGTCCTTTTTTATTTTTATTAATTATTGATTGTTGATAAAATAGGGCAAAGTTATATGGATGGCAAGATACATATACATTCACAAAGGCAATTGGTGAAATGATGATAAATAGTATGAGAGATGAAATTCCAATACTTATTCTTAGACCCTCAGTGATTACAAGTAGTTATAAAGAACCTTTTCCAGGATGGATACAAGGATACAGGTACCAATATTCTATTAAAATTTCTCTTGTTTAGTTCATATAATACTTACGTAGTAACGGAAAAGTTCCGTGTGATTTATATATCACGAATTCGAAATGTGAAAATAGTCATTAATGTTTTTATTAGGGTAGACTGTTTACCTCACATCTTTTGGAGTGCTACACTTCCCCAGATCGTGCTAACATAAAATGCTTTGTGCATCGAAAAAAATTAATAGTATTTCATTTTCACCAAGAATGGTAATATTGTTTCTTACCTTCTATGTTGTCTTTCTCTCTCTTAGGGTAATTGACCCTTCACTTTTTCTATATGGAAAAGGGGAACTTCCAGGATTATATGGTGATCCAGATACCCATGTTGATGTGGTAAGTATAAGTTTCCATCACATTTCAGTTTGAAAATACTTAATTAAAAATTCAATACTCCTTTACATTTTTGCTAGATTCTTTATTTACTTTTTTTTTATAGATTTACCATTGCATTTTTATAAAATAATAATCAATGAGAGATTCAAACTTTAGACCTCTGCCTGTCAAACCAAGAAAATGCTTATTTTTTGGGCATTTAATTTGTCAATTTTTGGCGGTTTGGATCCGTCGCCTCACATCATGTCCTGATTTTTTTTTCATGTGTCAAGCATGTGAAAATTTTAAAATAATGATTATCGGTGTGTCTAGAAAAAGCTTTATCGATTCTGTATGCTTTGATACATTGATAAAGTGTGTGACTATTTCATTTGAGAGGTTAAGTTATAAGATAAGATACACTCTTTGTTTAGTTATATATCTTCGATGAAATGCCATTCACGTGAATCTTTTTTAAAAATAATGGTTGGTGGTGAGATTTAAACTCAAGATTTTTACCCATTCCATAATTATATTTCCAACAATTATTATTATTATTATTATTATTATTATTATTATTATTATTTTGCATAATCTGACCACATTTTTACTTGATTTAGATTCCAGTTGATTTGGTTGTAAATGCAACAATGGCTGCTATTGCAAAGCATGGATATTTGCTAAGTCCACAACTAAATGTCTATCATTTAGCAACAACATTTGTGAATCCTATTTCAATACATCAAGTTTTTGACTATTGCTATGAATATTTCACTTTATTTCCTTTTGTTAACTCAAAAGGGGATAAAATTGAGGTTAAGGAAATGAAATATTTTGACAAAATATCAGATTTCTCAAATTATATTTGGGAGGTACTATCCAAGCAGCATAGGGTACAAGATTTAAGTGAAAAAGAGTTATTGAAGATTCAAATGAGATTTAAAAGGAAAGTTGAATTTCTCAAGAACTTCAGCAAGCTCTACGAACCATATGCTTTCTACAAAGGATGGTATGATTTTTTTTTTCTTCATTAATTTATATGCATTGCCTGTATATATAATATTTTATTATCTGGTCACTCAAAATATATTTATAGGAAAATTTCCGTAAAATTTAGTTTGTAGTGTTGGAAAATAAGGCGAGTTTTTGGCTACAAAACATATAAAATTGTCCTGATATTATAAAAATTAATTACTTTGTTGATGATTATAGAGAAAGAGTATTATAATCATTATATTATCTGTTTTATTTTACTTGACACTCTTTCTAATAATTTATTTGAAAAAGAAGAAGTAACATTTGTGTATATGAAAAAATAATTAAACTATACATTCTATACTTAATGACAAGCTTTTATAGCCATATAAATATCACGGAAGATACGAAATCACAAGCCCTTTTTTAAATTCTAATATCAGTCAAATATCGCCACATAAATTAGAGTAAATCTTGTTTGTGTTCATCAATTTTTCTTTTCTTTTTGCAAGGTTTCACACTGGCAATATGAGGAATTTAATGGAAGAAATGTCTGAAGAAGAGAGAAGAAGCTTTGAAATTGATGCATCAAACATAAATTGGAAAGATTACTTAACAAGAATTCACATTTCTGGTGTGAAAAAACATGTTTTGGAAGGCAAAAAAGTACCTATATAGGAGGGTGGGGGGTGAGGGTGGGGTTGGAATTAACATTATGTTGTCTTGTCGACACAAAACTTATTGTTTCCTTTTATTATGAAGGGAAAGAAATGAAACTATGTAAAATGATATTAATTGTGAAATGGTTGTATTGTGTCTTTTTACTCTATATGTATAAAATGCTTTGATATAATTGTGAAATGGTTAATATTTGGGGTTGAATTTGTCTCCAAATTATGTAAGATGGTATCAATTTTTTCTAGGTTAGTAGTTGAGGTCAAATATATCATTATCGTTATCAAAATAAGCTAAATTCGCTCATATTATAAGCCATGGAAACTTAATATTGATATGAACCTTTTGCATAGTTTTCGGACATATTTGACCTTGTAGTTCCCCAATATATTTGACTGTTCTCCCCTAATACGATTAAAAATAAATAAATTAACGTCCTATTAAAAGTTAAAAATTAAAAAACATTTTTTATTGCTACTCAAAAACATTTATTTCTTCACAAAAAGTTTGGTCAAATATTTTCATGGAATACTTTTTACATTTTAAAAGTTCGAACTAATAGGCTAACAACAATAACAATATATTCAGTATAGTTCCATTAGTAGAACTTGAAAAGGATACGATATAGATAGACTTTACTCCTAATTTTATGGAGTAAAAATTTATTTTTAACAAACATTCGACTCTTAATCAAATAATATTTATAATTAATAATTAACTTGTTTTCTGAGAATATCAAAATCATAAAACACCATTTATTTTGAATTGGAAAATATAATTTCACTGTTTGTGGACCTACTCTCCTACTTCCTTAAAGCCTTAATGGGCAGCAGAAAAGCAGATACAACAACCTTGAACAATTGGCAGTGAATTAATTAGCTTTTGTCAGCCTATGTGACTTTTACAAAGAAAGCTGTAAATAGAAACTGCCACTGTGTCAAAAGGCCTAATTTGGTATTGAATGTCCATGGACTTAGGGGTGTGGTCATTCAGAAGTGGACGGTGGAGCTTTGGGATCAGAGATGGTTGTGAATTTAAAATTTAAATTTATCAGTTCATTATTTTAGATTTCTAGCATTATAATAATAATAATGTACTCAATATAATTTCATAAAGTGAGATTTAGAGAAGATATAATATACGTAAATCTTGCTTCTATTTCAGAAATAGATATATTATTTCTAATAGATCCTCTACTAAAGAGAAAAATAGTCCAAAACAATCCAAAAAAGAAGCCAGAAGCCATTGATGACCCCTTAAAGTTGGCACCAAATTTCACTTAGACATATCAACTAAGCAATGTTCATTTTAAACACCTTATGTAGGGCCTCGTTGTGTCATTTTGACACTTTTTTTCAATCAGTAAAGCTGTGATGTGTGTGTATTCACTCGCGAATGACAAGTGCAAAGTGTCGAATTACACAATGACATTTGTCATTTGTGTTCAAAATAATTATTAAATGATGACTTTTGAGTTTATAAAAAAGGTTTAAACTATTTTAACAGAGTTTTCTTTTTTCAGAAAGCTTCAAAAGACCTTTAATGAAGTTTTCAATTTCATCTCAATTTCTTCAATTCAAAGTAATAGAATAGTGTTTGGATCTAAATTTTTAGCAAAATTCTGATTATCATTCATTTCAATCAAAATGTATCCAACAAATTTGAATTCCAAATCTGAATTTTCATCCAACAAATTTAATAAGAACAATACGTATCATGATACATAACTTTGAGTGCTTATTTATGTAATTGTTCTTATTGACAAGAATTTCAACACAAATGGGTGCTTAATACCAGCCTCGTTTTTCAGATCTATTTTATCATTGTAGAAAAAATATTTTTATTATTATAATAATCGAGATAGGTCATTAAAATGTAGAATGTTAAATAAATGGGTAAAAACTAATTACTTATCTTAACACATAGCTTTTATCCAAGAAAGATTTTCAAATTTTGGATATTCCAAAATGGAGTTTCATTAAAAAATATTTTAGAAACCATTTTTAATTTTTAATTGCTGACTTGCCAAATATGTCGTGGTTGTTACCAAATGGTCTAAATTTGCACTTATTTTTAAGCAACAAAAGCTTAATAGGTGGTGATGCCACAAATTTTACAATTAAGTCACTTTTTTTAGCAGTGGGAAATATGAACATTTTGCCCAGTCCGTCGGCATATTTGACCATTCTCCCTAACATCTAGTGACAACACACATTTCTTTGCCAAAATCTTGTTAAATACCTTTTTTGAAACACTTATTACTTTTTAAAATTTCAGACTATCAATCAAATAATATTTATAATAAATAATTAACTTATTTTGTTAATGAGAATATCAAAATTTATCCATTCAATAAATTTATCCATTCAATACTTATTACCTCGTCATGGCTGCCATTATTATTATTATTTTGGTTATTTTAGGTGTTAGCACATGAATATTTTGGTGAGCAGATTTTCGATCAATTTTTTTTGAGACCTATATGGAACCCTCCGTAAATACATAGGGGATCAGTAAGTGTAGCCTCAACATGATCTACGGCGGATTCACAGCATTTAGGGCCCGCACAAGCTGAATTAGACAATTTTCTCATTTTTCGTATGCGTTAGCTTATGAATATTTTGGTGAACTAGCTTTCGGTTAATTTTTTTTCAAAACCTAGTAGGAACCCTTCGTAACTACCCCAAAGATCAGTACATGTAGCCTCAATATTATCCACGGTACATTCATAACATTTAAGGGCTTCACAAGTTGAATTAGGCGATTTTCTCATTTTTCTTGTGTGTTAGCCTATGAATATTTTAGTGAACTGGCTTTCGGTCGTTTTTGTCTTTGAAACCATTATGGGATACTCCGTAGGTACCCGAGGGATCAATATGTGCGGCGTCAGCACGATCCACGATGCATTCATAGTATTTAGGGGCTGCACAAGCAGAATTAGGTGATTTTTTCATTTTTTTCGTGTGTGTTAATCCATGAATATTTTGGTGAACTGCTTCCGATGGATTTTTCTCCGAAACCATTATGAGACACTCCATAGGCACCAAGGGAATCAGTACATGCGGCTTCGATATGATCTACAACGCATTAATAGCATTTAGGCACCGCACAAGCGGAATTAGATAAAGTTTTCATTTCTTCATTTGTGTTAGCCTATGAATATTTTGTTGAAATGACTTTCGATCGATTTCTCTTTGAAACCGCTATAGGACCCTCTGTAGGTACCTAGGGGATCAGTACGTGCGGCGTCGGCACAATCCACGATGCATTCATAGCATTTGGAGGCTGCACAATCCGAATTAGGCAATTTTGTATTTTTTCGTGTGTGTTAACACATGAATATTTTGGTGAACTGACTTTTAGTCAATATTTCTTCGAAACTATTAAGGGACCCTCTGTAGGTACTCGAGGGATCAATACATGTAGTATCGGCACGATCAATGACGCATTCATAATATTTAGGGGCCGTGCAAGCGGAATTAAGTGATTTTGTCAGTTTTTCATGTGTGTTAGCCCATGAAAATTATGGTGAATTGGCTTCTGGTTGATTTTTCTTCAAAACCTTTATGGGACACTTCATAGGTACTCGGTAAATTAGTACATGCGGCGTTGACACGAGTCACGACACTTTCATAGCATATAGGGGCCGCACAAGCAGAATTAGGCATATTTGTTATTTTTTTGTGTTTTAGCCCATAAATATTTTGGTGAACTTACTTCTGATAAAATTTTTTTGAAACTGTTATGGGACCTTTCGTAGATACTCGAGGGATCAGTATATGTGGCATCGACATGATCCACCATGATTCAAAATATTTAGGGTCTGAACAAATAAAATTAGACGATTTTGTCATTTTTGGTATGTGTAAATCCATGAATATTTTGGTGAACTGACTTTCAGTTGATTTTTCTTCAAAACCATTGTGGGACCCTTTGTAGGTACCAGATGGATCAGTACGTGTGGCGTTGACACGATCCACATCGCATTCATAGCATTTAGGGGTCTCACAAACGAAATTATGCAATTTTATTATTTTTTCGTGTGCGTTAGGCCATGAATATTTTTGTGAACTGCCTTTCGATCGATTTTTCTTCAAAATAATTATGGGACCAACTATAGGTTTTCGAGGGATCAATACATGCGGCATCGGCATGATCCACGTAGCATTCATAGCATTTAGGGGCCGCACATGCAGAATTAGGCTATTTTGTCACTTTTTCGTGCCTGTTAGGCCATTAATATTTTGGTGATCTGGCTTCGAGTAGATTTTTCTTCGAAATCATTATAGTACCCTACCTAGGTTCCCAAGGGATTAGTATGTGCGGCATCGACACGATCCATGATGCATTCATAGCATTTATGGGCCACACAAGCAGAATTAGGTGATTTTTTTAATTTTTCGTACGTATTAGCCCATTAATCACTGGGTTGTTGTTGTTGTTGTATTAGCCCATTAATATTTTTGTGAACAAGCTTTCGATAGATTTTTCTTTGAAAACATTACGGGACTCTCTATAGGTATCCGAGGGATTAGTACGTATGACGTCGGTTTGATCGATGACACATTCATAGTATTTAGGAGTCGCACAAGCAGAATTAGATATTTTTTCTATTTTTTCGCATGTGTTAGCCTTGAATATTTTGGTGAACCGGCTACCAATCAATTTTTCTTTGAAACCATTATGAGACCCTCCAGAGGTACCCAGGGGATCAGTACGTACGATGTCGGCATGATCCATGATACTTTCATAGCATTTAGAAGCCGCACAAGTTGGATTAAGCGATTTTGTTAATTTTCTTGTGTGTTAGACCATGAATGTTTTGGTGTACTGGTTTCTGATTGATTTTTTTCAGAACCATTTTTGGACCCTTTATAGGTATCCGGGGGATCATTACATGCGGCGTCAGTAAGATCCACGGTGTATTCATAGAATTTAGGGGTCGCACAAGTGGAATTAGACGATTTTTTAATTATTTTCGTGTGGGTTAGCCCATGATTATTTTGGTGAACTGGCTTCCAGTTAATTTTTGTATGAAATCATTATAGGACCCTCCAAAAGTACCGAGAGATCATTACATATGACCTCGGGATGATCCACCATGGATTCATAACATTTAGGGGCCGCACAAGCTCTTAAGGTAAAATAGATGTAGATACAAACTTATTATATACGACTATACACATACCATACAAAAAAAGTTCTTTTGGAATGAAGAAAAAAAATCATGTCAAGAGAATTTATATGTAATCTTGCAAAATAATATGAGTTTTCATAGATATAATCTTATATTGTACTATATATTAAGATACGTATCACAATATTTATGTTGGACTATATATTTGTGTAAACTACAAAATTTGTTCATAAATCGCATTCATAGGATGCGATTTATGCCTTATTATACATCTTTTCATTTTTTCTTCTCTTTTTTGATATTTGAGCCGAAGTTAAAGTAAAATTTGGAATATTAGATCAAAATCCTCCACGACTAAGAATAAAAATATCCTTCGTAAGCATTTATGGGCCGCACATGTGGAATTAGGCGATTTTGTTATTTTTCATGCTTGTTAGCGCATTAATATTTTGGTGAATTGGCTTTCAGTTGATTTTTAACCGAATCCGTTATGGGACCCTCCGTAGGTACCTGAAGGATTAATACGTGTAGGCTAGGCACGATCTACGGCGCATTGATAGCATTTAGGGCCGCACAAGCATAATTAAGCGATTTTGTCATTTTTTAAATATTTGTTAGCCCATTAATATTTTGGTGAACTGGCTTCTGGTCAATTATTTTCGAAACCATTATGGGACCCTCTATAGGTACTTAGGGGATCAGTGTGTGCATCGTTAGTATGATACATGGCGCTTTCATAGCATTTTAGGGCCGCACAATCGGAATTAGGTAATTTTGTCATTTTTCGTGTGTGTTAGCACATTAATATTTTGGTGAACTGACTTTCGATCAATTTTTCTACGAAACTATTATGGGACCCTCTGTAGGTACCCAATGGATTAATATGTGCGGTGTCGGGATGATCCATAGTTCATTCATAGCATTTTTAAGGACCGCAAGCAAAATTATGTGATTTTGTTATTTTTCGCGTGTTAGCCTATGAGTTTTTTGGTGAAATGACTTCTGGTCAATATTTGATCAAATCCCTTATAGAACCCTTCGTAGGTATTCGGGGAATCAGTACATACGGCGTCGGCACGATCTACTACGCATTCATAGAATTTAGTGGCCGCACAATTAGAATTAGATTAGTTTGAGCCTGTTTGGATGGACTTATTTTAAGTAAATTATAAGTTGAAAACTGCGTATAAGATAAAAAAGATTAAGTAGGTGCATCCCAACTTATTTCTTTTGACTTATAAGCTATTTTCAACTTATAAGTTGCTTAAAATAAGTCTATCCAAACAAACTTAACTATTTATTGAGGCTTATTTTAAGTACAAAATGAATTTAAGTTGGCCAGCCAAATACTCAAAAAAGCTGAAAATAGCTTATTAGTCAATCTAAATGGGCTCTTTCTCATTTTTTCTTGTGTGTTAGGCTATGAATATTTTGGTGAATTGGCTTACGGTCAATTTTTCTTCGAAATCATTATAGGACCCTCTGTAGGTACCCAGGAGATTAGTACATCCGGCATTGGGACTATCCAAGGCACATTCATAGAATTTAGGAGCCGCAATATCGGAATTAGGCAATTTTGTCATTTTCTCGTGTGTTAGCCCATGAATATTTTGCTGAACTGGTTTCTAGTTGATTTTGCTTTGAAATTATTATGGGACCCTTTATAGTTAACCAGGGGATCAGTACGTGCGGCGTCGGCCTAATCCATGGTGCATTCATAGTATTAAGGGGCTGCACAAGCGGAATTAAGCGATTTTGTCATTTTTCATATATATTAGCCCATTAATATTTTGGTGAACTGGCTTTCGATTGATTTTTGACCAAAACCATTATGGGTCCCTCCGTATATACCTGGGGGATTAGTACGGAAACCTCGACACGATATATGGTACATTCAGAGCATTTAAGGGTCACACAAGAGAAATCAGGCAATTTTGCCATTTTTCGTGTGTGTTAGCCAATGAATATTTTGCAGAACTGGCTTTCGATTTATTTTTCTTCAAAAACATTATGGGACCCTTCTGTAGGTACCTAGGGTATTAGTACATGCTGCATCGAAATGATCCATGGTGCATTCATAACATATAGGGGCTGTACAATTGAAATTAGGCGATTTTATCATTTTTTTCGTATGTGTTAGCTATGAATATTTAAGTGAAATGGCTTACGATCGATTTTTATTTAAAACCATTATGGGACCCTCTGTAGGTACTGGAGGGATCAGTACGTGCGGTGTCGGCATGATCCACGGCTCTTTCATAGCATTTAGGGAGCGCACAAGCGGAATTTGGCGCTTTTGCAATTTTCGTGTGCGTTAGCCCATTAATATTTTGGTGTATTGGCTTTCGGTCAATATTTCTTCAAAAACTTTTTGGGACCCTATGTAGGTACCCGAAATATTAGTTCGTGTGGCGTCGGTAAGATCCACGGTGCATTCATCGAATTTAGGGGTCACACAAGCAGAATTAAGCAATTTTCTAATTATTTTCGCGTGCGTTAACCCATGAATATTTTGGTGAACTGACTTCCAGTCAATTTCTGTATGAAATCATTATGGTACCTTGTAAAAGTACCCGCAGGATCTGTACGTGCGACATCAGCATGATCCACCGTGCATTCATAGCATTTAGGGGCCGCACATGCTCTTAAGATAAAATGGATGTAGATACAAACTTATTATATACGAATATGCATATACTATACAAAAAGAGTGTGCTTGGAGTGAAGAAAAAAATTATGTCAAGAGAATTTATATGTAATCTGGTGAAATAATGTGAATTTTTGTAGATATAATCTTATATAGTAACATATTGATATACATATCATAATATTTATGTTGGACTGTATATTTTTGAAAACTACAAAATTGATTTAAAATCACATTCAATGAATGTGATTTATGCCTTATTATACATCTTTTCATTTTTTCTTCTCTTTTTTGATAGTTGAGCCAAGGGTAAAGTAGAGTTTGAAATATTATATCAAAATTCTTGACGACTAAGCATAAAAATATCCTTCGTAATTATTTAGAGGCCGCACATGCGAAATTAGGCAATTTGTGTGTGTGTTAGCCCATGAGTATTTTGGTGATATGATTTTTGATCAATATTTGACAAAATCCATTATAGAACCCTCCGTAGTACTCGATGGATAAGTACATGTGGCTTCAGCACGGTCTACTACGCATTCGTAGCATTTAGTGTCCGTACAATTAGAATTAGATAATTTTGTTATTTTTTCGTATGTGGTAGTCCATGAATATTTTAGTGAATTGGCTTTCGATTGATTTTTCTTTGAAATCGTTATAAGACCCTGCGTAGGTACCCTGGAGATTAGTACATGTGGCATCGGCATGATCCACTACGCATTCATAGAATTTAGGGGTTGTAGGAATTAGGCGATTTTGTCGTTTTCTCGTGTGTGTTAGCCAATGAATATTTTGGTGAACTGGCTTACGACCAATTTTGCTTCGAAATTATTATGCGACCCTCTGTAGGTACCCAGGGTATCAGTATATGCGGCGTTGACATGATCCATGGCTTATTCATAGCTTTGAGGAGCCGGACAAACGGAAGTATGTTATTTTGTTATTTTTCGTGTGCATTAGCCAATAAATTTTTTGGTGAACTGTGTTCCGATCGATTTTTGATAAAAATCATTATGGTTCCCTCCATAGGTACTTGGAGGATTAGTATGGGCAGCCTAGACATGATCTATAGTGCATTCATAGCATTTACGGGCCGCACAAGCGGAATCAAGCGATTTTTTTAATTTTTTGTGTGTGTTAGCCAAGGAATATTTTTTACAGAACTGGATTTCGATTGATTTTTCTTCAAAACCATTCTGGGACCTCTCTGTAGATACCTAGGGGATCAGTACGTGTAGCGTTGGTACAATCTATGGCGCATTCATAGCATGTAGAGGCCGCACAATCAGAATTAGGCAATTTTGTCATTTGTTAGTGTTTTAGCCCATGAATAATTAATTTAACTAGCTTTCGGTGGTTTTTATTTGAAACCATTATGGGATTCTTTGTAGGTACTTGGGGGATCAGTACGTGTAGTGTTGGCATAATCCACGACGCTTTCATAGCATTTAGGGGTCACACAAGAGGAATTAGTCAATTTTATTAATTTTTGTGTGTGTTAGCCCATTAATATTTTGGTGTACTGGCTTTTGATCCAGTTTTCTTCAAATCCATTTTAGGACCCTCCGTAGGTACCCAGGAAATCAGTACGTGCGGCGTTGGTAAGATCCACGGTGCATTCATAGAATTTAGAGGTCAAACAATCGGAATTAGGCAATTTTCTATATATTTTTGTGTTTATTAGCCCATTAATTTTTTCATATTGGTTTCCGGTCAATTTTTGTATGAAATCATTATGGAACCCTCCAAAAGTACTCGGGGGATCAGTACATGTGGCATCGACACGATCCACCGTGTATTCATAGCATTTAAGGGCCACACAAGATCTTATGGTAAAATAGATATAGATACAAACTTATTATATACAACTATACACATACTATACAAAAAAGTGCTTTCGGAATGAAGAAAAAAAATTATGGCAAGAGTATTTATATGTAATCTAGCAAAATAATGTGAATTTTTATAGATATAATCTTATATAGTATTATATATTGAGATATGTATCATAATATTTATGTTGGACTGTATAATTTTGAAAACTACAAAATTTGTTCATAAAGCGCATTCAGAAGATGTGATTTAGCCTTATTATACATCTTTTTATTTTTGCTTCCCTTTTTTGATATTTGAGCTGAGGTTAAAGTATATTTTGGAATATTAGATTAAAATTATCTATGACTAAGCATAAAAATATCATTCGTAAGCATTTAGGGGCCGCACATACAAAATTAGGTAATTTTGTTATTTTTTTGTGTGTCTTAGCCCATGAATATTTTGGTGAACTGGCTTTCGCTTGATTTTTCTTCAAAATAATTATGGGATCCTCCATAGGTACCTAGGGGATTAGTACGTGCTGCATCGAAATAATCCATGGTGCATTCATAGCATTTAGGGGCTGCACAAGCGGAATCAGACAATTTTGTCATTTTTCGTGTGTGTTAGCCAATAAATATTTTATAGAACTGGTTTTTGATTTATTTTTCTTCAAAATCAATATGGAACCCCTCCATAGGTACCTAGGAGATTAGTACGTGCTGCATCGACACTATCCATGGTGCATTCATAGCATATAGGGCTGCACAATCAAAATTAGGCAATTTGGTCATTTTTTCGTATGTGTTAGCGACGAATATTTAAGTGAACTGGCTTCTAGTCGATTTTTCTTTGAAACCATTATGGAACTCTATTTAGGTACTCGAGGGATCAGTACATGTGGTGTAGGCATGATCCACGACTCTTTTATAGCATTTAGGGACCGCACAAGGAGAATTTGGTGATTTTGTCAATTTTTGTGTATGTTAGCAATGAATATTTTGGAGTATAAGCTTTCGGTCGATTCCTCTTCAAAACCATTTTGGGACCCTCCGTAGGTACCTAGGAGATCATTACGTATGGAATCGGTAAGATCCATGGTGTATTCATCGAATTTAGGTGTCACACAAGCGGAATTAGGCGATTTTCTAATTATTTTCGTGTGCGTTAACCCATGAATATTTTTATGAACTGGCCTCTAGTCAATTTTTGTACAAAATCATTATGGGACCCTCCAAAAGTACCCGGGGGATCATTACTTGCGGCCTCAGGATGATCCTCAATGGATTCATAGCATTTAGAGGCCGCACAAGATCTTAAGCTAAAATAGATGTAGATACAAACTTATTATATACGACTATACACATACTATACAAAAAGAGTGCTTTCGGAATGAAGAAAATAAATCATGTCAAGAGAATTTATATGTAATCTAGAAAAATAATGTGAATTTTTACAGATATAATATTGTATTGTATTGTATTATATGAGATATGTATCATAATATTTATGTTGGACTGCATATTTGTGTAAACTACAAAATTTGTTCATAAATCGCATTCATAGGATGTGATTTATGCGTTATTATACATCTTTTCATTTTTGCTTCCCTTTTTTGATATTTGAGTTGAGGTTAAAGTAGAGTTTGGACTATTAGATCAAAATCCTCCATGAATAAGCATAAAAACATCTTTGTAAGCAGTTAGGGGCCGCACATGAGAAATTAGATAATTTTGTTATTTTTTGTGTGTATTAGCCAATGAATATTTTGGTGAACTGGCTTCTGATCGATTTTTTATCAAATCCATTATGGAACCCTCCATAGGTATCCGGGGGATCAGTACGTGCAGGATCGGTATGATCTACGGCGCATTAATAGAATTTAGGGACCGCATAAGCAGAATTAAGCGATTTTATCATTTTTTCGAGTTTGTTAGCCCATTAATATTTTGGTTAACTGGCTTCTGGTCAATTTTTTTCTGAAACTATTATGGGACTCTCCATAGGTGCCTGAGGGATCAGTACATACAACATCGATACGATCCATAGTGCTTTTATAACATTTAGGGCCGCCCAATCAGAATTAGGCAATTTTGTTATTTTTTTATGTGTGTTAGCTAATGAATATTTTGAAACTGACTTTTGGTTGATTTTTCTATGAAACCATTATGGGACCCTCCTAGGTACCAGGAGGATCAATACGTGCAGTGTTGGGATGATCCGCAGTTTATTCATAGTATTTTCGGATCGCACAAGCAGAACTAGATGATTTTTTCATTTTTCTTGTGTTAGCCCATGAGTTTTTTGGTGAAATGTCTTATGGTCAATATTTGAACAAATCTATTATAGAACCCTCCGTAGGTACTCCGGGGATCAGTACATGCGGCGTTGGCATGATCTACTGCGCATTCATAGCATTTAGTGGCCGCACAATTAGAATTAGATTATTTTGAGCTTGTTTGGATGGACTTATTTTAATTAACTTATAAGTTGAGAACTGCGTATAAGATAAAAAAAAATTAAGTAGGTGCATCCTAACTTATTTTGTTTGACTTATAAACTATTTTCAACTTTTAATTGTTTAAAATAAGTCTATCTAAATAAACTTTATTATTTATTAGGACTTATTTTAAGAAAAAATAAATTTGAGTTGACCAGCCAAACACTCAAAAAAGCTGAAAATAACTTATAAACAGCTTATAAGTCAATCCTAACGAGCTCTTTCTCATTTTTTCTTATGTGTTAGTATCATGACCCGGCCTAGGGCCTAGTCGTAACATGGCGATCGGGATGCGAGGGACCCCAACCTAAGCCATCTTAGTATACATCACATAAATAAGGTAAAGAACAATGTAAAAATGAGCGAAAGTAATCATTAAGTGGGGAATGAGACTAAGGGAAATCAACTCTATAAATATCCAATCCGGACACACCAATGTGTATCGTCTAAACATACCTCTAGTGTATTCTTTGATGGGGGCTTAGAAAAAGCTCCTAGCTCACCCTAACAATAGAAGAAAGTGAAAAAAACAATAGTAACATGAATAAAAGTCCTATCCTCAGTAGAATGAGGACTCACCAACGTCTTTGAAATCTAAAAAAATCTCTAGCCACGAGTAGGATGATCGTGAGTGTCGTCTGTCTCTATATTATGAGATAATGTAGGCAAAATATGCGTTAGTACATTTGAATGTACTAAGTATGTGAGGTATGCATGAATAAGTAAAAGAACGTAATCAATATGCCATAACATGTATGACCAATCATAATGAACTTGAGTACAGCTTAAAAATAATTTAAAAACATAAGAAACTCATGGTCAATAACTCATAACTTGACATCTCATACTTAACTCCAACTTATGTGGGATAGGACCTTTAACCGGCAACTAAGACCATGTGATCTATTAAATGGAATCTGATGACTCCTGCATCGAGACAGGCTGATGACTCCTACATCAAAACAGGGGAGGCTATCTTGCTAGGGCATACTCCAAAAGTAACTATTCAACTGGGCTATGTGGATCCACTAGCTTGGCCACGAAGTCAACCTATGTGGGCAACATAATTTGGGACTTTAGGTTGCTTCTAGGATTTCCTTGGATAACTAACTGCGTTACCGGACTGAACCCCACCTAGAAGCCCTCTCGGTGCTTAGTCAATATTCCAACAGAAACTCATAAACATGATCATAACATAGTAGGGAAAGATAGTAACTACCTATCAATCCATCTTTAAAATATATTAGGAATAGCTCATCAACTTAATGATTCATAAGAATCTATAACTTTGGTGAGAATCGTTCTTATCATCATCTTTAAAACATATTTTGATCTTAACTCTGATAATTATCATAACTTTAAGTTTACAGTCATAAATCTCAACTTTAACTCATATAAAACTTTTAGTGAAAATCATTTAACTCATGACCAACTCATAAACTCATCTTAACTTCATAATCATAGCTTAAAAATATAGCTTTATGCATGGGCATCTATAATTCAACTTGAAATCATGCAATTCATATGAGAACATGCATATAAAGATCATTGATAACATTTAAAAATGAAATCAAACCAACCCAATGCAATTCATCAAAATTAGGGTTCATAATAAATTGCAAATTAAATGAAACTTGAGGAATCTTTGGGACTTTATGGGTGAAAAGAGATCATGAATCAATCCCCACATACCTTGCTAGAATTCATTAAGAATTGAAGAAGAAACTTTGTAGAAATCTGGAAACCCTAACTTTAGCTTGTAGAGGAAACCTTGAGTGTCACGACCTAAGCCTAGGGCCTAGACGTGACATGGCGAATGAGGAACCCGAAAGTACCTCAAACAAGCCTCTTAGCATTCTTTTAGCCTTTCATAGGTAATAATGATAAATAGACAAGCGGAAATCATAATAATAAATCTTCAACTTACATATGTCCAACAATACCTCTAACTATTAGATTTAATGGGGCTAAGACAAGTTCCTAGCTCACCCTCAATCATAATAGAAGAAATGCCATAATAAAATATCTTAACATATCATAAGCTAGAAAGACAAAGGAGTATTGTTCCCGGAACATGGGAACTCACCAAAAGTAGTCTTCAATGGAATATCAACTAGCCACGTGGAGGAGAACGAGGAGGAGCAGCGATCCCTACATGGTGATATCATGTAGGCAAAAGAGTATGCGTTAGTACTTTGAATGTACTAAGTATGTAAGGATGCATGAACATTGAGAAAATATTATAACATTTATGTAATATGGAACATAATGTAATACATGCATAATAAATCATATGGATATCCTTTAAAACATTCATTTTGTGGGAAATTAACCATAACCGACATTTAAGACCATGCGAGCTATTACATGGAATCCAACATAACCCCCTACGTTGGCCGGGGAGACTACTTGCCAGGTAGAACTCCGCCAACTTCATTCATTTCTTTAACTTTAACTTTAAGGGCTATTTATGGATCCATTAGCCTAAGCCTACAAGGGCTCCTATGTTGGCACATAGTTAATGAGACAAGGGGTTGCTACTAGGATTCCCTTACCGAATCCCACCTCAATGCCTCATTCGGTGCTAAGTCAATCCCACGGAATAGTTTAATACTTCAAAATATTCATAGCATATAACTTGAGAATTCAAACATCATATTCGGTAGAATAGCTCATTAAAACATTTGATAATTCAAATATGCAAGACTTGTCCTTATTGCATAAAAAATCCATGATTCATATCATTTCATCATTCTTTCATTTCATAAGACTCCTTTTTTGATCATAGATATTACTTTCATAAATATTTATTTGGAGTCAAAGCTTTTAAGTCAAATTTTATTAAAAACATTGTAAAACTAGGTGGGTTCAAATCACTTCAACTTGCAAATATGTATGTAAATAAATATACATAAATACTTTAAAATCCATTAATTAAAAATCATGCTTTTAAACAATCCACCATGAATTTCAAGAACCTTTAAATAGATAAATAGAGAAATTACTTGTAAACCATAAATTCATACATATATAATTATGTTGCATCAAAATAGATCAATAATCATTAGTTTAACCATGATTCATACTATTAAGTAAAAATAAGAATTTACCATAAGAAAATATTACTTGAAATCAAGAGACTTAATTGAAAGAGTTTTTGGACTACATGGGTGGAAGAACCCATGGATAAATACCCACATAACTTAGAGTAGAGCTTAGAGAAAATAAATATAATTTATCATATAATCAAAATAATTTAAACATGAGAGTGGAAGGAATACTCTCATTGAAGCCTTACATACCTGGAAACCGAAGCTTTAGTTGGTACCGGAAGACTTAATGAACACTCTTGAGTCCTAGCTTCTCTCCTTGCCGGAACGTTTTGTGTACTACCCGGAATATATGAATCACCGGAATAGTATTTCTTCACTACTAAGAACTAAAACTATATTTGAGAATGTGTATAGAGAAAAGATTTGCTTGAGAAAGCTTGATGAATAAAATGAGGAAATAAGGTGGGTATTTATAGGTGGGAAAGATGACCTAACAATAAATAAAATAATTATAAATAAAAATCTGAAAATTTAGTGGAATATATTGATGTCATGGATGATGTTAAATGGAGGACAATTTATGTCATGAGTGATGTCAAATGTATCTAGATCTTTCTATGGTAGGTGAAATGAGTTATCTTTGATAGAATACTCTTTTTGGGAGCTGCGTTTGAATAAGATAAATTCCTTATTAGGATTTGGTGTCTTCATAAGAATTGTAGATATGGAAGTCTAGTTTCATATCGTTCAAGAATCAACCAATTTGGATAAACCTACAGTGAGATATGATTTTTCTTCTATAAACACTCATTTCCGTAACAGCATCCTACCTTACAAAGATTAATTTATTTGACCTACGTAACCTCCGAATCTTAAAATATGGTCTTCATAAAAGTTGTAGGTAATGATCTTGTGGTTACTCAGAAATTTGAATCACTCAATTTGGATATTTCTATGAAAAGTTATGACTAAAATACAGAGACTGTATCATGTTTAGGCAAAAATTGAAACATCGTATACAACGTTTTTAGGGGATATTACATTGAGAGACTTTGTTCTTACCTTAGAAAATTCTAGGAGAATGAATTGAATATGAGGGGAATTTGAAGAATTGAATATTTATTGACTTTGAACTTAGCCATAAAAGAGTCTAGGTTCATTGAACCGAACTTGGAAAAAGGCACAATTGCCCTTCATTAAAATCTGAAAGTTGACCCTATGGGTCCCTCTCTATGGGTCATCTTAGTAACTACGAGTCATTTAAATGACTCATCCTGCAGGTCTAAGAAAAGGTCTGAAATTAGAGTCTCTAAAGCTTTGGAATGGATAGGGTTTACGACCCATCTTTTTGTGTACGGTCTGTCCTATTGGCTCATTCTGCAGGTTTTAAAAATCTGCAAATTACAAGTCTCTAAAGTTTTGTGATGGGTGATTCTTACGACCCGTCATAGCTTCTACAAGTCGTTCTGTCAAGTCGTAGATTTGACCTTGAGGGACTTCTGGAACTTAACCTCAGAACTCTTCCTACGAGTTGTGTCTACGGATCGTCTAAGTGAGAACATGTCATCAACATGAGTCGTAAGACCTCCCTTTTAGGTTGGTTATGACTACCAATAATGACTCCCTCCATGACTCATTTCTACGGGTCGTGTACACTCCTATGACTCATAGAGACAGTTGTAAACTTGGGTTTAGTTTAAGATTTGAGAATTTTCTCCTTGTTTCCGACTTTCCGACTTATAGGGTCTTATAGTTAGTGTCACTCCCAAGGAGGGTTCCCTAGGCCTGGCCGACACTCACAAGCTATTGCTGGCTCCTAAGTGAACCATTTGTCCTGATCACACATTCACTCGTTCAGTGGAAGACTTAGTTTAAGAGAAAAATAAATCTTAGTGGGCTAACTCAATCAACAATCTCAATCAGTCTAATCAAAAACATAGTTTGAAAGAAAACTAATCAAGAGTTAAAGACATCAAAACAAATCTCTCACTATATAGTATATGAAGCCTCTATCTATACTCTCTAGATGGTGCAATGACAGGTTTATGTCTATCTCAAAAAAACTGCTCATAAGCAATGGATAAAAGAATATGATCCCTCTAAAAGTAATAAGGTCTCACCACTATCAAGAAAGAAATAGATCTTCAACGAAGCACCTGTTGATGATCTCTTATACTTGTCCCTGCATCATTTTAATGGACATCAGTGCGTGAAATGTGCGAGTATGTAATATGGCAGAATGAAATAACAATACATTAAAGGTACTCAAGGTAGAATGAAACTCGCTCAACTCGATATGATATGCAAGTATAAAATATAACAATGCTCTAAGAAGGATTCAATAATATGCAACTTGTTCAAAATATGTCATATACTTTCATGCACAATCTGGGAGCCTCTCTAACAGACAATAATCCCACCACCTATAAGTAGGTTATGTACAATGAAATGACGTTGTTGTCACGTCCGTCTAATATTTGCCAAGGTAAAGGACAAATCTACCAATCTTGGATCCACAATCAATCAAGTCCTATCTTTTTAGGACACATCCGACTTAACCAGTTCAATCCTCTCCTATGCTGGCTACATAGTTATTGAGTTTTACTCTCACTCAATTTGGTGCTTGATACTACTACCAAAAATTAATATGCTCATGCAACTTAAACCAATCAGTTCAATCAAAACTTTCAACTAGTCCCATTGGACTCTCATCAAAATCTCGACTAGTCCCATTGGTCTCTCATCAAAACTCAATTTCATCTCAATCATGATGCTCTTTCAAATCAATTCAATCAAATCCACTCATTTAAATTAAATACTCAACTCATTTAAATCTCTTTAAAACATGCAATCTTGACTCAAAATAATGCATAGTGAAATCAGGATCAAAACAGTTATAATCTTAAAGACTCTTTCAATTCAACTCGGGCTTGGCTCATGCTCAAATCATCAAGTTCTTTCAGAACAATATATTTTCAAAATCAATCACAACTTAGTAAAACTCTGTCTCAAAATCATCATTTATGCTCAAAATATTCATGTTAAAAATAATGAAAATCAACTTATGTGAAAACTCAAGTTCCTGTACAATCAATGCACGAAATCCAATATAATTCTCAATTAGGGTTCCTGTGAATGAAGACATGAACATGCATCCAAATAGAATACTCAACCCATGGACAACATCAATACGTATTTAAATAAGTACAAGGAACCCAAAAAGACAATAGATAACTCAAGAATTCAATTTAAGGAACTTGAAAACTCCAACTCAACTCAACTCGAATCCATAAAGATGAAGGGGCACGTGGAAAAACTCAGTCCAATATTGTGTTAGCCTTAAATATCTTAAAATATCCACAAATCTTGATGAAAAATCTTAACTTGAAGAAAAACAATCAAGAGACCCTTTCTTGAAATTCTTTGATTTGTTTTCTTGGAAATCCTATGATTAGGATTTAAGATTTCTCTTAGCGATTCATGAATAAATGAAGAAGTTTGGTTTAAAAATCTTAAAATCTATGAAGAAGGACTTACCTTGATGAAGAACCTTGAAAGAGCACCTAACTTGATGTTTTTCTTGAAAATTCTTGAGCGTTAAAGTTTTGGAGTGAGTGAGAGGGTTTTTAATGAGAAAAGCTGATTTCTACACGTTTAGGGACATTAAAATAACTTCCCAAAGGGTTATAGGAAAAAATATCCTTACAAAAAATAAAAGGGTCTCCGTATTGCGGAGCCATCGTAGACTTCTGCCAGGATGGAACATCTCTAGTAAAACGATCATAACTTTTTACTCCGAACTCCAAATGAGAAAAACTTAGTGGCGTTGGAAAGAGAACACGTAGATATTTAATTTTATAGTTTATAGTCTACCTAAATCATAATATTCTGGTAGATATTGTTATTTAAAGTTGACCCTATAAGATCTTATATGAAAACTTAATTGGTATAGGATCTTTCAACCCGACTTAGTACTAGAGGTTCCTTATTACCATAATTCACCTCTAATACATTTTAAATACTTAGGATCTGATCCTAACTTATATATACAATTAGAATTCATTGAGTTCGAGTCTATGCATATATGAATAATGGTTCGAGTCTTAGAAAAAAAATTTGGGGTGTTATAGTTAGCCTATGAATATTTTGGTGAATTGGTTTTCGATTAATTTTTCTTTGAAACCATTCTCGGACCCTCCATAGGTACTCGGTAGATTATTACATGCGGCGTTAAAACAATCCAAGGCACATTAATAGAAGGGGCCGCACAATTGGAATTAGGCAATTTTTTTATTTTCTCGTGTGTTTTAGCCCATGAATATTTTGATGCACTGACTTCTGGTTGATTTTGCTTTGAAATTGTTATGGGAACCTTTATAGTTACCCAGGTGATCAGTACGTGCGGCCTCATCCTGATCCATGGTGCATTCATAGTATTGAGGGGCTGCACAAGCGGAATTAAGCGATTTTGTCATTTTTCATATGTATTAGCCCATTAATATTTTGGTGAACTGACTTTTGATCGATTTTTGACTAAAACCATTATGCGTACCTGTGTAGGTACCTGGGGGATTTGTACAAGCGGCCTCAACACGATCTACAGTGAATTCATAGAATTTAGGGGCCGCACAAGCAGAATAAGGCAATTTTATCATTTTTCTTGTGTATTAGCCAATGAATATTTTGCAGAATAAGCTTCCTATTTATTTTTCTTCAAAATCATTATGGTACCCCTTCGTAGGTACCTAGGGGATTTGTACGTGCTGTGTTGACATGATCCATAATGCATTCATAGCATATAGGGGCTGCACAATCGGAATTAGGCAATTTTGTCATTTTTTCGTGTGTGTTAGCCAATAAATATTTAAGTGAACTAGCTTCTGATTGATTTTTCCTTGAAACCATTATAGGAACCTCTATCGTACTTGAGGGATCAATGCATATGGTGTCGGTATGATCCACGACTCTTTCATAGCATTTTGGGGCCGCACAAGCAAAAGTTGGTGATTTTATCAATTTTCGTGTGTAACACTCATGAATATTTTGGTGTACTAGCTTTCTATTGATTTTTCTTCAAAACCATTTTTGGACCCTCTATAGGTACCTGAGAGATCAGTACGTGTGACGTCGGTAAGATCTACGGTGCATTCATCAAATTTAGGGGTCGCACAAGGAAAATTAGATGATTTTCTAATTATTTTCATTTGCGTTAGACAATGAATATTTTGGTAAGCTGGCTTCCGATTAATTTTTTATAAAATCATTATAGGATCCTCTAAAAATACCCGGGGGATCAGTACATGCGACATTGATACGATCCACGATGCATTCATAGCATAAAGGGGCCGCACAAGCTCTTACGGTAAAATAAATGTTGATACAAACTTATTATATAGGACTATACAGATTCTATACAAAAATAATGTTCTTGGAATAAATAAAAAAATCATGTCAAGAGAATTTATATGTAATCTAGTAAAAAAATGTAAATTTTCATAGATATAATCTTATACAGTATTATATATTGAGATACGTTTTATAATATTTATGTTGGACTGTATATTTTTGAAAACTACAAAATTTGTTCATAAATCTCATTCGATGAATGCGATTTATGCCTTATTATACATCTTTTCATTTTTACTTCTCTTTTTTGATATTTGAGCTGAGGGTAAAGTAGAGTTTGAAATATTAGATCAAAATCCTCGACGACTAAGCATAAAAACATCCATTGTAACCATTTAGGGGTTGCACATGTGAAATTAGGCAACTTATTTATTTTTCGTGTGTTAGCCAATAAATATTTTGGTGAACTGACTTTTGATCGATTTTTGATTAAATCTATTATGGAAACCTCCGTAGGTATTTGGGGGATCAGTACATGTGGCATCGGCACAATCTACTTTGCATTCATAGAATTTAGTGGCCGCACTATTAAAATTAGATGATTTTGTTATTTTTTCGTGTGTGTTATCCAATGAATATTTTGGTAAATTGGATTCTGGTTAATTTTTGACCAAATCTATTATAAAACCCTCCGTATATACTTGGGGGATCAGTACATACGATGTCGGCATGATTTATGGTGCATTTATAACATTAAGTGCATAATTAGAATTAGTTAATATTTTCATTTTTTTATGTGTGTTAGCCCATGAATATTTTGGTGAATTAGCTTTCAATCAATTTTTATTTAAAACCATTATGAGACCCTCCGTAGGTATCCGGGGATCATGTAATGACCTTGAGGGTCATTTTTGGAAATTATGTGAAATTATGATTTTACCCCTACCATTAGTTCCCCTGTGTGTTATTTGTTCAGTTAGTTGAATGTGTTAAAGTCTTAATAGGTTGTGAAGTGGGCAAATTCTTGAGTTTTATAGAGTTAAGATGTTAAGAAGTGGTTTTTTGTATCAAATTAAGCTGTGGGTCTCAGAACTTGACTTCGTCAGTTCTATTAGCTTCAAAATGTGGAAATTGATTTAGGAGAGTTGTCAGAAATAGATTCGGAGTTGATATATGAATTTGAGGTCATAAGTTGAACGGTGAGGTTTTAAATGAGTTAGTTTGACTTCGGACAATATTTTGAGATCCGAGCGTCGAATGAGAATTCTGTCCCTTTCGTTGCATCCAAAACGTCGAGTTTGATCTAATTAGACATTGACTTAGAGCTCCGGGACCTTAATCGTTATTTTGAGTTTTTAGGCCAAAAGTTGAGTTTTAGGCCAATAATGGGTCTGAGAGGGTATTTTGGCCAAAACAACTTCTTTTCTGAAATCTAATGATTCCATTAGGTCCAGAAGCTCGAATTTTGTATAGTAGCATATCAGTTTATTTTCTTGGGACCTCGAATGATTTTCGAGGGTCCAATCGAGAGTATTTTGGACTATGTTTTAGCTGGACATTCTATTTCTGGTGCAGCTTAAGTTGCTCTTTGCGATCGCGACCTAAGGTAACGCAATTGCGAAGTATGAGTTCATTGTTCCTCGCGATCGCAAGGAAGGGCACGCGGTCGCGATGGGTCACTGTTCAGTGCTTCGCAATCGCAAGAGTTAGTGGCTCGCGATCGCGATGCACAATTCTTGCCTGAATAGTGTTAAACTTTAGGAGAAACCCCATTGTCACCATTTTTGAGTTCTTGAGCTTCTTGGGGCGATTTTGAGAAGAGGTTTTCGAGTATAATCACTAGGTAAGTGGTTTTTTAACCTAAAACCTTCCTTTTGCATTAATTATTTGATGGTTTTAACTCCTAAACTTTAGTTTCGAACTCCAAAACTTCTTATTCCTTTTCTAATCCAAATTTAAGGAAATTGATGATTTATAACTCATTTTTACTCTATTTTTATGGGTTTATAAACCATGAGTTCCTTTTTACTAGTAGAACGTATTTTTATAATCAAATTTCAGATTTGACCCTTTTCAAAATTTATCAATTTTGGAACTATTTTACCCCGGTTCCAAAACCTATCAATATGGGTGTCATTGGACTCCTTATGACGTGTATGTTTTATTACTAATAGTGGGTTATCAGTTTGGGCATTGAATTCAAAGGTTGTTCTTCTAATAGAGTGTTCGAGTGCGATTTTTTTAGTTTTTCGTGTGTGTTAGCCCACATATTTTTTAGGTGTCGGGGGTTCGGGTCGAATCTTCTTATATCCTTCTTTATTACCATTCATAATGACCTGATTAACGACTCCAGTAGCCCTGGGGAATCTACGGCATCTAGGCGTATTTTAGGAGTGACACAACAGGAATTAAGTAATTTTATCAGTTTTTCGTGTGTGTTAGCCCATAGATTTTTTGGGTAGTGGGGGTTTGAGTCAATTTTTCTTGGATTCTTCTTTTATGGCATCTGTAACGACATTTGGAATGACTCCAGTAGCTCTAACGCGGCTTCTATAGTGTTTAAGAGCATTTTAGGGGCGACACAACAGGAATTAAGCGATTTTATCAGTTTTTCGTGTGTTAGCCCACAAATTTTTAAAGTTCCTAGGGTCCGGGTCGAATGTTCTTGGATTTTTCTTTTGTAGCATCTGTAATAACCTAGAAATGACTCAAGTAGCCTCTTCACGACTTTTACTTTGTTTATGAGCATTTTAGGGGCGACGCAACATAAATTAGACAATTTTGTTAGATTTTGTTGTGTTAGCTCACAGATATTTTGGGTGCGTAGGTTCCATGTCTAATTTTATTAGTTTCTTCTTTTATAGAGGTAGTAAAACCAGGGGAATGACTCTAGTAGCCCCGATATGGCTTCTACGACGTTTATGATCATTTTAAGGGCGATGCAACATGAATTAGGCCATTTTATCAATTATTCGTGCGTGTTAACCCACATATTTTTTAGGTGCCGGTGGTCCGGGTCAAAGTTTCTAGGATTATTCTTTTTTAGCATCTGTGAAAACTTAGAGAATGACTCCAGTAACCCCGACGTGACTTCTATGACATTCAGGAGCATTTTAAGGGTGACGCAATTGGAATTAGGCAATTTTGTCAGTTTTGTGTGTGTTAGCCCATGAATATTTTAGGTGCCGGTGGTTCGAGTTAAATTTTCTTGGTTTCTTCTTTAGTACCATCCGTTACGAGCTGGGGAATGAATCTAGTAGCCCCAACGCGGCATCTACGACATTTAGGAGCATTTTAGGGATGACACAATAGGAATTACGTGATTTTGTCAATTTTTTGTGTGTGTTAGTCCACAATTTTTTTAGGTGCCCGAGGTTCGGGTCGAATTTTCTTGGATTCTCCTTTGTATCATCCTTAATGACTTTGTAAATGACTCCTGTAATATTTATGGGGCTTCTACGACATTTAGGAGCATTTTAGGGGCAACGAAACAGGAATTAGGCAATTTTGTCATTTTTTTATGTGTGTTAGCCACATATTTTTTAGGTGCCAGGGGTTCGGGTTGAATTTTCTTAGATTCTTCTTTAGTAGCATTTGTAAAGACCTAGGGAATGACTCTAATAGCCTCTGTGCGGCTTCTACGGTGTGTAGGAGCTTTTTAGGGAAGGACGCAACAGAAATTAGGTGATTTTATCAGTTTGTCGTTTATGTTAGCCACATATATTTTTGGTGCCAGTGGTCCAGATCAAATTTTCTTGGATTATTCTTTTGTTGCGTCCGTAACTACCAGGGGAATGAATCTTGTAGCCCTAGTAGGGCTTCTACGGTGCTTCGGAGCATTTTAGGGGCGACGCAATCGAAATTAAGCAATTTTATCAGTTTTTCATGTGTGTTAGCCTACAAATTTTTTACGTGTCGGAGGTCCGCATTGAATTTTCTTAAATTCTTATTTTCTAGCGTCTGTAACGACCTAGAAAATGACTCTAATTGCCCACAAATTTTTTAGGTGCCAGAGGTCCGGGTAGACTTTAGTTGAATTATTCTTTAGTAGCGTCCATAACAACCTGTGGAATGACTCCAGTAGCCCCGACACGGCTTCTATGGAGTTTAGGAGCATTTTAAAAGTGATAAAATAGGAATTATGTAATTTTGTCAGTTTTTTGTGTGTGTTAACCCATGAATTTTTAGGTGCCTGAGGTCTTGATTGAATTTTCTTGGATTCTTTTTTAGTAGCATCCGCAAAAACTTGGAGAATGACTCCAATAACCCTTGCGCTTCTTCAACGGCGTTTCAAAGAATTTTAGGGGCGACGCAACAAGAATTAGGCAATTTTATTTATTTTTCATGTGTGTTTGCCTATAGACTTTTTAGATGCCGAGGGTTCCAGTCGAATTTTCTTGAATTCATTTTATGTAGTGTCCTTAATGACTTAAGGATTTACTCTATTAGCCCTGGTTTGTCTTTTACGGAATTCAGGAGCATTTTAGGGCGACGCAACAGGAATTAACGATTTTGTCAGTTTTTCATGTGTGTTGTCCCACAGATTTTTAAGGTGCCTGAGTTTTGGGTTGAATTTTTATTGATTCTAATTTTTTAGCATATGTAACAAACCTAGTAACGACTCCAGTACTCTGGTGGGGCTTATACGACATTTAGAAGCATTATAGAGGCGACGCAACAACAATTAGGCATCTTTGTCAGTTTTTCGTGTGTTAGCTCACACATTTTTAGGTGCTGGGGGACCGGATCAAAATTTTTTAGATTCTTCTTTTGTAGGGGTCATAACGACCAGGTAGTTTCCAGTAGCCTAGTGCGGCATCTACGATATTTAGGAGCATTTTAGGGGTGATGCAATAGGAATTATGCGATTTTTTCAGTTTTTCGTGTGTGTTAGCCCACATATTTTTTAGGTGACCGGGTTTCGGGTCAAACTTTCTTGAATATGTCTTTTGTAGCCTCCGTAATGATTCCAATAGCCCCGGCGGGGCTTCTATGGCGTTTAGGAATATTTTAGGGGCGACGAAATAGGAGTTAGGCGATTTTGTCTATTTTTCTTGTGTGCTAACCCATAAATTTTTTAGGTGCTGGGGGTTTGTGTCTAATTTTCTTAGATTCTTCTTTTTTAGCATCATTAACGACATTAGAAATGACGCCAGTAGCCCCGGTATAGCTTTTACGACATTTAGGAGCATTTTAGGGACGACACACTGGAAATTTGGCGATTTTGTCAGTTTTTCGTGTGTTTTAGCCAATGAATTGTTTAGATATTTGGGGTCTGGATTGAATTTTATATTATTCTTCCTTAATAGCATCTGTAACGACCTACGGTATGACTCCAACAGCTTCGATGTAGCTTCTACGATGTTTAGGTGCATTTTAGGGGAGATGCAACATGAATTAGGCGATTTTATCAGTTTTTCGTGTATGTTAGGCTATAGATTTTTTAGGTGTTGGGGGTACTGGTCAAATTTTCTGAGATTCTTTCTTAGTAGAGTCCGCAACAACTTGGGGAATGACTCCAGTAGCCTCGGCGTGGCTTCTTCGTCATTTAGGAGCATTTTAGGGGTGACAACACAAATATTAAGCGATTTTGTCTATTTTGCGTGTGTTTAGCCTACAGAATTTTTAGGTGCCAGGGGTTCGGGTTGAACTTTTTGGAATTTTATTTTGTGGCATCTGTAACGACCTCGGTAATGACTCTAGTACCCCCAGTGCGGCTTGTATGGCCTTTAACTTCATTTTAGGGGCGGCATAATAAAAATTAGGCGATTTTGTTATATTTTCGTGTGTGTTAGCCCACATATTTTGTAGGTGCCGGGAGTTCAGGTCGAATTTTCTTAGATTCTTCTTTAGTAGTGTTCGTAACGACCCGATTAATAACTCCCCTAGCCTGTGCGTGGCATCTAAGGCATTTAGGAGTATTTTAGGAGCGACGCAACAAGAATTTGGTGATTTTATCAATTTTTCGTGTGTTAGGCCTTGGATTTTTTGGTACCGAGGGTCTACGTCGAATTTTCTTGTATTATTCCTTTTTAGCATATGTAATCAGCTGGGGAACTACTGCAGTTGCTCCGGCGCGGCTTCTACAATATTTAGGGGCATTTTAGGGGCGACATAACAGAAATTAAGCAGTTTTCTCAGTTTTTCGTGTGAGCTAGCCACAAATTTTTTAGGTTTTGAGGGTCCGAGTCAAATTTTCTTGTATTTTTCTTTTGCAGCATCTGTAATGACCTGGGAATGACTCAAGTAGCATCGATGCGACTTCTAAAGTGTTTATGAGCATTTTAGGGGAGACGCAATATGAATTATGTGATTTTGTCAGTTTTTTATGTGTTAGCCCATTAATTTTTTTTTGCGCCGAGGGTCCGTGTTTAATTTTCTCAGATTTTTCTTTTATAGCATCAGTAACGACCTGAGAAATGACTCTGGTAGCCCTGGTATGGCTTCTACGCCGTTTAGGAGCATTTTAAGGGCGACGCAATATGAATTTAGCCATTTTATCAGTTTTTCATATGTGTTAACCCATATATTTTTTAGGTGCCGGGCGTCCGTAACAACCTAGAAAATGACTCCAATAGCCCCGGCATGACTTCTACGACACAACAGGAATTACGTGATTTTATCAATTTTTTGTGTGTGTTAGCCCTCAAATTTTCAGGTGCCCGGGGGTTCGGGTCGAAATTTCTTGTATTCTTCTTTTGTAGCATCTGTAATGACCTGGGGAATGACTCATGTAGAATTTATTGGTCTTCTACGATATTTAAGAGCATTTTAGGGGTCACAACAAGAATTAGGAGGGGTCTGGTGTCAAATTTTCTTGGATTCTTCTTTTATAGCGTTTCTAATGACCTAGGGAATGAATCCTATTGCCTTTATGGTAATTCTAAGATATTTAGGAGCATTTTACGGGTGACGCAATAAGAATTAGGTAATTTTGTCAGCTTTTCGTGTGTGTTTGCCCATGGATTTCTTAGGTGCCAAGGGTTCGAGTAGCATTTTCTTAGATTCTTCTTTAATAGCATTCATAACGACCTGGACAATGTCTCCAGTAGTCTAGATGCGGTTTCTATGGCGTTTAGGAGTATTTTAGGGGATGACGCAACACAAAATTAGCAATTTTATCAGTTTTTCATTTGTGTTAGCCAACGGATTTCTTAGGTTACAGGGGTCCAAATGGAATTTTCTTGGATTCTTATTTTGTAGCGTCCATAACAACCTGCGAAACGACTCTTGTAGCCCAACGGGGCTTCTAAGTTGCTTAGGAGTATTTTAGGCGATTTTGTCAGTTTTTCAAGTGAGTTAGCTCATGGATTTTTGAGGTGTTGGGGGTCCATGTTGAATTCTCTTGGATTCTTATTTTGTAGAGTCTGTAACGACTACAGTTTCCCTGGTGTGGCTCATGCAGTATTTAGGAGCATTTTAGGGGCTTCGCAATAGGAATTAGGCAATTTTATCAGTTTTTCATGTGTGTTAGCCTACAGATTTTTTTGGTGCCGGAGGTCTGGGTCGAATTTTATTAAATTTTTATTTAGTAGTGTTCATAAGGACCTGGGGAACAACTCCAGTAGCCCTGGCGCAGCTTTTATGGATTTTAAGAGCATTTTAAAAGCGATACAATTGGAATTAGGTAATTTTGTCAATTATTTTGTATGTGTTAACCCTCGAATTTTTAGGTGCCTGGGGTCTGGGTTAAATTTTCTTGGATTCTTCTTTTGTAGCATCCGTAACGAATTGGAGAATGACTCCAATAACCCTTGCACAGCTTCAACGGCGTTTAAAAGCATGTTAGGGGTGACGCAACATAAATTGGGCGATTTTGTTAGTTTTTCGTGTGTGTTTCCCCATAGACTTTTTAGATATCGGGGGATCTGGTCGAATTTTGTTGGATTCTTCTTTTGTAGCATCCATAACGACTTGAGGAATGACTTTAGTAGCCCTGGTGTGTCTTCTCCGACATTGAGGAGCATTTTAGGGCGACACAACAAGAATTAGGCGGTTTTGTTAGTTTTTCGTGTTGTTAGCCCACAGATTTATTGGGAGCCGGGGGTATGGATCAAATATTTTAGATTCGTCTTTTGTAGAATCCATAACGACTTTAGGAATATTTTAGGGGCAACGCAATAGAAATTAGACTATTTTGTCAATTTTTTGTGTGTTTTAGCGCACTGATTTTTTAGGTGCCGGGGGTCCGAGTCAAATTTTCTCAGATTATTCTTTAGTAGAATTCCGTAATGACATGGAGAAAGACTCCAGTAGCCCTGACAGGGCTTCAATGGAATTTAAGAGCATTTTAGGTGCGACACAACAAGAATTAGACGATTTTGTCAGTTTTTCATGTCCTTATCCCACAGAAATTTTAGGTGCCAGACGTCCGGGTCAAAATTTCTTAGATTTTTCTCTTTTTTAGGATCCTAACGACCTGGGGAATGACTCAAGTAGACCCGATGGGGATTCTACAGTGTTTAGGAGCATTTTAGTGGCAATACAATAGGAATTAGGCGAGTTTTTTAGTTTTTCGTGTGTGTTAGCTATGAATTTTTTAGGTGTCGACGGTTCGGGTCAAATTTTCTCAGATTAGTCTTTTTTAGCATTTGTAAAGACCTAGGAAATGACTCAAGTAGTCCCGTGGGGCTTCTAAGGCATTTAGGAGAATTTTAGGGGCGACGCAATAGGAATTAGGCTATTTTGTCAGTTTTTCGTATTTGTTAGCCCACAAAATTTTTAGGTGCCTGGGGTCCAAGTTGAATTTTCACTAATTCTTCTTTTGTACACTCCATAACGAACTTAGGAATGAACCTAGTAGCCTCGGTGGTTTTTTTACAGTGTTTAGAAGTATTATAGGGGCGAGGTAATAGGATTTAGGCGTCTTTGTGAGTTTTTCATGTGTTAGCCCATGCATCTTTGGGTGCTGCGGGTCCGCATCGAAATTTTTGGGTTATTATATTTTAGCATCCGTAATGACCTTGGAAATGAATGCAGCAGACCCAGTGCGATTTCTACAGTGTTTAGGAGTATTTTAGGAGCAATGCAACTGAAATTAGGTGATTTTGTCAATTTTTCGTATGTGTTAGCTCACAGATTTTTTAGGTGTTGGGGGTTTGGGTTGAATTTTCTTGTGTTGATATTTAGTAGCGTCCTTAATGACCAGGGAACAACTCCAATAGCCCTGGTACAACTTCTATTGCATTTTGGAGCATTTGAGATGCAATGCAAAAATAATTAGGCGATTTTGTTAGTTTTTTGTGTGTGTTAGCCAATAGACTTTTTAGGTGCTGGGGATCCAATTTGAATTTTCTTGGATTCTTTTTTTTTAGCATCCGTATGGAGCTGGGTAATGAATCTAGTAGCGCCGGTGCGACTTCTACGACATTTAAGAGAATGTTAGGGGTGACACAATAGAAATTATGTGATTTTATCAGTTTTTAGTGTGTTAGCTCAGAAATATTTTAGGTGCCTGGGGTCCGGATTGAATTTTTTTGGATTCTTCTTTAGTAGAGTCCGTTCTAAATTGGGGAACGACTCCAGTATCCCCGGTGCGACTTCTATGATATTTAGAAGCATTTTAAGGGCGATGCAACTAGAATTATGTGATTTTGTTAGTTTTTCTTGTATGTTAGTCCACAAACTTTTTAGGTTCTAGGGTATGGGTTGAACTTTATTGGATTCTTCCTTTGTTTCATTCGTAACGACCTGGGGAAAGAATCCAGTAACACCGGCATGGCTTCTATGATGTTTAGAAGCATTTTATGGGCGACTCAACATGAATTAGGTGATTTTGTTAGCTTTTCATATGTGGTATTCCATAGATTTTTTAGGTGCCGAGGGTTTGGGTAAAATTTTCTTGAATTCATCTTTTGTAGTATTCGTAACGACCTTGGAAATGACTCCAGTTACCCTGATGCGACTTCTACAGCATTTTGGAGCATTTTAGGGGCGACACAATAAGAATTAGTCGATTTTGTCAGTTTTTCGTGAGTGTTCCCGATTAGATTTTTTAGGTGCCGGGGTTTCAGGATGAATATATCTTGAATTCTTCTTTAGTAGCATCTGTGATGACCTAGTGAACGACTCCAGTAGCCTCAAAACGGCTTTTACGGTGTTTAGGAGACTTTTAAAAGTGACGCAAGAGAAATTAGGTGATTTTGTCTGTTTTTCATGGGTGTTAGCCCACGAGATTTTTAGGTGCCTGCGGTTCGGGTCGAATTATCTTGGATTCTTCTTTTGTAGTGTCCATAAAGATCTAGCAAATGACAACAATAGTCCTGTGGAGGCTTCTACGGTGTTTAGGAACATTTTAGGGTAACACAACACAAATTGGTTGATTTTGTCAAATTTTTGTGTTTGTAAGCCCACAAATATTTTAGGTGGCGGAGGTCCGGGTCAAATTTTCTTGGATTTTTCTTTTGTAGCATCCATAATGACCTGATGAATGACCCCAATAGCCTCTGTGGGGCTTTTTTATAATTGAGGAGCATTTTAGGTGGGTCGCAACAGGAATAAGGCAATTTTATTAGTTTTCCTTATGTGTTAGCCCACAGATTCTTTAGGTGCTGGTGGTTCAGGTCAAATTTTCTTGAATTCTTCTTTTGTAGCATCCATAACTACTAGAGAATGACTCTAGTAGCCACGACGCGACTTGTACGACGTTTAGGAACATTTTAGGGGCGACGCAATAGAAATTAGCGATTTTATCAATTTTTCGTGTGTATTAGCCCACAGAGTTTTTAGGTGTCGGAGGTTCAGGTCGAATATTGTTTGATTCTTCTTTTTTAGAATCTATAACAGCCTAGGGAACGACTCTAGTAGCCACCTCAGGGCTTCTATTAGTTTTTCGTGTGTGGCCCACAAATACTTTAGGTGCGGGGGTACGGGTCAAATTTTTTAAATTCTTCTTTTAAAGCATCCGTAACGACTTGAGGAATGACTCCAATAGCCTAGTGCATCTTATACAGCGATTAGGATCATTTTAGGAGCGATACAACAGGAATTAGGTAATATTGTCAGTTTTTCGTGTGTTAGCCCACAATTTTTTTAGTTAATGGGAATCTAAGTCGAATTTTCTTGGATTCTTTTTTATAACTTCACTAAGGAGCTGGGGAACGTCTACAATAGCCTCAATGTGGCTTCTACATCATTTAGGAGACTTTTAGAGGTGATGCAACAGGAATCAGTCTATTTTGTCAGTTTTTCGTGTGTGTTAGCTCGCGAATTTTTTAAGTCCTGGTGTTTGGGTTAAATTTTCTTGGATTCTTATTTAATAGCATCCGTTACAATCAAAAGAATGGCTCCAAAATCCCTGACGTGACTTCTATGATGTTTAGCAATATTTTGGAGGCGACACAACTGGATTTAGGCAATTTTTGTTAGTTTTTCGTGTATGTTAGCTACTTAGATTTTACTAGTTTTTCGTGTGTATTAGCCCACAAATTTTTTAGGTGCCGGATGTCCGGGTCAAAATTTTTTGGATTCTTTCATATTAGCATTCATAACGACCTGGGGAACAACTTCAGTAGTCCCGACGATGCTTTAGAGGAGTTTAAGAGCATTTTATTGGCGACACAATAGGAATTAGGTGATTTTGCCAGTTTTTGGTGTGTGTTTGCCCACGGATTTTTAGATGACGAGGGTACGGGTTGAAATTTCTTAGATCTTTCCATAGTAGCATACATAACGACCTAGGGAACGACTTCAGTAACCCCGACATTGCTTTAGAGGGATTTAGGAGAATTTTATTGGCGACGCAACCGAAATTAGGCGATTTTGCTAGTTTTTCATGTGTGTTAGCCCATAATTTTTTAGGTGTCGGGTGTCCAGGTCGAATTTTCTTGGATTCTTCCATAGTAGTATCTGTAACGACCTGGGGAATGACTCAAGTATCCCCGACAATGCATTAGAGGGGTTTAAGAGCATTTTATTGGCGATGCAATAGGAATTAAACAATTTTGCGATTTTTTTGTGTGTGTTACTCCACAGATTTTTAGGTGCCGGGGGTTCGGGTCGATTTTTCTTAGATTCTTCCATAGTAGCGTCCTTAAGGACCTAGAGAACGTCTCTAGTAGCCCCGGCAGCATTTTATAGGGGTTTAGGAGTATTTTATTGGCGATGCAATAGAAATTAGGCGATTTTGCCAATTTTTCGCATGTGTTAGCCCACGGATTTTTAGGTGACAGGGGTTCGAGTCGAATTTTCTTGGATTCTTCTATAGTAGCATCCGTAAAGACCTGAAGAATGACTCTAGTTGTTCCGATGATGCTTTAGAGGGATTTAGGATCATTTTATTGGCGACGCAACAGGTATTAGGCAATTTTGCCAGTTTTTCATGTGTGGTAGCCCACGAATTTTCAAGTGCGGGGGTCCGGGTCACACGTTTATGGATTCTTTCATAGTAGTATTTGTAATGACCTGGGGAACGACTTTAGTAGCCATGCGGCACTTTAGAGAGGTTTAGGAATATTTTATTGGCGACATAACAGGAATTAGGTTATTTTGCCAGTTTTTTGTGTGTGTTAGCCCATGAATTTTTAGGTGCCGGGGGTCTGTGTTAAAATTTCCTTATATTCGTTCATAGTAGAATTCGTAATGACCCGGGGAACGACTCTAGTTGCTCCAGTGGTGCTTTATAATGATTTAGGAGCATTTTATTGGCGACATCAGGAATTAGGCGATTTTGCCAATTTTTTGTGTGTTAGCCCACAAACTTTTTAGGTGCTTGGGGTCCGGGTTAAACTTTCTTAGATTCTTCCATAGTAGCATCTGTAACGACCTGAGAAACGACTCTAGTTACCCTGATGGTGCTTTAGAGGGGTTTAAGAATATTTTATTAGCGACGCAATAGGAATTAGGCAATTTTGCCAATTTTCGTGTGTTTTAGCCCACATAATTTTAGGTGTCAGGGGTCTGGGTCGAACTTTCTTGGATTCTTTTATAGTAGCATCCGTAATGACTTGGAGAACGACTCTAGATGCTCCGACAGTGCTTCATGGAGGGTTTAGGAGCATTTTATTGGCAACGCAGCAGGAATTACACGATTTGTCCAATTTTTCATGTGAGTTAGCCTATGAATTTATTAGGTGTCAGGGGTCCAAGTCGAACTTTCTTAGATTATTTCATAGTAGCATCTGTAACGACCTGGGGAACGACTTCGGTAGCCCCAGTGGAGCTTTAGAGGAGTTAAGGAGCATTTTATTGGTGACGCAACAAGAATTAGACGATTTTGCTAGTTTTTCGTGTGTGTTAGCTCACTAATTTTTAGGTGTCCGAGGTCCGGGTCGAATTTTCTTGGATTTTTTAATAGTATCATCTATAAAGACCTAGAGAACAACTCCAGTAGCCCTGAAAGCGCTTTAGAGGGGTTTAAGAGAATTTTATTGGTGACATAACAGAAATTAGGCGATTTTGCCAGTTTTTCATTTATGTTATCACATAGATTTTTAGGTACAAGTGGTCCAAGTTAAACTTTCTTGGATTCTTCCATAATAGCATCCGTAACGACCTGGAAAAGACTCCGGTAGCCAAGACGATGCTTTAGAGGGGTTTAAGAGCATTTTATTAGCGATGAAATAGGAATTAGGCGATTTTGCCAATTTTTTGTGTGTGTTAGCCCACAGATTTTTAGGTGCCGGTGGTCCAGATCGAAGTTTCTTGGATTCTTCTATAGTAGCATCTGTAATGACCTGGGGAATGACTCCAGTAGCCCTAGCAGTGCTTAAGAGGGATTTAGGAGCATTTTATTGGCGACGCAATAGGAATTTTGCGATTTTACCAGTTTTTTGTGTGTCAGCGCACGAATATTTAGGTGCTGGGGGTCCTAGTTAAACTTTCTTGGATTCTTTGATAGATGTATTCGTAAGGACCTGGGGAAGGACTCTAGTTGTTACGATGATACTTTATATGGATTCAGGAGCATTTTATTTATGACGCATCAGGAATTAAGCGATATTACCTATTTTTCATGTGTGTTAGCCCACGAATATTTTAGGTGCTGGGTGTCTAAGTGGAACTTTCTTGGATTCATCCATAGTAGCATTCGTAATGACCTGGGTAACGACTCTAGTTTCCCCGATGGTGCTTTAGACGGTTTTAAGAGCATTTTATTGGCGACGCAATAGGAATTAAGTGATTTTGACAGTTCTTCGTGTGTGTCAGCCAACGGATTTTCAGGTGCCGGGGGTCTGGGTCAAACTTTCTTGGATTTTTTCATAGTATCATCTGTATTGACCTAGGGAACGAATCTAGTTGCTCCGGCGGTGCTTTATAGTGTTTAGGAGCATTTTAATGGCGATGCACCAGAAATTAGACGATTTTGCTATTTTTTCGTGTGTTAGCCCACAAATATTTTAGGTGCCGGGGGCCTAGTTTGAAATTTCTTGGATTCTTTCATAGTAGCATCCGTAATGACCTGGGGAATGACTCTAGTTGCCTCGGTGGTGCTTTAGAGGGGTTTAGGAGCATTTTATTGGCGACGCAATAGGAATTAGGCGATTTTGCCAATTATTCATGTGTGTTCGCCACAAATTTTTAGGTGCCGGGGTTCGGATTGAATGTTATTGGATTATTGCATAGTAGAATCCATAAGTACCTGGAGAATGACTCTAGTCGCCCCGACAGCGCTTTAGAGGAGTTTAGAAGTATTTTATTGGTGATGCAATAACAATTAGAAGAGTTTTGTCAGTTTTTCATAGTAGAGTTCATAATGACCTAGGGAACGACTCTAGTACTTCCAATGATGCTTTATATGAGTTAAGGAGCATTTTATTTGCAACGCACTAGAAATTTGGCGATTTTGCCAATTTTTCGTGTATGTTAGCCAATGAAATTTTTAGGTGCCGGGGTCCGATTCGAACTTTCTTGGATTCTTTCATAGGAGCATCCGTAATGACCTAGGGAATGACTCCAATAGCCCCGATGGCGCTTTATAGGGGTTTAGGATTATTTTATTGGCAAAGCAACAGAAATTAGGCAATTTTGCCAATTTTTTGGGTGTGTTAGCCCACAGATTTTTAGGTGCCGCGGGTCCGAGTTGAAGTTTCTAGGATTCTTCCATAGTAGCATCCGTAAGGAACTAGAAATGACTCTAGTAGCCCCGGCAGTGCTTTAGAGTGGTTTAGGAGTATTTTATTGGCGACGCAACTGGAATTTGACAATTTTGCCAATATTTTGTGTGTGGTAGCCCACAAATTTTTAGGTGCCGGGGGTTCAGATTAAAATTTCTTAGATTCTTCGATAGTAGAATTCATAACGACCCGAGGAATGACTTTAGTTGTCCCGACGGTGCTTTAGAGGGATTTAGGAGCCTTTTATTGGCGATGTATCAGGAATTAGGCAATTTTGCCAATTTTTCATTTGTGTTAGCCCATGAATTTTTTAGGTGCTAGGGTCCGGGTCGATTCTTCCATAGTTGCATTCGTAATGACCTGGAGAACGACTCTAGTATCCCGGCAGTGCTTTAGAGGGATTTAGGAACATTTTAATGGAAACGCAAAAGAAATTAGGTGATTTTGCTAGTTTTTCGTGTATGTTAGCCCATTGATTTTTAGGTGTCGGGGGTACGGTTCTCACTTTCTGGGATTCTTCCATAGTAGTATTTGTAACGACCTGGGGAACAACTCCAGTAGCTCCGTTGGTGCTTTAGAGGGGCTTAGGATCATTGTTTTGGTGTTGCAACAGGAATTATGCAATTTTGCCAATTTTTAGTGTGTGTTAGCCCACGAATTTTCAGTTGCCGAGAGTACGGGTTGAACTTTCATGGATTATTTCATAGTAGCATCCGTAACAACCTGAGAAACGACTTTAGTTGCTCCGATGGTGCTTTTTAGGGGTTTAGGAGTATTTTATTTGCAACACACCAGGAATTAGGCAATTTTACCAAATTTTCATGTATGTTAGCCCATAAATTTTAGGTGCCGGGGGTCCGGGTCGAACTTTAAAATTCTTCCATAGTAGCATCCTTATCGATCTAGAGAACGACTCTAGTAGCCCCGACGATGCTTTAGAGGGATTTAAAAGCATTTTATTGGCGACGCACTAGGAATTTGCAATTTTGCCAGTTTTTAGTGTGTGTTAGCCCATGAATATTTTAGGTGCCGGTGGTCCGAGTCGAACTTTCTTGGATTCTTCCATAGTAGAATCCATAACGACCTGGGAAACGACTCTAGTAGCTCCGGCGGCACTTTAGAGGGGTTTAAGAGCATTTTGTTGGCGACGCAATAGGAATTATGTGATTTTACTAGTTTTTCGTGTGTGTTATCCCATTGATTTTTCAGGTGCCGGGGGTTCGGGTCGAACTTTCATGTATTTTTTCCATAGTAGCATCCGTAAAGACCTGGGGAACGACTCTAGTAACCCATGATGCTTTAGAGGGGTTTAAGAGCATTTTATTGGTAATGCAACAGGAATTAGGGGATTTTGCCAGTTTTTTGGTGTGTTTTAGCCACGAATTTTTAGGTGCCGGAGGTCTGTGTCAAACTTTCTAGGATTCTTCCATAGTAGCATTTTTAATGACCTAGGGAACGACTCCAATAGCCCCGACAGAGCTTTAGAGGGATTTAGGAGCATTTTATTGGCGATGCAACAGGAATTAGTGGATTTTGCCAATTTTTGGTGTGTGTTATCTACGGATTTTTAGGTGCCGGGGGTCTGGGTTGGACTTTCTTGGTTTCTTCCATAGTAGCATCTGTAATGACCTAGGGAATGACTCTAGTTACCCTAGCAGTGCTTTAGAGGAGTTTAAGAGCATTTTATTGGCGACACACCAGGAATTAGGTGAATTTGCTAATTTTTCATGTGTGTTAGCCCATAAATTTTTAGGTGCCGAGGGTTCGAGTCGAACTCTTTTGGATCCTTCTATAGTAGCATTCACAATGACCTAGGGAACGACGCCTGTATCCCTAGCGGTACTTTAGAGTTGTTTAGGAGAATTTTATTGGCGACAGAATAGGAATTAGGCGTTTTTGCCTATTTTTCGTGTGTGTTAGCCACAGATTTGTAGGTGCCGGGGGTCTGGGTCAAACGTTTATGGATTATTCCATAATAGCATCCGTAATGATCTGGGGAACTACTCTAGTAGCCTTGACGATGCTTTAGAGGGATTTAAGAACATTTTATTGTCGATGCAACATAAATTAGGCGATTTTGCCAGTTTTTCACGTGTGTCAGCCCACGGATTTTCAAGTGTCGGGGGTCTGGGTTCAATTTTATAGGATTCTTCCATAGTAGCATTGTAACGACCTAGGAATGACTGTAGTTTCCCCGACAGTGCTTTATAGGGGTTTATGAGCATTTTATTGGCGACACACCAGAAATTAGGCGATTTTGCCAATATTTCGTGTGTGTTATCACACAAATATTTTAGGTGCTGAGGTCTGGGTCGAAATTTCTTATATTCTTCTATAATAACATCCATAACGACCTGGGAAACGACTTCAGTAGCCTCTACAATGCTTTAGAGGGGTTTAGTATAATTTTATTGGCAACGCAATAGGAATTAGGCAATTATGCCAGTTTTTCGTGTCTTAGCTTATAGATTTGTAGGTGTTGGGGGTCCGGGTTGAACTTCCATAGTTTTTTCCATAGTAGCATCCGTAATGATCCGGCGAATGACTTCAGTAGCCCCGACGATGCTTTAGAGGGGTTTAAGAATATTTTATTGGCGATGCAACAGGAATTAGGCAATTTTGCTAGTTTTTTGTGTGCATCATCCCACAGATTTTCAGGTGCCAGGGGTCCATGTCGAACTTTCTTGGATTCTTCCACAGTAGCATCCGCAATAACCTAGGAATGACTCTAGTTGCTCCGACAGTACTTTATAGGGGTTTAGGAGCATTTTATTAGCGACGCACCAGGAATTAGGCGATTTTGCCAATTTTTCATGTGTGTTAGCCCACGAATATTTTAGGTGCCGGGGGTACGAGTCAAAATTTCTTGGATTCTTCCGTAGTAACATGCATAACGACCTGGGGAACGACTTCAGTAGCTCCAGCGGAGCTTTAGAGGTGTTTAGGATAATTTTATTGGCGACACAACAGGAATTAAGCAATTTTGCCTATTTTTTGTATGTGTTAGCCCATGAATTTGTAGGTGCTCTAGGTAAAACTTTCATAGATTCTTTAATAGTAGCATCTGTAACGATCTGTGGAACGGCTCTAGTAGCCCCGAGAATGTTTTATAGGGTTTAAGAGCATTTTATTGGCGATACAACAGGAATTAGGCAATTTGCCAGTTTTTCGTGTGTGTTAGCCCATAGATTTTTAGGTGCCGGTGGTTCGGGTCAAATTATCTTGGATTATTCCATAGTAGTATCCGTAACGACCTGGGAAATGACTCCAGTATCCCTGACGATGCTTTAAAGGGGCTTAAGAGCATTTTATTGGCGATGCAACAGGAATTAGGTAATTTTGCCAGTTTTTTATGTGTGTTAGCCTACAGATTTTTAGGTGTCGGGGGTCCGGGTCAAATTTTCTTGGATTCTTGTATAGTAGCATCCGTAATGAACTAGAATAACTCTAGTTGCCCCGGCGGTGCTTTATAGGATTTTAGAAGCATTTTATTAGCGACGCACTCGGATTTAGACGATTTTGCCAATTTTTGTGTGTGTTAGCTCACGAATATTTTTGGTACTGGGGGTCTGAGTTGAAATTTCTTGGTTTCTTCCATATTAACATCCATAATGACCTAGTAAATGACTTCAGTAGCCTCAACGGCGCTTTAGAGGGGTTTAGAATAATTTTATTGGCTATGCAATAGAAAATTAGACAATTTTGCCAGTTGTTTGTGTTTGTTAACCCATGGATTTTTTGGTGTCGAGGGTCCATATTGCACTTTGTTGGATTCTTCCATAGTAGCATCTGTAACGACATGGAGAACGACTCCAGTAGCCCTGGCGGCGCTTTAGAGGGGCTTAGGAGCATTTTATTGGCGACGCAACAGAAATTAGGTGATTTTGCTAGTTTTTCGAGTGTCTTAGCCCACGGATTTGTTGGTGCCAGGGGTCTGGGTCGAACTTTCATGTATTTTCCCATAGTAACATCTGTAATGACCTAGGGAAAACCTTTAGTAGCCTCCACGAGGCTTTTGAGTGGTTTAAAAATATTTTATTGGCAAAGCAACAGGAATTAGGCAATTTTGCCAGTTTTTCGTGTGTGTTAGCCCACAGATTTTTAGGTGCCGGGGGTTTTGGTCAAACTTTCTAAGATTCTTTCATAGTAGCGTTCTTAATGAACTAGGGAAAGACTCTAATTTCCTCGACGATGCTTTAGAGGGGTTTAAGAGCATTGTATTGGCGATGCAATACAAATTAGGCAATTTTGCCAGTTTTTTATGTGTGTTAGCCTACGAATTTTTAGGTACCGGTGGTCCGGGTTGGACTTTCTTGGTTTCTTCCATAGTGGCATCCGTAACGACCTGAGGAATGTCTCTAGTTGCCCTGGAACTACTTTATAGGGGTTTAGGAACATTTTTTTGGCGATGCACCAGGAATAAGGTGAATTTGCAAATTTTTCGTGCGTGTTAGTCCACAAATGTTTTAGGTGCCGAGAGTTCGGGTCGAACTCTCTTGGATCCTTCCATAGTAGAATTTGCAACGACCTGGGGAACAACTCTAGTAGCCCCAGTGGTACTTTAGAGGGGTTTAGGAGCATTTTATTTGTGACGCAATAGGAATTAGGCTTTTTTGTCAGTTTTTCGTGTGTGTTAGCCCACAGATTTTTAGGTGCCGGGGGTCCCGGCAATTTTTTTTAGATTCTTCTATAGTAACATCCGTAACAAATTGGAATAACTGTAGTTGCCTCGGCGGTGCTTTAGAGGGTTTTAGGAGCATTTTATTGGCGACGCAAAAGAAATTAGGCTATTTTGCTAGTTTTTTATGTGTGTTAGCCCACGAATTTTTTAGGTATTAGGGGTCCGGGTGGAACCTTTTTGGATTCTTCCATAGTTATATCCGTAAGTACCTGTGGAATGACTCTAGTTGCCCCGGTGACGCTTTAGAGGGGCTTAGGAATATTTTATTGGCGACGCAACAATAATTAGGCGATTTTGCTAATTTTTCGTGTGTGTCAATCCACGAACTTTTAGGTGTTGGGGGTTCGGGTTGAACTTTCTTAGATTCTTCCATAGTAGCATCCGTAATGATCTAGGAATGACTCTAGTTTCCCCAATGGTGCTTTATAGGGGTTTAGAAGCATTTCATTGGCGACGCACCAAGAATTAGGCGATTTTGCCAATTCTCGTGTGTGTTAGCCACGAATATTTTAGGTGCCGGGATCTAAGTCAAACTTTATTGGATTTTTCCATAGTAGCATCTGTAATGACCTGGGTAACCACTCCAATAGCCTAGAGACACTTTAGAGGGGTTTAGGAGAATTTTAGTGGCAACGCAATTAGGCTATTTTAAAAGTTTTACGTGTGTGTTAGCCCTCGGATTTGTAGGTGCCGGGGGTCCAGGTAGAACTTTCATCGATTCTTCCATAGTAGCATCCGTAACGATCTGGGGACCGACTCTAGTTTTTTGCAATTTTGCTAGTTTTTTGTTTATGTTAGCCCACAGATTTTTAGGTGCCGATGGTCCGGGTTAAATTTTATTGAATTCTTACATAGAAGCTTCCGTAAGAACCTGGAGAACGATTTCAGTAGCCGCAACAGTGCTTTAGAGAGGTTTTACAGTATTTTATTGGCAATGCAACAGGAATTTGGCGATTTTGCCAGTTTTTCGTGTGTGTTATCCTACGAATTTGTAGGTGCTGGGGGTCTGGGTTAAACTTTCTTTGATTCTTCCTTAGTAACATCCGTAACGATTTGGGGAACAACTCCAGTAGCCCCGGCGACGCTTTAGAAGGGTTTAGGAGAATTTTATTAGCGACGCAACAGGAATTAGGCTATTTTGTTAGTTTTTCATGTGTGTTAGCATATGGATTTGTATGTGTCAGGGGTTCGGGTCGAACTTTTATGGATTCTTCCATAGAAGCACACGTAATGACTTGGGGAATGATCCAGTAGCCCCGGCCACGCTTTAAAGGGATTTAAGAGCATTTTATTGGTGATGCAATAAGAATTAGGCGATTAGCCAATTTTTCGTGTGTGTTAGCCCACAAATTTTTAGGTGCCTATAATCTGGGTCGAATTATCTTAGATTCTTCCATAGTAGCATCTGTAATGAATTGGAGAACGACTCCAATATCCCCGGTGACGCTTTAGAGGGGTTTTAGAGTATTTTATTAGCGATGTAACAGGATTAAGATAGTTTTACCAGGTTTTCATATATGTGTTAGCCCATAGATTTTTAGATGCCGGGGGTCCGAGTCAGACTTTCTTGGATTCTTACATAGTAGCATCCGTAACGACTCGGGAAACAACTCCAGTAGCTCCGACGACTCTTTATTGGGGTTTAAGAGTATTTTATTAGCGACGTAACAAAAATTAGGCTATTTTGCCAGCTTTTCGTGTGTGTTAGCTCATGGATTTTTAGATGCTGGGGTCCGAGTCAAAATTTCTTTGATTCTTCCATAGTAACATCTGTAAAGACCTGGGGAAAGACTCTAGTAGCCCCGACAATGCTTTAAAGGGGTTTAGGTGCATTTTATTAGCGACGCAACAGGAATTAGGCGATTTTGCTAGTTTTTCGTGTGTGTTAGGCCACAGATTATTAGGTGTCAAGTTCAGGTCAAACGTTTTTGGATTCTTCCATAGTAGCATCCATAATGACCTGAGGAATGACTCTAGTAGCCCTAAAAGCGCTTTAGAGGTGTTGAGGAATATTTTATTGGCGATGCAACATGAATTAGGCAATTTTGCTAGTTTTTTGTATGGATTAGGCCATAGATTTTTAGATGCTGGGGTCCAGGTTGAATTATTTCTTGGATTTTTCCATAGTAGCATCCGTATGGACCTGGAGAACGACTCTAGTAACCCCGACAACGATTTAGAGGGGTTTAGGAACATTTGATTTGTAATGCAACAGAAATTAGGTGATTTTGCCTGTTTTTCATATGTGTTAGCCTACAGATTTTTTAGGTGCTAGGGGTCTGGGTGAAACTTTCTTCGATTCTTCCATAACGACCTAGGGAATGATTCTAGTTACCCCGGCAGCGCTTTAGAGGGTTTAAGAGCATTTTATTGGCAACATAACAGAAATTAGGCAATTTTGCTAGTTGTGTGTGTTAGCCCGCGTATTTTTAGGTGTCGGGGTTCGGGTCGAATTTTTCTTGGATTCTTTAATAGTAGCATCCATAAGACCTGGAGAACGACTGCAGTAACCCAAACGGGGCTTTAGAGGAGTTTAGGAGCATTTTATTAGTGACGCACCAGCAATTAGGCGATTTTGCTAATTTTTCATGTGTGTTAGGCAATGAATTTTTTAGGTGCCAGAGGTCTGGTTCTAACTTTCTAGGATTCTTCCATAGTAGTATCTGTAACGACCTGAGGAACGACTCCAGTAGCCTCGGCGGCACTTTAGAGGTGTTGAGGAATATTTTATTGGCAACACAACATTTATTAGGTAATTTTGCAAGTTTTTGTGTGTTAGCCCACATATTTTTAGGTGCTGGGGGTCCGAGTTGAACTTTCTTGGATTCTTCAATAGTAGCATCTATAACGACCTGGGAAACGGCTTCAGTAGCCCTGACGACGCTTTAAAGGGGTTTAGGAGCATGTTATAGGCAATGCAACAGGAATTAGGCGATTTTACCAGTTTTTTATGTATGTTAGCCCAGTAATTTGTAGGTGCTGGGGGTACGGGTAAAACTTTATTCCATTATTATATAGTAGTATCCGTAACGACCTGGGAAAAGACTCCAGTAGCCTCGGCGATGCTTTAGAGGGGTTTAAGAGAATTTTAGTTGCGACGCAACAACAATTAAGCGATTTTGTCAGTTTTTCGAGTGTGTTAGCCCACTGATTTTTAGGTTCCGAGGGTCCAGGTTGAATTTTCTTAGATTCTCCTATAGTAGCATCCGTAAGTACTTGGATAACGACTCCAGTAGCCCCGTCATTTCTTTATAGGGGTTTAGGAGCATTTTATTAGTGACGCAACAGGAATTATGGGATTTCGCCAGTTTTTCGTGTGTGTTAGCCCACAAATTTTTAGGTGCTAGGGGTTCGGGTTGAACTTTCTAGGATTATTCCATAGTAGCATCCGTAACGACCTGAGAAATCACTTCAGTAGCCCTAGAGTTACTTTAGAGGGGTTTAGGAGAATTTTTTTGGCGACGTAAAAGGAATTAGGCGATTTTGAAAGTTTTACGTGTGTATTAGCCCATGGATTTGTAGGTGCCCGGGGTCCAGGTAGAACTTCCATAACAGCATCTGTAACAACCTAGGGAACGACTCCAGTAGCCACGACGATGCTTTCGAGGGATTTAGGAGCATTTTATTAGCGATGTAATAGGAATTAGTTAATTTTGCTAGTTTTTGGTGTGTTATAGCCCACAGAATTTTCAGGTGCCGAAGGTTTGGGTTGAATTTTCTTGAATTCTTACATAGTAGCGTTTGTATGGACCTGGAGAACGATTCCAATAGCCTAGCAGCGCTTTAGAAGGATTTAGTAGTATTTTATTGGCAACACGATAGAAATTTAACGATTTTGCTAGTTTTTCGTGAGTGTTAGCCCACAAATTTATGGGTGCTGGGGGTTTGGGTCAAATTTTCTTAGATTCTTCCATAGTAACATTCGTAACGATCTGGGTAACGTCTTTGTGGGTGCCGACGATGCTTTAGATGGGTTTAAGAGAATTTTATTGGCGATGCAATAGGAATTAGGTAATTTTGCCAGTTTTTCGTGTGTGTTAGCCCATGGATTTATAGGTGTCGAGGGTATGAGTTGAATTATCTTTGATTCTTCCATAGTATCATCCTTAACGAACTGGGGAATGACTCCAACAGCCCCGACGATGCTTTAGAGGGGTTTTAGAACATTTTATTGGCGACGCAACAGGAATAAGTCCATAGATTTTTAGGTGCCGGGGTCTGGATCACACTTTCTTGGATTCTTCCATAGTAGCATACGTAACAACCTGGGTAACGACTCTAGTAGCCCCAACAATAATTTATAGGGGTTTAAGAGCATTTTATTGGCAACGCAACAAAAATTAGGCAATTTTTCCAGTTTTTTGTGTGTGTTAGCTCACGGATTTTTAGGTGTCGGGGTTCGAGTTAAATTTCTTTGATTCTTCCATAGTAGCATCTGTAACGACCTATGGAAAGACTCCAGTAGTCCCGGCGATGCTTTTGAGGGGTTTAGGTGCATTTTATTGGAGACGCAACAGGAATTAAGTGAATTTGCCAGTTTTTCGTGTGTGTTGGCCTACAAATTTTTAGGTGCTGGGGTCCGGATTGAATTTTTCTTAGATTCTTCAATAGTTTCATCTGTAAGGACCTGGAGAACGACTCCAGTAACCCCGCCAGCGCTTTAGAGCGAATTAGGAATATTTTATTTGTGATGCAACCTGAATTAGGTGATTTTATAAGTTTTTTGTGTGTGTTAGCCCACAGATTTTTAGGTGATGGGGGACTGGGTCGAACTTTCTAGGATTATTCCATAGTAGAATACATGAGGACCTAAGGAATGACACTTTTTGCTCCAGCGGTGCTTTAGAGGGTTTAGGATTATTTTATAGGCGACACAGGAGGAATTAGGCGATTTTACCAGTTTTTAGTGTGTGTTAGCCTACAGATTTTTTAAGTGCCGGGTGTTCGGGTCAGAATTTTTTGGATTTTTCCATAGTAGCATTCGTAACGACCTGGGGAACGACTCCAGTATCCCCGGTGAAGCTTTAGAGGGGTTTACGAGCATTTTATTGGTGATGCAATGAGAATTGGGCTATTTTGCTTGTTTTTTGTGTGTGTTAGCCCACAGATGTTTAAGTATCGGGGGTCCAGGTGGAATTTTCTTGGATTCTTCTATAGTAGCATCCGTAAGGACCTGGATAATGACTCTAATAGCCCTGACGACGCTTTGGAGGAGTTTAGGAGCATTTTATTGGCGACACAACAGAAATTATGCAATTTTGCCAGTTTTTCATGTGTGTTAGCCTAAAGATTTTTAGGTTCTGAGGGTCCGGGTCAAACTTTCTTGGATTTTTTCGTAGTAGTATCTGTAACGACCTGTGGAACAACTATAGTTTCCCTAGCGGTGCTTTAGAGGGGTTTAGGAGCATTTTATTGGCGATGCAGCAGAAATTAAGCAATTTTATCAATTTTTCATGTGTGTTAGCCCACGAATTTTTAGTTGCCGGGTGTCCGAGCCGAAATTTCTTAGATTCTTCCATAGTAGCGTTCGTAATGACTTATGGAACGACTCTAGTAGCCCCAACGACACTTCAAAGGGGTTTAGAAGCATTTTATTAGCGACGCACCAGGAATAAGGCAATTGTTCAATTTTTTTATGTGTGTTAGCCCCCGAATTTTTTAGGTGCCGGAGGTCCGGGTCGAACTTTCTAGGATTCTTCCATAGTAGCATCCGTAATGACCTGAGGAACGACTCCAGTAGCCCCGGCCGCACTTTAGAGGTGTTGAAGAAAATTTTATTAGCGACACTACAAGAATTAGGTAATTTTGCTAGTTTTTCGTATGTGTTAGCCCACGGATTTTTAGGTGCCAGGGTTTTGGGTTGAACTTTTTTAGATTCTTCCATAGTAGCATCTGTAACGACCTGGGGAACAACTACAGTAGCCCCGGCGATGCTTTAGAGGATTTAAGAGCATTTTGTTTGCGACACAATAGGAATTAGGCGATTTTGCCAGATTTTTATGTGTGTTAGCCCAGGAATTTTTAGGTGCCGGAGTCTGAGTTGAAGTTTCTTGGATTCTTCAATAATAACGTCCATAATGACCTGGAGAACGACTTTAGTAACCCCGTGGCACTTTAGAGGGTTTTAGGAATATTTTATTTGTGACTCAACAAGAATTAAGCAATTTTACCAGTTTTTCGTTTGTGTTAGCCTACTGATTTTTTTAGTGCCAGGGGTCTGGGTTAAAATTTGATGGATTCTTCCATAGTAGCATCCGTAACGACCTAGGAAATGACTCTAGTTGCCCCAGTGGTGCTTTAGAGGGGTTTAGGTGCATTTTATTAGCGATGCAACAGGAATTAAGCGATTTTGCCATTTTTTTGTGTGTGTTAGCCCACTGATTTTTTAGGTGCCGGGTGTCTGGGCCGAATTTACTTGGATTCTTTTATAGTAGCATTCGTAATGACCTATGAAACGACTCCAGTAGCCCCGACGGCGCTTTAAAGGAAATTAGGAGCATTTTATTGGCGACGCACTAGAATTAGGCGATTTTACCAATTTTTCATGTGTGTTAGCCCATGAATTTTTTAGGTCCCGGAGGTCCGAATTGAATATTCTTGGATTCTTTAATAGAAGCATCCGTAATGACCTTGGGAAAGACTCCAGTAGCCTCGCGATACCTTAGAGGGGTTTAAGAGTATTTTATTGCCGACGCAATAGAAATTAGGTGATTTTGCCAGATTTTATGTGTTAGCATACAAATTTTTGAGTGCCGGGGGTCCGGGTGGAATATTCTTAGATTCTTCAATAGTAGCGTCCATAAGGATCTGGAGAATGACTCTAGTAGCTCCGACAGTGCTTTAGAGGGATTAAGAGCATTTTATTACCGGCGCAATAGGAATTAGGTGATTTTGCCAGTTTTTTGTGTGTGTTAGTCCATGAATTTTTAGGTGCCGGGGGTCTGACTCAAACTTTCTAGGATTCTTCAATAGTAGCATCCGTAACGACCTGGTAAACGACTCTAGTTTCCCCAGTGGTGGTTTAGAGGGGTTTAGGATCCTTTTATAGGAGACACAACAGAATTAGGCGATTTTACCAGTTTTTAGTGTTTGTTAGCCGATGGATTTTTTAGGTACTGGGTGTCCGGATTGAAATTTCTTGAATTCTTCTATAGTTGCTTTCATACTGACCTAGGGAACAACTCCAGTAGCCTCGACGGTGCTTTAGAGGGGTTTAGAAGCATTTTATTAGCGATGCAATAGGAATTAAGCAATTTTGCTGGTTTTTGGTGTGTTAGGCACGGATTTATAGGTCTGGAGCTCTAGGTCGAACTTTCTTGCATTCTTCTATAGTAGCATTTGTAAAGACCTAGGGAACTACACTAGTTACCTCAGCGGTGCTTTAGAGGGGTTTAGGATCATTTTATAGGCGACACAATAGGAATTAGGCAATTTTGCCAGTTTTTCGTCTTTGTTAGCCCACAGATTTTTTACGTGCCGGTGTTCGGGTCAAAGTTTCTTGGATTTTTCTATAGTAGAACTCGTAACGATCTGAGGAATGACTCCAGTATCCCCATCGACGCTTTAGAGGGGTTTACGAGCATTTTATTGGCGATGCAACAAGAATTAGGTAATTTTGCTTTTTTTTTGTGTTAACCCACAGAAATTTAGATGCTGGGGGTCCGGGTGGAATTTTCTTGGATTTTTCTTTAATAGCATTCTTAAAGACCTGGATAACGACTCTAGTTGCTCCAACGGTGCTTTTGAGGGGTTTAGGAGCATTTTATTGGCGACGCACCAGAAATTATGCAATTTTTCCAGATTTTCATGTGTGTTAGCCCAAGGATTTTTAAGTGTCGAGGGTCCGAGTCAAACTTTCTTGAATTCTTTCATAGTAGCATCCATAACGACCCGGGGAACAACTCTAGTTTCCCTGACAGTGCATTAGAGGAGTTTAGGAGCATTTTATTAGCGATGCAGCAGAAATTAGACGATTTTGTCAATTTTTCATGTGTGTTATGTTAGCCTAAGGATTTTTAGCTGCAGGGTGTCCAAGTCAAATTTTCTTGGATTATTCCATAGTAGCATTCGTAATGACCTATGGAACGACTCCAGTAGCCCCGATGGCACTTTAGCGGGATTTAGGAGCATTTTATTGGCGACGCACCATGATTAGGTGATTTTTCCAATTTTTTATGTGTGTTAGCCTACGAATATTTTAGGTGCCGGATGTCCAGGTCAAACTTTCTAGAATTCTTCTATAGTAGCATCCGTAACAACTTGAAAAATGAATCCAGTAGCCCCGGCGATGCTTTAGAGGTATTGAGGAACATTTTATTGGCGACACAATAGGAATTAGGCGATTTTGCTAGTTTTTCATGTGTGTTAGCCGATGAATTTTTAGGTGCCGGGGGTCCGGGTTGAACTTTGTTGGATTCTTCCATAGTAGCATTCGTAACGACCTGGGAAACGACTCCACTAGCCCCGGAGATGCTTTAGAGGGATTTAATAGCATTTTATTTGCGACTCAACTGGACTTAGGCAATTTTGCCATTTTTTCATATGTGTTAGCCCACAGATTTTTATGTGTTGGGCGTCTGGGTCAATGTTTCTTACATTCGCCCATAGTAGCATCCGTAAGGACCTGGAGAACGACTCCTGTAGCCCCGAACGGTTTTTAGAGGGGTTTAGGAGCATGTTATTGGCGATTCAATAGGAATTAGGCAATTTTGCCAGTTTTTCATGTGTTAGCCCACAGATTTTTACGTATCGGGCGTTCAGGTCGAACTTTGTTGGATTCTTCCATAGTAGTATCCGTAATGACCTAGGCAAAGACTCTAGTAGGCCCGATGATGCTTTAGAGGGGTTTAAGAGAATTTTAGTTGTGACACAAAGCAATTTTGCCAGTTTTTCGAGTGTGTTAGCCCACGGATTTTTAGGTTATGAGGGTCCGGGTCGAAGTTTTCTTAGATTCTTCAATAGTAGTGTCCGTAAAAACCTGGAGAATGACTTTAGTAACCCTAGTGGGGCTTTAGAGGGCTTTAGGAGCATTTTATTGGCGACACCACATGAATTAGATGATTTTGCCAGTTTTTCGAGTGTGTTAGCCCACAGATTTTTAGGTTATGAGGGTTCGGGTCGAATTTTTCTTAGATTCTTCAATAGTAGTATCCGTAAAAACCTGGAGAATGACTTTAGTAACCCTAGTGGCGCTTTAGAGGGCTTTAGGAGCATTTTATTAGCGACACCACAGGAATTAGATGATTTTGCCAGTTTTTCGTGTGTGTTAGCCCAAGGATTTTTAGGTGATGGGGGTACGGGTCGAACTTTCTTGGATTCTTCCATAATAGCATCCGTAACGACCTGGAGAACGACTCTTGTTGGCCCGACGATGCTTTAGAGGGGTTTAGGATCATTTTATAAGCGACACAGCAAGAGTTTGGCAATTTTGCCAGTTTTTCGTATGTGTTAGCCTATAGATTTTTTAGGTGCCGGATGTCCGGGTCGAAATTTGTTGGATTCTTCCATAGTAGAATTCTTTATGTCCTGGGAAACGACTCCAGTATCTCTGAAAACGTTTTAGAGGGGTTTACGAGCATTTTATTGGCGACACAACAAGAATTAGGTTATTTTGCTAGTTTTTTGTATGTGTTAGCCCAAGAATTTTTTGGTGCCGGGGGTCCGAATCGAGCTTTCTTGGATTCTTTCATAGTAGCATCCATAACGACTAGAGGAATGACTCTAGTTTCCCTAATAGTGCATTAGAGGAGTTTAGGAGCATTTTATTGGCGACGCAACAGAAATTAGTCAATTTTGCTAGTTTTTCATTTGTGTTAGCCCACGGATTTTTACCTGCCAATTGTGCGGGTCGAATTTTGTAGGATTCTTTAATAGTAGCATTCGTAATGACCTATGGAATGATTCCAGTAGCCCCGACGGTGCTTTAGATATGTTTAAGAGCATTTTAATGGCGACGCACCATGAATTAGGCGATTTTGCCAATTTTTCATGTTTGTTAGCCCACGAATTGTTTAGGTGTTGGAGGTCAGGGTCAAACTTTCTAGGATTTTTAGAGGTGTTGAGGAAAAATTTATTGGCGACACAACAGGAATTAGGTGATTTTGCTAGTTTTTTATGTGTGTTAGCCCATGGATTTTTAGGTGCCGGGGGTCCGGGTTGAAATTTCTTGCATTCTCCCATAGTAGCATCCATAACGACCTGGGGAACGGCTCTAGTAGCTCAGGTGGTGCTTTAGAGGGGTTTAGGAGCATGTTATTGGCGATGCAATAGAAATTAGGCAATTTTGCCAATTTTTCATGTGTGTTAGCCCACGGATTTTTAGATGCCGAGGGTTCGAGACAAAATTTCTTGTAGTATTATATAGTAGCATCTATAACGACCTGGGCAAAGACTCCAGTAGCCCCGCCTATGCTTTAGAGGGTTTTAAGAGCATTTTAGTTGCGATGCAATAGGATTTGAGCAATTTTGCCAGGTTTTCGTGTCTGTTAGCCCACAGATTTTTAGGTTCTGAGGGTCCGGGTCGAATTTTCTTAGATTCTTCTATAGTAGCATCCGTAAGGACTTGGAGAATGATTCATAATTCGTGTACACCTCTGAATGTTAAGACTCTTAAAGTAGTTAGGCTCCCATTTCTCAAGTCTTCTATATACTAAAAAGTAGTGTATGTAAAGCTAACGTTTTCTTTCTTTAGGCATGTCTTCAAGTTAAATAGTGAATAATATGATCTTGAAGGTAAATCTACTCATAAATGCCAAGTGTAATTCACAGTTCTTATGTACTCCTTGATGAAAGCACTCTTATAGTAATCGAACAAGGGCTTCTCAAGCCTTCCATACGTTAGAAAGGGATGAGTATGTGAAGCTACCCATTCTTCTCTATTGGCATGACTTAGATGCAAGTATTAGGTATAGGAAATTGGGAGTTATTCCGCTCTTAAAACTATGAGTGTGAGTTACGGCTCTTGTTCACTTTCTACTAATTAGAATTCTTGTAACAAGCCGAGTCATTACTTTTCAAGTCTTCCAGGTGATAGAAAGTGGTACATGTAAAGCTTGTCTTTTCCTACTTCTAGAAAGATTAGACTATAAGTAATATAGAACATGGATTTGGAGATAGCTCCATTTATAGATTCTAGATGTAACTCATGACTTGTACCCACTTTGGAATGATAAGGGCCTTGAAGTAGTTGAACTACGACCCTTGAGCCTCCTACAGGTTGAATAGTGTTGGGATGTGTAAGCTCCTATACCTAGGGGATCTTCAACATGCTTTATGGTGATATCTAAGGGATGTTTGATACGTTATAGAATTTAACATACACGTATATGCATTATGATATATATGGATTAGGCCGAACGTACCTCAGCATATCTTGCTATGTAAGGATCGGGCCATATATTCCACCGCATGTTATATGATATATGGATCGGGCTATCGTACCTCTACATTGTTACACAATATACGCATTGGGACATCTTTCCTCGACATTATTATGTGATATCCGAATCGGGCCATCATTCCTCGACATCATTATAAGATATGTGGATCGGGGCCATCGTTCCTCGGCGTGTACTTTCTATATACATGGATCGGACTGTACGTTCCACAATGCTAATGGTATATATGTTCTTATGATGACAAAATAATATAGTTATTACACAAGTCCCTGAATGGTCTGTATACAGTACGCGATGATAACATGTATGCCTTTATTTTATAAAATGCAGGTACTATAGATGGCTAAATGTTATACTTGCCCCTACACCTCTATTTCAGTTGTTGTCTCAGTTATGGTATTTTATGCTTTATATACTTAGTACATATATCGTACTGACCCCTCTTTCCTTGGAGGGCTACGTTTTATGCCCGCAGGTACAGATGTTCATTTTGGAGATCCGCCAGCTTAGGGTTTCCACTCAGCGATGTTAGAAGTGCTCTACTATTCCAGAGCCTAACCTATGATACTGATTATTTCATATATATATGTTTATTTATTCAAGGGTACGGTGGGGGCCCTATCCCACCATATGTTACTGTTACTATTCTTAGAGGTCTGTAGACATGTGTATGTGGGTAATGTGTGAGTTTTGTGCGATTATAGTTATATGATGTATTGTAAATATTACTATGCTATGGCAATCTTGTTGGCTGGCTTTCCCTTTCATGACATGATGCAAATGAAAAAGGCTACATGTGTATGAATATTTTATCACCTACTGGGTTCATGTGTTTGGTTCTTATATCTGATAGATACATATACAAGAGTCCAGGTCAGACCCCAGTCATGGCCCACAGGGTTGGGTCGTGACATGATCTTTCTACGATTCTTCTATAATAGCATCCATAACGACCTGGGGAACGACTCTAGTTCTCAGGCAGTTCTTTAGAGGGATTTAGGATCATTTTTAGGCGACGCTGTAGGAATTAGGCAATTTTGCTAGTTTTTCATGTGTGTTAATCCATAGATTTTTTTGGTGCCTAGTGTACGGATCGAAATTTCTTGGATTCTTCCATAGTGTCATTTGTAACAACCTGGGAACGACTCCAGTAGCCTCAACGACGCTTTAGAGGGGTTTAAGAGCATTTTATTGGTGACGCAATAGGAATTAGGCAATTTTGCCAGTTTTTCTTGTGTTTTAGCCCACAGATTTTTTAGATGCCAGTTGTCCAGATCGAATTTTCTTGGATTCTTCCGTAGTAGCGATCTTAATGACCTATGGAATAACTATAGTAGCCCCGACGGTGCTTTAGAGGAATTTAGGAGCATTTTATTAGTGACACACTATGATTGGTCGATTTTGCCAATTTTTATGTGTGTTAGTCCACGAATTTTTTAGGTATCGGAGGTTCGGGTTGAACTTTCTAGGATTATTCTATAGTAGCATCCGTAACAACCTATGGAACGACTCTAGTAGCTCAGGAAACGCTTTAGAGAGGTTTAAGAACATTTTATTGGCGACACAACAGAAATTAGGCGATTTTGCCAGTTTATCGTGTGTGTTAGCCCACAGATTTTTAGGTACCGGGGGTCTGGGTCAAATTTTCTTAGATTCTTCCATAGTAGCATCCATAAGGACCTGGAGAATGACTCGAGTAGTCACGACATTGCTTTAGAGGGGTTTAGGAGTATTTTGTTGGCCACGCAACAGGAATTAGGTTATTTTGCCAGTTTTTCATTTGTGTTAGCCCACGAATATTTAGGTGTCGGAAGTTCGGGTCAAATTTTCTTAAATTCTTCTATAGTAATATTTGTAAAGACCTGGGAAACGACTCCAGTAGCTCGGCAACGCTTTAGAGGGGTTTAAGAGCATTTTATTAGCGACGCAATAGGAATTAGGCGATTTTGCCAGTTTTCATGTGTGTTATAATATGAATTTTTGGGTTCTGATGGTCCGAGTCGAATATTCCCAGATTCTTCTATAGTAGCGTCTGTAAGGACCTGGAGAACAATTCTAATAGCCCCGATAATGCTTTAGAGCAGTTTAGGAGCATTTTATTGGCGATGCAATAGGAATTAGGTGATTTAGCCAGTTTTTTGTGTGTGTTAGCCACAAATTTTTAGGTACTGGGGGTCGAGTCAAACTTTCTAGGATTCTTCAATAGTAGCATCCACAACGATCTGGGGAATGACTCTAGTTTCCCCGGCGGTGCTTTAGATGAGTTTAGGAGTATTTTATTGGCGACGCAATAGGAATTAGGTCATTTTGCTAATTTTTAATGGTGTTAGCCCTCAGATTTTTAGGTGCCGGGGTCCGGGTTGAATTTTCTTAAATTCTTCCATAGTAGTATCCGTAAGGATTTGGAGAACGACTCTAGTAGCTCCAACAGCGCTTTAGAGGGGTTCAAGAGCATTTTATTGGCGACGTACAAAGAATTAGGCGATTTTGCCATTTTTTTGTTAATGTTAGCCCACAAATTTTTTAGGTGTCGAGAGTTCAGGTCGAACTTTTATTGATTCTTCAATAGTAGCATCAGTAACGACAAGGGAATGACTACAGTAGACCGATGGCGCTTTAGAGGGGTTTAGGAATATTTTATTGGACACGCAACAGGAATTTGTAAATTTTGCCAGTTTCTCATATGTGTTAGTCCACGGATTTTTAAGTGATGGATGTCCGGGTCGAATTTTCTTGGCTTCTTCTATAGTACCATTCCTAATGACCCGGGGAACGACTCTAGTAGCCCCGATGATGCTTTAGATTGGTTTAAGAGCATTTTATTAGTGATACAATAGGAATTAGACAATTTTTCCAGTTTATTGTGTGTGTTAGCCCATGCATTTTTTAGGTGCCAGGTGTCCGGGTCAAATTTTCTTGGATTCTTCCATAGTAGCATTCGTAATGACTTAAGAAATGACTCTGGTAGCTCTAACGGCGCTTTAGAGGGATATAGGACTATTTTATTTGCGAAGCAACAGGATTAGGTGATTTTGCCAATTTTTCGTGTGTTAGCCCTCAGATTTTTTAAGTACTAGGGGTACGGTTCAAAATTTCTTGGATTCTTCCATAGTAGCATCCGTAACGACTTGGATAATGACTCTAATTGCCCCAATGGTTCGTTAGAGGGGTTTAGAAGCATTTTATTGGCGATGCAATAGAAATTAGGCGATTTTGCTAGTTTTTCGTGTGTGTAATCCCACCGATTTTTTAGGTGCCGGATGTCTGGGTCAAATTTTCTTAGATTCTTAAATAAAAGCATTCGTAATGACCTATGGAATGACTCCAGTAGCCCAGGAAATGCTTTATAGAGGTTTAAGAGCATTTTATTGGCGACACAACAAAAATTAGGTGATTTTGCCAGTTTATCGTGTGTGTTAGCACACGGATTTTTAGGTGACAAGGGTCCAGGTTGAATTTTCTTGAATTCTTCCATAGTAGCATCCGTAAGGACCTGGAGAATGACTCCAGTAGCCACGACAGCGCTTTAGAGGGGCTTAGGAGCATTTTGTTGTCCACACAATAGGAATTAGGCAATTTTGCCATTTTTTCATTTGTATTAGCCTACAAATATTTAGGTGCTGGAGAATGATTCTAAAGCCCCGATATTTCTCTAGAGCAGTTTAGGAGCATTTTATTGCCAATGCAACAGGAATTAGGTGAGTTAGCCAATTTTTCGTGTGTATTAGCCACGGATTTTTAGGTGCAGGGGGTCTGGGTCGAACTTCATTTGATTCTTCCATAATAGCATCTGTAACGATATGGGAATGATTCTAGTAGCCAGACAATGCTTTAGAGGGGTTTAGAAATATTTTATTGGACACGCAAAAGGAATTAGGCAATTTTGCCAATTTTTCATGTGTGTCAGCCCACAGATTTTTAGGTGTCGGGCGTCTGGGTCGAATTTTCTTGGATTTTTCCATAGTACTATTCGTAATGACTCTAGTAGCCCCGATGACACTTTAGATGGGTTTAAGAGCATTTTATTAGCGATGCAATAGGAAATTAGGGGTTTAAGAGCATTTTATTAGCCATTTTTTACGTGTCGGATGTCTAGGTCAAATTTTCTTAGATTCTTCCATAGTAGCATTCGTCATGACCTAGGAAATGACTTCGGTAGCTCTAACGGCGCTTTAGAGGGGTTTAGGAACATTTTATTTGCGACGCAACAGGAATTAGGCAATTTTGCTAATTTTTTGTGTGTATTAGCCCTCAGATTTTTTAGGTACCAGGGGTACAAGTCAAAATTTCTTGGATTCTTCCATAGTAGCATCTGTAACGATCTGGGTAATGACTCTAGTCGCCCTGCTTGTTCTTTAAAGGGGTTTAGGAGCATTTTATTGGCGATGCAATAGGAATTAGGTGATTTTGCTAGTTTTTCGTGTGTGTAATACCCGTAGGTTGCAACTGGGGTCCGACCTGGACCCCCGTGTACCTATCTATCGACTATAGTCAAATTGGACTACGTATAACATGATACTACTCACAAAAACCTCAATAGGTCAAAACTTTTTCATGTTCATATAGCCTTCTAGATATAGGAACCAAACACATGAACTTAGTGGGTGATAAAATATTCATACATGTGTAGCCTGTTTCATTTACATCATGTCATGAAAGAGAAAGCCAGCCGACAAGGCTGCCACAACCAAATAACTTTTACAACATATCGCATAGGCATAACCAAAATAAACTTCTAAACAACTCATACACATATGTCTACAGACCTCTAAGAATAGGAACGACAACATATGACGGGATAGAGCCCCCGCTGTACCCCTGCATAACCAAATATATATATCGCAAGACCAGTACCCAAAAGCTAGGCTCCAAAATAGTGGAGCACTTCCAACATAGAAGAGCGGAAATTCTAAGCTGGCGGATCTCTAAAATAAACATCTGTACTTGCAGGCATGAAACACAGCCCCCCAGAGAAAGGGGGGTCAGTACGATACATGTACTGAGTATATAAGCATACATAACTGAGATAACAACTGAAACAGGGATGCAAGAAACCAAGTATAACATTTAATAGGTTATTGTACCTACATCTCATAAAACAAAGTCATGTATACCCTTATCACGTATCATATTCGACCCGCTTGAGGATTCGGTGTTACAAACACATCATCTATCATGATAGGCATATGCATATTATTAGTACTATAGGACGTCCAACCCGATTCATGTATACAGCAAGCACATGCCAAGGAACGACGGCCTGATCCATATGTCACATGATAATGTCGAGGTACGACGGCCTGATCCATATATTATATGATGATGCTGAGGTACGACGGCCCGATCTGTATAATGTATAATAATGCCGAGGTACGACGGCCCAATCAGTATAATGCATAATAATGCCGAGGTACGACGACCTGATCCGTATAATGCATAATAATACCGAGGTACGATGGCCCAATCCATATAATATATAATAATGCCGAGGTACGACAGCCCAATCCGTATAACGCATAATCTGTTGTGGAACGTACGACCCGATCCTTACATAGCAAAATGTGTTAAGGTACGTCCGGCTCGATCCATATATATATCATAATGCATATACATGCACGCAAAACTCTATAACATATCAAACATCTCTTAGATATCATCATAAACCATGTTCAAAAACCCCTAGGTATAGGAGCTTACATATCCCAACACTATTCAACCTATAGGAGGCTCAAGGGTCGTAGTTCAACTACTTCAAGGCCCTTATCATTCAAAAATGGATACAAGTCATGAGTTACATCTAGAATCTATAAATGGGGCTATATCCAAATCCATGTCCTATAGAACCTTTAGTCTATTCTTTCTCGAAGAAGGAAAAGACAAGCTTTACATGCACCACTTCCTATCACATGGAAGACTTAAAAAGTAATGACTCAACTTGTTACAGGAGTTCTAATCAGTAGGAAGTGAACAAGAGTCTTAACTCACCCTCAGAGTTTTAAGAGTGGAATAACTTCAAACTTCATATACATAATACTTACATCTAAGTCATGCCAAAGGAGAGGAAGAATAACTTTACATACACTACTTCTCTGTATATAGCATACTTGAGGAATGGAAGCTTAACTACTTTAAGAGTCTTAACATTCAACTGTGAACACGAATTATGAATCATGAACCATGTTCAGAGCTCATGAATAGAGTTACCCCAAGCTTCATAAACATATCACTTTTCACTTAAATCTAACACATGCCCAAAAGAAAGAGCAGATAGGCTTTACATATTTATACCACAACATGCCAAAAGAAGGAATAGCTTTACATACCTCTTATGAGTTACTCTTTATCCCATTCGCGTCGTCGTCCTTTGAACCTATTCAACATGAAAGTAATAAGAATATCAACCACCCTTAACTTTCCAGCATCTTAGGTTGCACCTTAGTATTCATGGAACCTATTTCCTTGTTCGCCTCCTTAACTAGTTCTTTAATTAGTTAAGGCGTTAACGAAAATTGGGCAGCACCTCCCCTATAAAGTGCCCTATCCGAATTTCCAATTACATACCTAATCACTACATCCAACCAACAACAACACCCTTCAGCATATACATATAAAATATGGCGACATAACGCAACACAAGCTTCAAACAACTTGCTGAAAATTACAACAACAAAATAGGGTTTCTAGTCTTTATTTCGCAAAGCCTTTATTTATACAAAACGAGGGGTCGTGTGGCTATTAAAAGCAGCACCCACACCCCTTTTAGAACCCATTTAGGCCCTGCAACAAACACCCATACACCTGCAGCAGTACACCACAAGCACAATATTTTACTTCGACGACAATTCAATTATAGCGATTCCAATTTAGTTTATTTCGAATGTCAAGCATCTCTATGATGTTTTCACATTTCCAGATACTTAAACCACATATAATGCACTTCTTAACAATACCATAAACTCCAAATTAAAAGGAGGAACCTTACCTTACCCTAAACTCGTCAAAACTCTCCAAAATTATCAAAACGCGAATTCTAGACAGCCTACTGTCTTGTATTGTCGGTTAGTTTTAAAGGGGTAATTGAGGGAAACAGGATTTGTGTCCGCAATGAAATTTATATACATGTGTCTTAGGGTCGCATAAAATTTTGAATTAACCCTACAACAATTTTGTACAAAATGATATGCCCAAAATACCAACTGCAATCCTTGTAGAATTTCTAAAACGAAATTTGGGCAGCAGCTCTCCCATGCTTCACTACCCTTTTTTGAGAAGAGAAAAGCAAAATTGGGTTTTAGAGTCTACATGAAAGTTATATACCTGTGAAATATATTTCCAAAACATCTTGAAACACTTGAAACTAAGACTTACACAAGGAGTTATACTTGTATTACTAACAACAGTTTAATTCAAAAATGGGTCTGTTCCCTAGTGTTTTCTCTTTAAGCTTCTCTTTGTTTTCCAAGTGTAGAACTGAAAGTATGGTTCCGTAGGCATCGTAATATACATATATACACCTCCACGTAGTTGAGGAATACCGTAGATAATTAATTGACGAAATTGTTTTTGGAGACTTACCTCCTTCTAGGTGCTGCCATAGCTCCTCTCTTCTCCCTCTTAACTTTTCTCTCAACTTTTAAGTGTAGCAAAGGATGAACAATGAAGTTCCTAGTCATCCATACATATATATATATGCCTTTTTGGAGAGTGAACGTGGCATCCCCTAAGGGTGACACGTGTCACACCCTTAGGCAGCCACGTCACCTAATGCAACCAATCACATGCTGCCATGTGGCGATGTGGGACCCACCTCCAGTAGGTGTATCACCTACTTGGTCAAAGTAGGTGCATCACCTGCTTGCTTCCGAGTAGGTGCTACGCCTCCTTCCGCCTCTCCCGTGGGTTCGTAATCTCGTCTTACTTTAGGAGCCTATGTAATCCTTGCTACGTAAGCTCAACATGTACTCTAGTGGCTTAGTTATGTAAGTCGTCCAAGTTGGTAGCTTATGTACGTAAGTCGAGTCCTACGACTTGTTATTTTGGCCTCCAATTCATTTCAAATCCTTATAGACCTATTTCCAACCTTCACTCTTAAGGGGCATCACGTCCTCCCTTCCTTAGAGTTATTTAATCATGTTATAGATAATCTGGGTCATGGGACAACTTTCAAGAACCTTAAGAAGACATTCTGAAGCATAAAGGTATGGGGTATAACATAAATTTTCTTGGATTCTTCTATAGACGCATTTGTAATGACCTATGGAACGACTCCAGTAGCCCAGGAAACGCATTATAGGGGTTTAAGAGCATTTTATTGGCGACACAACAGAAATTAGGCGATTTTGCTAGTTTATCATGTGTGTTAGCCCACAGATTTTTAGGTGCCAGGGGTTTGGGTTAACATTTCTTAGATTCTTCCATAGTAGTATCCGTAAGGACCTGTAGAATGACTCCAGTAGCCACAACAACGCTTTAGAAGGGTTTAGGAGCATTTTATTGGCCACGCAACAGGAATTAGGCGATTTATCTAGTTTTTGATGTGTGTTAGCCCACGGATATTTAGGTGCCGGGAGTTCGGGTCAAATTTTCTTGGATTCTTCCATAATAATATTTGTAACGACCTGGGGAATGACTCCAGTAGCCCCGATAATGCTTTAGAGGGATTTAAGAGCATTTTATTAGCGATGCAAAAGGAATTAGACGATTTTACCAGTTTTTTATGTTTGTTAGCCCACAGAATTTTAGATGCTGGGGGTCCGAGTCAAACTTTTTGGATTCTTCCATAGTAGCATTCGTATGGACCTATAGAATGACTCCAGTAGCTCCGACGATGCTTTAGAGAGATTTAAGAGTAATTTATTAGCGACGCAACAAAAATTAGGCGATTTTTTTAGTTTATAGTATGAGTTAGCCCATGGATTTTTTAGGTGTTGGGTGTCCGGGTCGAACTTTCTTGGATTCTTCCACAGTAGTATTCGTAAGGACCTGGGGAATGACTTTAGTAGCCCTGGCGATGCTTTAGCGGGGTTTAAGAGCATTTTATTGGCGACGCAATAGGAATTGGGCGGTTTTGCTACTTTTTCGTGTGTGTTAGCCTATGAATATTTTAGGTGCCGGGGGTACGGATTGAACTTTTTTGAATTCTTCCATAGTAGCATCATAATGACCTGGAGAATGACTGTAGTAGCCTCGGTGATACTTAAGAGGGTTTAAGAGCATTTTATTGGCGACGCAACAAGTATTAGGCAATATTGCCAGTTTTTCGTGTGTGTTAGCCCACGAATTTTTAGGTGCCGGGGATCGGGTCAAATATTCTTAGATTCTTTAATAGTAGCATCCGTAAGGACCTAGAGAACGACTCCAATAACCCTGGCGGCACTTTAGAGGGGTTTAGGAATATTTTATTTGCGACGCAACAGGAATTAAGCAATTTTACCAATTTTTCCTGTGTGTTAACCTTCAAAATTTTTAGGTGTCAAGGATACGGGTCAAACTTTCTTGGATTCTTCCATAGTAGCATCTGTAATAACCTGAGTTATGACTCTGGTTACCTCGGTGGTACTTTAGAGGGTTTAGGAGCATTTTATTGGCGACAGAATAGAAATTAGGCGATTTTGCTAGTTTTTTGTATGTGTAAGGCCATAGATTTTTTAGATGCCGGGTGTCTACATCAAAAATTATTAAATTCTTCCATTGAAGCATTCGTAATGACCTATGGAATGACTACAAGAGCCTAGGCAATATTTTAGAAGGGTTTAAGAGCATTTTATTGGCGACACAACAAAAATTAAGCGATTTTGCCAGTTTATCATGTGTGTTAGCCCATGCATTTTTTAGGTGCCGGGTGTCTGAGTCAAAGTTTCTTAGATTCTTCCATAGTAGCATTCGTAATGACCTGGGGAAAGAATCTAGGTTCCCCGGCGGTGCTTTAGAGGGGTTTAGGATCATTTTATAGGCGACGCAACAGAATTAGGCAATTTTGCCAGATTTCCGTGGGTGTTAGCCATCGGATTTTTTAGGTGCCAAGGGTACGAGTCAAATTTTCTTAGATTCTTCCATTGTAGCATCCGTAACGACGTAGGTAATGACTCTAGTTGCCCCGATGGTGCTTTAAAGGGGTTTAGGAAAATTTTCTTGGAGACGCAACAGGAATTAGGCAATTTTCCCCAGTTTTTTGTGTGTTAGCCATTGGGTTTTTTAGGTTCCAAGGGTGCAGGTCAAACTTTCTTAGATTCTTCCTTTGTGGCATCCGTAACGACATAGGTAATGACTCTAGTTATCTCGATGGTGCTTTAGAGGAGTTTAGGAGAATTTTCTTGGAGACGCAAAATGAATTAGGTGATTTTGCCAATTTTTCGTGTGTGTTAGCACACAATTTTTTTAGGTACCGGTTGTTTGGGTCGAAGTTTCTTGGATTCTTTCATAGAAGCGTTCGTAATGATCTATGAAATATATCCAATAGCCCGGGCAATGCTTTAGAGGGGTTTAAGACTATTTTATTGGCGACACCACATAAATTAGGAGATTTTGCCAATTTAGCGTGTGTGTTTGCCCATGAGTTTTTATGTGCCGGGGGTTTGGATTGAATTTTCTTGGATTCTTCCATAGTAGCATTCATAAGGACCTGGAGAACAACTCCAGTAGCCCCGACAGCGCTTTAGAGGGGTTTAGGAGTATTTTATTAGCGACGCAATAGGAATTACGCGATTTTGCCAGTTTTTCATGTATGTTAGGTCATGGATGTCCGGATCGAATTTTCTTAGATTCTTCTATAGTAACATTTGTAATGACCTAGGAAATGACTCCAGTAGCTCCAACAACACTTTAGAGGGATTTAGGAGCATTTTATTGGCAACGTACCAGGAATTAGGTGATTTTGCCACTTTTTTATGTTTGCTAGCCCATGATTTTTTTAGGTTCTAGGGTCCGTGTCGAACTTTCTTGGATTCTTCCATAGTAGAAATCATAATAACCTGGGGAATGACTCCAGTAACCCGGCAATGCTTTAAAGGGGTTTAGGAATATTCTATTGGACACGCAACTTGATTTAGGCGATTTTTCCCAGTTTTTCGTGTGTGTTAGCCACGGATTTTTAGGTTCCGAGGGTTTGATTCTTCCATAGTAGCATCCGTAATGGCCTAGGTGATTTTGCCAGTTTTTCGTATGTGTTAGCGTACGAAATTTTAGGTGTCGGGGGTCCGGGTCAACATTTCTTTGATTATTCCATAGTTGCATCCTTAAGGACCTGGAGAAAGTCTCTAGTAGCCCCGACGGTGTTTAGAGGCGTTTAGGAGCCTTTTATTAGCAACGCAATAGGAATTAGGTGATTTTTTCCAGTTTTCCAATATGTTAGCCTACAGATTTTTAGGTGTAAGGGGTCCGGGTTGAACTTTTTTGGATTCTTCTATAGTATCATCCATAAAAACCTTGGGAATGACTGTAGTAGTCCCGGTGATGCTTTAGAGGGGTTTAAGAGCATTTTATTGGCGATGCGAGAGGAATTATGCAATTTTGCTAGTATTTCGTGTGTGTTAGCCCATGGATTTTTAGGTGTCGGGGTCCGGGTCAAATTTTGTTGGATTTTTCAATACTAGCGTCCGTAAGGACCTGAAGAACGAATCTAGTAGCCTTGACAGCGCTTTAGAGGGGTTGAGGAGCATTTTATTGGCGACTCAACAGGAATTAGGCAATTTTGCCAGTTTTTCGTGTGTGTTAGCCCATGGAATTTTAGGTGTTGGGGTCTAGGTTAAACTTTCTAGGATTCTTCTATAGTAGAATCCATAATGACCTAGGAAATGAATCTAGTTGCCCCGACGGTGCTTTACAGGGGTTCAGGATTATTTTATAGGCGACGCAGCAGAATTAGGCAATTTTGCCAGTTTTTCATGTGTGTTAGCCCTAGTTTTTTTAGGTGCCAGGGGTATAGGTCAATTGTTTTTGGATTCTTCCATAGTAGTCTCCATAACGACGTGGCTAATGACTCTAGTTGCCCCGGTGGTGATTTAGAGAGGTTTAGGAGAATTTTATTGGGGACGCAACAGGAATTAGGCGAATTTGCCAGGTTTTAATAGTGTTAGCCCACGGATTTTTAGGTGCCGGATGTCCGGGTCGAACTTTTTTGAATTCTTCTATAGTAGTATTCGTAAGGACCTGGGGAATGACTCCAGTAGCCTCGACGATACTTTACAGGGGTTTAAGAGCATTTTATTAACGACACAACATAAATTAGGCAATTTTGCTAGTTTATCGTGTGTGTTAGACCACAGATTTTTAGGTGCGGGAGGTCTGGGTCGAATTTTCTTGAATTCTTTCATAGTAGGATCCGTAAGGACCCAGAGAACGACTCTAGTATCCTCGACAATGTTTTAGAGGGGTTTAAGAGAATATTATTGGCGATGCAACAGTAATTAGGTTATTTTTCCAGTTTTTCATTTGTGTTAGCGCACGGATTTTTAGGTGTCGGGTGGTCTGGGTCAAAATTTCTTGGATTCTTCCATAGTAGCGTCCATAAGGACTAGGAGAACATCTCCAGTAGCCCCGACAGTTCTTTAGAGGGGTTTAGGGGCATTTTATTGGCGACGCAATAAGAATTAGGCGATTTTGCCAGTTTTGCATGTGTGTTAGCCCACAGATTTTTAGGTTCCAAGGGTCCGGGTTAAATTTTCTTGGATTCTTCCATAGTAGCATCTATAACGACCTGGGGAACGACTGTAGTAGCCCCGCCGATGCTTTATATGGGTTTAAGAGCATTTTATTGGCGACGCAATAGGATTAGGCAATAGTTTTTCGTGTTTGTTAGCCCATAGATTTTTAGGTGCTAGGGTACGGGTGAAAATTTCTTGGATTCTTCCATAGTACCATACGTAACGACGTAGGTAATGACTCTAGTTGCCCCGGTGGTGCTTTAGAGGTGTTTAGGAGAATTTTCTTGGAGACGCTACAGGAATTAGGCGATTTTTGAAATGTACCAGTAATTAGGCGATTTTGCCAATTTTTCTTCTATGTTAGCCACAAATTTTTAAGGTGCCAGGGGTCCAAGTCAAATTTTCTTGGATTTTTCGATAGTAGCATCCGTAACGACCTAGAGAATGATTGCAGTTTCCCGGCAGCACTTTAGAGGGGTTTAGGAATATTTTATTGGATACGCAACAGGAATTAGGCGATTTTGCCAGTTTTTTAATGTGTGTGAGCCCATGGATTTTTAATTGTCGTGGTCCGGTCGAACTTTTTTGGATTCTTCTATAGTAGCATCCATAACTGCCTGGAGAATGACACTAGTATCACCGGCGATGCTTTAGAGGGGTTTAAGAGCCTATTATTGCCGACGCAACAGTAATTAGGTGATTTTGCCAGTTTTTTCTTTTTGTTAGCACACGGATTTTTAGGTGTCAGGGGGTTTAGGTCAAAGTTTCTTAGATTCTTCTATAGTGGCATCCGTAAGGACCTGGAAAACGTCTCCAGTAGCCCCGATAGTGCTTTAGAGGGATTTAGGAGCATTTTATTGGCGATGCAACATTAATTAGGTATCGGGTGTCCTGGTCCAACTTTCTTGAATTCTTCCATAGTAGACACCATAACGACCTAGGAAACGATTGTAGTATCCCCGGCGATGCTTTAAATGGGTTTAAGGGCATTTTATTAGCGACGCAATAGGATTAGGTAATTTTTCCAGTTTTTCGTGTGTGATAGCCCATGAATTTTTAGGTGTCTGGGTCTAGGTCAAATTTTCTTGGATTCCTTAACAATAGCATCCGTAAGGACCTGGAGAATGACTCTAGTAACCCCGACAAGACTTTAGATGGGTTTAGGTATATTTTATAGGCGATGCAACAAGAATTAGGCAATTTTGCAACTTTTTCATATGTGTTAGCTCACGAATTTTTAGGTGCCGAAGGTCTGGGTTGAATTTCCTTGGATTCTGCCATAGTAGCATCCGTAACGACCAGGGGAACAAATCTAGTCGCCCCGACGACGCTTTATATGGGTTTAAGATCATTTTATAGGCGACGCATCAGAATTAAGCAATTTTGCTAGTTTTTCGTAACGACGTAGGTAATGACTCTAGTTGCCCTAGTGGTGCTTTAGTGGGGTTTAAGAGAATTTTATTGGCGACGCAATAGAAATTAGGGGATTTTGCCAATTTTTAATGGTTTTAGCCCATGGATTTTTAAGTGACGGGTGTTCGGGTCAAACTTTGTTGGATTCTTCCATTGTAGTATTCGTAAGGACCTAGGAATGACTCTAGTAGCCCTGGCGATGCTTTAGAGGGGTTTAAGATTATTTTGTTGGCGACAATACAGATATTAGGCGATTTTGCTAGTTTATCGTGTGTGTTAGCCCATGGATTTTTAGGTACCGGGTGTCCAAGTCGAAATTTTTTGGATTCTTCCATAGTAGCATCCCTATGTACCTGGATAACGTCTCCAGTAGCCCTGATAGTGTTGTAGAGGGGTTTAGGAGCATTTTATTGGCGACGCAATAATAATTAAGCAATTTTGCCTATTTTTTGTGTGTGTTATCCAACAGATTTTTAGGTGCCGGGTGTCCGGGTTGAAATTTCTTAAATTCTTCCATAGTAGCATCTATAATGACCTGAGGAATAACTGTAGTAGCCCCGGCGATGCTCTAGAGGGGTTTAAGAACATTTTATTGGCGACGCAACAGGAATTAGGTGATTTTACATGTTTTTCATGTGTGTTAGCACACAGATTTTTTAGGTATCGGGTGTTCGGGTTGAAGTTTCTTAGATTCTTTAATAGTAGAGTTCATATTAACCTAGGGAACAACTCAGTAGCCCTGATAGCGCTTTAAAGGGATTTAGGAGCATTTTATTGGCGACACAACAGGAATTAGGCAATTTTGCAAATTTTTCATTTATGTTAGCCCACTTACTTTTAGGTTTCGGGGGTCCGGGTCAAACTTTTTGGAATCTTCCATAGTAGCATTCGTAAAGACCTGGTTAATGACTCTAATATCCCTGACGATGCTTTAGATGGGTTTAAGAGCATTTTATTAACCACCCAACAAAAATTAGGCGATTTTGCCAGTTTATCGTATGTGTTAGCTTACGGATTCTTTAGGTGCCGGATGTATGGGTTAAATTTTTTTGGATTCTTCCATAGTAGTGTTTTTAATGACCTAGGGAACGACTCCATTAGCTCCAACGGCGCTTTAGAGGGGTTTAGGAGCATTTTATTGGCAACGTACCAGGAATTAGGTGATTTTCCCACTTTTTCGTGTGTTCTAACCCACAAATTTTTTAGGTTCTGGGGGTCCGTGTCGAACTTTCTTAGATTCTTCTATAGTAGCATCCGTAACGACCTGGAGAATTACTCCAATAGCTCAGTAGTGCTTTAGAGGGGTTTAGGAATATTTTATTGGGCACGCAATAGGAATTAGGCAATTTTCCCTAGTTTTTCGTGTGTGTTAGCCCACGAATTTTTAGGTGCTAGGGGTCTGGGTCAAAATTTATTAGATTCTCCATAGTAGCATCCGTAACGGCTTGGAGAACGACTCTAGTATCCCCGATGATGCTTTAGAGAGGTTTAAGAGCATTTTATTAGCGACAGAACAGGAATTAGGTGATTTTATTAGTTTTTCGTGTGTTAGCGTACGAATTTTTAGGTGCCGGGGGTCCAAGTTGAAATTTCTTATATTCTTCCATAGTTGCGTCCGTAATGACCTGGAGAAAGTCTCCAGTAGCCTCGACGGTACTTTAGAGGCATTTAGGAGCCTTTTATTGGCGACACAAGAGGAATTAAGTGATTTTTGCCAGTTTTCGCATGTGTTAGCCCATAGATTTTTAGATGCCAGGGGTCCGGGTTGAACTTTTTAGGATTCTTCAATAGTAGCATCTATAACAACCTATGGAACGACTATAGTAGCCCCGGCGATACTTTAGAGGGGTTTAGGAGCATTTTATTGGCGATGCTAGAGGAATTATGCGATTTTGCCAGTTTTTCATGTGTGTTTGCCCACAGATTTTTAGGTGTCGGGTTTTGGGTTGAATTTTCTCAAATTATTCAATACTAGCATCTGTAAGAACCGGGAGAACGAATACAGTAGCCCCGACAGTGCTTTAGAGGGGTTGAGGAGCATTTTATTAGCGACGCAATAGGAATTAGGCGATTTTCCCAGTTTTCGTGTGTGTTAGCCCACAGATTTTTAGGTGTCGGGGGTCCGGGTTAAAAAATTTAAAATTCTTCCATAGTAGCATTCGTAATGACCTAGGTAACGAATCTAGTTGCCCCGGCGGTGCTTTAGAGGGGTTTAGGATTATTTTATAGGCGACACAACAGAATTAGGCAATTTTGCCAGTTTTTTGTGTGTGTTAGCCCTGGTTTTTAGGTGTCAGGGGTTCGGGTCAAACTTTTTTGGATTCTTCCATAGTAGCATCCGTAACGATGTGGCTAATGACTCTAGTTGCCCCGGTGGTACTTTAGAGGGATTTAGGAGAATTTTATTGGTGACGCAATAGAAATTAGGCGATTTTGCTAGGTTCTAATGGTGTTAGCCCACGGAGTTTTTAGGTGCCGGGTGTCGGGTCAAACTTTCTTTGATTCTTCCATAGTAGTATTTGTAAGGACCTAGGGAACGACTCCAGTAGCCTCGGCGATGCTTTATAGGGGGTTTAAGAGCATTTTATTGGCGACACAACAGAAATTAGGTAATTTTGCCAGTTTTTTGTGTGTGTTAATCCACGGATTTTTAGGTGTTAGGGGTCCGGGTCAAACTTTCTTTGATTCTTCCATAGTAGAATTTGTAACAACCTGGGTAACGACTCTATTTACCCTGGCGATGCTTTAGAGGGGTTTAGGAGAATATTTTTGGTGAGGTAACAAGAATTAGGAGAGTTTGTCAATTTTTTGTAGTGTTAGCCCACAGATTTTTAGGTGCCGGGGGTCTAGGTCGAACTTTCTTGAATTCGTTCATAGTAGCATTCGTAACGACCTAAGAAACAACTCTAGTAGGCTTAACGGCGCTTTAGAGGGGTTTAGGAACATTTTATTGGGACGCAACAGGAATTAGGCGATTTTGCCTTTTTTCGTATGTGTTAGCCCACAGATTTTTAGATGCCGGGAGTTCGGGTCAAACTTTTTTGGATTCTTTCATAGTAGAATCCGTAAAAATCAGGGGATCGACACTAGTTGCTCCGGTGGTATTTTACAGGGGTTTAGAAGCATTTTATTGGTGACAAACCAGAAATTAGGCGATTTTGCCAATTTTTCGTGTGTGTTAGCCCACGAATGTTTTAGGTGCCGAGCGTATGGGTCGAACATTCTTGGATTCTTTCATAGTAGCATTCGTAACGACCTGGGGAACAACTTTAGTTGCTCCGGTGGTATTTTATAGGGGTTTAGAATTATTTTATTGGCAACGACCAGAAATTAGGTGATTTTGCCAATTTTTTGTGTGTTACCCAACGTATTTTTTAGGTGCCGGGAGACTTGGGGAACGATGGTAGTTGCACCGATGGTGCTTTATAGGGGTTTAGAAGTATTTTATTGGTGACGAACCACGAATTAGGCAATTTTGCCAATTTTTCGTGCGCGTTAGCCCACGAATATTTTAGGTGTTGGGGGTACGGGGTGAAATTTCTTGGATTCTTTAATAGTAGCATTCGTAACGACTTGGGAAACGACTCTAGTTGCTCTAGTGGTGCTTTATAGGGCTTTAGAACTATTTTATTGGCGACGAACCATAAATTAGGCAATTTTATCAATTTTTCGTGTGTGTTAACCAACACATTTTTTAGGTGTCGGGAGTTTGGATCAAATTTTTTTGGATTCTTCCATGCTAGCATTCGTAACGACTAGGGGAACGCTCAACTAGCCCCGATGACACTTTAGAGGGTTTTACAAGTATTTTATTGCGACGCAATAGGAATTAGGCAATTTTGCCAGTTTTTCGGGTGTGTTAGCCTACAAATTTTTAGGTTTCAGGGGTCCGGAAAAACTTTTCTTGATTCTTCAATAGCAGCGTCTGTAAGGATCTGGGGAACGACTATAGTAGCCCCGATGACGCTTCAGAGGGGCTTAAGAGCTTTTTATTGGCAACGCAATAGGAATTAGGCTATTTTGCCAGTTTTTCGTGTATGTTAACCCACGAATTCTTGGATTCTCTCATAGTAGAATCCGTAACGACGTGGGGAATGACACTAGTTGCTCCGGTGGTGCTTTATAGGGGTTTAGGAGCATTTTATTGGTGACGAACCAGGAATTAGATGATTTTGCCATTTTTTTTATGTGTGTTAGCCCACGTGTTTTAAGGTGCCGGGGTCCGAGTTGAACTTTCACTGATTCTTTCATAGTAGCATCTGTAACGACCTGGAGAACAACTCTAGTGGCTCTGGCGGTGCTTTGTTTGGATTTAGGAGCATTTTATTGGCGATGCACTAGAAATTAGGCGATTTTGCCAATTTTTCGTGTGTGTTAGCCCACAAACTTTTTAGGTGCCGGGGGTCCGGGTCGAACTTTCTTAGATTCTTCAATAGTAGCATCCGTAATGACCTGGGAAACGACTCCAGTAGCCCCAACGATGCTTTATAGAGGTTTAGTAGCATTTTATTAATGACGCAACAGGAATTAGATGATTTTTCCAGTTTTTTTTGTGTTTTAACCCACAGATTTTTAGATGATGGGGGTCTGCGTCAAATTATCTAAGATTCTTCCATAGTAGAGTCCGTAACAATCTAGGGAACGACTCTAGTAGTCCTGAAAGCGCTTTAGAGGGGTTTAAGATAATTTTATTGGCGACACAATAGGAATTAAGAGATTTTGCCAGTTTTTCATGTATGTTAGCCCACAAATTTTTAGGTGTCGGGGGTCTGGGTCAAATTTTCTTCTATTTTTCCATCGTAAAGTCTGTAACGACTTGGGAAACGACTCTCATAGCCCCGGCAGTGCTTTAGAGGTATTTAGGAGAATTTTATTGGTGATACAACAGGAATTAGGCAATTTTGGCAGTTTTTCATGTATTTTAGTCCACGAATTTTTAGGTGCGGATGGTCCGGGTCAAACTTTCTTGGATTCTTCAATGAAGTATCCGTAAAGACCTGGATAATGACTTCAGTAGACCTGGCTATGCTTTAGAGGGGTTTAAGAGCATTTTATTGGCGACGCAACAGGAATTAGGTGATTTTGCCTGTTTTTTGTATGTTAGCCCACATATTTTTAGGTATCGGGGGTCCAATTCAAATTTTATTGGATTCTTTCATAGTAGCGCTCGTAAGGACCTGGAAAATGACTCTAGTAGACTCATTAGCTCTTAGAGGGGTTTAGGAGCATTGTATTAGTGACATAATAGGAATTTTACAATTTTGCCAGTTTTTTATATGTTTTAGCCCATTGATTTTTAGGTGCCGGGTGTCCGGCTTGAACTTTCTTTGATTCTTCTATAGTAGCATCCGTAACAACTGGGAGAACGACTCTAGTTGTCCCGGCAATGCATTAGAGCGGTTTAGGAGTATTTTATTGGCGATGCAATACGAATTAAGCGATTTTGCCAATTTTTCATGTATGTTTGCCCACAGATATTTAGGTGCCGGGAGTCTGGGTCAAATTTTCTGGGATTCTTCCATATTAGCTCCGTAATGACCTAGAGAACGACTCTAGTAGCCCTGGTAGCGCTTTAGAGGGATTTAGGAGCATTGTATTAGTAACACAATAGGAATTTTGCAATTTTGCCAGTTTTTTGTGTGTTTTAGCCAATGGATTTTTAGGTGCCGGGGGTCCAGTTCGAACTTTCTTGGATTCATTAATAGTAGCATCCGTAACGACTATAGTTGCCCTGGCGGTTCTTTTGAGGGGTGTAGGAGCATTTTATTAGCGACGCAATAGAAATTAGGCAATTTTATCACTTTTCATGTGTGTTAGACCACAGATATTTTAGGTGTAGGGTGTCCGGGTTGAGCTTTCTTGGATTCTTCCATAGTAGCGTTCGTAATGACCTAGGGAATGACTCCAATAGCCTTGACGATGCTTTAGAGGGGTTTAGAAGCATTGTATTAGCAACGCACCAAGAATTATACGATTTTACCAGTTTTTCATGTGTGTTAGCCCATGAATTTTTTAGTTGCCGGGGGTCCGGGTCGAAATTTCTTGGATTCTTCCATAATAGCATCCGTAACTACATGGGGAAGGACTCTAGTAGATCGCCATCTCTTTAGAGGGGTTTAGAAATATTTTGTTAGAGAAGCAACAGGAATTTGGCATTTTTGCCAGTTTTTCGTGTGTGTTAGCCCACGGATTTTTTAGGTGTTGGGTGTCTGAGTCGAATTTTCTTGAATTCTTCAATAGTATCATACTTAACGACTTGGGAAACAACTTCGGTATCCCCAAAAGTGCTTTAGAAACATTTGATTAGTGATGCCACAGGAAATAGGCTATTTTGCCAGTTTTTCGCGTATATTAGCCCACAGATTTTTAGGTGCCAGGGGTCCAGATCGAATTTTCTTGAATTCTTCCATATAGGCGTCTATAATGATCTGAAGAATGACTCCAATAGCTCCGGCAGCATTTTTGAGGGGTTTAGAGCATTTTTTGGCGACGCAATGGGAATTTGTAGATTTTTCCAGTTTTTCGTGTGTGTTAGCCCACAGATTTTTGGGTGTCGGGGGTCTGGGTCAAACTTTCTTAGATTCTTCCATTAAGCATCTGTTATGATTTGGGGAATGACTCTTATATCCCCGACGACGCTTTAGAGGGGTTTAAGAGCATTTTATTGGGAACGCAACAGGAATTCGGTGATTTTGCTAGTTTTTCGTCTATCTTAGCCCACGGATTTTTGGGTGTCGGGGGTCCAGGAAAATTTTCTTGAATTATTCCATAGTATCATCTGTAAGGACCTGAAGAACGACTCTAGTAGCCCTGATAACACTTTAGAGGGTTTTAGGATAATTTTATTGGTGACGCAACAGAAATTAGGCAATTTTGCAAATTCTTTGCGTGTGTTAGCCCACTAATTTTTTGGTGCCAGGGGTCCGGGTCAAGGTTTCTTTGATTCTTAATTAATAGAATCCATAACAACCTGGGGAAAGACTCTAGTTGCCCCGGCGGTACTTTATAGGGGTTTAAGAGTAATGTTTTGGCGACGCAACAAGAATTGGGAGATTTTGCCAATTTTTCGTGTGTGTTAGCCCACGGATTTTTAGGTGCCGGAGGTCCAAGTCAAACTTTCTGGGATTCTTTCATAATAGCATCTGTAACAACCTAGAGAACGACCACGAATTTTTAGGTGTCGGAGGTTCGGGTCAAACTTTTTTAGATTCTTTCATAGTAGCATCTGTAACGACCTGGGGAACGACTCTAGTTGCCCCGACGGTGCTTTATTGTGGTTTAAGAGCATTTTTTGGGCTACGCAACAAGAATTGGGAGATTTTGCCAATTTTTTGTGTGTGTTAGCCCATGAATTTTTAGGTGCCGGGGGTCCGGGTTAAACTTTCTGGGATTCTTTCATAATAGCATTCATAACGATCTAAAGAACGACTCTAATTGCTTCGGCAGTGCTTTATAGGGGTTTAGGTGCATTTTATTAGCGACGCACCAGAAATTAAAAGATTTTGCCAATTTTTTGTGTGTGTTAGCTCACGAATGTTTTAGGTGCCCGAGGTACGGGTTCAACTTTCTTGGATTCTTTCACAGTAGCATCCATAATGATCTGGGGTGCGACTCTAGTTGCTCCAATGGTGCTTTATAGGGATTTAGGAGCATTTTGTTGGACATGCACCGGGAATTAGGCGATTTGGCCAATTTTTGGTGTGTGTTAGCCCACACATTTTTTGGTGCCGGGAGTTCGGATCGAACTTTCTTGGATTCTTCCATAGTAGCATCTGTAACTATCAAGGGAATGCTTTAGTATCCCCGGTGGCGCTTTAGAGGAATTTAGGAGTATTTTATTGGCGACACAACAGGAATTAGGCGATTTTGCCAGTTTTTTATGTGTGTTAGCCCATAAATATTTAGGTGCTGGGATTTGGGTCAAATTTTCTTTAATTCTTCCATAGAAACGTCCGTAAGGACTTGGGTAATGAGTCCAATAGCCCCGACGATGCTTTAGAGGGGTTTAAGAGCTTTTTATTGGCGACGCAACATTAATTAGGCGATCTTACTAGTTTTTCGTGTGTTAGCCCATGGATTTTTAGGTGCTAGGGGTCCGGGTTGAATTTTGTTGTATTCGTCCATAGAGGCATCCGTAAGGACCTGGATAATGACTTCAGTAGCCCCGGAAACATTTTAGAGGGGTTTAAGAGCATTTTATTGCTAATGTAATAAGAATTTGGAGATTTTGCTAGTTTTTTCTGTGTATTAGCCCTTGGATTTTTAGGTGCTGGGGTCCGGGTCGAACCTTCTTGGATTCTTTAATAGTAACATCCGTAACGACATGGAAAATGACTCTATATACTCTGGCGGTGCTTTATAGGGGTTTAGGAGTGCTCATGAATTTTTTAGGTGTCGGGGGTCCAGGTCGAACTTTCTTGGAATCTTCCAGAGTAGCATCCGTAACGACATGGGAAATGACTCCAATAGCCTGACGGCGCTTTAGAGGGGTTTAGAAACATTTTAATGGAGACGCAAAGAAATTATGCGATTTTGCCAATTTTTTGTGTGTGTTAGTCACAGATTTTTTAGGTGTCGGGTGTTCGAGTCGAATTTTCTTGGATTCGTCCATAGTAGCATTTGTAACGACCTTGGGAATGACTCTAGTAGCCCCGTCGACGCTATAGAGGAGTTTAAGAGCATTTTATTGGTGACGCAACTGGAATTAGGCAATTTTGCCTGTTTTTTGTGTGTGTTAGCCCACAGATTTTTTAGGTACGGATTGACCTTTCTTAGATTATTTCATAGTAGCATCCGTAATGACCTGAGAAACGACTCCAGTTGCTACGGTGGTGATTTATAGGTGTTTAGGAGCATTTTATTTGAAATGCATCAGCATTAGGCGATTTTGCCAATTTTTCGTGTGTGTGAGCTCACACATTTTTTTAGGTGGCGGGAGTCCGGGTCGAAATTTCTTAGATTCTTTCATAGTAACATCCGTAACGACTTGGGGAACGATTTCAGTAGCCCCACTTGTGCTTTAGAGGGCTTTAGGAGCATTTTATTGGCGACTCAACAGGAATTAGGCGATTTTGCCAGTTTTTCGTGTGTGTTAGGCTACTGATTTTTTGGTGCTGGGGTTCCGGATAAACTTTTCTTGGAGTCTTCCATAGTAGTGTTCGCAAGGACCTGGAGAACGACTCCAGTTGCCCCGGCATTGCTTTAAAGGGGTTTAAGATCATTTTATTGGCGAATCAACTGGAATTAGGCGATTTTACCCTTTTTTCGTGTGTGTTAGCCCACTGATTTTTGGGTGTCGGGGGTTCGGGTCAAATTTTCTTGGATATTTCCATAAAAGCATCTATAAGGACCTAGAGAATGACTCCAATTGCCCCAGCTGCGCTTTAGAGGGGGTTAGAAGCATTTTATTGGTGACACAACAGAAATTAGGCGATTTTTCCAGTTTTTCATGTATGGTAGCCCATGGATTTTAGGTGCCGGGGGTTTGGGTCAAACTTTCTTAAATTCTTCAATGAAGCATCCGTAATGACTTAGGTGATGACGCCCGTAGCCCCAGCGACGCTTTCGAGGGATTCAAGAGCATTTTATTGGCGACAAAATAGGAATTAGGCGATCTGGCCAGTTTTTGTGTATAACGCCCACAGATTTTTATGTGCTGGGATCCGAGTCAAACTTTATTGGATTATTTCATAGTACCATACGTAATGACCTGGGAAAGGACTTCACTTACTCCGGCAGCGCTTTAGAGGGTTTAGATGAATTTTATTTGCGATGCAACAAGAATTTGGCAATTTTTTCTATTTTTTCGTGTGTGTTAGCCCATAGATTTTTAGGTGCTGAGGTTCGGGTCAAATTTTCTTGTATTCTTTCATAATAGCATCCGTAACGACCTGGGAAATGACTCTAGTTACTCCGTCAGCGCTTTAGAGGGGTTTAGGAGCATTTATTGGCGACGCAACAAGAATTTGGCAATTTTACCATTTTTTCGTGTGTAGTAGCCCAGGGATTTTTAGGTGCCGGGGGTCTGGGTCGAACTTTCTTGGATTCTTCCATTGTAGCATCCATCATGACCTAGAGAACGAATCTCATTTCCCCGGCGGTCCTTTAGACGGGTTTAGGAGCATTTTATTTGCGACGCAATAGAAATTAGGCAATTTTGCCACTTTTTTGTATGTGCTAGCCCAGGAATTTTTTAGGTGCAGGGTGTATGGGCTAAAATTTCTTGTATTCTTAAGTAGTAGCGTTCATAATGACCTAGGTAAGGACTCCAGTTGCCCGACGGCGCTTTAGAGGGGTTTAGGAGCATTTTAATAAAGACGCACTAGGAATTTAGTGATTTTGCTAATTTTTCACGTGTATTAGCCTATGAATTATTTAGGTGTCGGGGGTCAAGCTCAAAATTTCTTGTATTCTTCCATTATAGCATCCGTAACAATATAGTGAACGACTACAGTAGTCCGGCGACGCTTTAGAGGAGTTTAGGAATATTTTATTGCAGATGCAACATAATTATGTGATTTTGCCAGTTTTTCGTGTGTGTTAGCCCACAGATTTTTTAGGTGTGGATGTTCGGGTCGAATATTCTTGTATTCTTCAAAAGTGACGTCCGTAAGGACCTGGAGAATGACTCTAGTAGCCCCGATAGCATTTTAGAGGGGTTTAGGAGCATTTTGTTTGCGATGTAATTGGAATTAGTCAATTTTGCCAGTTTTTCATGTGTTTTTGCCCATGAATTTTTAGATGCCGGGTGTTCGGGTCGAATATTATTGGACTTTTCCATAGTAGCATCCGTAACGACCTCAGAAATAATTTCAGTAGCCCCGGCGGCGCTTTAGAGAGGATTAAGAAGATTTTATTAGCGACGCAATAGGATTAGACTATTTTGCCAGTTTTTCGTGTGTATTGTCCCACGAATTTTTTGGTGCCAAGGGTCCGGGTCGAATTTTTATGGATTCTTACATAGTGGCGTCTATAAGGACCTAGAGAATGACTCCAACAACCCCGACAATGCTTTAGAGGTATTTCGGAGTATTTTCTTGGCGAGGCAATAGGAATTTGGAGATTTTGTTTATTTTTCGTGTGTGTTAACCCACAGATTTTTGGGTGCTGGGGGTTCAAGTCTAAATTTCTTGGATTATTTCATAGTAGCATCTATAACGAGATAGGTAACAACTATAGTTGCTCCAGAGGTGCTTTATAGGGGTTTAGGAGCACTTTATTGGCGACGCACTAGGATTAGGCGATTTTGCAAGTTTTTTGTGTGTTAGCCCACAAATTTTATAGGTGTCGGGGGTTAGTGTCGAACTTTCTTTAATTATACCATAGTAGCATCCATAACGACATGGTGAACATCTCCAGAAGCCCGGCTGTGCTTTGGAGGGTTTAGGCACATTTTATTGGATACTCAACAGGAATTAGGCGATTTTGCCAGATTTTCATGTGTGTTAGCCCACAGATTTTTTAGGTGTCGGGTGTACGGGTCAAATTTTCCTTGATTCTTCCATATTAGCATCTGTAACAACTCTAGTAGCCCCGACGATGCTTTAGATATGTTTAAGAGTATTTTATTAGCACCGCAACTGGAATTAGGCGATTTTTCTAATTTTTCGTGTGTGTTAGCCCACAAATTTTTTAGATATGGGGTGTCTGGGTCGAATTTTCTTGTATTCTTCTATAGTGGCATCCGTAAGGACCTGCAGAACAACTCCAGTAGCCCCGACAGCATTTTAGAGGGATTTAGGAGCAGTTTTTTGGCGATGGAACAGGAATTTAGAGATTTTTCCAGTTTTTCATGTGTGTTAGCTCACAAATTTTTAGGTGCGGGGGGTTCAGATCAAATTTTCAAGTATTCTTCCATAGTGACATTCGTAAGGACTCGAAGAATGACTCCAGTATCTCTGGCAGCATTTTAGAGGGGCTTAGCAGCATTTTCTTGGTGATGCAACAAGAATTCGGAAATTTTGTTAGTTTTTCATGTGTATTAGCCCACAGATTTTTAGGTGCTGGGGGTCTGGGTCGAACTTTCTTGGATTCTTTTATAGTAGAGTCCGTAACAATTTGGGAATGACTCGAGATGTTCCGGTGGTGCTTTGTAGGGGTTTACAAACATTTTATTGGCGACACACCAGGAATTAGGCAATTTTGCCAATTTTTCGTGTGTGTTAGCCTATGAATTTTTTAAGTGTCGGGGGTCATGGTCGAACTTTCTTGGATTCTTCCATTGTAGCATCCGTAATGACATGGTGAACGACTCTAGTAGCCCGGCGGCACATTAGATGGGTTTAGGAATATTTTATTGGAGACGCAATAGAATTATGCAATTTTGCTAGTTTTTCGTGTGTATTAGCCCATGGATTTTTTAAGTACGGGGTATCCGGGTCGAAAATTCTTGTATTCTTCCATAGTGGCGTCCGTAAGGACCTTGAGAACGACCCTAGTAGCCTCGACAGTATTTTAGAGGGGTTTAGGAGTATTTTATTAGGGACGCAACAGGAATTTGGATATTTTGCCTGTTTTTCGTTTGTGTTAGCCCACAGATTTTTAGGTGCCGGGGGTCCGGGTCAAATTTTCTTGGATTCTTCCATAGTAGCATCTATAAGGACCTAGGAAACGACTCCAGTAGCCCCGACAATGCTATAGAGGGGTTTAAAAGCATTTTATTGGCGACACAATAGGATTGATGCGATTTTGCCAGTTTTTCGTGTGTGTTGGCCTATGGATTTTTAGGTGCCAGGGGTCCGGGTCGAATTTTCATGGATTCGTCTATAGTGGCGTTCGTAAGGACCTGGAGAACGACTCTGATAGCCCCAATAGTATTTTAGCAAGGTTTAGGAGCATTTTTTGGCGATGCAACAGGAATTTTGAGATTTTATCAATTTTTCGTGTGTGTTAGCCTACAGATTTTTAGGTGCCGGGGGTTCGGGTCAAATTTTTTTGGATTATTTCATAGTAGCATCTATAATGATATATGGAATGACTCTAGTTGCTCCAGCGGTGCTTTATAGGGGTGTAAGAGCATTTTATTGGCGACGCAACAAGAATTAGGCAATTTTGCCAATTTTTCGTGTGTTAGCCCACAAATGTTTTAGGTGCCGGGGGTCCGGGTTGAACTTTCTTGGATTCTTTCATAGTAGCATCAATAACGAACTGGAGAACGACTCAAGTAGCCCCGACGGTTCCTTAGAGGGGTTTAGGAGCATTTAATTTGCGATGCAATATGAATTAGGCGATTTTGCCAGTTTTTCGTATGTGAACGCCCACAAATTTTTAGGTGCCGGGGGTACGGGTCGAACTCTCTTGGATTCTCTAATCGAAGCATCCATAACGACCTAGAAAATAACTCTTGTTGCTCTGGTGGTGCTTTATAGGGGTTTAGAAGCTTTTTACAGGCGACGCACGAGGAATTAGGCAATTTTGCCAATTTTTCGTGTGTGTTAGCCCACAAATATTTTAGTTGCCTGGTATTCGGGTCAAATATTCTTGGATTCTTCCATTATAGCGTCCGTAAGGACCCCCAGAATATCTCCAGTTGACTCGGCAGTGCTTTAGAGGGGTTAGGAGCATTTTATTGGCGACGCAACAGGAATTAGGCGCTTTTTCTAGTTTTTCGTGTGTGTTAGCCTATGAATTTTTAGGTGCCGGGGGTCCTTGTTAAACTTTCTTGGATTCTTTCATAGTAGCATCCTTAACGACCTAGGTAATGACTCTAGTTGCCCCAGTGGTGCTTTAGAGGGATTTAGAATCATTTTATTGGCAACGCAACAGAAATTAGGTGTTTTTGCCAATTTTTCGTGTATGTTAGCCCATGATTTTTTTAGGTGCCAGGGGTCCGGGTAGAAATTTTTTGGATTTTTCTATAGTAGCATCCTTAACAACCATGAGAACGACTCCAGTAGCTCGGCGGCGCTTTAGAGGAGTTTAGGAACATTTTATTGGAGACGTAATAGAAATTAGGCGATTTTGCAAGTTTTTTATGTGTATTAGCCCACAGATTTTTTAGATGCCAGTTGTCTGGGTCGAATTATCATGGATACTTCTATTGTAGTATCCATAATGACCTGGGTATGACTCTAATATCCTCAGCAATGCTTTAGAGGGATTTAAGAGTATTTTATTGGTCTGCACAAGAGTTGTAGGTAAAGATCTTGTGGTTACTCAGAAATTTGAATCGCCCAATTTGGACAAAATTATAAAAAGTTATGCCCAAAATACAGAGGTTGTATCATTTTTAGGCGAGAATTGAAATATTGTATACAACATTTTTAGGGGATGTTACATTATCTCCCCCTTGGGAACATTCGTCCTCGAATGAGGAAAAACTTAACTTGAGTAGTGTAGAGTGTAAACCAACAATCCATGATTAATGCAATAGTGTGATTTAAAACATCGTTTAAAACATATTTTATAATTTTTCAAGCATATGACAAGAAAAGTTGAGATACAAGGATAAGTAATTGAGCAAGGACAACTTAATACCTTAGGCTTGGGTAGATAGGGAAAGATGAGGGTATCTCTTAATCATATCCGCTTCCGCTTCCCATGTTGCACTTTCTATTTGTTGATTCCTCCAAAAAACTTTAACAGATGCAACTTCTTTGTTCCTCAATCTCTTAACCTGCCGGTCCAAAATTTCCACAGGAATTTCTTCATAGGTCAAGTTTTCTTCAATATTCACTACTCCCGTAGGTACAATGAAACTAGGATCACCCACACTTTTTTTCAACATAGACACGTGAAACACCGGATGAACCATGGCCATTTTAATGGTAATTCCAACTCATATGCAACCTTACCAACACGTCTCACAATTCTATAAAGCCCTACATACCTAGGGCTCAATTTCCCTTTCTTACCAAATCAAACCACACCTTTCATGGGTGAAACCTTCAGATACACCCAATCGTCCACATTAAACTCAAGATCCCATCTTCTAGTGTCAGAATAAGATTTTTGACGACTTTGAGCCGTCTTCAGGCTTTCTCTAATGATCTTCACCTTCTTCAGAGCATCAAGTACCAAATCGGGCCCAACAAGGTCATCTCGCCTACTTCGAACCAACCAACTGATGATCTATATCGTCTCCCATATAAAGCCTCAAACGGTGCCATCTCAATACTTGAGTGGTAACTATTATTATAGGCAAACTCGATGAGAGGTAGATGATCATCCTAATTTCCTTTAAACTCCAACACACAAGCCCTTAACATATCCTCTTGTGTTTGAATCGTCCTTTTGGCTTGCCCATCCGTTTGAGGATGGAATGCTGTGCTCAACTTTACCTTAGTACCGAGGCCTTTTTGAAATGATCTCCATAAGTAAGAAGTGAATTGGGTACCACGATCAGAAATAATGGATAACGGCATACCATGCAACCTCACCAACTCCCGAATATACAACTTGGCATAGTCTTTGGCACTATAGGAAGTTTTAACCGGTAGGAAGTGAGCTAACTTAGTCATTCTATCAACAATTACCCAAATCGAGTCATGACTCTTCCGGGTATGAGGCAAATCCACTACAAAATCCATATTCACATCTTTCCACTTCCAAGTTGGGATTTCAATGTCTTGGTCTAGGCCACCCGGCTTTTGATGTTCGACCTTTACTTGTTGGCAATTCGTACATTCGGACACAAACCTTGCTATGTCCTTGTTCATGCCATCCCACCAATATAACTCCTTTAAGTCTTGATATATTTTCGTTGAATTGGAATGAATGGAGTGTGTAGAATTATGAGCCTCCATCATGATCAAACTCCTTAGGCCATCAACATTTGGAACACATATCCGACCTTGATAGTATAGTACCCCATCTTCCCCTTGGGAAAAGACCTCTATCTTCTTTTCCTTTACCAACTTCTTTAACTCGATAAACTTTGGGTCAAGATCTTGCTTGGATTTAACATCCACCACCAAAGAGGATTCAGACCTATTTTGAACAACCATACCCCCATCATTAGTACTACACAACTTCACCCCTAATCTAGCCAATCGGTGAACATCTTTCACCAACTCCCTTTTACTTTCATCCACATGGGCCACACTCTCCATAGACACTCTACTAAGTGCATCAGCAACCACATTAGTTTTACCCGAATGATAGTGCACGCTCATGTCATAGTCCTAAAGGAGTTCTAGCCACCTCCTTTGCCTTAGATTAAGGTTCTTTTGGGTGAACACATATTGAAGACTCTTATGATCAGTATACACATCCACATGCACCCCATAGAGGTAATGCCTCCAAATCTTTAGAGCAAAAACAATGGCCGCCAATTCAAGGTCATGGGTAGGGTAGTTACGCTCATGCACCTTTAATTGCCTAGAAGCATAGGCTATAACCTTTCCGTTTTGCATTAAGACACAACCTAAACCAATCTTTGAAGCACCACAATAAACTATAAACCCCTCTAATCCTTCTGGGAGAGTCAAAATAAGAGTAGAGGTAAGTCGATCTTTTAAGATCTAGAAACTCTTCTCACACTCATCTGTTCATATGAATTTGGATTTCTTTTGGGTCAATTTTGTCATAGAAGATGAGATGGAAGAAAAGCCTTTGACGAACCTTCTATAGTACTCGGCTAGACCTAAGAAGCTCCTAATGTCTGAAGGAGATAATGGTCTAGGCTAATTTTTGACTGCCTCTATTTTCTTAGGATCAACCTTGATCCCATCACCGGACACTATGTGACCAAGAAATGCTACCTCCTTTAACCAAAATTCACACTTACTAAATTTTGCAAATAATTGCCTATCCCTCAATGTTTGAAGCACAACTCTCCAGTGATTTTTATGTTCTTCCTCACCTTGAGAGTAAATTAAAATATCATCAATGAAGACCACCACAAAGGTATCAAGGTAAGGTTTGAACATCCTATTCATCAAGTCCATAAACACTGCTGGTGCATTCGTTAACCCAAAACTCATCACCACAAACTCATAGTGACCATACCTTGTTCGGAAGGCCATTTTGGGAATGTTACACTCCCTCACCCGTAGTTGGTGATAGCTAGACCGAAGGTCGATCTTGGAAAAGTGACTTGCCCCTTGCAATTGATAAAACAAGTCATCTATTCTAGGGAGTGGGTACTTGTTCTTAATGGTCATCTTATTTAATTGACGGTAGTCTATGCACATTTAAATCGATCCATCCTTCTTTCTCACAAATAACACAGGAGCACCCCATGGCGAAATACTTGGTCTTATGAACCCCTTCTCTAACAAGTCCTTTAATTGTTCCTTCAACTCTTTTAATTCTGCCGGGGCCATACGGTAAGGAAGAATAGATATAGGTTGGGTATTAGGGAGGAGATCGATACCAAAATCAACTTCCTTTTCGGGAGGGACACCAGGAAGGTCTTCGGGAAAGACATTGGAGAATTCATTGACTATAGGAACTGACTTAAGAGGAGGACTTTTGGAGTTAACATCCCTAACCCTCACAATGTGGTAAATACATCCCTTAGAAATCATTTTGCAGGACTTAAGATAAGAAATAAACTGACGCTTCACCACCGAATCATGACCCTTCCATTCAATAATAGGCTTATTTGGAAATTGGAATTTGACTCGACGATTCCTACAATCTATGGAAGCATAATATGTATGTAACCAATCCATCCTAAGAATGACATCGAAATCTATCATGTCAAGCTCAATGAGATCACAAGGAATAACTTTATGCAAGATAGACACAAGGCAACCCCTATAGACCTTTCTAGCAATAACTGACTCACCAACGGGGGTAGACACCAAATAGGGCTCTAATAACATTTCAGGTAAAACATCAAATCTATTAGCAAGGAATGGAGTAACAAAAGATAAATTTGCGCTCAGATCTAATAGTGCATACACATCAAAAGAAAAGACCTTTAACATACCGGTAATGACATTGGGTGCATCATCAACCCCTTGTCTCCCATGCAAGGCGTAAAAGCGGTTGGTGCGTTGGACACCTCCTTGAACTTGTTGACCATGAGCAATTTGGCCTTGAGTCCTACCACCACCATCTCTACAATCCTTAGCATGGTGGCCCAGCTTGCCACACTTAAAGCATGCATTGGAGCCAGCTAAGCATTCCCCTTTGTGAGTCCTTCCACACTTCTTGCAAGCGGAGAAAGTTTGAGTAGCAACATTCTCTCTTGGAATCATTGGTTTACCACTCTTGTCCTTGTTGAACCTTGGAGGTGGAGTATTGGTGAAACCTTATCCCACAAATCGTTGCCCACCTTGGCCTTTTCCATTGTTACCATAATTGGACCTTTGAGGGTTAAACCCTCTACCAGCCACTCTAGCCTTTTTGAACCCCCTTGATCTCTCTCTAAGCTTCTCTTCTGCAATTTGTTCTGCGTAAGTCATTAACCGAGAGATATCCATCCCCTTGACCAACATGGCCGTTTTGCACTCCTTGGACACCAAGCTTGACACACCAGAAATAAACTTGCTCATCCTAGCTCTTGGGTCGAAGACCATGAAGGGAGCATAGTTGGACAACTTAGTGAATTTGAGAGCATACTCCCTCACGCTCATACTCCCTTGACGGAGGTTGATGAACTCTTGGATTTTGGCCTCCCTTAGCTCCAATGGGAAGAAGTGGTCTAGAAAGGCACTTTTGAACTCTTCCCATCCTATCGACCCTATTTCTTCAACCCTCTCAACAACCCATTGTTCATACCACACTCGAGCTATACCTTTGAGTTGATAGGATACTAGATCGGCCTTCTCATTTGGTGGCACACCCATGATAGCCACAATCCGATACACCTCATTAATGAACTCCATAGGGTCCTCATCTAGTTTAAAACCATCGAACTTAGGTGGATTCATCTTTTGGAAATCTCGAATCCTAAAGGCTGGATTTTTCATTTGGGGAGGAGAAACACCTAGATTTCCTTGGTTAGCTACGACTTGGGCTAACAAAGTAATAACGCTGTGAAACTCGGCATGGGTTACCCCATCCTCATGATGTTGGGCATTAGGAATCGGAGGAGTTTGGTCCTCATCATCAACCCTTTCTCTTCGAGGTGGTCTTCCACGAGTCATTATCTTGAGAACACAAAATGGGTCGTTAGTTAAAGGAAAGCTTAGGACACTCTTAGGCACGACATGAATTTGAAAGAAGTGAAAATTTTCCTAAACGCCTCATAGTCTCTTATTCATAATTGTGGCGCGCTTCACAACCATGAACAAGAACCTATTCGATGCGGTATGTTGGACTTCTAAGGATCATTCAAAACCTTGGGTTCTGATACCAAGTTTGTCACGACCCAAGCCTAGGGATGTGACATGGCGAATAAAGAACCCGAAAGTACCTCAAACAAGCCTCTTAGCATTCTTTTAGCCTTTAATAGGTAATGACGATAAATGAAGAAACGGAAATCATAATAGTAAATATTCAATTTACATATGTCCAACAATACCTCTAACTATTAGATTTAATGGGGCTAAGACAAGTCCCTAGATCACCCTTAATCATAATAGAAGAAATACCATAGTAAAATATCTCAATATATCATAAGCTAGAAATATAAAGAAGTATTGTTCTCGGAACATGGGAACTCACCAAAAGTAGTCTTCAAACGAAGTCTCAACTAGCCACGTAGAGGAGAACGAGGAGAAGCACCGATCCCTACATGGTGATATCATGTAGGCAAAAGAGTATGCATTAGTACTTTGAATGTACTAAGTATGTAAGGATGCATGAACATTGAAGAAACATTATAACATTTATGTAATATGGAATATAATGTAATACATGTATAATAAATCATATGGAAATCCTTTAAAATATTCATTTTGTGGAAAAATAATCATAACTGACATTTAAGACCATGCGAGCTATTACATTGAATCCAACATAACCCCCTACGTTGGCCGAGGAGACTACTTGCTGGATAGAACTCCGTCAACTTCATTCATTTCTTTAACTTTAACTTTAAGGTCTATTTATGGATCCATTAGCCTAAGCCTACAAGGGCTCCTATGTTGGCACGTAGTTAATAAGACAAGGGGTTGCTACTAGGATTCCCTTACCGAATCTCACCTCAATGCCTCATTCGGTGCTAAGTCAATCCCACGGAATAGTTTAATACTTCAAAATATTCATAGCATATAACTTGAGAATTCAAACATCATATTCAGTACAATAGCTCATTAAAACATTTGATAATTCAAATATGCAAGAATTATCCTTATTGCTTAAAGAATCCATCATTCATATCATTTCATCATTCTTTAATTTCATAAGACTCCCTTTTTTATCATAGATATTGCTTTCATAAATATTTATTTGGAGTCAAAGCTTTCAAGTCAAACTTTATTAAAAACATAGTAAAACTAGGTGGGTTCAAATCACTTCAACTTGCAAATATGTATGTAAATAAATATACATAAATACTTTGAAATCCATTAATTAAAAATCATTCTTTAAACAACCCACCATGAATTTCAAGAACCTTTAAAGATATAAATAAATAAATTACTTGCAATCCATCAATTCATACATCTAAAATTATGTTGTATCAAAATAAACCAATAATCATTAGTTTAACCATAATTCATACTATTAAATAAAAATTACCATAACAAAAATATTACTTGAAATCAAGAGACTTAATTGAAAGAGTTTTTGGACTATATGGATGGAAGAATTCATGGATAAACACCCACATAACTTAGAGTAGAGCTTAAAGAAAATAAATATAATTTATTATATCATCAAAATAATTTAGACATGAGAGTGGAAGGAATACTCTTATTGAAGCCTTACATACCTGGAATTCGAAGCTTTAGTCGGAACCGAAAGACTTAATGAACACTCTTGAGTCCTAACTTTTCTCCCCGCCGGAACGTTTTGTGTACTATCCGGAGTATATGAATCACCGGAATAGTATTTCTTCACTACTAAAAACTAAAACTATATTTGAGAATGTGTAAAGAAGTGTATAGAGAGAAGACTTGCTTGAGAAAGCTTGATGAATAAAATAAGGAAATAAGGTGGGTATTTATAGGTGGGAAAGAGAGACCTAACAATAAAAAAAATTATTATAAAGAAAAATCTAAAAACATTTAATGGAATATATTAATGTCATGGATGATGTTAAATGGAGGACAATTTATGTCATGAGTGATGTCAAATGTATCTAGATCTTTCCATGGTAGGTGAAATGAGTTATCTTTGATAGAATACTCCTTTTTGGAGCTGCGTTTGAACAGGATAAATTGCTTATTAGGATTTGGTGTCTTCATAAGATTTATAGATATAGAAGTCTAGTTTTATGTCGTTCAAGAATCAACCAATTTGGATAATTCTACAGTAAGATATGATCTTTCTTCTATAAATACTCCTTTCCATCACAACATTCTATCTTACAACAATTAATTTATTTGACTTACTTAACCTCTGAAACTTAAAATATGGTCTGCACAAGTGTTATAGGTAAAGATCTTGTGGTTACTCAAAAATTTGAATCACCCAATTTGGATAAACCTATAAAAAGTTATGCCTAAAATACAGAGGTTGTATCATTTTTAGGCGAGAATTGAAATATCGTATACAACGTTTTTAGAAGATGTTACATTTAGGTGCGGGTGTTTGAGTTGAAATTTTTTGGACTCTTCCATAGTAGTCTCTTTAAGGACCTAGAGAACGACTCCAGTAGCCCCGGTAGCGCTTTAGAGGGGGTTCGGATTGAAATTTCCTGCATTTTTCCATATCAACATCCGTAATGACCTATGTAATGACTCTAGTTCCCAGGCGGTACTTTAGAGGAGTTTAGAAGAATTTTATTGACGACGCAATAGGAATTTGGTACTTTTGCCAATTTTTCGTGTGTATTAGCTCATAAATTTTTTAGGTGTCAGGGGTCCGAGTCAAAATTTCTTGCATTCTTCTATAGTAGCATCCATAACAACCTAGGGAATGACTTCAATAACCCGGCAGCACTTTAGAGGGGTTTAGGAACATTTTATTGGAGATGTAACAGGAATAAGGTGATTTGGCTAGTTTTTTATGTGTGTTAGCCCACGAATTTTTTAGGGGCCTGGTGTTCGGATCAAATTTTCTTGGATTCTCCGACGACGTTTTAGAAGATTTAACAGCATTTTATTGGCGACGCAACTAGAATTAGGCAATTTTACCAGTTTTTCGTGTGTGTTCGCCCACGGATTTTTAGGTGCCTGGGGTCTAGGTCGAATTTTCTTGGATTCTTTCATAGTAGCATCCGTAAAGACCTGAAGAACGTCTCCAGTAGCCCCGACAATGCTTTAAAGGGATTTAAGAACATTTTATATGCTACGCAACAGGAATTTGGCGATTTCACAAGTTTTTCATCTGTGTTAGCCCAAAAAATTTTAGCTGCCTGGGGTCCGGTTTGAACTTTCTAGGATTCCTCCATAGAAGCATCTGTAACGACCTGGGAATGACTCTAGTTGCCTCGGTGGTGCTTTAGAGGGGTTTAGGAGCATTTTATTGGCGACACAATAGGAATTAGGCAATTTTGCTAATTTTTCGTGTGTGTTAGCTCACAAAATTTTTAGGTGCAAAGTGTACGGGTCGAATTTTCTTGGATTCTTCTATAGTAGCATTCGTAATGACTTATGGAATGACTCCAGTAGCCCCGATGGCACTTTGGAGGGGTTTAGGAGTATTTAATTGGCGACGCAATAGTAATTAGGCGATTTTGCCAATTTTTCATGTGTATTAGCTCATAGATTTTTAGGTGTCAGGGGTCCGGATTGAAATTTCTTGCATTCTTCAATAGTATCATCCGTATCGACCTGGGGAATGAATCTAATTGCCCCGATGGTGCTTTAAAAAGGTTTAGGAGTATTTTATTGGCGATGCAACAGGAATTAGGAGATTTTGCTAGTTTTTCGTGTGTGTTAACCAACAAATTTTTTGGTGCCGGGGATCCGGGTCGAACTTTCTTGGATTCTTTAATTGTTGCACCCGTAACGACCAGTGGAATGACTCTAGTTGCTCCGGTGGTGCTTTATAGGGGTTTAAAAGTTTTTTATTAGCGATGTACCAAGAATTAGTCGATTTTTCTAATTTTTTGTGTGTGTTAGCCTTCGAATATTTTATATGCCGGGGAAGCAGGTTGAATTTTTTTGGATTCTTCCATAGTAGTATCTGTAAGGACCTGTAGAACAACTTAAGTTTCCCCAGCAGCACTTTGGAGGGTTTTAGGAGCATTTTATTGGCGACGCAACAGGAATTAGGTGATTTTACCAGTTTTTCGTGTATGTTAGCCCACAGATTTTTTGGTGCCGAGGGTCCTAGTCGAAATTTCTTAGATTCTTTCATTGTAGCATCTGTCAGGACTTAGGAATGACTCTAGTTGCTCCGGCGGTGCTTTGTAGGGGTTTAGGAGTATTTAATTGGGGACGTAACAGAAATTAGGTGATTTTATTAATTTTTTGTGTGTGTTAACCCACGAATTTTTTAGGTACCGGGGGTTCGGGTTGAAATTTCTTGGATTCTTCCATTATAGCATCCATATCGACCTGGGGAATGATTCTAATTGACCCAGCGATGCTTTAGAGGGATTTAGAAGTATTTTATTGGCGATGAAACATAAATTAGGCAATTGTTTCCAGTTTTTCGTGTTTGTTAGCCCACGAATTTTTAGGCATAAGGGGTCCAGGTTGAACTTTCTTGCATTTGTTAATAGTAGCATCCGTAAAGACCTAGGGAATGACTCTAGTTGCTCCGACAGTGCTTTATAGGGGTTTCGGAGCATTTTATTGGCGACGCACCAGGAATTAGGCGAGTTAGCCAATTTGTGTTAGCCCACGAATTTTTTAGGTGCTAGGGGTCCGGGTCGAATTTTCTTGGTTTCTTTAATCTTAACGTCCGTAAGGACTTGAAAAATGAATCTAGTAGCCCCGTCAGTGCTTTAGAGGGGTTTAGGAGCATTATATTAGCGATGTAATTGGAATTAGGCAATTTTGCTAGTTTTTCGTGTGTTAGCCCACAAATGTTTAGGTGTTAGGTGTTCGGGTCGAATTTTTTTGTTCTCTTCCATAGTAGTGTCCTTAAGGAGATGCAGAACGACTCCAGTAGCCGCGGTAGTGCTTTAGAGCTGTTTAGTAGTATTTTATAGGCGACGCAACAGGAATTTTTGAATTTAGCCAGATTTTCATGTGTGCTAGCCCACAGATTTTTAGGTGCCGAGAGTCCGGGTTGAAATTTCTTAGATTCTTCTATAGTAGCATACGTAATGACCTAGGTAACGACTCTAGTTGCCCCGGCGTTGCTTTAGAGGGGTTTAGGAGCATTTTATTGACGACGCAACAGGAATTAGGCGATTTTATCAATTTTTCATGTGTTTTAGCTCATAAATTTTTTAGGTGTCGGGGGTCCAAGTTGAAATTTCTTGGATTCTTCTATAGTAGTATTCGTAATGACCTGGGAATGACTTCAATAGCCCAGCGGCGCTTTAGAGGGGTTTAGAAACATTTTATTGGAGACGTAACAAGAATTAGGCGATTTTTTCTAGTTTTTTATGTGTGTTAGCCCACGGATTTTTTGGGTGCCAGGTGTCCGGATCGAATTTTTTGGGATTATTCTATTTTAGCATTCCTAACAAACTGGGCATGACTCCAGTATCCCCGGCGATGCTTTAGAAGAGTTTAAGAGCATTTTAATTGCGACGCAACTGGAATTAGGTGATTTAGCCAGTTTTTCGTGTCCGTTAGCATACGGATTTTTAAGTGCTGGGAGACCGGTTTGAATTTTCCTGGATTCTTCCATATTAGCATCCGTAGGACATGGAGAACATCTTCAGTAGCCCCGGCAGCGCTTTAGAGGGGTTTATGAGCATTTATTGGCTACGCAACAAGAATTTGGTGATTTTGCAAGTTTTTCATCTGTGTAAGCCCACAAATTTTTAGGTGTCTGGGGTTCGGATCAAACTTTATAGGATTCCTCTATAGTAGCATCTGTATCTGGGAATGACTCTATTTGCCCCGGTGGTGCTTTATAGAGGTTTAGAAACATTTTATTAGCGACGCAGCAGGAATTAGGCGATTTTGCTAATTTTTCGTGTGTCTTAGCACACGAAACTTTTAGGTGTCGGGTGTATGGGTTGAATTTTCTTGCATTCTTTAATAGTAACGCTCGTAATGACCTATGGAACTACTCTAGTAGACCCGACGGTGCTTTATAGGGTTCTAGAAGCAATTTATTGGCGACGCAACATAAATTATGTGATTTTGCCAGTTTTTCATGTATGTTAGCCCACGGATTTTTAGGTGCCAGGGGCCCGGATCAAAATTTCCTACATTCTTCAATAGTAGCATTCATATCGACCTGGGGAATGACTCTAATTGCCCCGACGGTGCTTTAAAGGGATTTAGGAGCATTTTATTGGCGACGCAACAGGAATTAGGCGATTTTGCCAGTTTTTCGTTTGTGTTAGCCCACAGATTTTTTGGTGCTGGGGGCGGGTCAAACTTTCTTGGATTCTTTTATAATAGCATCCTTAACGATCTGGGGAATGACTCTAATTACTCCGGTGGTGCTTTATAGGGGTTTAGGAGTTTTTTATTGGCCACGTACCAGAAATTAGGTCATTTTGCCAATTTTTTGTGTGTGTTAACCCACGAATTTCTTAGGTACCAGAGTCTGGGTTGAAATTTCTTAGATTCTTCCATTGTAGCATCCGTATCGACCTGGGAAACGACTCTAATTGCCCCAGTGGTGCTTTAGAGGGGTTAAGGAGTATTTTATTGGCGACGGAACATGAATTAGGAGATTTTGCCAGTTTTTCGTATGTGTTAGCCCATGAATTTTTAGGTGCAGGGGGTCTGAGTCGAACTTTCTTGGATTCTTTAATAGTAGCATCCGTAATGACCTAGGGAACAACTCTAGTTGCTGCAGTGGTGCTTTATTGGGGTTTCAGAGCATTTTATTGGCGATGCACCAAGAATTAGGCGATTTTTCCAATTTTTTGTGTGTGTTAGCCCACGAAGTTTTTAGGGTGCAAGGGGTACGGGTTAAATTTTCTTAGATTCTTTAATAGTAGCATCCGTAACAACCTAGGGAAGGACTCCAATAGCCCCGGCGGCACTTTAGAGGGGTTTATGAGCATTTTATTGGCGATGCAACAAAAATTAGGCAATTTTGTGAGTTTTTTATATGTGTTAGCCCACAGATTTTTAGGTATATGGGGTCCGGGTCGAATGTTCTTGGATTTTTCCACAGTAACATCCGTAAGGACATAAAAAATTACTCTAGTAGCCCCGGTAGTGCTTTAGAGGGGTTTAGGAGCATTTTATTGGCGACGTAATAAGAATTATGCAATTTTACTAGGTTTTCGTGTGTGTTAGCCCATGGATTTTTAGGTGTCGGGTGTTCGGGTTGAATTTTTTTGGACTCTTCCATATTAGTGTCCTTAAGGACCTAGAGAACAACTTCAATAGCTCCGTCAATGCTTTAGAGGGGTTTAGGAGTATTTTATTGGCGACGCAAGAAGGATTTTAGAATATAGCCAATTTTTCGTGTGTATTAGCCCACAGATTTTTAGTTGCTGGGAGTCCAGGTTGAAATTTCTTGGATTCTTCCATAGTATCATCCATAATGATCTATGTAATGACTATAGTTCCCTCAGCGATACTTTAGAGGGGTTTAGAAGCATTTTATTGGTGGCGCAACAGAAATTAAGCGATTTTGTCAATTTTTCGCATATGAATTTTCTAGGTGTCAGGGGTCCAGGTCGAAATTTTTGGATTCTTCTATAGTAGCATCATTAACGACTTGGGAATGACTCCAGTTGCCTAGCGGCGCTTTAGAGGGGTTTAGGAATATTTAATTAGAGACGCAACAGAAATTAGGCAATTTTGCAAGTCTTTGTGTGTGTGTTAGCCCACAGATTTTTTAGGTGCCGGGGGTCTGGGTCAAATTTTTTGAATACTTCCATAGTAGCGTTCGTAAAGACCTGGGGAAAGACTCTAGTAGTCCCGGCAGTGCTTTGGAGGGGTTAGGAGCATTTTATTGGTGACGAACCAGGAATTAGGCTATTTTTCCCGTTTTTTGTGAGTGTGTTAGCCCACGGATTTTTTAGGTGTCAGGGGTCCTGGTCAAATTTCTTGGATTATCCTATATTAGCGTCCGTAATGACTTGGGAAAAGACTACAGTAGCCCCGGTGGCGTTTGGAGGGGTTAGGAGAATTTTATTGGCGATGCACTAGGAATTAGGTGATTTTTTGAGTTTTTTATGAGTTATAGCCCATGGATTCTTTAGGTGTCGGGTGTTTGGGTCAAATTTTCTTGAATACTTAAATAGTAGAGTCTGTAACGACCTGTTGAATGACTCTAGTAGCTCCAATAATGCTATCGAGGGGTTTAGGATAATTTTATTAGCGATGCATAAGGAAATAGGGGATTTTACAAGTTTTTCATGTGTGTTAGCCCACAGAGTTTTCTAGTGATGGGGATCCGGGTCAAATGTTTTTGAATTCTTCCATTGTAGCATCTGTAACAACATGGGGAATGATTAAAGTAGCCTAGTGGCACTTTAGTTGGATTAAAATGTATTTTATTTTCGACGTAAAAAGAATTAGGCAATTTTGCAAGTTATTTTCATTTGTGTTAGCCCACGAATTTTTTAGGTGTCAGGGGTATGGGTCGAATTTTTTTGGATTTTTCCATAGTAGAGTCCGTAACGACCTGCAAACTACTCCAGTAGACCCAATGATGCTTTAGTGGGGTTTAAGAGCATTTTATGGCGACACAATCGAAATTAGACTATTTTGCCAGTTTTTTGTATGTGTTACCCCACCAATTGTTTAGGTGTCGGGGATCTGGGTCAAATTTTTTTGTATACTTCCATAACATCTGTAACGACCTGGGTAATGACTCCAGTAGCACCGACGGTGCTTTAGAGAGGTTTAGGAGCATTTTACTAGCGATGCAACAAGAATTAGGTAATTTTGCTAGTTTTGTGTGTGTTAGCCAACAGACTTTTTAGGTGCCGGGGATTTGGGTCAAATTTTCCTGGATTATTCCTTAATGGCATCCGTATAGCCTTGAGGAAAGATTTAAATAGCCCAGACGATGTTTTAGAAGGGACGCAACAGAATTAGGCAATTTTATAAACTTTTTATGTGTGTTAGCCCACAGATTTTTTAGGTGTCGAGGGTTCGGGTCGAATTTTATTTGATTTTCCCATAGTAGAGTCTATAATGATAGAGAGGTTTAGGAACATTTTATTGGTGACGCAATAGGAATTAGGATATTTTGCAAGTTTTTTGTATGTTCAGCATTCTATTTTTTAGGTGTCGGGTTTTGGGTCGAACTTCCTTGGATTCTTCCATAGTAGCATCCATAACAACCTGGGAAATGACTCCAGTAGTCTCGGCAGTGCTTTGGAGGTGTTTAGTAGCAATTTAATGGTGATGTAATAGGATTTAGATGATTTTGCTAGTTTTTTGTATGTGTAAGCCCACAGATTATTTAGGTGCCGGTGGTTCGGGTCGTATTTTCTTAGATTCTTTCATAGTAGCATCCTTAACGATGTAGGGAACGACTCCAATAGCCCCAGTAGCGCTTTGGAGTGGTTAGGAGCATTTTATTGGCGATGCACCAGGAATCAGGCTATTTTTCTAATTTTTCGTGAGTGTTAGCCTAAGAATTTTTTAGGTGTTGGGGTCTAGGTCAAATTTTCAAGGATTCTTCCATAGTAGCTCCGACAATGCAATAGAGAGGTTTAGGAGCATTTTATTAGCGATGCATTAGATAATAGGTGATTTTACTAGTTTTTTGTGTGTTAGACCATAAATTTTTCAGGTGGCCGGGATCTGGGTCGAATTTTCTTGGATTCTTCCATTATAGCATCTGTAACGACCTGGAGAATGAGTCAAGTAGTTGTAGTGGTGCTGTAGAGGAATTTAGAAGTATTTTATTTTCCAACGCAATAAGAATTAGGCAATTTTGTCAGATTTTCGTTTGTGTTAGCCCATGAATTTTTTAGGTACTGGGGGTATGGGTTAAATTTTCTTGGATTCTTTTATAGTAGCGTCCGTAACGACTTGGGGAACGACTCCAGTAACCTCGGTGGCACTTTCGAGGAGTTTTAGAGCATTTTATTGTCGACACAACCGGAATTAGGCAATTTTGCTAATTTTTCGTATGTGTTAGCCCACCAATTTTTAGGTGTCATGGGTATGGGTCAATTTTTATTGGATTCTTCCATAGTATCATCTGTAACGACCTGGGTAATGACTTTAGTAGCATCGACGACGCATTAGAGGGATTTAGGAGCATTTTATTGGCAAAGCAATAGGAATTAGGCAATTTTGCCAATTTTTTGTGTGTTTTATCCCACAGACTTTTTAGGTGCCGAGGATCCAAGTCGAACTTTCTTGGATTCTTCCATAATTGCATTCATAACGTCTTGGGGAATGACTCCAGTAGACCTGGCGACAATTTCAAGGGGACGTAACAGAAATTTGGCACTTTTAACAGTTTTTCATGAGTGTTAGCCACGTATTTTTTAGGAGTCGGGGGTTCGGATCAAATCTTCTTGGATTCTTCCATAGTTTAGGAATATTTTATTGGTGACGCAATGGCAATTAGAAGATTTTGCCAATTTTTTGTGTGTATTAGCCCAAATATTTTTAGGTGTCGGGTTCGGATCAAACTTTTTTGAATTCTTCCATAGTTGCATCCATAACAACCTGGGAATGACTCAAGTAGCCTCGGTAGTGCTTTGAACGTGTTTAGGAGCAATTTATTGGCAACATAATAGGAATTAGGTAATTTTGTCAATGTTTTGTGTGTGTTAGCCCAAAGATTTTTTATGTGTTGGAGGTTCGGGTCAATTTTTCTTAGATGCATCCATAGTAACGTCCATAATGACCTGGGAATGACTCCAGTAGCCTCGATGGTGCTTTAGAGGGGTTTAAGAGCATTTTAATTACGACGTAACAGGAAATAAGCGATTTTGCCAGTTTTTTGTGTGTTTAGCCCACCAATTTTTTAGGTGTCGAGTATACGGGTCGAATTTTCATAAATTCTTCCATTATAGCATCCTTAACGACGAGGGAATGACTCCAGTAGCCCTGACAGTATTTGAGAGGGATTTAGGAGAATTTTATTGGCGATACAACTGAAATTAGGCGATTTTGTCAACTTTTTATGTGTGTTTGCCCATAAATTTTTTAGGTTTCATAGGTTCGGATCAAATTTTCTTTGATTATTCTATTGTAGCATCCGTAATGATATGGCAATGACTCCAGTATCCCCAACGGTGCTTTAGAGGGGTTCAGGAGCATTTTATTAATAATGCAATAGGAATTAGGCAATTTTGCCAGTTTTTCGTGTGTTTAGCCCACCAATTTTTTAGGTGCTGGGTGTCCGGGTTAGATTTTCTTGGGTTTTTCCATCGTAGCATCCGTAACGACCTGGTGAATGACTCTAATAGCCCCGGTGGCACTTTAAAGGGGTTTAGAGGCATTTTATTGGCGACGCAATAGAAATTAGGTGATTTTTCCAGTTTTTCGTGTGTGTGAGCCACAAATTTTTTGGGTGTCAGTGATCCGGGTTGAATTTTCATGGATTCTTCAATAGTAGCATCCTTATTGACCTAGTTAATGACTCCAGTAACCTAGGTGGTGCTTTAGAAGGGTTTAGGAACATTTTATTGGCGACACAACAAGAATTAGGCGATTTTGCCAGTTTTTCGTATGTGTTAACCCACTGATTTTTTAGGTGCCGAGGATTCGGGTCGAATTTTCTTAAATTCTTCCATAGTAGCATCCGTAACGACCTAGGAAATGACTCTACCAGCCCGATCGACTCTATAGAAGGGTTGAGGAGCACTTTATTGGCGACATAACAAGAATTAGGTGATTTTGCCAGTATTTTGTGTGTTGGCCTACGAATTTTTTAGGTTATGGGGGTTTGAGTCGAATTTTCTTGGATTCTTCCATAGTAGAATCTGTAACGACCTGATGAGAGTGGAATTCCTGGTAAATTTAAGAATCTCTGTCATTCTGGTTGAGTTGCTGAATAAAGGAAGTTAGATTTCCAACTAAAGTGAATCTTTTTTGGCATCTTTATCTTTGCTTTGACCGGAATGATTCCAGTAGCCCAATCAGTGCTTTAGGGGGTTTTAGGAGCATTTTATAGATGATGAAAGAGTAATTATGCGATTTTGACAGTTTTTCAAGTGTGTTAGCCCATAGATTTTTTAGGAATCAGAGGTCCAGATTGAATATTCTTGGATTCTTCCATAGTAGCATCTATAACGACCTGGGAACAACTCCAGCATATCCGGCAGTCCTTTAGAAGAGTTTAGGAACATTTTATTGGCGACGCAGCAGGAATTAGCCGATTTTACAACTTTTTTGTGTGTCTTAGCCCACAAATTTTTTAGTTACCATGGGTTTGGGTCAAAATTTCTTGGACTTTTCCATAGTAGCGTCGGTACCGATCTGGGAAACGACTGCAGTAGCTTCAGTGGCGCTATATAGGGGTTTAGGAGTATTTTATTGGCAATGCAATAGGAATTAAGCAATTTTGCTAGTTTCTCGTATTTGTAAGCCCACAAATTTTTTGGGTGCCGAGGTTCTATGTTGAATTTTCTTGGATTTATATATAGTAGCATTCATAACGACCAAGGAAATGACTCCAATAGCCCCGGTGATGCTTTAGCCCACAGATTTTTTAGATTCTGGGGGTTCAGGTCGAATTTTCTTGGTCTTTTCCGTAATAGCGTCTGTAACGACCTGGGAAATAATTCTAGTAGCATCGACGGTGCTTTAGAGGGTTTTAGAAGTATTTTATTAGTGACGTAATAGGAATTAGGCAATTTTGCTAGCTTTTCGTGTGTGTTTGCCCACAGAATTTTTATGTGTCATAGGTCCAGATCGAATTTTCTTTGATTATTCTATTGTAACATCCGTAACGATTTGTAAATGACTCCAGTAGCCCCGACGATGCTTTAAAGAGGTTTAGAAGCATTTTAATAGCGACGCAACATTAATTAGGCAATTTTATCACTTTTTCGTGTGTTTAGCCCACTGATTTTTTATGTGGCAGTTGTCTGGGTCAACGTTTCTTGGGATTTTCCATAGTAGCATCTGTAACAACCTGGATAACAACCCCATTAGCCCCGGTGGCACTTTAGAGGGGTTTAGAAGTATTTTATTGGCAACACAATAAGAATTAAGTAATTTTTCTAGTTTTTTGTCTGTGTAAGCCACAGATTTTTTGGGTGTCGGGGATCCGGAGTGAATTTTCTCGGATTCTTCCATAGTAGAATCTGTAATGACCTGGGAATGACTCCAGTAGCCTAGGTGGCATTTTAGATGGGTTTAGGTGCATTTTGTTGGTGACACAACAAGAATGAGGTGAATTTTTCCAAATTTTTGTGTGTGTTAGCCCACTGTTTTTTTTAGGTGCCGGGGGTTCAGAGCAAATTTTCTTGAATTCTTCCATAGTTGCGTCTGTAATGACCTGGGGAACGATTCCAATAGCCCGACGGTGCTTTAGAGGTTTTAGGAGTATTTTATTGGCGACACAACAGAAATTAGGCAATTTTGCCAATTTTTTCGTGTGTGTTAGCCCAAAAATTTTTTAGGTGCCGGGGGTGTAGCATCTCCTTTGGGAGGATATCACTTAAGAAGAAAAAGATAGTTTTTTTATAATCTCAAATAGTCAATACATTTAGAAAATTGTTTTGAAATTCTATTTCCATTTCAACACCATTGCGAGTCCATAAAATACACAAAACTCATACTAGTAATTATCACAAAACTATTATCTTCCTTTGTGAATAATGACAAGTTAAAGTATAAACTCAGTATGTGGCATGACTTGAGTTAAAAACACACTCCAAAAATAGCAAAACTAGTAACTCAATTCTAGTTACAAGCATGTGGTTTTGTTTTCATAAGCCCTGAAAATTTCATACAAAAGTGCCACATATATCCTGTACAAGTCCCCAAAATAGTTACAAAACTAGATGCATATGCAGATGTGATCTTCACAAGGGCTCCAAAAGTCTACTCCAAATGGTCATCTTCACATCTAGTCTTGCACATTACCTATGATAGAAAACAACTATCGCTAAGCATAAAGCTTAGTGGTATATAAACTTTGGGTTTGGAGCCATTAAATTCTTAAACTCTCTGGTTTGTTGCAGGTGGCTCAATAAGGTAAAACTAATCCCAGTGAACAAGTATATCAAAGTATCGAACACAAACTTTGAAGAGTCTCAAAATCAATATCAATATTCGAAGGCTCAAGTATCACGAAACTTATAATTCAATTCGAAAGAGTTGTCAAACAATCAATTTCACCCAATAGGTATGTCATGCCTTCACACTAAGCACAATCAATATCAAGATGGACCAAAGCCCCGAAATCAAGAAGGGTCGTCACCCAACATAAAGAGAATAAAGAACCATGTTGAAAGTGGCTTTCCACTTGTACTCGAGAATGGACGAAACCCTATCGTCAAGACAAAATGTAAATCTAAAGTCAAGATGGGCAAGATCGAAATTAACAGGCATGCCAAAATCGATGACAAGTCACCGTAATAAGAAGGACAAAGTCCCAAGAAGAATGCAAAATGATTAAGCAATTCGTATAAGTGGGCGGTTTAGCAAAAGTTTTGCAATACTTGAGATAATAGTCATACCATAATACAAGACAATGAGTAAGGAAAACAACCCATCAAAATACTTCAAATTTCAGAAAAATCAAATATTCCAAGTTCAAGTTTATACACAAACCTTGGCGTTTTACCACATAACAAATTCTACCACAACTCGAGGAGTTCAATTCATCTACGCCATAGACCAACCAAAATCCACTTCATCAAACAGTTCCTCTTAGCTTGTATAAGAGAATATACACCTTAAATACAAAATGAAATATCTACTTAAGTTTAGAAGTCTCAACATATCAAAACTCAACATGAAATCAACAAAAATTAGCTCAAACTATCAAAACAGGAATTTTGGACAGCCTACTGTCTTGCATTGTTGCTCAGTTTCGAAGGGGTAAATAGGGTAAAAAGGCTTTGTGGCCTCAATGAAAGTTATATACATGTGTCTTAGGGTCGCAAAAAAATTTAAATCACCCCTACAGAAATTCTGTACAAAAAGATATGCCCAAAATACCAACAGCAGTCCATGTAGGATTTCCAAAACAAAATCTGGGCAGCACCTCCCCTATACTTCATCACCCTTTTTCGAGTAGATAAAAGCAAAACTGAGTTTTAGAGCCTAAAGTAAAGTTATATCCCTATGCAATATCTTTCCAAAACATCTTGAATTACTCAAAATAAAGCTTTACACAAGGAGTTATACTAATATTACTAACGGCAGTCCCATCCAAAAATGGATTTGCTAAAAAAGAAAAAGAACATCCTCGCTGCCCCAACTATAAATTTTATGTTGTTAAACACCATTACTTAAACAAATAATACCTTAGATAATTAATTTATAGAGTGAAACCAGAAGCCTTACCTTGGCAGCAACAAGGGTCGTAGCTACTCTCTCTTGCTCTCTAAAATTTCCTCTCAAATTTCTAAGTGTAAGGCTGAAGAAAAATAACTTCTTAGTCATCAAGATATACATATATACACCTCCTTAGAAGGTGACATATGTCAGCCCCTAAGGGAGACACGTGTCATCTCCTAAGGGTGACATGTGTCTAGTCCCTATTGGGCCACTGTATCCATGCATCCAAGCCAAGGCTGCCACGTGGCAGTGTAGGGTCTACCCCAAGTAGGTGTGTCACCTACTTGGTCCCAATAGGTGCATCACCTACTTAGTCTAAGTAGGTGCATCACCTATTTATTTCAAGTAGGTACTACGTCTCCTTATTTCTCTTCCATGGGTTTGTAATCTCATCTTACTTTAGAAACCTATGTGCTCTTTGCTACCTAAGGTCGACATGTACTCAAGTAGCTTTGTTATGTAAGGCATCCAAGTCGGTAGCTTATACAAGTAGGTTGATTACCATGACTCATTACTTGGCCTCCAACTCCTTCCAAATCCCTCTAGACCTATTTCCAACCGTCACTACTCACGTAGAACTACATAGGTAACGTGGATCACCTGACAATCTTTTAGAAAAACCATTAAAAAAATTAGGATGTTATAGGGGGTCCTTGTCAAATTTTCTAGGATTCTTCTATAGTAGCGTCCGTAATAAATTGGGGAATGACTTTAGTAGCCCGCGGCCATTTAGAGGGGTTTAGAAGCATTTTATTGCCGATCGAACAGAAATTAGGCAATTTTGCCAGTTTTTTGTATGTGTGTTAGCCTACAGATTTTTTATGTGCCGGGGGTTCGGGTCGAATTTTCATGGATTCTTCCATAGTAGCATCTGCAACTACTTGGAGAACGACTCTAGTAGCCCCGGGGGCGCTTTAGAAGGTTTTAGGAGTATTTTATTGGCGACACAATAGGGATTAAGCAATTTTGCAAATTTTTTGTGTGTGTTAGCTAATGGATTTTTTAGGTTTTGGGGGTTCGATTCAAATTTTCATGGATTCTTCCATAGTACCGTCTGTAACGACCTCAAGAAAGACTCTAGTATCCCGAAGGTGCTTTAGAGAGGTTTAGGGGTATTTTATTGGCACCTTAAAAGGAATTAGGCGATTTTATCAGTTTTTCCTATGTGTTAGCCCACACGTGCGGGCGGGCGGTGTAGAATTTTTTGGATTCTTTCATAGTAGCATCCGTAACAACTTGGGGAACGACTTTAGTAGCCGTGGAGGAACTTTAGAGGGGTTTAGGAACATTTTATTGGCGACCAAATAAGAATTAAGCAATTTTGCCAGTTTTACATGTGTTTTAGCCCAAAAATTTTTTAGGTGTCGGGGGTCCAGCTCGATGTTTCTTCGATTCTTTCATAGTAGGGTTCGTAACGACCTAGTAAATGACTTTATTATCCCCAGCAGTGCATTAGAGGGGTTTAGGAGCATTTTACTGGCGACACAATAGAAATTAGGCAATTTTGCTAGTTTTTCGTGTGTGTTAGTCCATGGATTTTTGAAGTGTCGGGGGTCCGATTCGAAATTTTCTTGGATTCTTCCATTGTAGAGTCCGTAACGACTTGCGTAATGACTCCAGTATCTCTGGTGGTGCTTTAGAGGTGTTTAGGAGCATTTTATTTGTGACGCAACAGGAATTCGGCAATTTTGCCAATTTTGGTGTGTGTTGTTAGCCCACAGATTTTTTTGGTGCCGGGGTTTTGAGTTGAATTTTCTTAGATTCTTCTGTATTAGTTTCAGTAACGATTTGGGGAATGACCTTAGTAGCCTAGTGGTGCTTTAAAGGGGTTTAAGAGTATTTTATTGGCGACTCAATAGTAATTAGGCGATTTTGCCAGTTTTTAGTATGTGTTAGCCTACAGAATTTCTAGATGCCGGGGGTCCGAGTTGCATTTCCTTGGATTCTTCCAAATTAGCGGCCATAACTACCTAAGGAACGACTCTAGTATCCCCAACGATGCTTTAGAGTGGTTTAAAATCATTATATTGGTGACGCAACCGGAATTAGGCGATTTTGCTAGTTTTTCGAGTATGTTAGCCATAGACTTTTTAGGTGTCAGGGGTATGAGTTGAATTTTCTTGAATTTTTCCATATTAGCGTCTGTAATGACCTAGGGTAAGACTTCAGTAGCCCAGAGGCACCTTACAAGGGTTTAGAAACATTTTATTGGCGATGCAAAGGAAATTAGACAATTTTGCCTGTTTTTCGTGTGTGTTAGCCCATAGATTTTTTAGGTGCCGGGAGTTCGGGTTGAATTTTCTTCGATTATTCCATAGTAGCATCTGTAAGGATATAGAGAACATCTCCAGTAGCCCCAACAGCGGTTTAGAGGGGTTTAGGAGCATTTTATTGGCGACGAAACAAGAACTACTCAATTTTGCCAGTTTTTCGTGTATTAGCCCACGAATTTGTTAGGTGCCGGGCGTTTGGGTCGAATTTCCATGGACTATTCTATAGTAGCATCTGTAATGACCTGGGGAATGACTCCAGTAGCTCCGGTGGCACTTTAGAAGGGTTTTGGAATATTTTATTGGCTATGCAACAGCAATTAGGCAATTTTACCAATTTTTTGTGTGTGTTAGCCTACAAATATTTTGGGTGTTGAGGGTTCGGGTCAAATTTTTGTGGATTCTTCTATAGTAGCGTCCATAACGACTTGGACAATGACTTCAGCAGCACCTACGGTGCTTTAGAGGGGTTTAGGAGCATTTATTTGCGACGCAACAGAAATTAGGCGATTTTGCTAATTTTTCGTGTGTGTTAGCCCACAGATTTTTTAGGTGCCATGGTCTGAGTCGGATTTTCTTAGAGTCTTATATAGTAGCATCCGTAACAACTTAGGAATGACTCCAATAGCCCTGACGGCACTTTAGTGGGGTTTTAGAGCATTTTATTGGCCACGCAACAGGAATTATATAATTTTTCCAGTTCTTAATGTGTGTTAGTAACGGATTTTTTAGGTGCCGGGGGTCTGGGTTGAATTACCTTAATGGACCGACGGCACTTTAGAGGGGATTAGGAGCATTTTACTTGCGACACAATAGGAATTAGAAGATTTTGCAAATTGTTTGGTTGTTAAAGCCCTTAGATATTTTAGGTGCCAAAGGTACGGGTCAAATTTTATTAAATTCTTCCATAGTTGATTCTGTAATGATAGGAGAATGACTCTATTAGCCCCGGATTAGAAGCATTTTATTGGTGATGCAACGGAATTAGGTGATATTGCCAACTTTTCGTGTGTGTTAGCATACAGAATTTTTAGTTGTCAGGGGCTGGGTCGAATTTTCTTACATTCTTCCATAGTAGAGTCCGTAATGACCTAGGAAAGACTCCAATAGCCCCGACGGCGCTTTTGAGGGGCTTAGGAGCATTTTATTGGCGATGCAATAGAAATTAGGCGATTTTGCCAGTTTATCGTGTGTGTTAGCCCATGAATTTTTTAGTTGTCGTGCGTTTGGGTAGAAAGTTTTTGGATTCTTCCATAGTAGCATCCATAACAACATGGGAACGACTCCATTAGCCCCAATGGTGCTTTAGAGGGGCTTAAGAGCATTTTATTTGTGATACAACTGGAATTATGCAATTTTTCTAATTTTTCGTGTATTAAGGTCCACAGAATTTTTAGATGCCGGGGGTATGGGTTGAATTTTTTTGGATTATTCCATAGAAGAGTCCGTAACAACTTGGGGAACGACTCCAGTAGCCCTAGTTGCGCTTTAGAGGGTTTAGGAGCATTCTATTGGCGATGCAACAAGAATTAGGCGATTTTGCCAGTTTTTCATTTGTGTTAGCCCATGGATTTTTTAGGTGGTGGGGTCTGGGTCAAAAAAATTTGGATACTTCAATAGTAGCATTTGTGATGACCTAGGAATGTCTCCAGTAGCCCCGGCGGTACTTTAGAGGGGTTTAGAAATATTTTATTGGCGACGCAATAGAAATTAGGCATTTTTGCTAGTTTGTCATATGTGTTAGCCCATAGATTGTTTTGTAGCTTAGGGTTTGGGTCGAATTTTCTTAGATTATTCCATAGCAACATCCTAACGACCTGGAGAACGACTATAGTAGCCCTAACAATGCTTAAGAGGGTTTAAGAGCATTTTATTGACGACAGAACAGAAATTAGGCAATTTTTCTAGTTTTTCATATGTGTAAGTAGGGCTGAACATAAAAAATTGAAAATTGAACCAAACCAAATCGGAAAAAAAATCTCACATTTATTTGGTTTGATTTGGTTTGGTTTTTAAATTTAAAAACCGACTGTATTTGGTTTGGTTTTGGTTTCAAGTCTAAAAAAACCGAAAAAACCGAACCAAACCGACTTTATATATACATATTTTAAAAATTAAATTTATATATATGTGTGTGTGTATTTTAATTTTTTTATAAAAAAAATATAATTTATATTGTGTTTTTATATTCTTGTTGCTTGAAGTTCCAGATGAATTTTATTTTAATTTTTTATGTGAAAGAGTGTTTTACAGGACCCTATTATGATTTTGTTATTGTAATACAACTCTTTTTAAAGTTGGATGATGAAAATGACATTACTATTTTCTGTTTACGTTGAGCCCTCTATTTAAAGTTGATTCATGTGTTGAGCCATGTTTTATTTTCTGTTTATTCATATGTATGGTGTGTTAAATATGAAGTAGAGACTCATAAACTTTAGTAGATTTTTCGAGCAGCTTCATACTACAAGGTATGGAAATACTATTTCAAATAAAATTAAATTCAAATAGTGACTACAAGGTGTTTTAAAAGCCGACAAAAATCGAATAGTAAAAACCGATTTAGTTTGGTTTGGTTTGGTTTGACAATTTGAATAACCGACTCAATTGGTTTGGTTATTTTCTAAATAAAAACCGATCCAAACCGAACTGTGAGCCTACGTATTTTTTAGGTGTCAGGGGTGCGGGTCGAATTTACTTGGATTCTTTCTTAGTAGCGTCCGTAACAACCTGGGAATGACTCCAGTACCCTCGGCGACACTTTTGAGGAGCTTAGGAGCATTTTATTTCTGACGCAACAGGAATTATGCGATTTTGTCAATTTTTTGTGTGTGTTAGCTCTCAATATTTTTAATTGCCAGAGTTTCGGGTTAAATATTTTTGGATTCTTCCACATTAGCATCCATAATGACCTGGGGAATGACTTCAGTAGCTCCGGCGGTGCTTTAGAGGGGTTTAGGAGCATTATTTTGGCGATGCAACAGAAATTAGACGATTTTGCCAGTTTTTCATATGTGTTAACCCGCTAATCTTTTAGGTGCTGGGATTCGGTCGAATTTTCTTGGATTCTTTCAGAGTAGTGTTCGTAATAACTAGGGGAATGACTCTAGTAGCCACGACGGCACTTTAGAGGGGTTTAAGAGCATTTTTTGCGATGCAACAGGAATTAGGTGATTTTGCCAGTTTTTCGAGTGTGTTAGCCCACGGACTTTTTAGGTGCCATGGGTCCGGGTCAAATGTTTTTAGATTTTTCCATAGTAGCGTCTATAACGACTCGAGGAATGACTCCAATAGCCACGATAGCACTTTAGTAGGGTTTAGCAGCATTTTATTGGCCACGCAACAGGAATTTGGCGATTTTGCCAGTTTTTCATGTGTGTTAGCCTATGAATTTTTTAGGTGCTAAGGCTTTGGGTCAAATGATTGTGGTGCTTTAGAGTGGTTTAGTACCATTTTATTGGCAATGCAACAGGAATTAGGCGATTTTGCTAGTTTTTTATTTGTGTTAGCCCTTGGATAATTTTGGTGCCGAGTGTTCGGGTGAATTTTCTTGGATTCTTTCACAGTAGCTTTCGTAACGTCCAGGAAAATGACTCCAATAGCCCCGGCGATGCTTTAGAGGTGTTTTGGAGAATTTTATTGGAGACGCAACAGTAATTAGGCTATTTTACCAGGTTTTCTTATGTGTTAGCCACGAGTATTTTAGGTGCCAGGGGTCTGAGTCAAATTTTGTTAGGAACATTTTATTGACGACGCACTAGGAATTAAGTTATTTTGCCAATTTTTTGTGTTTGTTAGACCACAGAGTTTTTAGGTGCTAGGGGTATGAGTAGAATTTTCTTGGATTCTTCCATAGTAGCATCCGCAACGACTTGGGACACGACTCTAGTACCCCTACCGGCGCTTTAGAGAGGTTTCAGAGCATTTTATTGGCAACACAACAGGAATTATGCAATTTTGCCAGTTTTTCGTATCTGTTTGCCCATAAATATTTTAGGTGCTGGGGTTTTTGTCGAATTTTCTTAGATTTTTCTATAGTAACATCCGTATTGACCTGTGAACGACTCTAATAGCCTAGCGGCGCTTTAGAGGGGTTTATGAGCACTTTATTTGTGACGCAACAGGAATTAGACGATTTTGCCAGTTTTTTCATGTGTGTTAGCCCATAGATTTTTTGGGAGCCGGGGGTCAGGGTCGAATTTTCTTAGATTCTTCTATAGTAGCGTCCGTAACGACCTGAGAAATGATTCCAGTAGCCTTAGTGGTGCTTTAGTGGGGTTAGGAGCATTTTATTAGCCACTCAATTAGAATTGAGCGACTTTGTTAGTTTTTTGTGTATGTTAGACCATAGAGTTTTTAGGTGTTGGGGTCCCGGATCGAATTTTATTGGATTTTTTCATAGTAGTGTCCATAACAATCTGGGAAACGACTTTAGTTTCCCCGGCGTCACTTTAGAAGGGTTTAAAAGAATTTTATTGGCGACCCAACAATAATTAGGCTATTTTGCCAGTTTTTCACGTGTGTTAGACCAACGGCACTTTAGAAGGGTTTAAGAGCATTTTATTGGCGATGCAAAAGGAATTAGGCAATTTTGCCAGTTTTTTGTATATGTGTTAGCCCACAAATATTTTTGGTGCCGGAGGTACTATTTCGAATTGTTTTAGATTCATCCATAGTAGTATCCGTAACAGCTTTGAAAATGACTCCAGTAGCCCCAGTAAAGCTTTAGAGGGGTTTAGAAACATTTTATTGGTGACGCATTAGGAATTAGGTGATTTTACCAGTTTTTCGTGTGTGTTAGGCCATGGATTTTTTATGTACCAAGAATCTGGGTCAAATTTTCTTGGATTCTTCTATAGTAGCATTCATAACGACCTGGGGAAAGACTCCAGTAGCACATGCGGCGCTTTAGAGGGGTTTAGGAGCATTTTATTGGCGATGCAACAGAAATTAAGCAATTTTGCTAGGTTTTCGTGTGTGTTAGCCCACTAATTTTTTAGATGTCATGGGTCTGGGTCAAATTTTCTTGAATTCTTATTTAGTAGCATCTGTAACAACTTGGGAATGACTCCAATAGCCCTGGCAGCACTTTAGTGGGGTTTCAGAGCATTTCATTGGTCACGCAACAGGAATTAGGTGATTTTGCTAGTTTTTAATGTGTGTTAGCCCACAACATTTTTAGGTGCCGGTGGTTCGAATCGAATTTTCTTGAATTCTTCCATAGTAGCCTCCGTAACAACCTGAAAAATGACTCTAGTAGCCACATTGGCACTTTAGAGGGGTTTATTAGCATTTTATCGGCGACGCATCAGGAATTAGGCGATTTTGCCAGATTTTTGTGTGTGTTAGCCCCTGCATATTTTAGGTGTCGGGGGTACGGGTTGAACTTTCTTTGATTCTTCCATAGTAGCGTCTCTAACCACCTAAGGAATGACTCATTGAGCCACAGCGGCACTTTAGAGTTTTTTAGGAGCATTTTATTAGCGACGCAACAGAAATTATGTGATTTTGCTAGTTTTTCGTGTGTGTTAGCCCTCGAATATTTTAGGTGCCTGGGGTCCGGGTCAAATTTTCTTAGATTCTTCCATAGTAGATTACTTGATGACCTACAAAATGACTCCAGTGGCCTCAGTGGAAATCTAGAGATGTTTAGGAGCATTTTATTGACGACGCAATAGGAATTAGGCGATTTTGCTAGTTTTTCGTGTATGTTAGCCCATAGATTTTTTAGGTGCCGGGGGTCAGGGTGAAATTTTCTTAGATACTTCCATGGTAGCGTTCCTAACCACCTGAGGAATGACTCAAGCAGCCACAACGGCGTTTCAGAGGAGTTTAGGAGCATTTTATTAGCGATGCAACAGGAATTAGGCGATTTTGCCTATTTTTTGTGTGTGTTAACCCATTGATTTTTTAGGTGCTAGAGTATGTATCGAATTTTCATTGATTCTTCCATAGTAACATCTGTAACGACCTTGGAAATGACTCTAGTTGCCCCGTTGGCACTTTAGAGGGGTTTAGGAGAACTTTATTGGCGACGTAACAGCAATTAGGAGATTTTGCTAGTTATTTCGTGTGTGTTAGCCCACGGATTTTTTAGGTGCTGGGGGTCAGGGTCGAATGCTCTTAGATTTTTCTATAATAGCATCCGTAACAACTTGGGAAATGACTCCAGTTGCCCTGGTGACACTTTAGAGGAGTGTAACAGAATTTTATTAGTGACGCAACAGGAATTAAGTGATTATGTCAGTTTTTCGGGTCTGTTAGCCCACGAATATTTTAGGTGTCGAGAGTCTGGGTCGGGTTTTCTTGAATTCATCTATAGTAGTATCTATAACCACTTGAGAAATGATTCCAATAGCCACTGTGGCGCTTTAGAGTGGTTTAGGACCATTTTATTAGATACACAATAGGAATTAGGCGATTTTGCAAGTCTTTTGTGAGTGTTAGCCCTTGAATATTTTTGGTGTCGAGGGTCCGGGTGGAATTTTCTTAGATTCTTCTATATTAGCATCAGTAATGACCAGGAAAACGACTCCAGTATCCCCGGCGGCGCTTTAGAGGGGTTTAGGAGAATTATTTTGGCAACGCAATAGTAATTAGGCTATTTTCCCAGGTTTTCTTGTGTGTTAGCCGACGGGGTTTTTTCGGTGTCGGGGGACTGACTCAAAGTTTGTTAGAAGCATTTTATTGGCGACGAAATAGGAATTAGGCAATTTTGCCAGTTTTTCATGTATGTTAGCCCACGAATATTTTAGGTGTCGCTGGTCCGGGTCAAATTTTCTTGGATTATTTCATAGTAGCATCCCTAACCACCTGAGGAATGACTCTTTTAGCCACGACGCTGCTTTTGAGTTTTTTAGGAGTATTTTATTGGCAACCTAACAGGAATTAGGAGATTTTGCTATTTGTTCGTATGTGTTAGCGTCCCTAACCACCTGAGGAACGACTCCTTTAACCACGGCTGTGCTTTTGAGTTTTTAAGAGCATTTTATTGGCGATGCAATAAGAATTAGGCAATTTTGCTAATTTTTCGTGTGTGTTAGCCCACGAATTTTTGAGGTGCTAGGGGTTCGGGTCAAATTTTCTTAGATTCATCCATTATAGCATCCGTAACGTCCTGAAGAATGACTCCACTAGCCCCAGCAGCGCTTAAGTAGGGTTTTGGAGCATTTTATTGCCCACGCAACAGGAATTAGGCAATTTTACTAGTTTTTCGTGTATGTTAGCCCACGGATTTTTTAGGTACCGATAGTCTGGGTCCATTTTTCTTGTATTCTTCTATAGTATCATCCTTAACGACCTGGGGAACGACTCTAATAGCCCTAGTGGTGCTTTAGAGGGGTTAAGGAGCATTTTATTGGCGACACAATAGGAATTAGGCGATTTGGCCAGTTTTTCGTATGTGTTATCCCACAGATTTTTTAGGTGTAAGGTGTCCGTGTTGAATTCTCTTAGATTCTTCCATAGTAGCATCCATAACGAACTGGGAATGACTCTAATAGCCTTGGTGGCGCTTTAGAGGGGTTTATAAGCACTTTATTGGTTAACCTCCTTACTTCTCTTAGTGTACACTCCTCTTCCCGCCGAGCCCTAATAGTTCATCACGGAAGAAAGGTCCACGTGACGACAAGCCCTTATTCTAATTTCTATTAGACCTAGCTATAACTCTTTATCTATTTTTTGGTGTTTATTAGCCCACAAAATTTTAAGATGTCAGGGGTACGGGTCAAATTTTCTTGGATTCTTCCATAGTAGAATCCGTAACGACTTTGGGAATGACTCTAATAGCCCCAGCGGCTCTTTAGTGGGGTTTAGGAATATTTTATTGCCCACACAATATGAATTAGGAAATTTTTCTAATTTTTCGTACATGTTAGCCCTCAGATTTTTATGTGTTGGGGGTCCAGGTTGAATTTTCCAGAATTCTTCCATATTAGCATCCGTAACAACCTGGGGAATGACTCCACTAGTTCCGACGGTGCTTTAAAGGAGTTTAGGAGAATTTTATTGGCTACGCAACAGTAATTAGGCAATTTTCCTAATTTTTCGTGTGTGTTAGCCCTCAGATTTTTTAGGTGTCAAGGGTACAGGTTGAATGTTCTTGGATTCTTCCATAGTAGCGTCCATAACTACCTAGAGAACGACTTTAATAGCCCCGACGACATTTTAGAGGGGTGTAGGAGTATTTTATTGGCGATGTAGCAGCAATTAAGCAATTTTGCCAGTTTTTCGTGTTTGTAAGCCCACGAATTTTTTAGGTGCCGGGAGTATGGGTCGAGTTTTCTTGGATTCTTCTATAGTAGCGTACTTAACGACCTGGGAACGACTCCAATAGCCCCGATAGTTCTTTAGAGAGGTTTAGTAGCATTTTATTGGCGACGCAACAAAATTAGGAAATTTTGACAGTTTTACGTGTGTGTTAGCCCACTGATTGTTTAGGTGCCGGGGGTATAGGTCGAATTTTCTTGGACGCTTCCATAGTAGCATTCGTTACAACTGGGAAAAGACTCCAGTAGCCCTGGCGGCACTTTAGAAAGGTTTATGAGCATTTTATTGGCGACGCAATAGTAATTAGGCGATTTTATCAGTTTTTCGTGTGTGTTAGCCCACAAATGTTTTAACTGTCGGGGGTCTGGGTCGAATATTTTTTTGATTCTTCTATTGTAGCATCTGTAACCACCTCAGGAACGACTCCAACAGCCACAGCGGTGCTTTAGATAAGTTTAGGATCATTTTACTTGCAAGTTTTTCATGTGTGTTAGCCCACAAATTTTTTAGGTGTCGGGGGTCCGGGTTGATTGTTCTTGGATTATTTCATAGTAGCATCCGTAACCACCTAAGTAACGACTCCAGAAGACATAAAGGCATTTTAGAGGGATGTAGTAGCATTTTATTTGCAACGTAACAGGTATTAGGTAATTTTGCCAATTTTTTGTATGTGTTAGCCTACGAATTTTTTAGGTGTCGGGGTTTCGGATAGAGTTTTCTTTAATGTTTCCATAGTAGCATCCGTAACGACCTAGGGAACAACTCGGGTAGCCCCGGCGGCACTTTTGAAGGATTTAGAAGCATTTTATTAGCGATGTAATACGAATTAGGTGTTTTTTTCTAGTTTTTCATGTGTGTTAGCCTACAGTAATTTTAGGTGCCGGGGTCCTGGTTGAATTTTGTTGGATTCTTCCATAGTAGCGTCCGTAACGACCTGTGGAACGAATCCAGTAGCCCCGATGGCGCTTTAAGGGTTTAGGAGCATTTCATTGGCAATGCAAAAAGAATTAGGCAATTTTGCCAGTTTTCGTGTGTGTTAGCCCACGGATATTTTAGGTGCCGAGATTTCGGGTCCAATATTTCTTTGATTCTTCAATAATAGCATCCGTAAGGACCTGGGGAATGACTCTAGTTAACCCAGTGGCGCTTTAATGGATCTACGAGAATTTTATTGGTAACACAACAGGAATTAGGTGATTTTGCTAGTTTTTCATGTGTGTTAGCCCACAGATTTTTTAAGTGCGGAGGTCCGGGTCGATTTTTCTTGGATTCTTCCATAGTACCATCCGTAACCACACGAGGAATGACTCTAGTAGCCACAATGACACTTTAGAGGAGTTTAGGAGCATTTTATTGGCGACGCAACATGAATTAGGCAATTTTGCTAGTTTGTCGTGTCTGTTAGCCCACGAATTATTTAGGTACCACGTGTTCGGGTTGCATTTTCTTGGATTCTTCCATCGTAGCCTCCGTAAGGATCTGGGAATGACTTTAGTAGTCCCGATGATACTTTAGAGGGGTTTAGGATCATTTTATTGGCGACGTAAAAGAAATTAGGCAATATTGCTAATTTTTCGTGTGTGTTAACCCATGGATATTTTAGGTGCCGAGGGTCCGAGTCGAATTTTTTTGCATTCTTTCATAGTGTCGTCCGTAATGACTTGGGTACGACTCTAGTAGTCCCAGCAGTGCTTTAGAAGGGTTTATGAGCACTTTATTGGCGACGCAACAGAAATTAGGTGATTTTGCCGATTTTTCATTTGTGTTAGCCCACAAATTGTTTAGGTGCGGTGGGTCTAGGTTGAATTTTCTTGGATTCTACAATAGTAACATCCATAACGACCTGGAAAATGACTCCAGTAGACCCAGCGATGCTTTAAAGGGGTATAGGAGCATTTTATTAGTGACGCAAAAGAAATTAGGCAATTTTGCTAGTTTTTCGTATGTGTTAGCCCATGAATTTTTTACATTCCGGAGGTGCAGGTTGAATTTTCTTGGATTCTTCAATAGTAGCATCTGTTACCACCTGAGGAACGACTTTAGAAGCTACGACGCGATATTAAAGGGTTTTACGATCATTTTATTGGCGACGCAACAGGATTTAGGCAATTTTGCAAGTTTTTTGAGTGTTAGCCCTCAGATTTTTAGGTGTCAGGGTCGAATTTTTGTGGATTCTTCCATACTAGCGTCTGTTACGACCTGATGAACGACTCCAATAGCCCTAGTGGCGCTTTAGAGGGGTTTAGGAGCACTTTATTAGGCAATTTTACAATTTTGCAATTTTCTTGTGTGTTGTGGCGCTAGGAGTTCGGGTCAAATTTTCTTGGATTCTTCCATAGGAGCATCAGTTAAGACCTAGTAATGACTCTAGTAGCCTCGGCAGCACTTTATAGGGCTTTAGGAGCATTTTATTAGAGATGCAACAGGAATTAGGTGATTTTACCAGTTTTTTGTACGTGTAGCCTACGGATATTTTAGGTGTCGGGTGTCGTGGTTTATTTTAGTTGGATTCTTCTATAGTAGCGTCCGTAACAACCTGGGGACGGATTCCAATAGCCCCGGCAGCGCTTTAGAGGGTTTAGGAGCATTTTATTAGCGATGCAAAAAGAATTATGCAATTTTGCCAATTTTTGTGTATATTAGCCCATTGATTTTTTAGGTGTCGAGGGTCCTGGTCGAATATTTTTGGATTCTTTGCTAGTAGCGTCCGTAATCTTATGAGAATGACTCCAGTAGCCCAGGTGGTGCTTTAGAGGTGTTTAAGAGCATTTTACTAGCGACGCAAAATGAATTATGCGATTTTGCCTGTTTTTCGTGTGTTTTAGCCCACGGATATTTTAGGTGTCGAGGGTACGGGTTGCTTTTTCTTGGATTTTTCCACAGTAGCGTCTGTAACCACCTGAGGAACGACTCTAGTAGCCATGGTGACACTTTAGAGGGGTTTAGGAGTATTTTATTGGTGATGCAACAGAAATTAGGCGATTTTGCCAGTTTTTCGTGTTTTTTAGCCCACAAATTTTTTAGGTACCACAGGTTCGAGTTAAATTTTATTGGATTCTTCCATCGTAGCATCCGTAATGACCTAGGGAACAACTCTAGCAGTCTCGACGACATTTTAAAGGGGTTTAGGATTATTTTATTAGCGACGTAAAAGAAATTAGGCAATATTGCCAATTTTTCGTGTGTGTTAACCCACGGATATTTTAGGTGTCAGTGGTCCGGGTTGAATTTTCTTGGATTCTTCCATAGTAGCGTCTTTAACGTCTTGGGGAATGATTCTTGTAACCCAGGTGGTGCTTTAGAGGGGTTTAGGTGCATTTTATTGGCGTTGCAACAAGAATTAGATAATTTTGCCAGTTTTTCGTGTGTGTTAGCCCACGGATTTTTTAGATCTCGGGGGTTCGGGTTGAATTTTCTTGGACTCTTCTATAGTAGCATCCGTAACTACCTGGTAATGACTACAGTAGCCCCGGCGGTGCTTTGGAGAGGTTTAGGAATAATTTATTGGCGGCGCAATAGGAATTAGGCAATTTTGCCAGTTTTTATGTATGTAAGACCACGAATTTTTAAAGTGTCGGGGGTCCAGGGTGTTTTTTCTTGAATTCTGCATAACGACCTAGAGAATGACTATAGTAGCCCCGACGGTGCTTTAGAAGGATTTAGTAGCATTTTATTGGCGGCACAACAGAAAGTAGACGATTTTATCAGTTTTTTGTGTGAGTTCTCCCACAGTTTTTTAAGTTTTGGAGGTCCGGGTCGAATTTTCTTTTATTCTCCATAGTAGCATCCATAACGACCTGGAAAACGACTGTAGTAGCCCAGTGACGCTTTAGAGGGGTTTAGGAGAATTTTATTGGCAAGCAACAGGAATTAGACGGTTTTGTTAGTTTTTCGTGTGTGTTAGCCCACATATCTTTTAAGTGCTAGGGGTCCGGGTCGAATTTTCTTAGATTCTTCCATAGTATCATTCGTAACGACTTGGGGAACAACTCCAGTAGCCCGATGATATTTCAGAGAGGTTAAGGAGAATTTTATTGGCAACGCAACAGAAATTAGGCAATTTTGCCAATTTTTCATGTGTGTTATTCCACGGATTTTTAGGTGCCGGGGGTCTGGAATAATTTTTTTTGGATTCTTTCATAGTAGCGTCTGTAACATCCTGGGAATGACTCCAGTAGCCCCGGCGGTGCTTTAGAAGGGTTCAGAAGTATTTTATTTACGACACAATAGAAATTAGGCGATTTTGCCAGTTTTTCGTGTGTTAGCCCAGAAATTTTTTAAGTGTTGGGGGTCTGAGTTGAATTTTCTTGGATTCTTCCATAATAGTGTCTGTAACGACCTGGAGAATGACTCTAGTAACCCCGACGGCAATTTTGAGGGATTTAGGAATATTTTATTAGCTACGCAATAGGAATTAGATGATTTTTCCAATTTTTTGTGTGTTTTAGCCCAAAGTGTTTTTATGTGACATGGCTCCTGGTCGAATTTTCTTGGCTTCTTCCATAGTAGCATCCGTAACTGTCACGACCCAAGCCTAGGGCCTAGACGTGACATGGCGAATGAGGAACCCGAAAGTACCTCAAACAAGCCTCTTAGCATTCTTTTAGCCTTTCATAGGTAATGATGATAAATAAACAAGCGGAAATCATAATAAATCTTCAACTTACATATGTCCAACAATACCTCTAACTATTAGATTTAACGGGGCTAAGACAAGTCCCTAGCTCACCCTCAATCATAATAGAAGAAATTCCATAGTAAAATATCTTAACATATCATAAACTAGAAAGATAAAGGAGTATTGTTCCCGGAACATGGAAACTCACCAAAAGTAGTCTTCAATGGAATATCAACTAGCCACGTGGAGGAGAATAAGGAGGAGCACTGATCCCTACATGGTGATATCATGTAGGCAAAAGAGTATGCATTACTACTTTGAATGTACTAAGTATGTAAGGATGCATGAACATTGAGGAAACATTAAAACATTTATGTAATATGGAACATAATTTAATGTATGCATAATAAATCATATATATATCCTTTAAAACATTCATTTTGTGGGAAGTTAACCATAACCGACATTTAAGACCATGCGAGCTATTACATGGAATCCAACATAACCCCCTACGTTGGCCGGGGAGACTACTTGCCAGGTAGAACTCCGTCAACTTCATTCATTTCTTTAACTTTAACTTTAAGGGCTATTTATGGATCCATTAGCCTAAGCCTACAAGGGCTCCTATGTTGGCACATAGTTAATGAGACAAGGGGTTGCTACTAGGATTCCCTTACCGAATCCCACCTCAATGCCTCATTCGGTGCTAAGTCAATCCCACGGAATAGTTTAATACTTCAAAATATTCATAGCATATAATTTGAGAATTTAAACATCATATTCGGTAGAATAGCTCATTAAAACATTTGATAATTCAAATATGCAAGAATTGTCCTTATTGCATAAAGAATCCATCATTCATATCATTTCATCATTATTTCATTTCATAAGACTCCCTTTTTGATCATAGATATTGCTTTCATAAATATTTATTTGGAGTCAAAGCTTTCAAGTCAAACTTTATTAAAAACATAGTAAAACTAGGTGGGTTCAAATCACTTCAACTTGCAAATATGTATGTAAATAAATATTCATAAATACTTTGAAATCCATTAATTAAAAATCATGCTTTAAACAACCCACCATGAATTTCAACAACCTTTAAAAATATAAATAAATAAATTACTTGCAATCCATCAATTCATACATATAAAATTATGTTGTATCAAAATAGACCAATAATCATTAGTTTAACCATGATTCATACTATTAAATAAAAATTACCATAACAAAAATATTACTTGAAATCAAGAGACTTAATTGAAAGAGTTTTTGGACTATATGGATGAAAGAATTCATGGATAAACACCACATAACTTAGAGTAAAGCTTAAAGAAAATAAATATAATTTATCATATAATTAAAATAATTTAGACATGAGAGTGGAAGGAATACTCTCATTGAAACCTTACATACCTGGAAACGAAGCTTTAGTTGGTACCGGAAGACTTAATGACCACTCTTGAGTCCTAGCTTTTCTCCTTGCCGGAACGTTTTGTGTACTACCCGGAATATATGAATTACCGGAATAGTATTTTTTCACTACTAAGAACTAAAACTATATTTGAGAATGTGTAAATAAGTGTATAGAGAGAAGATTTGCTTGAGAAAGCTTGATGAATAAAATGAAGAAATAAGGTGGGTATTTATAGGTGGGAAAGAGGACCTAACAATAAATAAAATAATTATAAATAAAAATCTGAAAATTTAGTGGAATATATTGATGTCATGGATGATGTTAAATGGAGGACAATTTATGTCATGAGTGATGTCAAATGTATCTAGATCTTTCTATGGTAGGTGAAATGAGTTATCTTTGACAGAATACTTGTTTTGGAAGCTACGTTTGAATAAGATAAATTCCTTATTAGGATTTGGTGTCTTCATAAGAATTGTAGATATGGAAGTCTAGTTTCATATTGTTCAAGAATCAACCAATTTGGATAAACCTACAGTGAGATATGATTTTTCTTCTATAAACACTCATTTCCGTCACAGCATCCTACCTTACAAAGATTAATTTATTTGACCTACTTAATCTCCGAATCTTAAAATATGGTCTTCATAAAAGTTGTAGGTAATGATCTTGTGGTTACTCAGCAATTTGAATCACTCAATTTGGATATTCCTATGAAAAGTTATGACCAAAATACAGAGGCTGTATCATGTTTAGGCAAAAATTGAAACATCGTATACAACGTTTTTAGGGGATGTTACAGTAACAATACTGTCACGCCCCAAGAGGGTATCCTAGACGTAACCGACACCCGAAGGCCATTTCTGACCTCCGAGCGAACCACCTGGTCCAGTCACACATTCATTCAATCATATTCTCTTAGCAGAAACTCAATTAATGAAATACTATTCGCAATATGAGGGCCGAAGGCCAAGCATTCATTAACTCAACAACAAATATAATAAGACTCCTTGAATTAACCGTTCAACCTCCCCACACTCCAGTCTATGAAGCCTCTATCCAAGTCTAAAAGGTGCCAATGACAAGTCCATGGCTACCAACAATCAAAATAAAAGAAATGATAACAAAACTGTACAAGAAGGCTCAATATCCTCCGGGAACTATAAGGACTCACCAACTAGCTGGAAGTGTATGTGGATCTTCAACGGAGCGCCGGTTGATGATCTCTACTACCTATCTCTGCATCATGAAACGATGCAGGCCAAATGGCGTCAGTACATGGAATGTACGAGTATGTAAAATGGCCGGATGAAACAAACATCAACATCAACTCAGGGTCTCAACTCATACATACATGACAACTCACTCAAGTGTCCTAAGTCTAACAAGAATAGTTTAGACGGGACTAACTCATAAGCCACTTAACTCAACTGACTCGGAGCACTATCAAGTCCTAAATAGGATTTCTCTTAACCGACAACCATCACCTATGAGCCGGTGATAGTACAACAATCAGACGTTGTTGCCACGTCCGTCCATACCTTGCCAGGGCATGAACGCCTCCCTAATCATGGATACCATCGATTAGTCAAGTCCTATCATTTCAGGACAATAAAATGGGAAACATCCGACTTTAACGGTTTGATCCCATGGGAAGCATCCGACTTTAACGGTTCCATCCCTACCTACATTGGCGGCGTAGTTTTTGGGGTTCAAGTATGGACTATACTCTTACCCGCTTCGGTGCTCGATACTCCTCCCATGACTCTATGCTCATAAGACTCCCTCCAATCATCTCAAACAAGCCCTCACGGCTAGTTTCATGTGGAACATTTCCCACTCATCAACTCTATCCTTATTCTTAACTCAATTTAAGTCATAATGGCAAGTCTCATTTAGGACCTTGTCCACTCGTCAATTCTATCATCCAATTAACTCAATCAAGCCTCATTTAGGTAAGCATTTATGACACCTCCTCAAGACTCATCACAACTCTATGACTTTAGCTCAACAATTCAAGTAGAATAACACATTTAAGGAAAATGACTTAAGCAACATAATCACTTGGCTAAAGAGATCAACAAAACATAATAACAAGTCATCTCCATCAACTCATACTAACATGAAGGTTTTAGGAATTTCTTAGTTCAACAACATCAACACATATAGCATTAAATAAATAGGGAACAAAACTCATTTAAACTTAGACCATATCAAGGAACTCTATTTTCATGGACATCTAACCTCAAAGCAAGAATAGGGCACATGGTTGGACTCAACCCATGTTTTGGATAGCCTTACATACCTTAGTGAAGACTTAAAGAAAACCTTGTGGTTGGGTCTTCAATGGAGGACTCAAATCTTGAAGCTCTTGGACTCTTTTGTTGGAAATAGAGAAGAAGAAGAAGAAGAGAGAGAGAGAGAAGCTCTTAGGGCTTTTTAGAGAGAGAGTGAGGCTGCAAAATGTGTTCCCAAAAGACCAAGGGTAACATATATATAATTTGGGTAAGTTCCCAAATTGCCCCTCCTCAAAAGTTCTGAAAATAGACTAAAAACGCACCTGGCGCGATAGTGGCGCGTCGCGCCATTGCAGCGCCAGGCTGAATACGCCTAAAACCTGCACACCTCGTAGTGGCGCGCCGCGCCAGAGACCAAACTACTGAGGCATGTTTCTGGCGCGATAGTGGCGCGTCGCGCCCTTACAGCGCCAAGGCCATTATTCTGAGTTCTGGGAATTTGGCCAGAAAAACCCTGCACAACTTTTAGTGGCGCGCCGCGCCAGAGCCCAAACTACTGAGGCATGTTTCTGGCGCGATAGTGGCACATCGCGCCCTTATAGCACCAGGGCCTTTTCCCCAGCGGTTGCAACCCAGGCCAAAAAATGAAATTCCTACCGTGCTAGCTCGTCTTAGGATCGTCATATCTTTCAACTCCGAACTCCAAAATTCACATTCTTGGTGGCGTTGGAAAGAAGACTCGACGACCTTTAATTTAATAAGTCGTGGTCCACCTAGATTTCCGTCTTTCAAAAGATAGGGCCATTAGAAGTCGACCCCATACACGAACTCATCCTAACTTAGCCACGACGAACCTTTTTGGGACTTAGCTCGGTCCTAGGGGTCCTCTATGACCCCACATCACCTCCAACGCTCTTTAATTTCTCAGGGACTCATCTTAGGGGAAAACTTTTGAGGGGTGTTACAAATACCTATAGTCTCGGCAAGATCCACAACATATTTATATCATTTAAGGGTCACTCAAGCGGAATGAGGCGACTTTCTCATTTTTCTCGGATGTCTTAGCCCGTAAATATTTTGGTGATATGACTTTCGGTCAATTATTTTTTGAAATCTTTATTGAACCCTCAGTAGTTAGAATGTGTAAGTGAAAGTTGGTGTCAACTTTAGAAGGTCACCGATGAATTAAAAAATCAAACGGAGCATACTTTATTTATTATGAAGGGGGGAAATTAAATACCAGCACAAAATAGGAGCAAAAGTGCATATGCCCTATAATTAGTACATCTAATCGAATAATTAATTATGCTAACTTTAAGCAATTTTATAGACTTTTATGAAAGAATATATTAAACTAAGAATGAAGAGTTGGTCGTGTCAACTTCTTGCCCTTCTCCTCAAGTATAATTATGCTGCTAATAATTGCTCTTAATCATTTTTTAGCCCTTACTCTTTCTTACACCAAATAATAATATTTTATTTTGATCATCTTTTCAATATATGATCCTTTTAATTGGATTTCATTTAGTCATGATGGTTTAACATATTTTTTGGAGACTAACCTTGAATACTCGCTATTTTCTCATTGCATTCAATTCTTGGACAAAATTGAGAACTTTCTGGTGACCCCAAAAAAATATTGTGACTTCCTTTTAGTACGACATCATATTACATACAATGTATGTAGAAAAAGTATTATCATATGTCAAAGTATCTGTACTTTATTCTAACAAATAAACACTTCTATGGTTTTATTTTCATTTAATACCAAAAGTCCCTATCAAATCAAAAATGTTCATACAATGTATGTAGAACGCGTGTTATCATTGGTCAAAGTATCCATACCTTATTCTTAAAAGTAAACATTTTCATGGTTATATTCTTAAAATAATTTTAATTTTCTTTTATGGGGTTACTATTAAACCAAAGTTAAATGTGAAAGGGTCCATCCCTCATAAAGGTGTAAGAACAATACATTGTTTCTTGTACTTCTTTTTTCTTTATTTAGTCTTTGGGTAATTAATTTAGAGAGTTACAATATTGACCCAAAACTATGAATACACCTAAGCAAACATGTAAAGTAAGAAAACACACACAAAAAAAGGATAATAAAACCAAGTTTATTCAAATAACTTAAAACACCAAATAAACTTAACCTACTACCTAACCAACACTCAACCAATTGCCAACTCAAACCACACATCCTTATGCATGTCTCCCCCACCCCACCCCACCCCACCCCCCCAAAAAAAGGTAAAAAAATATAATAAAAACTTGTAAGTAAAATATAAGATGTTTTGTTTAATAGTGGTGTGCATAAGGTATTTATTATTATCTTTCAATAACAAAAAAAATCCAATAACTTCATACTTTAAAATAGATATATAAGCACAAAATTCAAATATGAAACCTCATGATTCTTATTAATTTACAAAATTCAAACATGAAACCTATGATTCTTATTAATTCATTGATTATTAAGCTATACACTTGGATGCAGTAAAACTTGGATGCAGTAAAATATGAGCTTTCTGTAAGATTATAATTATATCTAATCATTTCCTCTAAAGTTCTTGGTTTTCCTTCACTTGCAAGTGTCAATAGAAATGCTCCTACTCCTGTCAAAAATTATATCTCCATTATTTTAAAAATAAATTTTTACTTTTATTTATTACTTTTAACATATAAAATAATTATTTTTTCTTAGTTTTTCCAACACATTAATTATTTATTTTTCAAATTATTCTCAAGACTTAAGATTATATATTTTTAATATGTATATTGTGATTAAATATTAATATTAATCACTATTAAGGTGCGTGAAAAATCCAAAATAGATAAATATAAATGACACAAGGAAATAACAATTAATAACCAACAAGCATCATGGTGGTGTGGAAATGACTCTTTCATCTTTAATCGAATTTTTCACGTTCGAATTTAGAATAGTATGAAATAGTCTTTATTAGAGAATGTTTTACTCTCAACACAAGACATGCGGACACAAATTTAGATCTAGTCGATCCTAATACGAATACTGAATCTCGGATATGAAATTTAAAAATAAATATTCCTTATAATTTCTTTTAAAATTAAAAAGTTCCCTCCCCCCCCCCCCCCCCCCGCCCTTTTTTTTTGACCTTCCAGCCTGTCCAATCCTGATATTTTTTATTATTATTTTATTACTATATATTATATTATCATCAATCCTTCTCATTATTAAAATTCCCCCTTTTGTTCTTCTCTCCTTGCTAAAATAAATCCTTTCTCCCTATTTTCAAGATTCTTCATTCACCTCAAATTCTCCATTTTTTCTTCCATTTTCCCACACCCTTTTGCTTTAATCACAAAACCCAGAATTTATCTATGGCTGAAGAACATGAATTTCAGTCGCCGGAAGGCAGACGCCACCAATTATGCGCTAATAATTGTGGTTTCTTTGGTAGTCGTAACACCAAAAATTATTGTTCCAAATGCTATAACGACATTGAAGAAGAGAAATCAAATGTGAAATCCGTGGATTCTCTATTTCACCCTCCATCATCAACCTCGTCGGAGATGTTTTCACAAAAAAAAGTGTCAGAAGAATTAATAATCGAAACTGTTGTTTCTATTGCTGCGCCGCAAGTGATGGCGCAGCAAAATAGGTGTTTGATTTGTAAGAAGAAATTGGGGTTACTGGGATTTAGATGTAGGTGTGGAACCACTTTTTGTGGGATCCATAGGTATCCGGAGGTACATGCATGTGCATTCGATTTCAAGTCAATGGGGAGAGAAGCTATAGCTAAGGCAAATCCATTGCTCAAAGCTGACAAATTGGAGAAGATTTAATCTCAACCGTTGGATTAGATGAATTTTTCTTCATCGGAAAGAATGGTATGATGGTAGTGATGGTGGTGGTTCTCCGCTGGGGCCAAATTGAAAATAAAAGGAAAATATTGGGTTGTTTGGTTCCACAAAAAAAATGGTGAATGTGATATGTATATTATTTTTTTCCTTTTCGATTTTCTTTTTTAATAATTATCCTTTTTTTCTGGAAAAATAATTTATATTACTTGGCTTGCTTTGTTACAAAAGACGTAAAATTTTGTTGACTCTTGTACTAATATATGGAGAGAAGAAGCTTGTTATTACTTTTCTGCATGCCAATTCGATCGATGAGAGTCGTCGTCGTATAATAAGTTATTTTGTCAGGTCACATCAGTTGATCTTATTTGAATTAGTTTGTGAGTTCTCTGCTACCTCTCATCTATAGAGATATTAGTAATTCTATCCATCAAAGTTTGAAAATTATAAAAAAATTACCTAATGATTCAGTTAGAATTTGCACCAAAATCTCATGGATAGTTTAAAATTTGGAAGTGTAGTTTGGGTAGTTATGTTCTTTTTTTAAAAAAAAAATTAATGTCTGGTGCAGTTTTTATGGTATAAATTTTACGAATTTGATCTATTTTTGATATTTCGTAAAGTTTTTGTGTTCGGGTGTAGGGCTGCTTATCAGACAGAGACGGATAATTATACTTAACGATTTGATTTATTGGATATCAATTTTTAATTATATTAATTTGATAGTCAATTAATAAGCTATCGATTAGTTCGGTATCGGATTAATAAGTAACGGATGGTTATCGAGCAGTGTATTGGATTAATCCTTTCATGCTCCCTTTATCATATTCACTCACCATAATATTTTATCTCCAATCTAATAAAATAATTTTTTTAGCTCTACTTAAGCTATATGAAAGTCTAAATTTTGAGGGTGCATGCACAAAAGCAATTATTTAACGAATATATTATGATAAAAATGTAACTATGATAATTCTTAATAAATTAACAATTAATCAATAAGAAAATTGAGTAATTTGTCTCGCACCAATAAATCACTAACTATAAAATTTTATTTTGTTCACCAACTATTAATCCGATAAATCAATACCAAATAAGCCAATAAATCAATTGTCATTAACTTATTAATTACAGTTCAATTTTGAACAGTTCTAGTTGGGGGGTTTTGAAATTTGACATGACCTTTTTAGTGTTTTTCTTTAAAGATAATCATATAGTCCAATTACTTATTTTTATGCATGAGAAAGATTGTATAAATTTTAAATTTTAAATTCATCTTTAAAGATATCGCAAAACTTACTACTTTAACTTGATTAGTTTGTTTCATCTATGGTCTTTCTAGCGCCCTACATTATGGTAGTAGTTCTTTAAACTCATTGCCAACTAATTTTTATTTTATTTTTTTTGGACCACAAAAACTAGTTCGTAATACTCATTTACCCATGAAACTTTAATGACACGTGTCAACAGTACACAATTTTAAAAAATATTAGACTGGATCACATCAAAGTTTGAGTTTGCATCCAAATTGCATATGTGGGAGAAATATTTAACTTTTATAAATTTGTTTCTGTAATTTCTTGTAGTATGTTGGCTGAAAAAGAAAATAGTAAAGGAAAGAATACACTAAATTTTAGTGAATCGTTTAACACAAATTTAAGGTCAGAGCTAAAGTTACAGAATTCAGATAGAAACACATTCAGAATTTTAAGTTTATAAATTCTAGAAAAAGAAACTTGATTTTCAATATATTATCCACAACTATTGAATTCTGTCCAGCACGTAATTATGCTCTATATCCGCCTTTGTATACCGATGCTTTATGTTATAAAGTTTGGTTCTATTATATATTATGGTGTACAAACATCAAATTGAGATACCCAAAAAGGTAATTGAAAATTTCAAACAATTTTGATTTATTGCCATTGCTAGAGTTCATCCTTTTGATGAGTATTCATTTCTTGAAATTTCTCAAGAAAACATGATTTAGAGGAAACAAAACTTTTAAGCCATAACTCATCAGCCATGAATGTTTCATTAGTTTCATTGTTCCTATGCCATGACCAATGTGCATGTGTCTCATTATGTACCTTCAATCTACCATGTCCAAAACTTGACTCTCTAAACATTGAGATTGATGGACTAGGGTTTTCAAAGCTTCAACATGTCAAAAAATAAAATAAAATAATCATGTTAGCTCGTTGAAAGATGAAATTAAGTAAAAAAAATGTGATCTGTTTCTAATAATTATGAAATTGTCAGACGCTATTCAATATGGTATTTGAACAGGCAAAGGGTTCTGATTTGGAGTCTTACCTATTACATCCATTAACAACAAAAAACATCATCAACATGTTGTGCGGTAGTGGTGATGTTGAAGACAAAATTAATAAAAGTGTGCTTAGTTAACTTTTAGATGAGATCGATGGACACACACTTTGACATACCCTACTTGAATTTTTTTTGGTGAAACTATATTCTTTTGGTTAAGTAAACAATTATGAAAATAATAAATACTATAAGAATCAAGGAACTTACATCATAGCAAGCCCTTCCCTGTTTCCTCCATCTCCAATTGTGATATAAATAGGACCACATGGATCTGCCTTGTTATCATAAACTCTAGTCTACAATATATACCAAAACAAAACAATGATATACCAAATAAATAGTGTGTGATTGTTTAATTCTAACTGCATTTTGAAAAGAAAAGACTTAAGTTAAATTTCTATAGATTGGCAAGAAGTTCACATTATAAATCTAAGTTATATAAAAGATAACTACTTGCAATTATCCATAAAAAGGTGGGATTAGTGACCCTTAAATTAGTAAGCGTTTGGACGTAGATTTGATTTAAATATTTTTTCAAAAAGTATTTGAAGTTGAAGATAAAAAAAGAAGAAGAGAATTTACAAGTCTAAGTTATGTTTAGACATGAATTTCACCTGGAAAAAGAAGTTAGAAGTTTTGTGAGTGAAACAAAAATGAGCGAAAAATTGTTTCTCCCCCCTTTTTCGAGTGAAATTGGTTACAATGCAGTTACTTGTGAATTTTTACAAGTAAATTCAATTTATATTATGTCTGAACATCTCTTTAAGGTGGATAACTGACCACCACAAGTTCAAGAAACCATCAATAATATAAAGATCTTTATGTTATCAATGTATATGAAATATATATATGCTACAAATTAAACAAGAAGGTAGCTTAGTACTTACAAAACGTTCATAAGCATGAACATGCCCTGCAAAGACAACATCTACTCGAGCTTTGTACAACAATTCTTCCATTGATTTCCTCATACTTTCACCTTCCCCTTTATGAGCTAAATTAGAGTTGTACCACGGTGCGTGGACAAGCGCGAAAATCCATGGTGTCACCTCCCTATCAACCTTAGCCAAGTCACCTTGTAGCCACGTGTATTGATCCGATTGAGCATCAAAGTCCACGTACGAGCCTAACATGATGACATGGCACCCTGCCACGTCAAAGGAATAGTATAGGTTTGACGTGGAACCACTTTCTTCGTATGGCATTAACCATCTCGAGTTGTAAGCTTTGAAACCATGACGATAAAATATTGGGAAAGTTTCGATTTCGTGATTGCCATGTGTCACCATCCAAGGCCTTTTACTTGCATACGTCTCAACTAATCTACCAAATGAATCCCAAAGTGGTTGTTGAGTGTCAGCATAGGATAAATCTCCGGGCAACAAAAGTACATCATAGTCTTTTCTACCTACAAGTTCTAAAGTTGAGGTTGTCCATTCTGTTTGACCCAAGTCTCCTGTGGCGGCGAAGTTAGAAATTTAATCAACAGTAGTCAAATATTTAATATATGTATAAAAACTATTGAGATACACAGTATGATTTTTCAAATAAAAAGTGTTCAGCTAACCAACATTTGATTTGTATGGCTCCACCACTGATTAGTAAAACACACATATTAGGCAAATTGGTGGATTGATCAAAGATATATCATGTCAACATTATGAGTTTTGTGTACAAAATTTCATCACAACACGTTTGATTTATTGGATTCAAAATCTATGTATACCTTTTATATTTATTTAATGAATATTTTAATGTATATATAACCCGATTTAAGTTATTGGATTCGAATGAACATATTTTAAGTTATCTTCTACATCCGCTTGTAATTATTAGATGAGTTTATGTTCGATTCACTCACATTATAATAATTAAAGGATTTTGTGGTAATCATTTAACGGCAATAATAAATATGAGTATTATAATCAACAATGTATATAAATGTCGTTAAAGGCTTTAACGTTTCTGGATGCAATTAATTCAATATCTTTTTGAGCAATAAATTATGCCACAATAAATTTGTTGTACGGCATAGTGTCACTTTTTAGCCTGATAATTAAAAGATAATCATTATTTTGGAGTTTCAACTTCTACAGTAGAAAACTCCAAAATAATCATTGGAATTCTATGATTTATGTTTGATTTTGTTGTAAATCATTTGACTTTTGGAGTTAATTTTCATCTAATAGATCTGCTTATAACCAAGATGAGTACATTTTTCTAAGAAAAAGATTAGTTTAATTATTTTAATTTACCTAATTAAGCTAACTACATTTTATTAATTTCGTGTCAGCGGAAATTCAGATCTTCCTTGTCAATTAAATTGCAAGTTAAGCCTTTTTTTTAATAGTTTCTCATCTGATGTCTATTATCTGCATTAGAGCTCCAACTATTTTAAACTCGTACCATATAAAAAACATTTAAGAAGAAAACGCTCCTTAAGATGATTTTTGCGACAACCCTTATTGGTTATCTTAAGCTTTTGTTTGTATATGAAGGAAAGGGAAAAGAAAACGTTGAAGTGAATCAAAGAATTAACATAGAGAAAATGGATCAAATGCTTGGTTGAAAAGAAAGGAAAAGAAATGCATGATAGCAATAGTACTTTATGCAGCGGGTTCAACTGAACTCAATATCGTTAATAATATACAAATATATATATATATAAAAAAAAGTTTTAAAAGATAACAAATGTTATATTTTAAAATTTGAACCCTATCATTTTAAAAATATACTAGGTTCAATGCTAATAACTTTAATTTTTGAACCATCATACTAAAAAAAAAAGAAAAACTATTAGATCAACTTTTCTCTTTATTCCTAGCTAGAAGTTCTAACCTTTTTTTTTCCAGAACTTCCTACAATTAATTAACTAACTTTATTTTCTTTTCTTTTTTCCTTTAACAAACAAAAAACTTAAGTGCAAAAAAGTGCATGAACTCAAAAGAAAACGTAGAAGCAAAATATAAAGATTACTACAACATATTATTAAACTCACCAACGATTGCAAACTCAATGGGAAAAGTTGAAGGTGGAGTTTTAAAGCTAAACTCAGGCCCATTTCCGCCACATCGATAATAATACGTCGTGTTTGGGCCTAACGGCCCAATTTTGACGTGATGAATATCGCCGGAGTTGTAGAATAAGTAACGGTACGATGTTTTTTCTCCGGTCACCGATGACTTATCGTAGTTCCCCGGTGATGTACCATACTCTACGATGGATTTTTCATGTTTGTGAGATGTTATCCATGTTACTCTCATATGATCTTTCCCTACTAAAGAAATATGTACCTACAAAAAAGAGAGAGAGAGAGAGAGATTTAACATGGTATAATTTTCAAGAATCACCGCTAAGGGCGTAGTGGGATGGATGGAATCCCACGTATCTTAATCACAGATTTTTGGTTCGAGCTTTGAGAATGCAAAACTTTTTGGTTGGAAGCGATTTTCCTCCTTAATGGTCCGGGCCTTTTAGCGGACTTATTCGATGCGGATCTAAATTAATCGCGCTAGTGAATTTCAAAGCCTAGATAGTTAAACTTAAAAAAAATTAGCCATCTACGAATGTTGAAACTATATATGATATATAGTGGTTATTTGTCAAAGTGAAGTTTCATCTGTAGATTTTAAAACTCAATAATGACTATTTTTCGAAAATAGGCTTGAAAAGTAGTTAGTAAGCATTATTTCTACAAAGAACATTTAGTAGGAAACGTTTTACCTATTACGGGCCTCTTAATAGGTTAACTCACCACCAATCTGAATTAATTAGACCCATGAATTTTGGATACTCAAAAGAGAGAAAACAAAAAAATTATGTTATGTGACTAAAATGTTGTTGTTGAGTATACCTGTTCGGGCTCGGATTCAGGTCGTGTAAGACCGGTGAAGATGGAGGGACGGGGAGGAGGACGGGAATATTCCGGTGATGCATCGAAATTTGGGAGAGAGTTGAGGAGGAGGAGGAGGAAGAAGAGAAGTGAGGAATATTTTTTTGCCATTTTGATATGTAAGTAACATAAGCTCAAGCTTTTAGAAAGAGGTGAAATGTGTGTGTATATATATATATATGAGAAAATAATTCAAGTATTTATAAACAGTTTGTAAATAAAAACTAATTTATTATTTTTAATTAAGAATTAATAAAATATGTAAAGTGAGATGGCATTGGCGTGAAGTAAGTACAATGACATTTTTTTGTGTTTGGATATGCTTACGGCAATGACTACAATAACTGAAAAAATGGTTTTTTATTTTATTTGTTATAATAGAGTGTTTATCTTATTTTTCAAGTAACTAACTTTATTTATTTATTTATTAGTACTTGGAGTTATCTTTTATATAATTTGATAATATAAGAGTTCGTTTATAATATTAAAGAATTATGGTAAGATACATAAAATCATCTCATTTTTAATCAAGATTTCAAGTTCAAATTTTTAAGTATGAGCCTATTTCGTCAAACATGTTTCTCTCACTCTTTAGATATTGGTTTTCAATCATATACCCCACTAATCTCCAGCCCCCACCCCACCCCCACAACAAAAAATAAAGTCATGCGAACACATTTATAAAGAAAAAATTGTTTAATATTTGTTGAAACATTAAATAAATATTTGTTGATTTATTATAATTGATATATATAATAATATCAGATGAAGATTTTCTTAAATCTAATTAATGGCGAAAACGAAAATTAGTATGTGGACGATGATGAACATTTTGACCAGCTAAATATAAAAAAAAAAAGTTTTAAAAAATCAAAAATAATATTTTCCTACGTATTGAAGACACCCTTAGTGGTGTTGAAGTTCCTCGATTGCATAAGAATAAAGAAAATTCACAAAATTAAAATCATTCAGTTGTATTCTTGAAAATTTTCATCATGTGAACCATTACTGATTTTTTGATTTCTTTTTTTAAAAAAATATCATAGTCTGGTGCACAAAACATACTGTAATTATGTAAGTTTTTGGGAAGAGCAACACGTCATGAGGGTATTAATAAATAGTCTACCTCGAAACAAGCATTAATGTCTGATTTTATGATCTATAGGTTAAATGAATTCCATAATTACTAAGTGTTTGTGAAAGTGATAAGATTCTAATTGGAGCTGAAATCAAATGAAATTAATCAAATACTAAATTCAAATAATACAAAAGTAAAATAGACGAGAAATAGGGGATGAGAAGTGAAGAAAAGAGGGATTAATTGAATCCACAATTAAACCAAGGAAGAAGAGAAACATGAAGTCGAAAAGAAACAATTCAATTGAATCCATAAAAGAGCAATTTCAAATGAAATCAAGGTTAAGAAGTTTTAAATCAAGGTTAAGAAAAATGGCCAAGGCATCTATTTATAAGATGTCTCTTATAAGAGTAGTCTTTTTTCACAAGTAGCCCAAAGTGGCTTATTCAAACTATTTAAAATGTAGACAGGAATGGCTAATCCCTCCCACCATCTCCTCATCTTGAATCTCTCCACTTAGGTCTTCCATGCTCCAAGCTATCATCCACACGAGGAAGCCCTTCCATTGGTGCCAAATAAGATCCTTCAGATTTCCTCTTTGTATCATCATGACTTGCGTAGCTCGGTGTATACGTCTATCATGAATTGTGCTAACCGTGTTCGCATCAAAAAGAAATACATCTCAAGGAGTGTTATGTAGGCAAACGTGTCAATGTCTGATTTCATAATTAAAACTCGTGATTTATAAATTACATGAACATATAACTTTATTGTTGCTCCAAAATTTCTCTTCCACTTGAAATGAATATTTAACCATCTAAAAGAAACAATTTTTATGGTTAGTCAACTTAATTAATACCATAACGTTGACAAATTAATTTTAAAAAAAAAACCTCCATTGTAGTTTTTAATATAATATGGTGAATGGTCATGGATAGGAAGAATAAGCATATTTATGAAATATTATTCAAGTACAATTTCATTAATGAGCTTTCATTTGTTGGTGTGGATTGTGATTGTATGGATAAAATCTTTTTTATATCAAAGATTTCAAGTTCGAATTTTGAATATGAAAAAAATTATTAAATAACGTTTTTATTTTAAATAGATCTTATATAACACAAATTTAAACTAATTGAGATCTCAAAATGAATACAAGACACCTTATTAAAAAAATGGATACTTCATCTTTTATCTATGAAGTCAACGTGATTATACAATTATACAAATACAACATGATATGTAGAGGTCTTGGAAGATGTAACATGGTCATTAAACTAGGTCATGTAACATTATTCTATTCGTTTTAATTTATGCAATTGTATTAGATTGGCCACATAGTCTAGACTTTTAAAATTTATGATTAAAATAAACTATAAATATTTATACCAACGTAAATAAGGGTAAAAACTCTAACTAGACAAAATAAGCATCTAAATTACCTATATAACAATAGTTTTAGTTTTCTCCAACATGGCAATAGTTTTTTTTCAAACAAGGAAATAAAATTAAAAAATACGGAAAAAAAATTAGAGCCCACGTTTTTTGATAGTTAATGGTATCCTAATTCTTTAAATTCCTCGGTTATTTACTTTCCACAATCATCTCAAGCATTTTAATTCTTTCTCGCCCATAAACTAAAAAGAGAGTATTCTAACCAAAATCAAACTCTCTACCTTCTCTTTTCTGAAAATCAATTCATTGAAAGCTATGAACAATTTTTCAATTTTAATTCATTATGACGGAAGATGAATGTAACAGGTATGAATTATGGTATTTGTTTCGATTAGTTGTAGTTTTGGAGTATTTTTTTTAGTTATATTTTTTGATTTAGTTTCTTTATAATAAAGAATTTTCAGTTGGTATATTGTTTGTTTGATGACGGCATATGTAATTATTTTTAAAATTTTAATCAAGCATACATATACATTTTATGATATTCAGGCAATCACCATTAAGCCTTTTTTTGATTAATGTTTGGTCTAAATTATATTTTTCGTATTTTGTGAATAAATCGTGATCTGTAATTGTATTTTTTTTGGTGTTTTTTATATATTTCGTCAACTGTAAAAACAATGCATATGTACTTAAAAGTTTGATAAATTTTTTGATTATATTAAGGTTTATATGATATATGTTTGGTGTTTTTTTCTTTTTTGATTATATACTGATGAATATGCATTTATAATGGTTAAGTATTTAAAAAAGTTGTATGCATGGTTCATTTCATGGTGTACGTGTTGGTATGTACCCTAAACTGTATAAATAATACTTATGTATCTTGAAGGATAATTTTTTTTATTCTATTAAGATTTATATGATATAAGTTTGATTATTTTTTTGATTATAAATTTGTGAATGTATCTTTAGAATGGTTATGAATTTAATTTGATAAATTCATGATTATTATTTTTTTTGGTCTACATGTTGGTGGATTTCATAATCCTAAACATTAGTACATTTGTGATTAACAAATTATTTTTTTGATTATATTAAGGTTTAAATGATAAATAGTTAGTGATTTTTTTTATTATATATTGGTGAAAGTGCCTTTGTAACATCAACTTGAAAATATAACGCAGGTAGACATGTAGATTACAAGATTGAAGGAGTAATATTTGATCCAAACAGCAAATATGAAGGGTTGATTACCACTATTGCTTCTCAATTAAGTATGGACACGACGATATTTGGGTTGGTAATCAAATTTGTTGTGAGTGATCAATCTTCACCGATGAGGATTCATAACGATATGGGTGTACAAGTTTACTTAGACCAAAAAAAAAACAATTCTGATTTCTTCTCGAAATATCCATTATGTGTAACATGTATGGATAGAGCTGTGAAAGCAGTTGAGTATTAAATTGATGTCCAAACAACAGCTTTAGAAGTAGTCACTTCCAATGCAATATGCTTGACTAGTATGGATCCCATTGTAGATGATTACATTGAAGAAAACGAAGGAGCTCAAATAATCAACAATCCTCAAAATGATTTCCTGGAGGAAGGTCAAATTTATATAAACAAGCACATTTATCACTATATAACAATCAGGTTGTAAATCAAAAAAATAAAAAAATAAGACTACCAACAACTCAACCAAATGGAAGAAAAAAAAAAGAAGCACAATATATACTAAATTAATAACCAAAGTTTTATACCAACTTACACAGCAAAATATTGTTATATGAATATTGATTCTTATACCAACTTAGCAACCAAAGTTTTATACCAACTTACACACCAAAAAAGCACAATTTATACCAAATTAGTAACCAAAGTTTTATACCAACTTACACAGCAAAAAACCAATATAAACAATTGATTAAAACAAATCAGGTTATTTATCAAAAGAAGAAAAAAATTTGTACAAACTCAAATTTCAAAATCGTTATGTCTACCAATAACAACAATTTGATACAACCAATAAAGGCATAAATATTTCACTTAGAAATTAGAGAAGCAATTTGTAAAAAGAGAGTAAGATTAGAAACAAAATATGAGAATGGTGATAATTTGAATAACTCAACAATGAAGAATCAATTTTTTCACTTTGAAATTATCGAAAAAATCACCCTGGAGAGAGAGATATATATTTGTTTACAAAAGTAAAAGAGATGATTAAATGGAGGTAAATAAGGCAGCATTAATTGTAGTGGAAAGAGAGAAAACTATCAAGGAAAAAGATTTGATTGAGGGATACATTCATTGGTTGATATTATTGTATATACAATTAAATAGAGAGAGAAACGTATAAAAATATATTTTTGATTGGGAGGCCAAAAGACAATAATTATCAATTCCTTAAAAATCGGGACATTATCAATAATTAAGGAACAAAAAACTGCCAATAATAAAATATATAAATAAAATTAAAAAATTAATTTATTGTTATGTATGTAATTAAAAACTTAGTTTTGTAAATAAAAAGAAGTAAGTGTATATGCTGTTAATATGTATTTTAAATTGTATATTCTTCTAATTTTTCCTATAAATAATCTGTTGATAGTAAAATTAGTTGACCAAAGTTATCTCTAAATAAGAAAGTATAATAATTTTTTGGAATATACTGAAAAGAAAATTATTACTTATCACTTAAATCGAAGGAATTAAAATCTCTTGATCACTTACAATATGATTAATAAAAGAAAATGAAATTTTCATATTTCTTATAAAAGGACCTAAAAAATAATATCAAAGTATTATATTTCATTAAAGAATTTTTTTTTCAGCAAACAGCCAAAATTTAAACGCCAAAATCCAAAATGGAAAGTGACTCATTTAATATTTTCATAAGTTTTGGTATATTCTCAAATGTCAAATATTCTGACAAATTAAGCTTGTCAAAACAATTAATATTTAGTATCAGAGTTAGCAATTAATAAGATTTAGTTTTTCAATTGATTAGATTGTTTAATGATTATTAATGTAGGCTTCCAAATTAAAAGGATGGAAATACAGTTTAAGGAAATTATCATAAATTAGGATGACTTTTTTCCTGTTGAACTGCAATTATGAACCTTTTTTAGGTGAAGTAATTATATGAACCTTTTTTCAGGTGAACTTAATGACTTTACCATAAATAAATAAAATAGAAATTAAATAAAAATGTATATTTGAAAGTTTGGTCCAACGTGTTGACGTAAAAGATTTTTAGATTAAAGTATTAACTCAGGATATTTTTCGACCATTCTATTAATGGATGATATTTACTATTAAAAAATATTATTTTTTCATTGAAATTTCTCACTGAAATATTTTTCGCGGTTATTTTCACATATATTTTCATAGAATCGGTAAGAAAAGAAAATTCATATTATTTTCTTACGAAAAAAATAAAAAAAATTCTCAGTATTTCAATGAAAATTTGTTTTTCACTATTCGTTTTTTTTTCAGTGAGCTAATTTGGTGAAAAATAAATAAAAAAATTATGTTTTATAACTCCCATATTGATCCGCAATGAAAGAAATAAGTGGTTATATCATGGGAGATAGAAGTTATGTGTGTCGACATCGGAAAGGTTTCAAGTATGTTGAATCACATTGAATTTATTTATATTCTTAGATTTTTGAACACAAAAGTTGACACTTTAGCTTGATTTTCCATAAATATGCTTATTCTTCCTATCGGGGGCGGACCCACGTGTAATTGAGGGGTTCATTCGAATCCCCTTCGTTAAAAAATTACACTGTATATATAAGATAAAAAAATTAATTTATGTGTATATATTTAACATTGAACCCCCTGAGCTTAGCCAAAGGATTAGCTCAGTAACAAATGGGGTTCAATTTTTTGCCTTAGCTTGTCTCAGCTCGCGAATTCGAATTCGAATAAGCACTTTTTTTTTCTGATGAGCGTGTTTAATCTTTTTTAAACCCCCTTCATAAAATTTCTAGGTCCGCCGCTACTTCCTATCCAACAAAAATCACTACTATAAATAAAAAAAATTCCAGCATATTAACAGTCTTTTTAGCATAAGATAAGATCTTCACCCTCTTCCCTCCTTTATTGATAGCACATTCTTAAAGCTTTTCTAATAGCAATCGCTTTAACAGTCACCAAATTTATTTCAATATTTTATGTGTCACTTTTTTAAGAGTACCAACATGTGTGGATGACGATAGTCCTAACTAATTAGACAGCTTGACATAACATTTGAAACATAAGAGCAGCCCATGAGCACTGAATTTATTTTCATCCCCAAAAACTGGTCAATTAACAGAGGCGGATTCAGAATTTTAAAGTTGTGGTGCCATATTTTATGAATAATAGCACGATTTCAATATTTATATAGGAGAGCTCTAATAGCCTGTTTGGTCCCAAAAGTGCTTTTTTTTTTTTAAATGAGGTATTTAACTAAGTTTTTAGGAGAAAATAAGTGTTTTTGACATATAACAAAAAATATTTTTCAAAATCTAAAGAAATAAATTTTCCTTAAAAAAGTACTTTTGATAAAAAAAAAAATACATTTTTGTTACTAAGATTTTGAACAAAAAGTGGATATGATTGATAAAAATTAAGAATCATTTTCAACAGAAAGTGAGAAAACCTTTAATAGTTTGGCCAAATACTAATTGTGGTTCAAAAGTATTTTTAAAATTTATTGGTTCAACACAAATTGATTCTCATCAAAAATATTTATTTTTAAAAGCACTTTTGGAAAAAAAAAATCACAATAATTTTATTTTAAAAGCTTGTTCAAACATCCAATAAAAATCTTTGTAATATTTTTTTGTCAATGGGTATACTTGACTTGTTGGTTTGTTTGTATATTTTACATTAAAGAACGTCTTGGGTTTAAATTCCCTCAGTCACAACGTTTTTGTAAAACAATAAAAAGAACATTATTTGTAAGAAAAAAGTGCAAAAGCACAGGTTCGAACCCATGACCCGGGGGAGTTAAACTTGACGCTCTGCCATTGGCACGACACTGTAATGACCTTGAGGGTCATTTTCGAAAATTGGCGCGAAATTATCATTAGTACCCCCGAGTATTAGTTGTTTAGTTTGTATGGTTGAATGTGTTAAAGTCTTAATAGATAGTAAAATGGACAAATTCTTGAGTTCTATAAAGTTAAATTGTGAAAAAGTGGTTTTCAGGATCAAATGAAGCTACAGGTATCGAAACGGGATTCCGTCAGTTCCATCAGCTCCGAAATGTGGAAATTAGTCTAAGAGAATCGTCGAAAACATATTTGGGGTTGATATGTGAAATTGAGGTCTCAAATTGGAAAGTTAGTTTTAAAAGTTTTAAGTTTGAATTTGGTCAACAAATCGAGTTTGGAGACTCGGATGGAATTTATGATGATTCCAATGATTTCGGGGGATGATTCTAACGCTAGAAATGGTTTTGTTGTAATTTTTAGAGGTTCAGAGGGTATTTTGGGTATTTCAAGTGCCGAAACTAATTTAGTTGTAACTTAACAGATTCCGAGTCAAGGAGATCTCAGTTTGAATTTCAATAGTTTCATTGAGTCTGGAACTTTAACATCCCCTAAAAACGTTGTATACGAAGTTTCAATTCTCGCCTAAAAATGATACAGTCTCTGTATTTTGGGCATAACTTTTTATAGGATTGTCCAAATTGGGTGATTCAAATTTCTGAGTAACCACAAGATCATTACATACAACTTTTGTGAAGACCATAATTTATGTATCGGAGGTTAAGTAGGTCAAATAAATTAATTATTTTAAGATGGTGTGCTGTGACGAAATGGAGTATTTGTAGAAGAAAATTTATATCTCACTGTAAGATACTCCAAATTAGTTGATTCTTGAACGACATGAAACTAGATTTCTATATCTACAATTCTTATGAAGACACCAAATCCTAATAATGAATTTATCTTGTTCAAAAGCATCTCCGAAAATGAGTATTCTGTCAAAGATAACTAATTTCACCTACCATAGAAAGATCTGGATACATTTGACATCACTCATGATATAAATTGTCCTCCAATTAACATCATCCATGGCATCATAATTTTCCACTAAATTTTCAGAATTTTCTTTATAATTATTTTATTTATTGTTAGGTTCCTCTTTCCCACCTATAAATACCCACCTTATTTTCTCATTTTATTCATCAAGCTTTCTCAAGCAAGTCTTCTCTCTATACACTTCCTTACACTTTCTCAAATATAGTTTTAGTTCTTGGTAGTGAAAAAATACTATTCCGGTGATTCATATACTCCGGGTAGTACACAAAACGTTCCGACGAGCAGAAAAGCTAGGACTCAAGAGTGTTCATTAAGTCTTCGATTCCGACTAAAGCTTCGGATTCCAGGTATGTAAGGCTTCAATGAGAGTATTCCTTCCACTCTCATGTCTAAATTATTTTGATTATATGAGAAATTATATTTATTTTCTTTAGGATTCTACGCTTTGATTACTCAATTTTTATTTTATTTTTTATTTTTATTTTTTTTTACCTGTGATGCTTTCATTATTTATTTAATCGTTATTTGTTATTTGTATTTATTTATTTGTATTTATTTGTTATCTATTCGTTATTTGTTTGTTGTTTTTCTCATAAAGCTTTTAATTTTTTATTCTTATCTAACATTTTTATGCATTTATGGTTTTACTGAGCCGAGGGTCTCCAGGAAACAGCCGTCCTACCTTGGTAGGAGTAAGGTCTGCGTACATTCTACCCTCCCCAGACCCCATGTTGTGGGATTTCACTGGGTTGTTGTTGTTGTTGTTGTTGTTGTTGTAAGCTCTACTCTAAGTTATGTGGGTGTTTATCCATGGGTTCTTTCACCCATTTAGTCCAAAAACTCTTTCAATTAATTCTCTTGATTTCAAGTAATATTTTCTTATGGTAATTCCAATTCGGTGCTCGGTGCTCGATAGTCCTCCCAAGACTCAATGCTCATAAAACTCCATCCAATCGACTCAATCAAATTATACCGACAAGTTTCATTTAAACCTTGTCAACTCAATCCACTCTAGCACAATCAATCATCTCTAAATCATATCTTTCATGAGAATTTTAAAGGCACATTTATAGCAACATGTACACATAACCAATCATTTCCTCTATCCATTAAATCAATCTTTGAAACTCATCACAACTCTAAGGCTTTAAATCAACAATTCAAGATAAGCATCATTTTTGAGAAAATAGCATCATTTATCATAATCCACATAGCTAAGAAAATTAATAAAACATATTTAACAACCCATCTTCATCAACTCATACTCACATAAAGACTCTTCTTTGGAAGTTCTTGACTAAACCTCATCAACATAGCAAGAATCACTCTAATAGACAACAAAACTCATTTGAACACAACCCTAGCAAGAAACTTCATTTCTATGGGCATTTATTCTTAAAAAAAAGGTATAGGGCACATGGGTGAACTCAACCCATGTTTTTAGTTAGCCTTACATACCTTAGAGAAGACTTGAAGAAAACCTTGGTGTTGGGTCTTCAATGGGGAACTCGAATCTTGAAGCTCTTGGAACTCTTCTTATTGGAAATAGAGAAGAAGAAAAGAGAGAGAGAGAGGAATTCCTAGGGCTTTTTAGAGAGAGAGAGGGGGCTGAAAATATGATCTCAAAATGGACTAGGGTGATACATATATAATTTGGGTAAGTTCCCAAATTAACCCTCCTCAAAAGTTCTGAAAATAGTCTAAAAATGCACCTGGCGTGATAGTGGCGCATCGCGCCATTGCAGCGCCAGGCCAATTACGCCTAAAAACCTGCACATCTGCTAGTGGCACGCCGCGCCAAGGACCAAACTACTAAGGCCCATTCTTGGCGCGATAGTGGCGCGTCGTGCCCCTTACAGCGCCAAGGCCATATTTTTCTAGGTTCTGGAAATTTGGCCTGAAAAACCCTGCACACCTCGTAGTGGCGCGCCGCGCCAGGGGCCAAACTACTGAGGCGTGTTCCTGACGTGATAGTAGCGCGTCGCGCCACTGCGGTGCCAAGCCCAGTCTTCCAGCACTTGCAACCCAGACCTGAAAATCCCTATTGTGCTAGTTCGTCTGAGGATCGTCATATCTTTCGACTCCGAACTCCAAAAATTTACATTCTTAGTGATGTTGGAAAGAAAACTCAATGACCTTTAATTTGATGGGTCGTGGGCCACCCAGATTGTCGTCTTTCAAAAAATAGGGTCATTAGAAGTCGATCCCATACACGAACTCATCCTAACTTAGCCACGACAAACCTTTTTGGACTTAGCTCGGTCCTAGGGGTCTTCTGTGACCCCACATCACCTCCAACACTCTTCAATTTCTCAGGGACTCATCTTAACTCAAGCACATCCTTCGAAATAAATATGATTGACCCTACACGTGTACAAGAAAGGTCCGAATTTTAGGGAAAAATTTTGAGGGGTGTTACATTATCTGACTTGTAATTCCCCACTGAGGGGTTGAGTTGGGGTATTTGAGCATGCTTGAGTATTGAAATATTGTTAAGTAAGGGGTGAACACTTAATTTGAGGCATTTCTTTCTCATTACTGTCTATTGAGGGTGAATATCATGCTTAGGTTAAGTTTTGAGAACTTTGAACCTTGTTTTACATGTTGAGTTGTAAATTACCTCCATGCCTTATATGATGTAAATGCATTAATCCTTATTCATATTATCATTGATCATTGGAAAGTTGAGATCTATGAAAATTCTTTTGAGAAAGAAATGTGACACATTTAAACCCTTGTATCTTGAGTCCCTGACCGAGGCAGTTTTGCGGCAGGGTAGTGGATATATTGTGATCCCTTGACCACGAGTAGGTGGCGAGTGGAAGAGATATTAGTATCATGAGTCCTTGGCCACAAGCTGGGTGGTGAGGTAGTTGATACATTTGAGATTGTGACGAAGTATATGGTCTGCGAGACCCTATGAGTTGTAATATCCCCTAAAAATATTGTATACGATGTTTCAATTTTCGCCTAAACATGATACAGCCTCTGTATTTTAGGCATAACTTTTCATAAGAATATCCAAATTGAGTGATTCAAATTTCTGAGTAACCACAAGATCATTACCTACAACTTTTATGAAGACCATATTTTAAGATTCGGGGGTTAAGTAGGTCAAATAAATTAATTTTTGTAAGGTAGGATGCTGTGACGGAAATGAGTGTTTATAGAAGAAAAATCATATCTCACTGTAGGTTTATCCAAATTGGTTGATTCTTGAACGATATGAAACTAGACTTCCATATCTACAATTCTTATGATACACCAAATCCTAATAAGGAATTTATCTTATTCAAACACAGCTCCCAAAAAGAGTATTCTGTCAAAGATAACTCATTTTACCTACCATAGAAAGATCTAGATACATTTGACATCATTCATGACATAAATTGTCCTTCATTTAACATCATCCATGACATCAATATATTCCACTAAATTTTCAGATTTTTCTTTATAATTATTTTATTTATTGTTAGGTCATCTTTCCCACCTATAAATACCCACCTTATTTCCTCATTTTATTCATCAAGTTTTCTCAAGCAAATCTTCTCTCTATACACTTCTTTACACATTCTCAAATATAGTTTTAGTTCTTAGTAGTGAAGAAATACTATTCCGGTGATTCATATACTCCGGGTAGTACACAAAACGTTCCAGCGAGGAGAGAAGCTAGGACTCAAGAGTGTTCATTAAGTCTTTCGGTACCAACTAAAGCTTCGATCTCCAGGTATGTAAGGTTTCAATGAGAGTATTCCTTCCACTCTCATTTCTAAATTATTTTGATTATATGATAAATTATGTTTATTTTCTTTAAGCTTTACTCTAAGTTATGTGGGTGTTTATCCATGGGTTCTTCCACCCATGTAGTCCAAAAACTCTTTCAATTAAATATCTTGATTTCAAGTAATATTTTCTTATGTTAATTCTTAAATTTACTTAATAGTATGAATCATGGTTAAACTAATGATTATTGCTCTATTTTGATGCAACATAATTTCATATGTATGAATTGATGGTTTACAAGTAATTCTTTTATTTATCTATTTAAAGGTTCTTGAAATTCATGGTGGGTTGTTTAAAGCATGATTTTTAATTAATGAATTTTAAAGTATTTATGTATATTTATTTACATACATATTTGCAAGTTGAAGTGATTTGATCCCACCTAGTTTTACTATGTTTTTAATAAAGTTTGACTTGAAAGCTTTGACTCCAAATAAATATTTATGAAAACAATATCTATGATCAAAAAGAGAGTCTTATGAAATGAAAGAATGATGAAATGATATGAATGATGGATTCTTTATGCAATAAGGACAATTCTTGCATATTTGAATTATCAAATGTTTTAATGAGCTATTCTACCGAATATGATGTTTGAATTCTCAAGTTATATGCTATGAATATTTTGAAGTATTAAACTATTCCGTGGGATTGACTTAGCACCGAATGGGTCATTGAGGTGGGATTCGGTAAGGGAATCCTAGTAGCAACCCCTTGTCTCATTAACTATGTGCCAACATAGGAGCCCTTGTAGGCTTAGGCTAATGGATCCATAAATAGCCCTTAAAGTTAAAGTTAAAGAAATGAATGAAGTTGACGGAGTTCTACCTGGCAAGTAGTCTCCCCGGCCAACGTAGGGGGTTATGTTGGATTCCATGTAATAGCTCGCATGGTCTTAAATGTCGGTTATGGTTATTTTCCCACAAAATGAATGTTTTAAAGAATACCCATATGATTTATTATGCATGTATTACATTATGTTCCATATTACATAAATGTTATAATATTTTCACAATGTTCATGCATCCTTACATACTTAGTACATTCAAAGTACTAACGCATACTCTTTTGCCTACATGATATCACCATGTAGGGATCGGTGCTCCTCCTCGTTCTCCTCCACGTGGCTAGTTGATATTCCATTGAAGACTACTTTTGGTGAGTTTCCATGTTCCGGGAACAATACTCATTTATCTTTCTAGCTTATGATATGTTAAGATATTTTATTATGGCATTTCTTCTATTATGATTGAGGGTGAGCTAGGAACTTGTCTTAGCCCCATTAAATCTAATAGTTAGAGGTATTGTTGGACATATGTAAGTTGAAGATTTATTATTATGATTTCCGCTTGTCTATTTATCATCATTACCTATGAAAGGCTAAAAAAATGCTAAGAGGCTTGTTTGAGGTACTTTCAGGTTCCTCATTCGCCATGTCACGTCTAGGCCCTAGGCTTGGGTCGTGACATGAGTCCTGCTTGGTAGCACAGCTCAACAGCATATCATTACATCATTATAGTGCATTGTATTGCATTGATACCTGTGATAATTGTTCTATCTGTTTATTGTGATATTGAACTATAATTATGTGTTTACTTTATCCACGCTGTTCAATATAAATTGGCGATAGCGTAGCCGGAGTGGAACTTTTCTGCGTGCAGGTGGAAGCGTTCCTTAGTTTATTTCATAGTTTTTGATTAATTACTTATACTCAGTCGGTTAAACCTAATGAGTACATCTGGATTGTACTCACCCCTACTTTTGTGTCCCTTTTTGATGCAGATCTTAGTTAGGGTATCCCGCGTGGCGGTTGATCCTCTTCTTTCGCAGATATTTTCTCATTCAGATTAGTGGTGAGGTCTTGGGATTCGGACCTCCATTATTTCTAGCTTTTATTTAGTCTTTACTATTATTCGAAGACTTATGATGTATATCAGACTCGATCATTGTACTAGATGCTCTTTACACTTATGGCACCAAGGTTTGGGATATTTCATTTGTGTCCAGCTTTTGTTTATTTTGTGGCCTGACTTCGCCTTTCGGAGTCTCGTATGGTTTTACTTTAGGGCTTACACATCGGGATAGGATTTGGGATGTGTGACATCATGACCTCGATTTTGGATCGTGACATACGCGGTCAATTGGTACTAGGGGTAGCATGTATTATATTTATATAAATGCTGATAAATATATACCTATATAGAGAGAGTTTCAACTGAAAACACTGGGTGCCGTGATACCCCCTTACAACAACATAGATTCGCTCCAGTCAATAAATATTCTATTGACTTTTAACAAACCAAGTTATTCGATATTCATATTATTAAAATTATGAAATTTAATAAAAATGATAAGAAGATGATTATAAGTTACGTGATACTTATATTGTTGAAAGATACTTATTATAATAAATATTAATATAATTTAGAAAATGTGTAAAATCATGAATTGACGTAATCTCTTTGTTGTAAAATTATCTTATAGTCTAAAACTGTCCAGAGAGAATGACGGTGGTAAAAATTAAAAAAAAAAAAAAAAACTAATATCCAATAGGCGATAATCATAGACTTGATTAATTCAAATCCATAACATTCGGTAAAAGAAAAATTACGTTTTACTAGTATGATTGTTATTTTTTTTATCTCAAGGTTCAAACTCAAAACTAAGGACAGAAACTAGCTAGCTAGAGTCTAGAATTTTTTGTATATGTTTAGAAATTCTTTAAATATAGATTAGTAATTTATTCAAAATTTAATAAATTACCTTTTTTTTTTTTAGAATTTTGATTCTAGAAATTTAAAATTTTCATATACTTAAAATCTAGGAATTCACAGCCCCCCCCCCCCACCCCCACCCCCGCCCCACTGTCATATATTCACATTATAGTTTCCTATATATAGCTCTTCTTCAACTTCCTCTGTATTCCTATCATCACCATGACTTTTATTAAGGTTCATATTTTGCTATTTTTATTACCAATAATTTTAACCATTAAAACTTCACTTTCCTATGAAAGGCCACCAGCAAGAAAATCGATCTTTTTATCTTTATCTCAAGAACTTGATTCCTCTTCTCCTCAACAGGTAACAATTTAATTTATACAGTTCTTGTACAAATTTTATTTTCATTCCTTTATAAGAATTTTAGGATATGATACGATGTTTACTTCGTTGTAATTATTGTTTCTGATCCTTTTTATATGCCATATAAGATTTTGATATACTCATAAGCGTTTGATAACATTAATCATAAGCTTGAGCGGAATTATGATACAATAAGAGGGTTTATCTAAACCTCTTTCGTATATAAAGGTCTAAATTATTTTGTGTGTATGTATAGAGACATTGAATTTTCTTTAAATATTTATGAATTTTCTTCTATATATTAATTTTTCTTAGTGAAAAAAACTTATTGCTCTTACATTAAATTCATAAGTAATTAACTATATTATATGTATCTCTTCCTTAAATATAATTTCTTTTACTCTTAACAAATAAAAAACATTCAATTGATTGTGCAAAGTTTTTTCTTTTAAGAAAAACAACTTAATGAATTTTTTGGTTTAAAAAAATTATTAATATTTATGTGAATATAAATTTTTATTTAAATAATTTATTCAAAATTCATGATAATGAAGGCTCACACATGTAAGCTAGTCATGAATAAAACAAGAAATAACCAAAATGTTCAAATAGTTGTCAGCCTTATACATAGAAATCATCGAAAATTACAAGAATTTGTTGTCACTACATTTAATAATAAGTATTGTGTTCACACAAAACTAGGGTCTTGAGGAAGTTGAGCTAATTAAAGCTTTATATTCGTTTTGAGATTCGATTCACGAAAAATTTTATTTGTGAGGATAAATATTTTTTATAAAAATAATTATACATAATATTCGAATCGAGATCTCAGATTAAGCTGATAAATTACTTTAATTTTATGCTACAATGTGTGTGTGTTTCCCTCTTTTATTTCTTTTTATGGTTGAAATGACTACATGCTCGGGGCTTGACCCACAACCTCGGAATGGTCATGTCGAATCTTAATCTACCTTTTATGATCTAGTTTATTATATACGATTTTATTTTCAAGGTTTAAATTCAAAATCTTCGATCAAAGTTGATGATGTATTCACTCCACACGTCATGGGATTATGTTCATATTTATGTGTTTTTATTATTATTTTTCACTTGATTTTGATATTTATATTGAAATCTGATTAAATTAAAAATTAAAAATAAAAGAATACTCACTAATCCATCGAAACAATCGGTGTTGGTTGTTCACATTCGTGTTATCATGTGGGGAGAGAGGGGAGAATTGTACAAGTAATATTTAAGTTTGGTCAACGACATTAGTAGGCCACCACTATGTATGTTAGGATTATTATTTTTTGTTAAAAAAAAAGGAAGTTTGAAAATGAACAAAATTAAACAAAATAGCAAAGCAATTTAATATGGACTTGTTTAGTGGTTCTGCTAGGAGAGTCTTGGAGTAATGTCGGTAAAATTATTTTTGTGTGATCTATCTATTATAAATTTGAATCGTGAAAGCAATTATTAATATTTATGTTAGGTAGATTGTCTGCATCACACTCCTTAAAGTGTGTTCTTTCTCTGAACTTTATGTGAACACTGTATTTTTTGTGTCAGGCTGCCCTTTTTTATTTACTTCTCTAATTTTTTACACATTGAATTATTATTTTTTACCTAAAATCATTCATAAGCTATATAACTTGAATCTATAAGTAAAAAAGACTCCATTTCCAAAATAAGTAACGAAACCTACTTATTTTTTTAAAAAAACATTTTTCTTCGTAATGAACACACTCATAATTCACACAATTATCAACACAATATAACTAGAAGTTCTAGATTCAAGTTTCATCGCCACTAATTACTGACAAAATAAAATATTCTAGTTTACTCTCCAACAGTTTAAGCTTTTATACTGGACGTTTCTTTCAGGTGCACATTTCAATGGTTGGTGAAGACAAAATGAGGATTTCATGGATAACGGAAGATTCCGGTACACCGGCGACGGTGAAGTACGGTACATCTCCGGGAAGTTACCCATTTTCATCAAATGGAAACACCACAAAATACAGATATATTTTGTATGAATCTGGTGAAATACATAATGTTGTTATTGGGCCATTAAAGCCCAATACAGTTTACTACTATATCTGTGGCCCATTTTCAAGCCCAGAATTCAATTTCAAAACCCCTCCAGCTGGATTTCCAATCAAATTTGCAGTTGTAGGTAAGATCCCTATCTAGATTAATAATTATTTGTTCAAATATTGTATTTGTTGAATTCTAATAATTATATATATATATATATATATATATACACACACACATTGATAATGTAAAAAAAAAAAGTTTAGTATAGTTTGACTAGTCGAAGGGGAATCTTGCAGCAACAGAAAAGTTATTTTTATGTGATCTATAGGTCGTCACGAGTTTGAATTGTAGAATCAGTCACACATGCTTGAGTCAAGGTAGACAACTTATATCACATCTTCACAGGATGCGGTCCTTCTCAAAGTATTTGCAAAGCAATTTGAAAAAAGGAAATACATAAATGATAACTCTAACAACATAATGTACTTATATGGATTGTGGTGCAGTGGCGGAACTCTTTCGTTCTTAATTAGAGATCTTGGGTTCGAGCCTAGGTATGGAGAAAATTCTGTTGGGAGCGTCATCCTCGAATGGGCCCTGCAGTGCGCAATCCGAATTTAGTACGGGCTCCCATGTGGGCTCCGGATACCGGGTGGAAAAAAAAACCAAAAAAAATATATATAGAGCCCGTTTGGATGGGCTTAAAAAAAGTAACTTTTATGTATGAAATGCTTTTAGAAGTTTAAAGTGCTGAAAGTTATTTTTATAAATAAGCAGTTGAGTGTTTGGATAAAAGTGCTTAAATGAGGAAAATTTTGTGAATTTTTGGGTTAAAAGAATAAAAAAGGTAGTTTGGAAATTTAGTTAAAATATAAGGGATATAAAAGTAATTTCCATGGTCAAAGAAAATGACTTTAAGCACTTAACAAAAAAAAAGTTAGGAATCCTAACTTTTCATTTTTGACTGACTTTAAGAACTTTCTGGCTTAAAGTTAGCATTAGTCAAACACGTTCAAAAGCTGAAAAGGGGCTTTAAGTTGATTTTGACCAACTTAAAGCCAATCCAAACGGGCTCATAATGTGAAATGAAAAACAGTTAACAACATCCATTAAATTGAAATATTGTTATTCTATTCACTTTAATTTGTCACTTTGACTTTTCGAGTATCAAACTCCATATTTTGACAAGATTTATTTTTTTTAATCATATTAAGAATGTGTTTGGTATGAAGGAGAATATTTTCCATGAAAAATGTTTCTAATAATCTGTCACTAAATAGAATTAACGACTGATTTTTTTGTTTCGTTACAGAATATATCTGTCGCTAATTACTGTTATTTTAGTAGTCGCATAGCCGCATTTTAATGCATGCAAACGTTGAGTGTATCGATATTTTAAGATTACCCTAACAAGTAAATTTGAATTATAGGTGATTTAGGGCAAACAGATTGGACAACATCAACCTTAGATCATATTTCAAAGTCAAATTACGACGTTATGTTGTTGCCCGGGGACTTATCGTACGCAGACACTTTGCAACCACGATGGGACTCGTTCGGACGCCTGGTGGAGCCGCTAGCAAGCCAACGCCCGTGGATGGTGACTCAGGGTAACCATGAGGTTGAGAAAATACCAGTTCTACATAGCCAATCTTTTACATCATACAATGCAAGATGGCTCATGCCATTTGAACAAAGTGGTTCAACCTCAAACTTGTACTATTCTTTTGAAGTTATTGGGCTTCATATCATTATGTTGGGCTCATACACTGATTTTGAGCCTGAATCGGCCCAATACAATTGGCTCAAAAATGATTTGAATGAAGTTGATAGGAAAAAAACACCATGGCTTGTTGTTCTTGTACATGCACCATGGTACAATTCTAACAATGCACATCAAGGAGAGTATGAATCTTATGGCATGAAATCATCTATGGAGGATTTACTCTTTAAGGCTCGTGTCGATATCGTCTTTGCGGGACATGTTCATGCTTACGAGAGATTTGTAAGCTTCTTCTTTTTCCTAATACTCCGTCGTTTATTTATCTTTTCTTAATCATCACTACAAAATTCGTCGCTGAGACTCATAATTTACAAAATTTTCTAGTAATGTGTCGTTGAATAGGATTAACGATGAATTTTTATCGTGCAATGATTTATTGACAATTAATTTTTTCTTGTGTTTTATTCATGTGATATATATATAGACTCGAGTATACAACGACAAAGCTAACAATTGTGGTCCAATATACATCACAATTGGAGATGGTGGTAACAGAGAAGGCCTAGCCAGCAAGTAAGTTTGGTTCACTTTTACATAATCCTTTTTTTTCCCCTTTGTATCTAATTTAATCAATCAATCAACTACGCCTTAATTTCAAATAGTTGAATCGACTGCACAAGTCTCTTCTTATTATTATTAGGGAGTTTTTTTATACGAATAACCAGCACGATTTAATGTTTATTTTTTCTAGACGATATATATATTATACATTGATTATACAGGATCGATTACAAACATATTATACATATATATTATATATTTGCCGACTATTTTTCTAATTTAAGTGATTAGTGGGATGGTTAATTAGGTTAATTTTGATATTATTATATATGCACTAGATTGATATTTTAGTCTATTTGTTGTCAATTGTTTGTGTTGGTACCAAATATAATGACTTCAAAGTTCTTGTTTTTGATGTGTAGGGGTACTTATTATATTGTGTTTTTACCTTAATTTGTCTTCTTTGGACTAAACTAACTTGTTTAAAAATTAGTTTGGGTAGATTTTCACAGTCTATCGTCGTAGAAGCTGTTTTTAGAAAAGACTATACATTTGATCAGGTATTCAATCATTAGTACCATCGCAATGTTACCTTTATTCATCATTGGCGAATCACATTAGTTTCTCTTTCAATTGATTTATTTACTTCTTTTGCGCATAGATATATGTATATCGGCTTTCTTATTAATCAAATATTACAGGTATAAAGATCCAAAACCAGAAATTTCAAATTTTCGAGAGGCGAGTTTCGGGCATGGAGAATTAGATGTGGTAAATGCAACTCATGCACAATGGTCATGGCACAGGAATGATGATGATGAAGCTGTTGTTGCTGATACTATTTGGATAACAAATCCTTCTTGTAAATTATAAAGGCAAACACAGATTAAAAAACAAAGAAAATAATAAAGAATATATATACCTCTTGTGAGAAATGTACTTTTTATATATAAAGGAATTAAGGCACTAGACAGATTGCTCCCTTTTCACTGTTCTACTGATTTTTCATATTGTTACTCATTATTTGTGCTAATGGGAGATAACAAATATTTATTAAATTAGATGAGCTACGCGTAAATTGAATCGAACCACTATTATAAGAAAAATGACAATGCATGTTTTGAAGGTGACGACCAAAAGTATGAGCCAGTAATTAATGGAGTGCGATGGAAATTATGAAAGATCGCGATTTAAATTTCAATAAGATAATATATTGGGTCCAAATCAGGTAAGATAAGCATTGGTTGAGTCTTACTATGATATTATTAAGTAAATTTTATTTACATCTCATAGTGATTCTTTCCACTTACATATTATCCCTACTTTTTTTAAAAATTATTCAAAATTCCTTCTTTTTAGTCACTTTCAGATACATCACGTACGTTCTGATATACAACGTAAAGTGATGTATTCGATCGATACATCGCGTAAAGCATTTATTTGTTATATCTATTTGTTCTGATCAATCTGAATCTCAAATCGGACACTGCATCCATCCAATGCATTCTTTTCGATCTTGTACCCGGTACACTTCACACTAACCCAATCTCGATCTCCTCACTCATGGCACGATTGAGAAATTGTCCATACGTAAAATCCGATTTTTTGGTACGGGCCTTTTCCACAGAAAAGGAGAATCTTGTGTTTAATTAGAAGCAGAAGGGATGTGGATTATTCAAGAATCGGAGTCGATTTGCTTTATAAAAAGAAGATATCAATGAACTTGTATGAAATGGTTTCATAGGATTCAGCCAATTGTCTTGATGACTTCTCGACAGATCACATAAAGCGATGTATCCGATCTATACATCACGTACAGTGATGTATCAGAGAATATGAGAGAGTAGGAATTTTTATAATTTTTTTAAATTGTAGGAAATTTAGAGAATATGGTAAAATAAGTTGTGTATTTAGGTAATTTTTTCTATTATTAATTTTAAAAAATAAACATCAATGATTCTCACTCAACCCAAAATTACTTGAGTGGGTACTTTTTAATTAATAATTATTAATTTTAGTGATATTTTTTATTTATTACCATTTATAGCAACACATAGCAATACTATGTATAAAAAGTGAATTATGTGATATAAATGTATTATAAGTGTTTTTAAAATATATTATGTCTATTTTGTGAGAAATTGACATAATGTATTATAAATGTATTAAAGTGTGTGATGAATATATTATTTATGAATAAAAATGTATTATACGTGTTTTATAAATTATTCTCTGTAATATTTATTAAAACTATATTATAAATGTATTATGAGTGTTTACTGAAAATAAAAATATTATTGCTATAAATGATAAATATTTTCTTAATATAGTATATCTACGTAAGTTTCCCAAAAAATTACCTCAATAGATGGGCCCAATACTATATAAGGAGACAAATTATTTCTGATTTAGGACAAGTCAACAATGTATTTTATGTTCATGTAAGATTTTAGAGGAGCCACACCTCAAAAAGATATAATATAAGTAATTTATTCTAATATAAATATGAGTGATTGATTCTACTATTCAATTAATTTTCAATTCACCATTGTGGATCAACAGTTGGTATAAATATGTTATAGATATACAGCTTACCTCCAATTCCAAAAACATTAAAAATAAAAATAGTAAGTTAATCTAAAACAAGAAAAAATTCTAATAATATGTCGTTAAATAGGATTAATGATGATTTTTTCGTGCAATGATTTATTGACAATTAATTTTTCCTTGTGTTTTAATTCATGTGATACATATATATAGACTCGAGTATACAAAGACAAACCTAACAATTGTGTTCCAATATACATCACAATTGGAGATGGTGGTAACAGAGAAGGCCTAGCCAGCAAGTAAGTTTGGTTCACTTTTACATAATCCTTTTTTTTTTCCTTTGTATCTAATTTAATCAATCAATTAACTACGCCTTAATTTCAAATAGTTGAATCGACTGCACAAGTCTCTTCTTATTATTATTAGGGAATTTTTTTATACGAATAACCAGCACGATTTAATGTTTATTTTTTCTAGACGATATATATATTATACATTGATTATACAGGATCGATTACAAACATATTATACATATATATTATATGTATGCCGATTATTTTTCTAATTTAAGTGATTAGTGGGATGGTTGATTTTGATATTATTATATATGCACTAGATTGATATTTTAATCTATTTGTTGTCAATTGTTTGTGTTGGTATCAAATATAATGACTTCAAAATTCTTGTTTTTGATGAGTAGGGGTACTTATTATATTGTGTTTTCACCTTAATTTGTCTTTCTTTGGACCAAACTAACTTGTTTAAAAATTAGTTTGAGTAGATTTTCACACTTTAATGTCTATCATTGTAAAAGTTGTTTTGATCAGATATCCAATCAACCATTAGTACCATCGCCGTGTCACTATTCATCATTGGCAAATCACATTAATTTATCTTTCAATTTATTTATTTACTTCTCTTGCACGTAGATATATGCATATATATCGACTTTTTTATTGATCAAATATTACAGGTATAAAGATTCGAAATCAGAAATTTCAATTTTTTGAGAGGTAGGTTTCGAGCGTAGAGAATTAGATGTGGTAAATGCAACTCATGCACAATGGTCATGGCACAGGAATGATGATGATGAAGGATAACAAATCCTTCTTGTAAATTATAAAGGCAAACACAGATTAAAAAACAAAGAATATATATATATATATACCTCTTGTGAGAAATGCTCCCTTTTCATTGTTCTACTGATTTTTCATATTGTTACTCATTATTTGTGCTAATGGGAGATAACAAATATTTATTAAATTAGATGAGCTACGCGTAAATTGAATTGAACCACTATTCTAAGAAAAATGACAATGCATGTTTTGAAGGTGACGACCAAAAGTTTGAGCCAGTGATTAATGGAGTGGGATGGAAATTATGAAAGATCGCGATTTAAATTTCAAAAGAAACAAAAAAAAAACTATGGTGATTTTTTCTATTTACTTAAGCCTTGTGAGAGAATTTATGAAAGATAGTAAATAATAGGTGGAATAATTAATTTACTTTAGAAGTTGGCAACAATTAAGTGACATAAAGATCACATTTAGAAAATCCCACTTATTAATAAGAAAAGAATCTTGAATTTAACTCAATTTTAAAAATTAGTTCAATTGGTGAGAACAATCTGAAATCACATAGAAAATTTTCTGCCACCCATCGATGTGGAACAACTCAACGTAATACTCTCCGCGCATCAGGCCTACCAATTAAAGTGTGAATAAAATAAGGAAAAATTATTAGAAAAAACACTTTTTAATAAATAATTACTGATTTTAGCGATACTTTTTATTTATTATCATTTATAGCAATATATAACAATATTATGATATATCTACTATGTATTAAAAGTAAATTATGCATGCAATATAAATGTATTATAAATGTTTTAAAATATATTATACTTGTTTGGTAAGAAATTGACACAATGTATTATAAGTGTATTAAAGAATGTGATAAATATATTATCCATGAATAAAACTTGTATTATATGAGTTTTATAAATTATTCTAGTTAATATGTATTAAAATTGTATTATAATTATATTATAAATGTTCAGTGAAAAAAATATTATTATTATAAATGATAAATATTTTCTTAATGTAGTACATTTATGTAAATTTCCCATAAAATAATATATTGGGCCCAAATCAGATAAGATGAGGATTGTTGAGTCTTATTATGATATTATTAATTAAAAAATAAATAAAGTTTTATGATTCTCACTCAACCAATAAAGTACCTCAATAGATGGGCCAATACTATATACGGGCAAGTCAACAAATTAGGGACAATCTAATACCCTAACTATTTTATGTTAACGAAAGATTTTAGAGAAGAGTCGCACTTCAAAAGATATAATATAAATAGTTTATTATAACATAAATATGAGTGATTGATTTTACTATTCAATTAATTTTCAATTCATCATTGTGGATCAAAAGTTAGTATAAATAGATGATAGATATACATCTTACCTCCAATTCCAAAAACAATAAAAATAGTAAGTTAATTAACTTTTTTAAAAAAAAAATGTTGGTGGAACTAAAATGCATATCATTCACTTGATCTACTGGTGATGATATCAGTAATGTAATCTAGCAATGCCGTAAAAATAAATTAAACATGACGAAAAGTGTTGGATAAAAGGTAGACATAAGACAGACAAAAAGCTAATATAAATAAATATTTAATTAGGGTTTGACACCAATAGCACCTCTATCTAATTTCCCTTCTAATTAAGTATTTCAATCTAGATTAAGTGGACCAAAACATTATTTTTTTGTATTTAAAAAAATGTAACTACCTCAATAGATTTGGGGTCCATCAATCGTTAATTTGTTTTTTTAAAAAAAAAAATTGAAATGTAACTTCTTCTTTTTTTCACTCGGTGTCCAATATCCACATTGAAATCCGATTAAATTCAAATTCGCGTCAGAAAGTCACACATAGGGGTAAAACACTCTCTAACAAAGGCGACATTGTATCCAAAGAGCATGAATCCGAGACATATGATTAAAAATGAAATGATACTTACCACTATACCACGACCTTTGTTGGTATTTGAAATGTAACTACCTTATAATTTTGTGGTCCATCAATCTTCAAAAAAAAATAAAAAATCTCAAGAATTTTAATCTAATCCAAATATGGAAAAGTAATTGGCATCATCACTAATCATGAATCCGTGTTTAGTTAATATTGTTATAACATTAACTTTACTCAATTAGTTTGTTGGAATAGTCTTAAACTTACTCGAAAATGAACGACTAATAGGATATATTACTACTAAAAATTAGTAATTAGACGGATAAGATTCGTTCGTGCTTAATTAAAGATCTGGAGTTTGAATATTAGGCATAACAAATATCCTAATAAAAATATTTCCCTTTTAAATGTGTCCTATACGAGATGAATATGGATTAATCAAAATTTGAACGGACAATTTTATAGTTAAACAGTAAAATCTGTCGCTAATTCTATTTAACGATAAATTAGCAAAAAAAATTTGTAAATTATGAGTGAAATAACAATGAATTAGCAAACACCTGATAAAAATGTACCTTTGTATATTTTTTAAGAGTTTGAACATACAACAAATCGATTGACAGTCAATCGCTCCATCACTAAGCTATTGAGGAACAACAAAGATTCGATCTCATAAAATTTAATTTTCATTCCCACTTCACAACAAAAATATATATGAACTCAAAACTTCATTCGTAATTAGAGACCAGAAGTGCAAATTATCCTTTAATTTAATGTATTTAATTAGAAAAATAACTTGTTATAGGAAACTATTCATGCTAACAAAGGTGGATAATTATTAATTATGTACTATAATAATAATTAATATAATTCACATAATTACCAACATTTTTTTCTGTCTTCCATACCAAATTTCAACTTTTGCAGTCTTCGAGATTCTCTTCTCATCATTATCACTCTCTTTACAAGGGACCAAATTTAATTCCCATAAATAATTAAAAAATAAATGAAAAAAATGAGTAGAAAAAAACAAAAAAGCATTTTTATGATCTTTCCATATTACAATCTAAGCCATCAGATCAAAAATCTAAGTTTTAAATTTGATGGCTGATGTGTGTACTACTACTACTAATCCACAGACATCTTTTAAAAACTTTTACGTTTTAATTTATATTATAATAATTTTTTTATATTTATTTATAAATTTAATTTGTTCTTATTTAACTAAATGCTATTGGATTACGACTTTGTAATGTCACGTGATTATTAGCAATGTATAAAATTTAAATTCTAAATTTTAAAAGTGATGAGTAACAAATATAAACACTCACGTGTAGGGTTCAATGCACCAAAGGAAAAAAATAAATAATGGCAAATAAAAATCATCATTAGAGTTGCAGGGTAATGGTATTATGTGAAATCATTAGAAATTATCTCAGAACAAATAAAAAGTGAAACTCAAATTTATTATGCCATATTGATGAGGTCATTGCAATGGGGTTTTCAAAAAAAAACAAAAGAAGTTACTCTATTTCTTTTTATTCGGTGTCAAATACTCATTTTAAAGTTTGATTAAATTTGAATTCGCACTGAAAAGTTTCATATCAAAATATTAAAAAAATTTCTAATAAAAGCAGCTTTATACTTAAAAAAACTCAAACTCAAAATCTTTAATTAAAAATAAAGTACTTATCACTCCACCGTAATTCTCGTGGATAATAAGAGTAAGTTTCAATTGACATTAAAAGTCTTCACATGTATTTGTACCCAAAATATGAGAACTCTTCACATGTATCAATAATGTCCCAATAGGATTACACACGAGTTACCCCCAGCCCCACCCCTTACCCCCAGCCCCCCCCCCCCAATCTTCCAAAATTTTATCTTTAATAAATTTTGGAATTATCTTTAATCATGACGTTAAAAATTTATTAATCTTTTTGACTAATTTAAATTTATGTTATATAAAGCCTATTAAAAAAGATAGAATACTTTCTATGTGGGATGTTTTTATTTTTAAAATTTAAAATCGAGATTTTTGATTAAAAATATTGTAATACATTTTAAGAAGAGGGGATTTCAATCAATAATAATGAATGGAACATCTAAACAATTGTTCCATCGAACTTTCAATATTTTTGACACTATATATATTTTAAATCTAACACTACAATATTATAATGAGTGAGCGGTAAAAATTTAAATATTGAACTCTTCAAATTAAAATTTAATATTTGTCTCTCATGAGAGTCTAGGGAAGTGGGAGGGGCACTTTCTTTTTTGTTTTCCTATTAGTTTTCAATATTCATCTTGGGATCTGATTAATCTCAATTCTCTATGAAAAATCTTATTTTATAGAATAAAATACTTTCTATCAATGACGATCATTTTTAGATCAGCTTGAATCTCATATCTCTAATTAAAAATATAAGAATACGTACGTACTTATCACCGAGCGGTGAGGGATAATGCATCCTTTTTGGTTTCTTATTGGTGTTTGATACCTATTTTAAAGTTCGATTAATTCAGATTTCTCATCGAAGTAAAACATCTCCAATCAAAAGCGATTTTTCCTTTTTTTTCAACATTTCAACTCAAATTTTTGATAGAAAATGAAGAAATATTTATCATCCGACCACGAATTTTGATTGGGTGGGTGGGGTTGGTTTACCCCTTGTGTGTGTTGGTGTTGAATGGGTAAAAAGAAGGCTAAGTGAATAATTGTAGTTAATAGGCAAATGTAGGAAGGTGATGATGAATATGGATGGGGTAGGGGTAGGGGGTGGGGGTGGGGGGTGTACTCAATTGGATTAAAATGAATGCCTTTGACATCTATGGCCATGCAAATCTTTTTCATGAATGCTGCCATTACCATTCATTTATGAAACCAAAATCATTATAAGAAAAAATGGAGTAAATTAATTTCAATTGCTGCAAAAAGCAGAGGGTTTTTATTTATTAGTATTATTTTAATTAAGAAAGAATAAACAGTAAGTCTAGATGCCATTATTATTTATTTTAGCTATATAGGTTTTGTCATCATTAGTATTTTCAGAACAAATACACTTTGCAATAAATAAGGGCAGAAGTCCCAAAAAATAAAAATTAAAACATAAAACATCTTTATATAATTAATTCTATATAAAACCATAAAAGTTTTAAGATTAATGTCATTTTTATAATATATATATATATATATATATATATATATATAAATCCATATTTTTATTTTATCAATATTTTGTTTTAATCAAACACTAATGTTTTTTTAATATATTTATTGATCATATATTCCTATAGGAAAAGCATCAAATATGTATTCACATGCCATAAAATTTTATTAAAATAACCAGATGTCGAGACACGATTTTTTTACGAGAAAATATTTCTATAATTACACTTGATTCGTGCTTCAGGTCGATAGCTGGGCGAAAGAATATTACTACCACAGTTATTATTGATCTGAGTCCATATTTGAAAATATATTTATTTTTGAAAAATGTAGTGTTCATTGATAAACTTAAATTGCTTATAAAATTAAAGTAAATAATGCCATAAATAATATCTAAAACGATGATTAACCTTAAGCAAAAGCAAAAGGAGCCTTCATCAATATTCACGAGAAAAAAACTTGTGATTTTTGAAAAATATTAAACCAAAACATTATTAACATGAATGACAAAAAAATTTAAAAAGAATATGATACTTCCATCCAAAAAAAGAAAAAAAAACACGTTAATGCACTCATAACCCATGAGGTTAGTCTATCTGTAAAATTAAACCTCTCATAATTATTTCAAATTAATCACACTTAATATGGCAAAAAGAATGCTTACTTTATGATACTTTGGCAGAAAATTAATTATGATTATTATTAGCATTTTTACCTAACTAAAAAACAAAACACTATCATGCTTAATGTTAATTCACTCACGCAATTTAGCTTAATTATTGGTATTCTAAATCTAAAAACTTTAAATAATGTGGACACATGAATTAATATTTTATATTTTATTTTATTTTATTGCCCTTTTCTAGGCATTTGTAATCGTAAATTCAATGATCGATTTTATTTAGACCGACGTTATGTATAATAAATATAAAGTGATAAAATGGTAAAATTCATAAGGGATTTCAACTATTTTATCATATCCTTATGTATTTGTATTATTTAATCCCAATTGAATACAATTAGTTTTTAAAAAATTGCCTTATTTAGTCCAATCAATTTTTTTCCCCTATTGGTGATCCTAATATAAGAAATAACTAATGGACAAACAACCTCTTTTTGGCTCCAATAGTAAGGTTCCAAATTCCAGTTTTCCTCAAAATCACTAGCTATAATCAGGTGATTACTTCGTCATTCTTAATTAAAAATTTTGAGTTTGAATTTTAAATATAAAATAGTCTTCAAATGAAAGTGCTTTACTTTAACGTAGTACTTTTCATTACAAATTCAGCTCTAGTCGAATCTCTATACAGATATTAAACATCGAATTTAAAAAACATAAAGGGGAAAATGAGTCAAGTTAATATATACAAAAAATATTCTAAAGAAATTTTTATAAAGAGGACAAAATAAGAATTATGTAAAATAGATAAAAAGAAAATATTAATTATAGTTAAAGGGGGGGGGGGAATGGGAGGTGGGGGTGTGTGGATGTGATGATGGGCCTGCCTTGGGTTCGAACCAATCCAAAACATCATTGCGAATCTTTGGAAGGCCAAACTCTTATCATCATTGGACACACTTATGAATTGCCCAAAATGCCCATATTAAGGCCCAAATCTCTATATGAAATGACAAAACTACCCTTGATTGTCTTTTAGGAAATGACTTAAATGCCCTTTCACTATAATCATTCACTTGACGCCACTACCTTGGTCTAGAAAAAAAACACTATAATCATCATCATAGTAAAATGGAAGAAGGTTAAATCCTTTCCTATGAATAATAACTAAATTTAAGTTACATGTAGTGACAATATAGAAGAATTTTTAAGAGAATTTTAATAAATATAATTATTTATGATAGATTTAGAGTTCAACCTATGGGTTATATATGTGGGCGTACTTATCACTTCCAATTTTATTGTCGGAAAATTGTCAATTTCATGGAATTTTAAATTTCAAAAATAAAATTTCAAGAATGTCATTGAGTTTACGTGTGAAATTTGAAATCACAACATTAATTTTCAATTATAGAAACTAAAAAATAGCTATTTGTAAATTTTAACCTTAAAAAAGAAAACTCAATAACTTTCTTCTAAACCTTACGTATATACTTAGTAACTTATTATTTTATTTGTTTCAATTTATTTTTTTGATTTTGACTTGTAAAAAAATTAAAATAAAATTGAATCTTATAATCGTAAACTAAACATATGTAAAATGTGAATCCAATTGCTATATATGTTAAGTTAAAGTTTCTATAATAATTCATAAATTTTAAATTATGAATCCGTTGGTTAGTAATCATTACCATAGTAGAATAGAAAGAAGAAGGTTTAAGTTAAGTCCTTGCCTATAGATACAACAACTATACAATTATACACAAGCCGCCTTCCATGCTTACACATGCATGATTGTTGTGCAGATAGAAAAAGAGATACAAAAAGCCTTGTCCCCCACCCCACCCCACCCCACACTCTACCCCCAAAGATTTACTCTTTCTCTTTCCTACTTTTTTCCACTATATATATCTCTTTTTTTTACTGCCCAAGAAGTATTAGTTGTTGTTTGTTGGAAGTGAGAAACTCACCAAACAAAATCTTCTTTCTTTCTTCTACAATACTTCTTGTTCTATAACTAACCAAAGCGCCCTTTCAAAAGGTAATCTTTTTTGAAAAAAACAAGAATCCCCCTCCCCCCCCCCCCACCCCAAAATTCACTTGTTTTTTCTTTCTTTTCTTTCACTAACAAAGGTTAGACAAAGGACTTTGGCATTGGTGCAATTTTTTTCTTTTAAAGTTTACAACTTTTGCAACTTTCTTATTCCTTTTGTCTCCTCCCATAAACTAAAAATGTCAAAGGTTATGTTTTTATGTCTTCTTAGGAATAATATATGTTCTTTGTCACTTGTTTTCTTTCTTCTAAAAACATTATATTGTTTCTTGAAACTTTATTTCTTTGCAAAATTGGATCTTTTATGCATGTTCAACTTGGGAATATAACAAATTCCTTTTTCTTGATTTCCCTTTTCTTTTCTTTTTGTGTGTAAATAAGAAGTTTGTCTCTTGCTATATACTTTATTCTTGTCTTCCAAATGAGGTAAACAGAATAAATAAGAAAAAAAGCACCAATTCTTGAAAGTATGAAGATTTGGAGATTTTTTCCTTATTCTATTTGCTTTCTTGTTCTGTTTTTCTAAATTTTTGATCATTTGTTTTCTCTGAATTGTAATGATTTCCCCTACTACTTTCCTTTACACATTCTCATTAATTCCCCCCTTCAAAACCCCCTATGCATATCATCATTTCCTTTACTTTCCTCCCTTTTACATTTTCTCAAACTCTTCTTGCAGGTAAATCATAAATGCAATAGGTGCATTCAATAGTTTAACTTTTAATAGCATGTTAGTTAAGTGACATGTACCCTTTAAATATATTGTCATACCTATGTCGAATTCTTTAAAATTACATGTACTCATCGACATTGGTACACTTCTTTTGAAGGAATCGACTAGCATTGGTGTGTTAGATTTTTTATAAATGCACTTCTTTTTTCTCTTAGAATTATTTCATACATTTTTTCAAGATTCCAGCAACATAACCTAATTCTTTTAACTTACATCTCATGTTTATTTTTTTTTGTAGGAAATGGATAGAATTAACTCAAAGCTCTACTTGCAAAATTGCTACATAATGGCTGAAAATGAAAGGCTAAGGAAAAAAGCAGAGTTATTGAATCAAGAAAATCAACAACTTTTGAGTGAACTCAAACATAGGCTATCACAAGCTGGCCCTAGCAGCAACAACAACAACAACAATGGAGGAGGAAAAAACAACTCAATTCCTGATCTCAATCTCTCAAATTGCTCTTCATCCAAGAATGCCTCATCAAAATCCAAGAAAAAGTGAAAAAAAAAATCAAGAAAAGATCAAGGGGTCCACCTAGTCATTGAACTAGTATTATGTTTCTTTTTTATTTTTATTTTGGGGGTGTTAAATATTATTAGTATTATAGTAAGGGGGTCAAAAAGTAGGGAAGTTATGGTTGTTGGTGTTTTTTTTTTTTTTTTTTAAATTTTGGTGGTTTTTAGTTATATAAGGAAGAAGAATAGGTAGGTTGAATTAAGGAATATATGTTTTTTGTTTTAGTATGTGGGGTTAGTTCTATTTTGGAGCTAAGAAGTTGTAATCAAATCTATTAGCTATAAAAAGAAATATAAAATATGGTTCCTTTATATATTTTCTCTCTTTAATTATCCTTTTTGTTTCATATTTTAGTGCCTGAATTAGCCCAATATCACAAAAGTTTTAAGCTCCTGTCTAATCATTAAATTTGAAATTGAAACATTAAAATTTGAGTTTTTGCAATTTGAAATTGTGAGTGGAAGTGAAATTTTTCTACAAAATTGACTCAAACAAATTTTTGGATACTCGAAAATATTTTGAAGATTAATTTTCAAAATCTATGATCAAATGCTAACCATTGATTTTTTTTTTCTTACTAAAAGAGATGCTGACCAATTGTATTCATTAACTGCAATTCTTAGTGTTTGTTTTTAAATAAAAATATTAGAATAAATAATGTACCATAAGTTGAAAGAAAAAAAATGTAATCTCTTGTGTCACAACATAGTATTTTGCATAATTTAACTTGAAATAGAATTATAATGATTGAATTTTAAAATTAGTACCTATTAAAACAGAGGCATAAAGAACTTTGCCTTTCTTGGCTTAGCTGTCTTAAATATTATGTTACAATCTTTATAAATCAGTTACCATAAGAGTGATATTTGATAATAATCCATTCGTTTGCACTTAATGAAGAATCATTTCCTTATTTATTGATTTTATTTTTCATATACAGCTAATTTTTTCTATAATATTTGTTATTTATTTAAATATTGTTTTTAATTATTATAGCAAAATGTTATTAGAAAACTATACTTTGCCTTCGAATTCCCTTCTTTTTTTTTTAATTTACAACACATTAACATTTTTGTTTTTAAATTAGATTGGTGTAGTTCTAACAAGAAAAAAGATTGAAATTTACTCTCAATTATTCAATTTGTCTTATATTTGTCCGTTTACTTTCTCACCTATGGCAAATCTAATTAAATCGATCGTTATCTAACTCTCGAGTTGGAATACATTATTATGATTTATTCTTATAAAATAAATAGTTGACATATAAAAGAGTACCAAAGGTTATGATTGGCGCTACAATTGTTATAAAGACTATAAATTAGAGGTGATTCACAAGTTAGTAGGAGATGAGGTAAGAGTTGGAAAGTTCTTGAACAATAGGGATGGTGATGTAATATAATTAGGCCATGGTCCGCACTCTAATTACTATAACAACTATAAATTAAAAATGATTATCCAATTAGTAGGAGATGAGGTAGAGTTGGAAAGTTTTCAAATAGTAAGGGATGGTGATTTATATATAAGGTCATGATCTACGCTCCAATTGCTACAACGATTATAACTTAGAGGTGGTTCTTTAGTAGAAGACGAGGTAGAGTTGGAAAGTTCTTGAACAATAAGGAATGGTAATACATATATAAGGTCATGGTCCGCTCTCCAATTGCTGCAAAGACTATAAATTAGAGGTGGTTTTCAAGTTACTAGGAGATGAGGTAGAGTTGGAAAGTTTTCAAACAACAAGGGATAGTGATTTATATATAAGGTCACGGTCCGCGCTCCAATTACTGCAACAATTATAAATTAGAGGTGGTTTTCAAGCTAATAGGAGAAGAGGTAGACTTGAAAAGTTCTCGAACAATAAGGGATGGTGATTTATATATAAGGTCATGATCCATGCTTCAATTAATGTAACGACTGTAACTTAGAGGTGACTTTCAAGTTAGTAGGAAATGAGGTAGAGTTGGAAAGTTTTTGAAGAACAAGGGATGTGATGGTCCGCACTCCAATTACTGTACCGACTATACATTAGAGGTGGTTTCCGAGTTAGTACGAGACGAGGTAGAGTTGGAAAGTTCTTGATCGATATATTCATTTATTTATTTATTTTGTAAAAGAAAAGGGGGAAAAAAAGAATGTTGGCAAATCAAAGAGATTCTGTGAGTTGAAAAAGGATCTAATCAGAGGAAACGTCATACAAAAGATTTATTTTATGTATACTATATGTTATAAAGTCAATGAGGATTTTAGTACTTCTTACTATTAGAAACTAGGACAGTGGACCCCACTGTATCCCTTTTGGATATGACATGGCATCTTGTCATTTGCTGATGCTATCCACGTCACGTTGACCATCCTTCACTTGTATACTTCCTAGGACGTTAAAATTGAAATAGACCAAAGTGTCACGTAAATTGAAACTAACTAAAATATAAGAACAACAACAATAATATACTCAGTGTAATTTTATGAGTGAGATTTGGTAAGGGTAGATGTATGCTGACTTTACCACTATTTCATGGAGATAGAAAGGTTATTTTTGAAAGACGTCCGGCTCAAAAGTACCCCTAAAAAGAGAGAACAATAACATATATATATACACACACACTCCATATTGGCTAAAACAAAAAGCACTATAAATTCTACAAGACAAGAACAAGATCAATATAAAAAAAATGAAGTCACTAACAACAAGAATGTAACATAAATTGATAGGGAAGAAATAAATATTAATCTCGATCTCTTAATAAAAATCGTACTGCCCCCATTGTTGTATTTGATCATTATTGTGATTTTACAATATTTATTTAACAACTATGTGTTAAGAAATGTATATGATATTTGGTAAGGAATGATGCTTTTATCTTTAGAGTAAGACTTATCAATGTGAATTCATAGTAGTCGAGTTCTACTCATTTGCATTTTACACTCATATCAACTACAATTTTACCTACAGACTAGGCTTTTATTTTATGAAAAGGAAAATCCACAATCGCTAAGGTAAAATTTTCGTTTCTATGCAATAGTCACAAACATTACATGAGAGGTAATCCGCACTAGACAAAATCGGTGCGATGAGCTCGATCCAGAAGGCTAATATCTTGCTTTCGCTGGCAAGATATTTCGAACTTAAGATCTCTAACATAAAAATTTCAAGCCCAAACCACTGGGCCACCCCGAAGGGTACCTCTAGACTAGGCCTTTTGATACCAATTCGAACTAATCAGATTCTTTTTTTGATTTTTTCAATCGGTATTTGATATTTGTTAATTTTACCCTTAAAATGAAACTCTTCAATATAAATATAAATTATAGTCAATAAAAATATATTTAGTGTAGCCTGAGGAGAAGGATGTATACACATATCTTATCTCTATCTTATGAAGATAAAAAACTATCAAAATAAACTGATCTCGTCTCAAATAAAACATATCAAAACATTATTTACATAACAACAACTAGTGCAGAACCTAAGTTGAACATTGCAACAAGAACTAAAACAAAGAGATGTTTATATGAGTATCTTTATTTATCCAACTTATAGTATGCTTACCGTTCTCCCCAGACTTCACTCTTTCAACACTTGTATACTTTCTAAAGAGTCAGGCATCCCTCTCTTTCAATTGAGCTAATCACCTCCCTTCGCTAGTTAGGGTTGTGCTTTTCCTGAGCAGCTTGCGTGCGTTGTTGGCGGAGCTACTTCTTCTTACTGGATGCCCCCTAAACTACAAGCTAGCGCGCAACAGCTTGCTGCTTGCAGGCTCGAAAATCTCTCTTTCGCCTCTCCTCTTTCCAAGCTAGCTCCGATGCAACTGCTATCGAATTAGCTCTTGGGGATATCATAGGTAAGAAGGAGACTAACACTAACCTAAATGAAAGCCAAATTAAGGCTTAATAAGTCTATTTTCCCTTAAATTCTTTGTAAATATCACTTAAACACTCAAGTTATACCATTTATTTCAATTGAGTATTTGAACATATGATAAAATATTTTATTAGACATTTTCAATTTAAATAATGAAATATTTTTACTGCATGTTCTCAAATATTGTTATTAAGTAGTTAAGTTAATCATATAAAATATATTATTAATCTTCCTTAAATTATACACATCAACTTAAATTGGAACAAACATGAGATTTTATGACTTATTGAGGCCAATGTGTATAATTAAAAGAAATGACATATTTTAAATGATTAATCTATCTACATAATGTGCACTTGAGAGTTGAGACAATTTTTTTTTAATTAATTTGAATCGAAAAAATATCTAATAGAAATATTTTATTATGTGTTTAAATATTTAATTAAAACAAATTATAATTTGAGTGTCTAAATAAATTTTACTGACACATTTAAAAGACATTTGATGTATTAAGTCAATAATTAAGTATAGTGTATTACAAACCTAAATTCATTTATTATTTCATTAAGTACAATAACGAAGAACTCCACATTTCGACACCATTTCCCCATACAAATTATTAAATATGAAACCAACGGAAATGATTTTTTTTTTGGAAGTACCTAAATATACATATCTTTGACATTTTTATCTCCCCTAGTCAATTACTTCATTTCTTATCCAAGAGATTTCAAATTATGTTGATCTTATTCATTATCATCATCATCATTTTCTGAATATATCTAGGATTTTGCAGGTCACTTCATTGAAATATATCACAATATTTTCCCAGAACAAGTCAAACTAGAAGCTAATAAATACAGAAGCACATAGGCTATGATGACTGTAAAAAAAATGTCCTTATTATATATATATATATATATATATACAGACACACAATTGGCCAAAATCTTCCAATAAATAATTAATTATCCATTCCCATCACTCAGAAATGATGGCAAATTTCAATTTCTACGTGTTTTTTTCTTATTTAATATATTTAAATTTTTCTGAAAAATATATTTTTTATATCCTTGTGAAGACTTAGGTCATCTTTTGGTTGAGAAGATCTTGGTCATCAGAAACTATATCTAAAAGGCATCATTTCTTCTAAAACCATCTTTTCAAACAATCAAGAAAATGAAATGATAATAATGTAGTAACATATAATATATATACATTTATAACCAAGACTCCAAGAGTCTTAATACGGAGAATCTTTCGAAAACAATCTTTTTATCTTCATGAGATAGAGTAAAATCCATGTATAATATATTATTTGAAAACCCACATATCAAATTATATTGGGTATCTTACACGCATGCCTCGTTTTAGCTCAAACAAAATTTATTAATAATTGAGGGATTAAAAATGACATTAACCGTAATTTTTTCCAAGTGATATCACTGCAAATTTCTTACTCATAAAATAAAAGAGAAAAATATTTTATGTGTCACTTATAATAAGGGTTTTCCAAAAAACAACCTCACTGTCTAGATAAAATCTATTTATATTATAATATTTTTAGATCCCATCTATGAAATTACGCTGCTAATATGATTGTAGTCTTACACACATACATATACCTAATAATTCATGAGAGGAAAACATTTTATTTTCTTGTACTTTATGAGTACTCATTGATTATTTTGTTGAATGGATTTTCATTGGTATGGGACGATCTTGTTAAAAAGTCAAGCTTGAAATTAAGTACGTATTTCTCCATCACTTCAACATGTCCGCTTCCAAAATTTTCCAATGTAATACTAATTATTTTCCTCATATTCATAATGTTTGAACCAACTTGCACACATTTTAATTAATTTTACAAAATAAATACTATTTTTATTAGTACATATATTGAAGAACTGTATTCATCAAGACTTGAACAAGTAATAAAAAATCTCCTAATATTTTTTTGTTTCATACTCGCCCCCCACCCCCTTTCCCTTCTTGAAATATTGAAAAGATGTGATTAGACAAGAAATGACGCAACTTCAGCTCATCGAGAATATGACCTTCAATAGAAAGATATGGAGGTCACACATTAAGTTAAAAGTTAGTTGGTAGTTGTGTTTCGACTCACTTCGACAGATTTAGACATGGTCTGAGCCTTGGAGTAGTGGGTTTATTGTAGTATTAGTCTTATACAATATTTTCTTTCCGGATAGAGATATGTGTCAAAAACATATCTGAACTATTCCTCTTTTTTGAGTTTCATACCTAAACTATTACTTATTAGTTTAAGAAGCACACATCTCTCTTTTATTCCACTTTCATCATGATATGTTTTTTACACTCTCTCTTTCATGTAAAAAAAAAAATTGTGACCTCACACTCTACATGGACAAAAGCAAAAATTAAATAAATTATTAAAATTAGTTAAAAATTAAAGATTAAAGTATTACTATCTATCGCCCAAAAACAATTATAAAATAAAATATAAATATTTTTTTTATCTCACTCCACCACTTTCTCTCACCATACCCCCACCCACCCCACTCAAATTTTTTATTTTTATTTTTATTTATTAAATTTCTTTTATAATTTTTTTTAAAAAATCTTATTTCATTTCCCTTTCCCCCTTTCCCTTCAAATAATAATTTAGATATTTTTATTTTTATTTTTATTTTATTAAGAAAAATTCTACCCTACTCCACCTAACCCTCCGCTTAAATTTTTTTCTCATTTTGTGTTAAATATATGTATATGATTTTAGGAAAGTATTTTTTACTTGCCACAAGATTTTTTTAAAATTAAATTTTTTATTTTTGTTTATTCGGTACGCAAGTAGGAAAAAATATTTTCCTAAAAATATATGTACATAGCTAACACAAAACGAAAAAAAATATATAAAAAAAAATATAAATTAAGAGCGGAGGATTATATGGGGTGGGTATAATTTATTTTTAAAAAAAATAAAAATAATAACATTTTTTAGGAAGGAGTGGGGGAGGGGATGAAGTATGAATTTTTTTAAAATATTTTATAAAAGAAATTTTAAAAAATTAAAAAATAAAAGGATGAGAATTGTGGGCGGGGGGGTGGGGGGTAGGGGTAGGGGAAGAGATCGTGGAGTGCGTGAGCAAAATATTTTAATTTTTTTTTTAAAAATAATTTCCTTTATAAAAAATAATTTCTTTTTTTGGGGAATAGAAATACTTTAGTCTTAACTTTTAACTAATATTAATAGTTCATTTAATTTTTGTCAATGTGTAATATTTTATCCATGTGAAAGCTCATGTGGCAAGATTTTTTCAAAAAATAGAGAAAGCAGAGAGACTGTATTACACACACCACTAAGGGTGGCAAATGGCTGGATTGAATATGAATTAAGCCAAAACGGATTGAATTACAATCTACCTATATAAAATATGAGTAAATATAAATTTGATCAAATATGATTTTGGTAAAATGGTTCTAACTCACCTTAATCTCATAAAGCCAAAAGACATTAAATTAAAACAAAATTACTAAAGTTCTAACTCCTACAACCCCCAACCCACCCCTAAATTATTATTTTTTAAACAATTAATTTTCATACAAAACATGAAATTTAATTTTTCTTCTATACTCGTAACCCCACCCCCCAACGAAATTTTTCGCCCAACACCTTATTTTTTAAAAAAAAAAAATCAAAAAATTTTTGCACATCCCAATCCCCCCTCCCTTCCCACCCCCCACTTGGACGACCTATCCCACCCCGCCACAAATTTTTTTAAAAAAATTAAAATAATTTCTAAAAAAAAAAATCGTTTAACCTTCTCTCCATCCTAACCCATCCCCCTATCGAACCCCCTACCCCTACCCCCACCCCATCCCATAATTTAAAAAAAATATAAAAAAATTTTAAAAAAATAATTTTTTTGCACCCCCAACATCACCCTACCCCAAACCTCCACCCGGACCCCTACCCCCCAATTTTTTTTAAAAAAAAATCAAAAAATTTCAATTTTTTTTTTGCCCCCTCCCACCCACCCCCACCAGGAAACCCAACCCACTCCCCAAATTGCCCCCCACCCAAAATTTCTTTTTTAAAAAAATACCTTTAGTGCAATTAGAAATTTTCGGTGATCTAAGGGTCTATATGAATATTCATATTTTACCCATTTTGTCCATATTTATATGAGCTTTTGAAATAAATCAATTCATATTTACCCATTTAAAAAAATATGAGTGATCCATTTAAATAAATATGAGCTAAAATTGCCATCTTTACACACCACTGAGATATGTTTCTCAAATTAATAAATGATAGTTTAGGTATGAAACTCACACTCTCAATAATTTAGGTATGAAACTAAAAAAGAGATAGTTTATGTATGTTTTTGACACTTGTCTCTTCCAGTTATCACATTGTTCTGTTGTTGTTATTTGTTCTCTTTGTAGGCTTTGTACTGTCTTCCTTATTATTGCCATATTTCATGGTCATATTTTCTTTTTGTATATACTTTGATTTGCTGCACTTGATTCGAGGATCCTTTGGAAACAACCTCTCTACCTCCTCGAGGTAGAGGTAAGATCTGTGTACATGCACTTTTACCCTCCCAAACCCCACTTATGAGATTACACATGGTATGATGTTATTGTTGTTGATGTGTCTACGCCAACTTATATGCACCCCGACTATTACATTGGATATCTGTTACTCCCCCCCCCCCCCCACACACAAATTCAGGATAACTCTGCCCTTCTTTTACCTAAATTAAAAACAAACTATATATCAAGCAAATGTCTCAAACTAAATTGATGATGAACTTCCTTCAAATTTTCAGAGGACAAGATAATGCTACTAGCCAAACAAAGGTCAAAAAGGAAAAATAAATACAAATACAATCGAATACAAAAATAAATTTCCATATTATTCATGTTACATTGGATTTAGGAGTTTGTTTTTTTAAGCCTAGACAAATCTTCTAGGAGTTGATAAAATTAGCTCCAACTACAATATCTATGCCAACACATGCAATTATCTGTTGTGGCATTGTACAAATGAGGACTGGTGAGTGGAAAAAGAAGCCAGATGAAACCTAGCAACCCAGCTCCATATGCCACTGTTACCATTCCTAAGAACCATAAAAGAGGAAAAACAAGAATTATCATTAGTATGTTTAAGGAAAGTAGGCCAAAATGTAAAAATGGTTATCTCATTGAGGGATATTGGGGTCTGAGTCAGTTTGCGTGCATCTTAACTATTCCACTGGATAGCTGTCACCTCCCACCAGCACTGGTATAAGGTTAACTCTGCCTACCAGGTAGTGTTCTTTTATCTATGTTGAGATTTAAAACCCAAATTTTCTACGATTTTCACTCACTTCATTGACCGCTATACCATACGCTTGGATGCAGGTATGGATATGTAACTTAACATACTTGGTTCGGTGATAAACATGCTATAACCTAGAAGGACAGTTATAAGCTTTTCCACCCTAGGGTGCAACTACGTATGTCGAAGGGTGGTTAGTTGAACACTCTACGCCATCGGAAAGTTATACTGTATATGTAGGTTAAATATTGCCTTTAACAAATAAATACTAAATCTTTAACATTCTTGAACATCATTAGAGAAATTCATGACTTCGCTGCTGCTACTGCTTCCACCTACACAAGGAATTTTAGGAAAGACAACCATTCATCCATTTAAGGTATTGTTAAAGATTATTATTCTTCCATGAGGAAGATCTTTTCACAATGGATGACCCTCGAAATCATAATTTGTTGATATACAGCGTGATCCGAATAATTGGTAGAAGAAATACCAAACATATCCCAAATTTCTCGCTCCCAAATCCATTATATTTTCTTGAAACCTGCATAAAATTTCTTCTTAAAGAAGACGCTGCTATATTTGTAGGACTGAGACCACATGCCTAATCATACAATCTCCTCTATTATGAGTGAAATCCTAACTTAAAAGTTGTACTGTAACCTTGCCAAACACACTCGGACAAAGCAAAGGAACCGAAGCGTAGTGAAACCCCAAAACTGATTCCCATGTATATCGATGTTTTTCACTTCACCTACTATACAGTCAACACGTTATATTTACACTAGCATCATGCATGCACACCTTCTACCCTTTCCAATCCCTTTATAGACAGTTGAATTCAGCTAGTGAAAAGAATGACATACCTGTCCTCCGTGAAATTATTACAGGTAAGCCCAAATAGTTGCAAAAAATATGAGCAACTAGTGGAGCAGTAAGATGCCCTGCAGTAAATATATGTATAGTGCGTCAAACAAAAGCATAGAATGTGTAGATAATTATATAAAGGGAAAAAGGTCAAAAATACCCTCAACTTTCGTTTAATAATAAGCTTTACCTTGCACCTCGCTCTTACAGTATAACATTCTTCTTATGGTTATACTATGCAGTCATTGATACCCCGCCATCTACAAACTTTTCACCTGTACCCCCTTTAACGGAAAACCCCAAATCAACATAAATTACCTGAAAATGAAAAAAAAACTAGTACCCCTAGTCAAACCCTCACCCGACCCAACTAACAAGTAACCCAAACAAATATACCCCTTCTCATCTCACCTAAATTAACTACTAACTCCACAAATTCAAATCAATCTCCAAGAACCCCAAAAATAAGAAATCTAATAAAGATGAATTTTTTTCACTTGATGTGGAAAAGCCAAGAACTGTCTGAAATTAGTTTCAAAACTTGCGATTTGAGGCAAGTGAAACTGAAATTGCAGCACAATATGAATACATCTAGAACTATTTTTGCAGATTGGATTGATGAAGAAAAGTAAAAATATTTGAGGAAATTCTGGTCAAAATGTTGCTTAAACAAATAAATTTGTATAAATCTGTAACTATTTCTTTTGCAGACTCAATTGATGAATAAAAGCAAATCATTAGAAGAAATTCTGGAGAAAATGTTGTTTAAATAGGGGGGTTGGAAAAGCCAAGAACATAGTGTTCTTGGAGAAAAAGGGGAAGGGAGCAGGAAGGGCAAGTGAGGATGGAGGAATCAGAAGGGGCAAAAATGGTAAGTGGGAAATTAATGGTGGAGATGCTGGAATAGAGAGAAGCATCGCCGGCAATGGTTGGTTCCAATGAGGACCAATTATGTTAAAGTCAAGAATTTGGATCAACAAGCTGATGAATCCACAAGAATATATAGGTTATTGTTGTTGTAAAGGTATGAAGTTTTCATGGAGGAATGAATGAGATGAAGAAGATTGGATAAATTAAGTTTGGGATATAATTTGTTATGGGTTTTGTTTAGTTTAGTGGATTGAGTTCGGGTTAAAAAGATGGAATCGGATAATTTCAATTGAAAATTGGGTAATTTTGGAAAAACTGTCAAATTAAAGGGTATATCTATTAAGTTTGTAAAACGGCGGGGCAATCAGTGACCGCATAGTATAACGAAGGGTAAAACTAACTATTAAATGAAAGTTGAGGGGTATTTTTGACCCTTTTCCCCTATATAAAAGATAGACCAACAATAGAAAGAAGAGAGGAGAACCATTGGCAAGGGCCGCTATTATGACAAAATAGAGATTCATCACACATGCTAACTTGGTACACAATGCTTTCAAACTTGGTATATTGGAGATCAAATTAAGACGTGGATTGCGATATGGAAATTTCACATTCATAAGGAAAAAAACCGGAAAATTTGTAAAACTCTAGCTTAAGGACTTCAATGAAATAATTCTTCAAACATTAGCAGCTGTCGTTACTGGAAGGAAATGTGCTTTTTCTTAAGCACTAAAATTTTAGATTGAGCACATAAACCTCCACTCATCCTCCATCAACCGACAGCAGCCCCATTCTCCCTACTACACACGCAGGGTCTCAAGTAGTGAAATGGTATTTGTTGTTACATTTTCTTTGGGGGAGGAGGGAAGGAACTAACATCTTAAAGGGATTTCCAAACATTTTCCAAAACACTAAAACTATAAACGTTTGTGGAGGAGGGGGGTCACTGCACCCTCTAGCCTCCACCCTCTTCTGGATTCACCCCAGTAGTGGAGCATGGAGCCTACAGAGAAGAACTTTGGAGCCATAATAGAGGGACCATAGTTTAAAAAAAAAACAAGTCTTAATTTCTTATTGTTTTTCTATTAATTCATAGGCGGGATCGAGAGAATTCTAGAACGAAAAGTAATAGGATGTTAAAAAGTATTCAAAAGGCTACTCTTTCAAGCCAAAGATATGCTAAGCTACACCTAATTCTTAAAAGTAGAAAAAAGAAGAAGAAGCAGTCTCCACCCCAAACCCCCATGATAAAAGAGGAGATGAAAAAAAAAATGAATAAAGGGTGAAAGGAGATTCTCCATACGATTAAAACACAGTGTAAGCATGGCTAACCTGTCCGAACAAAGAGAAATGAAGCATATGATCCAAAGATGACCGTGTAGCCGACCTGGAAGCCTGAAAACATAAAACCCATGTCTGAATGCAAACTAAAACATCACTTTGCCCTATGGTGTGAAAATGCAAAACTGCTTAATCCATCCAATTATATGGAGAAAGAAAGAAATCGCAGATGTTTTGGTGGAATCTCAAGTCCAACCTACACTCTTAAGGCCAGTTGCTAAGCTTGATTGTTCAGTTAGCATTTTCATTCCCCAGTAAACAGTGTTGACACTTTTTTGGATTTTGTTAGCTCCCTGACTCTATCATATATATTTTTCTGGAGCTAACCTTTTGTTATCTTTTGTAGTTATGCATCTTCTTGATGCCTTTATCAATGACAATTAGTTACTTCTCTGATATCTCCCTAAGTGGTTAAAGGTTTGGAAAAATGATATGTCGCCAGCTTCTCTCTCGTGACCCGTCTGCTTGAGACTTTGCCCTTACATTTCGAAGTGCGTAGCATAATCCGACATATTTAAACAGGGTGAATTTGTTGATGAATATGCAACTGACAATGCCTGGTGTTGTAACATACCATCAGTCACATTCAGTAGCCCTTTCTTTGACTTCAACTATTGCGACCAACAACGAAGCAGGTATTTTGATCCAGAGGCTAGCTGGCTTTAGTTCTATGTTGATCACCTATAAAGATGATCCACAAAAAACTAAAAAGAGAGACGGAAAGAGAATGAGTGGGGGGGAAGGCAGAAGAAAGATTAATCAAAGGGTGTGGAAGGATTCAGAGACAAGGAGAACATGACTTGGAATTTCCAGGGAGTGAGAGTACGGAAAGCATTTTCATATAATTCTTCTATAATTTGGACTATCTTCCTTGTGAACTGACAAGCTTTATTAACTCAAACTTTGATGTTATTTTAACATATTCTAATTATTTAGGAGTGCCATGACATGTATGCGTTCTGTGAGAAATATAGGAGAAAAATATTATTGAATTGTGTAAGAACAATATTATACAAAGACCCTATTTATAGACACTATAAAACAATTCTTTTCCAAGTAGGATACTATAAACTATTCCTATTTCTATTCCTATTCTAAGTAGGATTGTGTACACCTATTCCTATTCTAACACTCCCCCTCAAGTTGGTCCATACAAATCATATGTACCTAGCTTGTTACAAATATAATTAATACGAGGACCGGTGAGGGACTTGGTGAAGATATATGCAAGTTGATCACTTGACTTCACAAATTTTGTAACAATATCTCTTGAGAGTATCTTTTCTCTTACAAAGTGACAATCAATCTCAATGTGGTTGGTCCTCTTATGAAACACTGGATTTGATGCAATATGAAGAGCTGCTTGATTATCACACACAAGTTCCATATGACCAGTTTCTCCAAATTTTAGTTCTCTCAGCAACTGTTTGCTCCAAACTAGCTAACAAGTTGCTACAACCATTGCTCGATATTCTGCTTCTGCACTAGATCGAGCAACCACACTCTGTTTCTTACTCTTCCACGACACCAAATTACCTCCTACTAAAACACAATATCCGGATGTAGAACGTTTATCAGAGGATGATCCTGCCCAATCAGCATCTGTATATCCGGTGATATGCTCATGGCCGTGATCCTCGAAGAGTAGTCCGTTATCGGGAGCTGACTTTATATTTCGCAAAATACAAATAACTGCATCCCAATGACTATCACAAGGAGAAGTCATAAACTGACTTACAACACTAACAGGATAAGAGATGTCAGGTCTAGTCACTGTGAGATAATTCAACTTTCCAACCAGCCGTCTATACCTTTCAGGATTACTGAGTGGCTCCCCTTGGCCAGGAAGGAGTTTACCATTCGGATCCATAGGAGTGTCAATGGGTCTACATCCCGTCATTCGGACCCATAGGAGTGTCAATGGGTCAAGATTGATATGTCATTAGTGTATAAAGTACGAGCCTTTTCCCAAACTGAATAACATGTCTGGGATGGGTGAAACAAGGGCATCAACTTGGAATCGATAGATCGCCATAGGAGACTACACAATTGAGCATCGACCTTCACCCTTTATGCTTTGGCTTTTGCATCTTCCTCGCTAGCGTTATTTGTTAAGTGATCTTGAACACCTTGATCCTTGCACCACAACTCAACCGAAGAAGCCCAAGCTAAATAGTTTGAACTTCCCATTAATGGTTCTGAAATGATTATAGGGGTTGAATTTCCAATCCCCATATTTTTGGAACCAAAAACATCACACCCAAAAGACATGGTATGAAATTTGGAACCAACAAGAAACTCGGGATTATAGAGATTTGGTTGCCGAAAAATCTGATTCTCACCGGAAACAGCCAGAAATTCGCTAGAACCCTAATTCCGACGATCGAATCTGGTAAAAAATTGCACGGATCTGGCCGGAATGACTGGACGACCACAACTAAAACAAAAATTGCTCAAAAAATCGACCAGAACAGCCCTAAAAAAAAGACACAAATCAGTCCCAACAGCCACCGAAAATTGACGCGGTGACTTATTTCTACCCTTGAATTTTTCTCACCAATGCTCTGATACCATGTGAGAAATATAGGAGAAAAATATTATTGAATTGTGTAAGAACAATATTACACAAAGACCCTATTTATAGACACTATAAAACAATTCTTTTCCAAGTAGGATACTATAAACTATTTCTATTTCTATTCCTATTCTAAGTAGGATTGTGTACACATATTCCTATTCTAACACGTTCAAACTGAATATCGCTTTGCCCTATGTGGTAAAAATGCAAAAATGATTAACCCGTCCAAATATATGGAGAAAGAAGAACATAGAGAACTGATAGGCTTTATTCATGCTCAAGATTCGATGCAATTGCTCCCATTACAATATACTACTTTTCCAGGAGTTTCTCACTCTAATAGGAACTCAAACTTAAATCACACGACACTCTTTCCAATGAAAGTATCATAAAATGGTCATTTAAATATGAGACTTTTGATGTAGAAACATTTGATGCGGAGACAAAGATCATACCTACAATGGTAAGAGCTTTGAACCAGCTGCCGCTTCGTTGAGCATATTCTAACAAATGGTTTAAATGAGCTGCAGGCAGATAACACAATAGTTGCTCCAGATGAGGTAATGAAATACTATCCATAGTTTCAATAGAAGTAGCACCTTTCATCTTTAAGTCTAAAAGTTGGAAAATATAAAACAAACAAGGAATTTCCATATCAATTTTGCTGCAATATTGTTAGTTTCAGTTCATTGACAGCATGTTCTAAACAATAATAGAATTTCTAATGCTAAAGCAGAAAGTTGCGAAAGTACTGTATTCAGGTTTTTGTGTATGAGTCCCCCAACTTACTAAAATTAATATCAGTCAAAAATTTCTAAAGTCACTATGGGCATTGTAGATACTTTGATATCAAGATCAGTAATAGTTTATACAATACCTATCTTTTAATCATTGCTTGAAAACTATTCACATGTATATTCTATTATTTTCATTGTTAGTTCTGAATACTCCATGTCCACTTGCTTCAGTTAGAATTCGCCCAATTAATCACCTAAATGAATTTTTTGAGTAAGATATTATTTAATTTCACTAAATACATGAATTTCATGGTTTTAACTAATGTCTTAGAGTCGCACTGTTTCATAGGACCAATGTATCATAGTGATGTAATGTCCTTATTTTATGAAAATATTTTCCATTGTCTATGTCGGATAGTGTCTGTGTAGTCGCATTGTCTCCATGCAAAAACAGGAGAGTAGCTTAGCTTGTATTTGTTCCAATTATATCATGTCACGCCTGAGTGAGCCAGCTAGTTCCTATCGAGATCAGAACACAGGAGAATAACAACTAGAATGTGTTTTGAGTTTCTTTCTTAGCAGGAAATATGATTATAAGCATAAAAATTGATTAGACATGTATTATTACCAAGAAAATTCAATATCTTACTTCCGGAAAGACATATATCTTAAACTCTTAAATCCTAAAAATATATTCAATTAAATCTCATATTTCTTGAAAGTTTCATCTAAAAATGAAATCCTTGTAGCTTGTACTTACCTAAACTGAAAAATATAGGACAGAGAAACACCACCGTATAGGTGTTGAATCCTCCACAAAGAAGCAAAGGTATCATGCAGGCTCTAAATACCAGCTCTTCTGTAAGTGGGGCCTGTTAAAAAGGACATTGTCCAAAACAAGAATTAAGTACAAAACATATTTTTACATTTATAAATTATAGCTTCTTGAGATTTTGCTTCGACATAAATAAGGAGAAAATGCACACCATGTGATCTTTTTTTTTTCTTGAAAGAAACATAAGGTAAAATACTCCAACATGTTGCAGCAAATTGGAAAAATCTTCAGAGAGATCCTTAAGTATCTCCAACTCTAACATGATAACCCACTTAGGCATAATCTTTTTCAAAGACGCTAGTGTAAATCAGATGAACCAAAAGGGAGTGATGGAGTACATGATATTTTCTTCAAAGAGATTAATAACAAGCAGGCTTGATCTTTCCCTCCAAAGTCGCCTGCTTTGGATGGATGGCAGCACATGAAGCATGTCTTATGCAAAGAATGGGATTTAGCTTGTGTTGACGGTGTTATTTGTGCAAAGAAAATAGCGAGACAGTAAATCATCTTCTATTACACTGCAAATTTGTATGTGATTTTGGCGTATGTTTCTTAACTTGTATGGGATTCAATAGGTCATGCCAGCAAATGTGGAACAACTGCTAAGCAGTTGGCAAAGTCAGAGAATAAGAAAGTAAAGAAAAAGATTTGGAGGACCGTTCCATTAATCATATTCTGGAATGTTCAGCTCAAGAGGAACAAAACATGTTTTGAAGGGAAGGAAGAGAACACTTTGCTGTTGAAGTGTAGATGCAGTCATAGTTAAAGAAACTGGCACAACGCTGAATTTTCTTCTACTGATCTTGATGTATTTATGGATTCCTTACAGCATTAGACGATTCCTATCTAGTATTGTTGTACTCTCTCTCAGTACTTTCCTGATACTAACACCTTTACTTATCAAAAAAGAAAGAAAAGAATTGATCTTTCCACCCGTCAAAAAGAAAGAAACAAAGACTTGATATATTTCTAATTTGGTGTTGTCATATAATCTAACATATGAAAACACACCTGTAAATATACCAAATATGCAGGGAGATGGTGGCACGAAAACTATTACAAAAGTGAGTTAGTAATAACAGAAGTTTGAGGGTAAACTCATTATTGATCTCAACCATGAAATAGAATGATTTAAGCAAATCCTGATCCTAATGCCAAGAGAATTAACAAAGTGAACAGAGAAAGTAACCAGCTTAACATTCTAGTAAAGTAACTGACCACAAAATAATTGCGCCATGCTGAAATATCGGACGCCATTGAAGAAACCGATTCAATAAATTCATGGACAACATTTTTAATACTGTCAAGTGACAGGCTTCTTCCAATTTCCCCATCGTCTTGGCCCGGGTCTAGCAATGCTAACAGCTTGAGGATCAAGGTGCCAGCGTACATTAAGGAAGTCAATGTAAGAGGAAAGACGACAGCTTGCCACTGTTTTAAACATAAAATTGCATTTCAGCAATCAGTCACCCTTTCTCAATCTGCGAGTCATAAAAGAGCAGAACTTGATAACAACCACATGCAAAGCATTGTTGCATGCAAAAAAACTAATCCAGCGAGGATATGATACTTACGATATGATCCAATCTGATGCCATAAACACCGAAAAGGTGAGATTTACCCCACTGAATCTGAAATATTGGAAAATTGTATCAGACTAAGAATATAAGAGGAAGTTATTGGTAAAAGAAGCTTTGCAGAAAAGTTCCAAAACCAATAATTCGCTCATGGATGAATGTAAAATTATGCAAGTCCTCGTTTCCAGCAAAAAGTTAAGAAGTTGAAACTTGATACTTAAAATTTTGAGATTTTGAAGTTGTGTTTGGAGATGCATTTTACTTGAATTTTTTTTTGAAGTTTTGTGAGTGGAAGTCCCAAAACCAAAAAAACTGGTGTGAGCTAGTTTTTGGGAACTTGAAACTATTTGAAAATCAGATTTTCAAAATTTGAGCAAATTTCAGGGCCAAACAGATATTACATATTTAATATAAGAGCTACATAAGAGATGATACATATCCTAACTGAGAATTAAAATTGAAATATACATAAGCAGACAGAAAAAAAACTCAACACACATCACATACAAGGAGAAACAGAAGGATCAGAGGAGACATCATGCTCCTACTTTAGCATCTTTAACACTTGGCCTTGGTAAACTAAATGAGTTAATTTCTCACATGGTTACCCAGTTAACAATTATAAAAAATTGAAATAGAGAACATATATAACTTTATGAGATAATAACTATTAGTTGTATAAACTAAATTGCTTATATACTGAAGAGCTGCTAAAAACTCTGATCCTGTAACATAGCAGCACAGAAAACGACAAAAACATATTGAGCAACGATTTTTTTTTCAATTTAAGGCCAGAAAATGCCTTCAAATTTCAACAATTGCTTACTTCCAAGTCAAATTTTAACAAAGTAGAAAATACTATTCTACATAAGGAAGAGATCTTACAGGGAGGATGAGAGAGCAAGCAATGAGCGAGAAAACAGAGGAAATGGCAGCGCATATGAACCGTCGGATCAAATGTGATTGAAGTGAATATGGCGGAGGTAATCGGAGAATCAACGTCGGAGCATACAAGATCGCAACATACAAAATCGCCATCGCAGTGCACGCAATCACTGCCAGCGATTTCGACACATCTCCACCGCCGTCTCCGCCTCCATCGCCGATGACGGAGTCGCCGGCGAATGCTACTTCCATCGTCGCCGGATTTATTAGCAAATAATAATACATAAATTACAACACAGAATCGTTGAACAAAATCTCTGCAACTAGTATTTATATTTTGCTTCAATGGAAGAAATCGGTATTTCATTTATTTTATTTTTCTATTTTATTCGGCGGCGTTAGCATGGGTAGTTTCGTCATTTCATAGTGAACAGAATAAATTTACAACTTCATATTTGGACCGAATGAATTTTTGAGTTATGCAATTAGGATTTTAGGTGTATGGAGTTTCGATACATTAATTTTACCCCTATGAATTAACGAAGGATCTTATAATTTATGCAGAGTATAACTTATTGGTTCGATTTTCGATTATCGAATATCTAACGAAATTTATTTACTAATCAATTTTTAGGCTTGTATGTGTAATATGATACATATCAATTGTCAGATTATATTAACTATATCATTGTTGTACATGTAACATGATACAATAACAATATTAATGATATATTCAGCATTTTTTAATTCTCTTTTTCACAATTTATAAATCTTTTAGAGTTTAGAAAATGCTAGATCATAGTCTATAATTTTGTAAGTCAGAAAAACATTAAATGATAATCTAATATTTTATTTATGAAATTGAAAAGCAAATGAGAAGATATTAGATCCGAAACTAATTTTATCTCATAAGATAATTGTTCAAGAGCTACATTTATCCAACTTTTAGAAATAGAAACAAAATCTAAATGGCGACCTAAAGAAAAAAAATAATAACAAACTCAGTATAATCATACGAGTGACAAATGAGAACGACAGTGTGTAATGCAGTTTTATTTATACCTTGTGAAAGTAAAAATACTATTTTTGATGGTCATCTCTCAACAAACTAAATAAAAGGAACATAATGTGTAAATCGGCCCAATTTTCAAACCCATAGTCCACATGTAATAAACGCAACAGGCCCAAATATAAAATGCCTAACCCAATCAGTTTACTGCTTTCAGTAGAAACTAGGGTTCCTTCTCTCCGTCGCCATTGATACGGTTGTTGCCGGTGGTGCTCCGACAGTTCAGTTATTTTCGTCGGATTTCTAGGTAAGTTTTTTTCTTCGTATTTTTATTATTTCCTTAATTTTTTCTCAAGTTTCTAGAGATTAGAGACATGGTTTGGAAAAATTCGTTCTTTAATTGTTCTGGTTTGCAATCTTCTGATTTCTGAACTGAATGTGCTGCATTATTGTTGCTGGTTATTAACTACTTAGTTGTTTTGATTGTGTGCTCATTTCTGTAATTTTTGAACAATTTATTTTATATCTCCTTGCTCGTTTAATTGTGTGCTCATTAGTCGTTTCAACTGATATAGCCCTGCTGCGCTATAATGCCACTAGCCTCATGATCGCGTTCCTTGTTGACCTGTTATCCTGCTGGGATAGCGGCCATGAACTCTCTTCATTCCGTTTTGTGTCAAGATCACTTGGTTTGCTTTTGCACCCAAGGATGTGGCTTAGTGCTCAATGAAGTCTCAAGTTCAAATTCAATAGAGACAAAATATTAGTTGATTTCTTCCCATTTGTTATAGTCTTGGTTGGCATCAAGTGGCATGTATCTCGTGGAATTAGTCGAAATGTTATGATGCTATCGAAAAACAATAATTTGATTTCTTCGTGCAATCAATGGGACTTGTGAGATCTTGACTATAATATGTGTTGTCATCATTAAAACTCTTAGAAGGCTAACAATAATTAGAAAGCGTGTATCTGTATCTACTCTCTACAAGTAAGTTTGCTAGACTGTCTGCTCATTTTTTCTGCTTAATGTTTTCCTATTGCAGGGTATCCACCTTGTTGTAGCAATTTTTTCCCATTAGTTGGATAAAGAAAGCTCTTTAGATAAACAGAAGAATGGTAAGTTCTCACTTACACCATAGTCAATTTCCTTGTTGATTTCAGGAGAAAAAAAGTTAAACGAGAAAGGGTCAGCATGAAAGTTGAAAACTCACTGGTTATTACTCCCTCCGGTTCAAAACATAAGTCCACTTAGCCTTTTTCACACCCATTAAGAAAATACTAACTCCTAGAACTTTTTTAGGTATGTTGACTAAATTATCCTTAATTAACTACTATCCTAATTAACATAGTTTCTTGATTACATAAAAACTCTCTTATCTAACAACAACAACAACAAGCCCAGTATAATCCCACCATGTGGGGTCTGGGGAGGGTAGAGTGTACGCAGACCTAATCCCCACCTTGAAAGGTAGGCGGCTGTTTCCGAAAGACCCTCGGCTTAAGAGAGAAGAACAAGAAAGGATAAACAAGGAAAACAATTAATTCCTTCTTGATTATGTAAGCGGACACTTATTTTGAACCAAGATGAAGGCTAAGTGGACATATATTTTGAACCAGAGGGAATTCTTTTTTTTTTTGTAAAAATAGTTGGAAGTTGTCTAGATTTTGTAAGTTGGGATAGAAAAGAGAAAAGAAGAAAAAGTCTTAAGGTTATTGTTGATGAGACAGAGGTCAAAGAGGTAGCCTTTACCTGTCAGTAAAGGTGCGGTGCCATATTTTTTATGCAACAGCAAGGAGAAGGAGATGTGTAAATTCTTTTATTGAATTTTAATTGTCATAGTTGCCTCATACACTTTTTTGTTACATTGTTCAGTCTGGCAGAAAAGAAACAGTTCTAGATTTGGCAAAATTTGTTGACAAGGGTGTGCAAGTCAAGCTTACTGGTGGGAGGCAAGGTGTGTCATGCAATCTCTTTATCATTAGAACTTCATCCACTCAAACACACCTATCCTTGCTAAAAAAACAACTTATTCCTCTCTATTAGCCAGTTTCACACTTACCTATGAGCTATGAGAAAAGAGGTTTCTGGAACAGGTAGTGGGTACCGGCTCGCCGAAGACTCATTCTTTCCTTGGGGATGACTTCTTGCTGTGACTTATTTTACCTCTTTTCATGCTCTCTTGCTGTAGCTTATGGGGTTATGTTGTTTGTACGTCGCCATATAGTGAATCGGGGTTGTGAGTTGCACAAATTACAATCTTTTATTTTGTTGATTAATTCTCTCTTCACAGTGGTAGGAACACTTAAAGGCTATGACCAGCTGCTTAATCTTGTCTTGGATGAAGCTGTGGAACACCTAAGAGGTAACACAATTACTCATAGTAGTCTTTTGGAGTTTTTACATTAGCTGAAAATTCATTTGTTTCGGTTTTATGCAACTCTTTTTGAAAATTCTATTTTCCTATCACTATGTAGCTTCTGAAAATTCTAATTTTATCATCAAATGGTGGTTAGTCAAGGAAATGTATTGTTTCAATGTTTCTTGACTAACATGTTCTGCGTCATGTTAGCGTCTACAAGTTTTGGTTTGTCTTTGCTGATACTGTATATTTGTTTTATCATTTTGTTAAGTGGATAACATTTTCCTTGGAATCCCTTAGTTACTTCAGTACAATGGAGCAGCAAATTGCTTAATTAGATGCTAGCTAGCTACTCATCATTTTGTGGAATTTCATTTGTTGTACAGTTGATGATTTTAAACTTTTTTGCCATAGATGCTGATGATCCCCTGAAGACTACCGATCAGAAACGAAGTCTTGGCTTAATAGTATGTGTTCATTTATCGTACAATTATAGCAAATTTCTGCTTTGCAGTAAGCTTCCGAATGTTCCTTCTGTCCAACTACTGGAACCATCCCTAAGCACGCATAAATCTCTCGCCTTCTCTTACCATTTGCTTTTTACCCTTTTATGGGGTTAGGGAGCACAGAAGTTCCTTTACATGAGAAGTCATGGTAGTGTTTTCTCAAATTGTTTTGTCAAGTGTTCAATCTATAATAGAGCAATTTCTTTTATAAAGTAATGTTATGTATTTCATCGTATTGGCATCAAAACAATCCCAGGTTGTTCTATCTTTAGTTATAAAAAAGACGTTTCAAACTTTTTGTAGGCATAAAAAGCACATTTGATAGCTTCAACTATCAAAGCATTTTCTACATAGGAGAGGTTTATGTCTGAATAGTAGTATTCATTTGAATTTTGCAGTATATTCCCAGAGAATATATGCCTTTTACAGAAGTGTCATAACTTTGGTTCAAGAATTTATTACGGCCTATATTGCTCGCACTTTCCAAAAATGCTACAACAGTTTGATCTTCCAAAAATAGATTATGACATGCACTCATCGGCATTTTTGAAGAGTCCGAGCAACATAGATTACCACTATTGTTAGGTAATGTGGAAGTTAACATAAATTTGACCTCTTTTCTGTGCTTCTAAAAGCCTTCCTTTTGCTCGCAGGTCTGCAGGGGTACTGCAGTAATGCTTGTGGCTCCAACAGATGGTACAGATGAGATATCCAATCCTTTTGTCCAGCCAGACGGGGCATAGAGGAATCAACCTTGTTATTTCGAATTTAGCTCAAGTATAATGCTGTAAACAGTCTGCACCTTCGCCTTTTGTGCACCTTCGCCTTTTGTTTGCAAATGTTTCCTGTTTCTATTAGAAAATGCTTCTTCTCGTGGAAATTGGAGATAAGTACTATATGGTAGCAAACTTGTAACTGCTCCTGCTCCATTTTCGGTCGTTGATACATTTTCTTCTTGATGTAAAGCCATTTTAGTTCCCATTTCACCTGTGACAATGTCAGATCTGTATCAAACATCGACTTCTGGCTTCACTGTTTCTCGATTTGTGCCTGTCATTCTTAATGGACAGTGTATGCCAATCTTCTCTTATTACATGAACCGTGCTCTTGTCGTTGTACAGGTGCTCAAGATACCTCCTCCACCCCCACACCCTTTGAGAAAATGAAGAAAGAACAAAATTTTGCAACATGTGAATGTGACAGTCAATTAATAGAATTAAGTTTATTATAATAATAGTCTATTGTATGTGCTTTGCATGTATACCTTAACGATTATTATTTAATTTCTATTTAAAAGTAACAAAAAAATATAATAAATATCCTCAAAAATATTGGTTTAGCTCATAACAAAAATAAAACTTACAAAAAGTGAGAATTCTAATTTTAGAAAATAAATAAGTCATATTTTTTAAATCTAATATAGAATGTATATTTAAATTATTAAATCCAATCACTTGTTCATATTCAAATTTTATGTTTGTGTAGTGTCTTAATTGAAGATGATTTCATCCGTTTATTCATTCAATTCACAGTCACAAGGTGCCGGACTAACAACTAAAAAGAATAAACGGAAAAGGGCCAAAACTATTCTTCAACTATTCAAAATAGAGCATATATATCCTTAAATTATTTTCTGGTTCAAAAATACCCTTCATGTCATACTATTGTCTCACTTCTATCCCGTTTGACGGAATGAAATGTGGCATCCCATGTGTATTAATTTACTCCACATAGAATCTCAACATAAGCATCCCACCCCACACCACTCCACCCCATCCATTAAAAGACCTAAACCCATTCTTGACTTCCGTAATTATGACTGTCACAATTAATTTTCAGCAGTTTTTAAGCAACTCTTGTAAAAATTTGCGGCAGTCAGACACCCCTTTGTTAGCTATGTCTACTGGATGAAAACTATAGTTTAGCAAATTAAATAGCCAATTAATAGTCTGTTTAAAAACTGCTGCAAATTTATTGTGGCACCCATAGCTACGGGAGTCGAAGAAACTATAACTACGGGAGTTAGAGATGAGTTTGAGTTTTTTAATGGGTGGGTTTGAGTCTTTTAATTGATGAGGTGAGGTGAGGTACTTATATGAAGATCTCATGTGACGTAAATTAATACACATGGAATGTCACATTTTATTTCGTCAAATGGAGGGGTAGAAGTGAGCCAATAGTATGACGAGAAGGATATTTTTGAGCCAAAATAAAATTTAAACGTATATGTACTCGATTTAGAATAGTTACTGCAATATGTAGAACAATCCAAAAACAATCTATTATAGTTGGGTGGATAATAGTAGAAAAAACGTGGTTTGACCGTTGGGTGGATAAGAACCCGTTTGAATTGACTTATAAGTTATTTATAAGCTGTTTTTAGTTTTTTTGAGTATTTGACTGATTAATTTAAAGTTATTTTGTGCTTAAAATAAGCCGTAATAAATAATTGAGTTTGTTTGGATTGACTTATTTTAAACAACTTATAAATTGAAAACAACTTATAAATCAAAAAAATAAGTTAAGTTATACCTTTTTATTTATTTATTTATAAGTAATTTTTAATTTATAAATTGATTAAAATAAGTCTATCCAAACGGACTCTAACTGCTGTAAGACTAACTATTATTACTATATATAATTGTATTTATTTCTGCTCATTACTCCCACAAAAGGACGACTCCTTTTTTTCTTCGAAAAAAACAAATCAGCTCAGATTTGGGATCTGTAAATTTGACCAATAAAAGAAGTCATAATTACATCAAAGAACTTTCTTTTTTCATCTTTTTTCTCTATTTATAGTTTGTAGCTTCTATTAATTGCTATTTTTTGGGTAAAGATTTGATTTTTTTTGCTTTTTTGGGGGGTAGGTAGTTTAGCTATGGATAATAGTAGCTGGTGGAGGAATTATGAAGGGGTATTAAGGACTTTTTACCCAGTGTTTTTGGGACAAGTTGTGTCTTTTGTTATGGCACTTATGAGCTTCACTTCTTCTCTAGTAGCAAATCTTGGTAAGTTTGATTTTCTTGATTTTACCTTTCTGGGGTTGAAGCTGGTAGTGGTGGGGTGGGGTTGGGGGTAGGGATTACTTTTTAAAAAAATTATTATGATTTATTTAGTTAGGCTAAATGGGGTTTTGTTTATTAATGAATCTTGACGCTCCGTCCATTTTAATTTATTCGTATGATTTTGACATGACAGGAAGTTAAAAAAATGGAAAAAAGGTTGAATCTTGGTATCTTGTTAAATTAAAGATCTTGTGTTGTTAAATATGTACCTGTAAAATTGAAAGTAAAGAAATTTTTAAATGGACTAAAAAGGAAAATACGACAAACAAATTAAAACGGAAGCATTTTGTTGATTATTTGTGTTTTATTTTGTTTTGCATTTGTAGGTGCAAATACTCCACTTTCCCTGTCATTCTTCTCTTACACAGCTTTAGCTTTGGTGTATGGAGGAATCATGATTTACAGGAGGCAGAAATTACAGGTATTTGTTAGTTCTTACGATTTTAACTTGGTAAGTATTTTAAGAAAGTAAGGAATATTTTTAAATTTTGTCGTTTTAAATTAAAGATACCTAAAATATATCAAAATGTCCTTTAATTTTGTGGTCTTAAATATGCGAGTTATAAATTTAGAATTAAAGATTTGCTAAAAAATGGAAAATGACATTCCTTTCAAAATTGAATAAAAAGGAAAGTAAGGACAAACAAATTGAAACGGAGAAAGTATTATTCAAGAGTCAATTTTGATATTGCTTAAGTAACAAACATAACTAATAATAACTACGACCTAAATCAAAGGCAAAGCTAAGATTTTTAGTTTATGAGTTTTGGGACCGTAGTTATTTTTGCTTATTGGGTTCTCGTTAGATTATTTGTACATTTAACGCAAATATAAGGAACAAACACTGTTGAGTTCTACTAAACACGTATCCACCATTATGACTCCGCTCCTTCCCTCAGCCCAAAACTAGCTGGTTTTGAATTTATATGAATCCTTTATATTTCACTCCATTTGGACCAATTCCTTCCGCTACACAATAATATTGACATTAATGAAACAAGTTTGTGAACAACTCATTAAAATTTGTTCATTGTTATGCTATAGTAGTAAAAATTTGGGGAATTTTCGCATATAGCCACTCAAAAATACTTTAATTATGCTCCATTGTTATAGGTTGCTAATTACAATTCGTAGCTATAGTTATAGCTGCGTTTGTGTAATTCGCACAATATTTGTATACGTTTGTATAATTCACTATACAATTCGCAGTTTTTATAGAACGTTTGTATATTTCACTATACAATTCATGCACAACGTTATATAATTCGCTATACAATTTGTAGTGTTTGTATATTTAGCTATAAAATTCGATTCGCGCACAACGTTTGTATAAATCGCGCGAATTATACAAAACTCAACTGTATAATCACGCGAATTATACAAAACTCAATCTGTAATTACAGCTAAATGTTTGCCGCGAGCCATAATTAATTCAAACTATAGCTATGTTAGCTAATTAACTAGTATATGTTTGCTTATCCGCTTAATTTTCCCTAAAAATAATTCATGAGTATCAGTTTATTAAGTGAAGTTGGTTTTTAGTTTTACGTAATGGTTACCGATTGAATTTTGTCTTGAGTTTGCAGGTTCCTTGGTATTGGTATGCGCTTTTAGGCTTAGCTGATGTCCAAGGAAATTTTCTTGGTAAGATGCTTCTCCGCTAAATGTACATTCTCTGCTTTGTTCGTATTAACTTTTGAACCATTACTGCGATTGCAACATTGAAGTGAAGTGTCATCTATTCGTGGAATAGATATCGTTAAATTCCTTTTGTTTATGAAATTCGAGGTTTTTCGAGAAAGTTCAGTATTTTTTCAGTGCATGTTAGCTAACCTTAACTGCAAATTAGGTGTTAGTTCTATAGTAAGAACTTTGGGAATAGGTAAGTTCCAACCTATTTAGTTGCTCCCTTTTCTATACTTCCTCCGTTTTAATTTGTTTGTCTGGTTTTGACTTGATACGAAGTTTAAGAAAGTAAAGAAGACTTTTGAATCTGGTCTTAAACTAAAGATACGTAGAATGTTCCAAAATGCCCTTTAATCTTGTGATTTTAAACATGCCATTTGAAAAATTGGAATTAAAGAGTTGCCAAAAAAGAAAAGAGACATTCTTTTTGAAACAAACTAAAAGGAAAGTAAGACAAACAAATTGAAACAGAGGGAGTATAATTTACATCATTGTGCAATCTTCTTTTCAATATGTGTACATAATGAGAATTATATGTAATGAAATTTAAAGCATAACATATGCTCCCAACCATAACCTGATCGAGTGGTTATTCTTCTTTCATCGCACGATTAGTCCTCTATTTGTGATTGAAAATATGTGGTAGAAAGGTTTTCTGTTGTAATTTCATGTCATTGTATGATTTTTAGAACTTCAATGTAGTCATAATTATCCATAATACGAAATTAACTTCCGTTGAATGTATTGCAGTAAATAAAGCATATCAGTACTCATCAATCACCAGCGTGACCATACTGGATTGCTGGACTATAGCTTGGGTGATAATTTTGACGTGTCTATTTTTGGGCACAAGATATTCTCCGTGGCAATTCTTTGGTGCAGCAGTCTGTTTAGGTGGTCTTGGACTTGTGCTTCTATCAGATGCTAAGGCGAGTCATGGAAGCGGTATTTGTTCTGTTTCCTAAAATGATTTATTTAGGTTGTAAATGAAAAATGTTTCTCATCTTTGATTTCTTTGAGTTCTCAGAAGGACTTCTATTATGAGAGGAACGGAAAGGGTGGATGGCAGAAAGAAGCTAATTGCCACTCTTAGGCGGGAAGCGCCTAATTAAGGAAATTGCTTAGTTTGCTTATGCTTCGATCATTTTAATTGCAGATGGTTCCAAACCTATTCTTGGTGATATATTTGTCATCATAGGGACATTTTTCTTCTCAATGAGTAATGTTGGTGAGGTTAGTGTAATTTGTCTCTTCATATTTCCAAGGCATAATACATAAACAAACAGTTGAGAGTGTACATGTAGACACCTCAACTCGTGTCCACTGTGTGTTAGTTGAACACTCCAACTTCCAAAATGATCATCTAGACACCTCCAAGATTTATGTGTCACGTAAGCTTTAGGTGTCCACAAGACATTGGGGACGAGTTGGAGGGTTTAATTGCCAGTTGAGACTAAATTGAGGTGTCTGGATGTGCACTCTCAAAGTTGGAGTACTTAATTGTCAGCTGATGCCAAGTTTAAGTGTATGTTTATGTATTATGTTTATTTCCAAATGTCTCCCTTCTACCGGATTGTTACTCTAAATATAAGCATAAGTGTCGCTTCTTGCCAAAAACTTGTGGTATGCTTAACTATAGTTCGCTTTGGTGCAGGAGTTCTGTGTGAAAATGAAAGATCGTATTGAAGTGGTTTCCATGATTGGTGTTTTCGGCTTGCTTGTTACTATAATTGAGATGTATCCTTTCTAATCTAGAAACTGTTTTTTTTTCACATGCATTTCTTATAGCCATGGAACTTTGAAATGTATAATACCTCATTTCCAACACAAAGAAATTGTGATGAGCATTAATGACTTAACTTTCTCTCAGACCAATCCTGGAAAGGAAGAGTTTGGAATCAGTCAAGTGGTCTGCTGAGCTTGTAAGTGACTGAGATTCGTTTTCTTAGTTTCGCTCCTCTAATATTGTTTTTGTCTCTCATTCTTTTGTCCCTTTGTAAGTTTCTTCTATAGAAGAGTATCTCCATAACCGTTATCCAGTTCAATTGCAGTATTTGGTCTGAAATAATGATTCAAGACACATGAGACAAGAGTTGTGCAGTTTTCATAAGTTTCAATCAACTCAATTTAGCTTTATAGTCCACTTATAAATTTGTAAAAGACAATGAAAATTTATAGGAATATTGCTATCATCCTCGTAACTGATGATATGGAAGCCGCGATTCCTCCAACTGATATGTTCTATTGGTTGAACGGATGACTGCAAAATGGAAAGTTTTTGAAAATGCTTATTTTTATACATTTGGTACTCTTCAATAGCTTTGATTACACTTCTTTTGAGCAGAAGGTCTACAGAAACAGTCTCTCTACCCCTCAAAAGTAGGTGTAAGCTCTGCGAACATCCTGACCTTAGGATTGACATACTGCCCACCTGATGTTTTTGGGTTTGGTCACGGGGATAGGGGCGTGGGGGTGGTTTGGTTCTTTCTAACGCTTGAATCCGAGAACTGTAATGGGATGCAAGAAAAATTGTATAATGTGTCCCTTATCATGTGTCATTTTTGTCTGGTTTCAAGACTTCGCGAAAGGACTACCATATTTCTTATGGACTTCTCATAGGAAAAAGTGAATCTGCCGAGAAACAGAAGATATAATATTTCAACAACAACAACATACCTAGTGTAGTCCCACAAGTTGGGTTTGGGGTGGGGAGGGTAGAATGTATGCAAACCTGGGAGGTAGAGATGTTGTTTCTGATAGACCCTCGGCTAAGGAAAAGCAAATTAAAGCAGTCTAGAAAAGAAAATTAATGGAAGTGAAGAAGTCATAAAAAAATACTATAGAAAGCATGACAAAGCGTTTTGAAAAGGGAACGATAACTACAATAAAAGAATACAATTATCAAAATGCAAGAAACAACATATAGTAACAAAAGTCGAAGGATGAGAAGATGTAGTATTTACATCAATAAATTCTTGCTTCAAATCATATTTCTTGATCTAAGAAATGCCTTAGTTCTTCAATATAAAAAATCATATAAGGTGATATGACATTTTTTCTCTTTCTTTTTCTGTTTTTATTTTCTACAGATATTAGCCTTCTGTGGCTATGCAGTGGCAAGCTTTATGTTCTACACCTTTGTTCCGTTTCTTCTCAAGGTAAAACGCTCACTCGTCATAGTTCCATCCACTGAATTAATATAGTGGACGTGTATTTGTTGTCGGATATTTGGTTCATCGTACTAAAGTAAGGCACGAGTAATTCAAATGCAGATGAGTGGCTCAACCTTGTTCAATCTATCTCTTCTCACATCCGATGTGTGGGCAGTTGTCCTTAGAACCTTTTTCTACAAGCAAAAGGTACTTTTTATCCATTCTTTTCCCCATATTCAACGAATTTTGATGGTTTCCGCCACACTTGCAGTTCTCAGTGTGCTGATCACCCCTAATTGAAAATTGCAGGTTGAATGGCTGTACTTTGTAGCTTTTGCACTTGTGGTTACTGGACTGATCATATACTCGAAAACGTATGTTCATGCTCTTTGAATTCATTATCTTATCATTGATTATGAACTCTCATACTATCATATTGAATAGGGATGGCGCATATAACACACTGATTGCTAATACTACTTGTTTGTTCATCAACAGTGAGAAGGATCCTGTAAATGCACCAGCTACTATTGAAGAAGCAAATGCTGCTGATCAAAGATACCAACTTCTTAATGAAAATGAAGAGCAAGCTGATCATAGACATGATGAAATTATTTCATGACTACTTGTATAAATCAAGATTCATTGGAATTACATGTATTTACATATTATTTCACCATAACATAGCAATTCTGGAATTCTACAAAATCTATATAATTGGAGTTTAAACTTTTTTCCCATATTTCTCGTTGAAACTTCAGAGTGAAATTCACTTATTTTTATACCATTTGGCATTTGGTTCTTACTCCCTTTTGTTTCAATTTATTTGTTTGGTTTTGACTTGACACGGAATTTAAGAAAGTAGTGCAAGATTTGTCAAAAGGCCATTTAATCTTGTGCTCTTAAATATGTCAGGTGGAAAGTTGAAATTAATGAGTTGTCAAAAAAGAAAAAATACATTAATTTGAAATGGACTAAAAAGAAAGTAGGAAAAATAAATTAAAACGGAAGGAGTACTATTTGTCGTTTGATCAATGTGTCTACTGGTTGTTTCATAACTCTACAATTAAGAAGCAAATATAAGCAAATTAAAGTGTCATAAGTATCACCATTAATCATTTCAGTGGGATGGAATCCCTCCATCGTTAATATGAGGCATTAGGTCCAGAAGTAAATATGAACTATGGTTTACTCATTTGATAATATTGTATAAGAGCATAATTTTTTTTTTAGATAATCAAGTTTTTATAATCAAACAAAATTTCAATATTAATATATATTTTTTCTATTAATATATTATTTTCTTGTCAGATTTGGGATCTGTGACAGTGACCAAAAACGCCACAAATAAATAAAAGATCTTTCTATTTTCATCTGTTTTCTGTATTATAGAAGCTCTTTTTAGTTGAAGTTTCTATTAATTGCTATTTTCTGTTAATTTTCCTCATAAAGTTTTGATTTTTTTTGCTTTGGGGTGAAGGGGGTATTTTAGCCATGGGTAGCAGCAGCTGGTGGGGGAATCATGAAGGCATATTGACAACTTTTTACCCTTTGTTTTTGGGTCAAGTTGTGTCTTTTGTTAGGGCCCTCATGAGCTTTTCTTCTTCTCTAGTGGCAAATCTTGGTTAGTTTTGAACTTTTTTTACTACCCTTTTTGGGAGGTTGAAGAATTTGGATTATTATGATTTGTTTTGTTAGGCTTAATGGGGTTTTGTATATTAAAGAATCTTAATTATTTGTGTTTTGTTTTGTTTTGCATTTGTAGGTGCAAATACTCCACTTTCCCTGTCATTCTTCTCTTACACAGCTTTAGCTTTGGTGTATGGAGGAATCATGATTTACAGGAGGCAGAAATTGCAGGTATTTTTTGCTCATAACGACCATACATTTTGAAGTTGAAACTTGAAAATTTGAGTTTTTGAAGTTGTGTTCGCAAACAATGTCACTTTACTAAGTTGACATTGACTAGTCAGAACAAGTTTGTGAACAAAAATTCTTTGTTGTTGTGCTATAATTGTGGATTTTGTTGAATGCTGTTCTTAGATTTTTCTCTATTTTCTCATTGTAAAAATGTACCCTTAAGAAAATGATTTCGGAGTATCACTCTATTAAGTGCATTTGGTTTTTAGTTATATATGATTGATGATTATCAATTGAATGTTGTCTTGAGTTTGCAGATTCCTTGGTATTGGTATGCCCTTTTAGGCTTAGCTGATGTCCAGGGAAGTTTTCTTGGTAAGATGCTTCTCCACTAAATGGATTTTCTCTGCTTTTTCGATATTAATCAAAGCTAGTCGTGCACTGAATGAACTCGTTTTCAACATTGAGTCAGAAATTATCCAGGATATGAAATTAACTTCTGTTGAATGTATTGCAGTAAATAATGCATTTCAGTACTCATCAATCACCAGTGTGACCATACTGGATTGCTGGACTATAGCTTGGGTAATGATTTTGACGTGGCTATTTTTGGGCACACGATATTCTCCATGGCAATTCTTTGGTGCAGCAGTCTGTTTAGGTGGTCTTGGATTTGTGCTTCTATCAGATGCTAAGACGAGTGATGGAAGTGGTACTTGTCTGTTTCCTAAAATGGTTTATTTAGGTCGTAAATGGGAAAATGTTTCTTATCATCCAATCTTTCCTTGAGTTTTCGAAAGGACTTCTATCTTGAGAGGAACAGAAAGGGTGGATGGCAGAGAGAAGCTAATTGCCACTCCTAGGGGCTAGGCGGGAAACGCCTAATCAAGGAAATTGCGTAGTTTGCTTATGCTTCGATCATTTTCAATTGCAGGCGGTTCCAAACCTATTCTTGGTGATATATTTGTCATCATAGGGACATTTTTCTTCTCAATAAGTAATGTTGGTGAGGTTAGTGTAATTTGTCTCTTCATATTTTCAAGACATAATACATAAACAGACGCTCAAACCTGAGTGTGCATATCTAGACACCTCAACTCATCTCTACTAAATTGTTACACTAAATGTAAGCATAAGCATCTCGTCTTACCAAAAACTTATGGTATTTTTAACTATAATTAGCTTTGGTACAGGAGTTCTGTGTCAAAAAGAAAGATCATATTGAAGTGGTTTCCATGATTGGTCTTTTCGGCTTGCTTGTTACTATAATTGAGATGTATACTCTCTCCCTAAAAATTGTTTTTCACATACATTTCTTTTAGCCGCAGAACTTTGAATTGTAAAGTTTCTCATTTTTAACTACTGAACTTTTCTCTCAGACCAATCTTGGAAAGGAAGAGTCTGGAATCAGTCAAGTGGTCTGCAGAACTTGTAAGTGACTTAGATTCGTTTTCTTATTTTCGCTCCTCTAATATCGTTTTTGTCTCTCATTTTTCAGATATTAGCCTTCTGTGTCTATGCAGTGGCAAGCTTTATGTTCTACACCTTTGTTCCGTTTCTTCTCAAGGTAAAACGCTCACTCGTCATAGTTCCATCCACTGAATTAATATAGTGGACGTGTATTTGTTGTCGGATATTTGGTTCATCGTACTAAAGTAAGGCACGAGTAATTCAAATGCAGATGAGTGGCTCAACCTTGTTCAATCTATCTCTTCTCACATCCGATGTGTGGGCAGTTGTCATTAGGACCTTTTTCTACAAGCAAAAGGTACTTTTTATCCATTCTTTTCCCCATATTCAACGAATTTTGATGGTTTCCGCCACACTTGCAGTTCTCAGTGTGCTGATCACCCCTAATTGAAAATTGCAGGTTGAATGGCTGTACTTTGTAGCTTTTGCACTTGTGGTTACTGGACTGATCATATACTCGAAAACGTATGTTCATGCTCTTTGAATTCATTATCTTATCATTGATTATGAACTCTCATACTATCATATTGAATAGGGATGGCGCATATAACACACTGATTGCTAATACTACTTGTTTGTTCATCAACAGTGAGAAGGATCCTGTAAATGCACCAGCTACTATTGAAGAAGCAAATGCTGCTGATCAAAGATACCAACTTCTTAACGAGAGTCAATTTGACTAAATACTTAAAGTTGCAATTTGGCTCTTGAGAAGCGAAACGTGACAAGTAAAAGTGAACCGGGAGTATATTATTAAATCTAAGGTTATCACTCGTCCTTTCATTTTCATTTTTGGATAGTTATGATTTACGACTGATGATTATGTTATGGACTAATTGTAATCAAATTGCAATTACTTCAAGTTTTATTGTATAAAATAACTTCTAATTCTAATAATAATTCTGGTTTTCTGTGTGCAATTAGTTTCTTCTTTATTTATCGTGAATTGATTATACTATATCAAGGTCAAATTATTAGTAAGGTAGAATATTCGATATTTGTGCTGGTGAGAAAAAATAGTATTTAATAAAATAATTGAAATTCTAAGTACTCAATAACTATGTTGAAATGTGGTAGCAGATATCTGAACGAGCACCTAATAAAATAGTCGACATATTCGCATTGATAATAAAAAATAATATCATTAATAAAACAATTGAGGTATTTGTATTAGTTCAGGATTTCATAAATAAAATTATTTGAGATTTGTGTTGGTTTGACGTAGCAAGTCAAGCTAGTCCAGAATTTCATATGATTACTGTGGTACACTAGTGCCACAAAGGCTTTGATGGTCTTATTGGTGCATAGACAAAGTTACTTGTAATTTGTGTTGGTTTATCGCAACAAGTGAAGTTAGTGAAAGTTAGAGATAAAGCACAAGTGGATGCACAAATATCATATTAAATAAAAGTAAAATAAATAAAACAAAATTGTTATGAAAGTGGATGTTCCACTTTGTGAGACTCACTCAAAAGGGGGCAAGTTACCCACAATTTTTTCTCTTTTTTTGGCTATAAAATGGTCATAGTTTTCAAAGAAAGAACACACGAAATACACTTATCTTCTCAACTCTCTTTTTCTCTTACCCTCTCCTTCTTATTAATTTACTAAGTTAATTTATTTTATAACACGTTATCAGCACGAAACTCTAATTTTTCCCAGACAAATTAACTTCTATCAAAATATGGAAATTCCCAGTCATCAGTTGGATCCAAAATCAATTATGATGATATGTGTTTTATTAATAGTGCCACAACACACACTATTTTAAGAGATACGAAATATTTCTCTTATTTGATTATGAAAGAAGCTAATGTTAATACAATATCTGATAATTCAAGATTAATTGAAGGATCCGAAAAAACTAAAGTTGTACTTATCGGAGGAACAAATTTAACAATTAATGAAGCATTATATTGTAGTAAGTCTCAAAGAAACTTATTAAGTTTCAAAGACATTCGTCAAAATGACTATCATATTGAGACTACAAATAATGAAAAAAATGAATATCTTTACATTATTACAATGATGTCGGGCAAGAAGTTTATATTTGAAAAGTTACCCGCTCTTTCATCCGGCTTATACTTCACAAGTATTAATATGGTTGAAACATATGTCATAGTAAACCAAATGTTTACTAACTCAAATGATTTTATTATTTGGCATGATCGGTTGGGCCATTCCGGTTCTAATATAATGCGCAAAATAATTGAGAGTTCACATGGACACTCTTTGAAAAACCAAAAGATCCTTCAATTTAAAGAATTCTCTTGTGTTGCATGTTCTCAAGACAAATTGATTATTAGACCATTAATAATCAAAGTGAGAATTAAATTCCCCAACATTTCTGGAGCGTATACATGGTGATATGTAGGCCCATTCACCCATCATATGAACCATTTAAATATTATATAATTTTAATAGATGCATCTACAAGATGATTATATGCGTGCTTATTATCAACTCGTAATATGACATTTGCGAGATTACTTGCTCAAATAATTAAGTTAAGAGCACAATTTTTAGATTATGCAATAAAGACAATTCGTCTTGATAATGCTAGTGAGTTCACATCTCAGGCATTTAATGATTATTGTTTGTCCACTGGGATAACAGTTGAGCATCCGGTTGCTCATGTTCATACTCAAAATTGTCTAGAAAATTATTATTTAAACGTCTCCAATTAATTGCTAGACCAATGCTTATGAGAATAAAACTTTTTATTTCATTATGGGGTCATGCTATTTTGTAGTAGTATGTCTTGTGTGGATCAGACCCATAAGTTATCATAAAGTCTTTCCATTACAATTGACTTTTGGTCACGAGCCAAACATTTTCATCTTAGAATATTTGGATGTGCGGTATATGTTCCAATAGCTCCACCATAACGTACAAAAATGGGTCCCCAAAGAAGATTGGGGATATATGTTGGGTATGAATCTCCTTCTATTATAAAATATTTGAAACCTATGACTGGAGATTTATTTACTGCAAAATTTGTTGATTGTCATTTTGATGAATCAGTATACCCAGCATTATGAGGAGAAAATAAGCAGCTGAAAAAGAAAATAGATTGGAATGCATTATCACTATCTCATTTATATCTTCCTACAAATAAATATGAACTGAAAGTTCAAAAGATAATTCATTTGCAAAATATTGCAAATCAACTGTCAGATGTATTTACTGACCTATCATGAGTTACTAAATCTCATATTCCAGTTATTAATGCTCCAATTCGAGTTGATGTCCCAGTAGGACAATTAATTAATATAAATAAGTCTAAACCACGCTTAAAATGTGGCAGATCGATCGGTTCCAAAGATAAAAATCTTCGAAAGAGAAAAAGAGCAAACAATCAAGATGGTCATGATATAAAAGAACTTGCTCAAGAAGAGCGAGGAGACATAACAATTGATAAAACCTTAGAAGAGGTTAAGACACCTGAAAATGATGAAGAAATTTTAATAAATTATGACTCATCAGAAAAAAATATGGAATCAAAATAATGTAATTGTCGACAATAATTTTGCTTATAATGTTGCTATTGAAATAATGCAACAAAATGGGGATCTTGAACCAAAATCTATCGATGAATGTGGACAGAAATGATTGGCCAAAATGGAAAGATGTAATTCAAGTTGAATTAGCTTCGTTTGAAAAACACGAAGTTTTTGGACCGATAGTCCGAACACCTGAAGGTATAAAACCAGTGGGGTACAATGGGTCTTTATGCGGAAATGAAATAAGAAAAATGAAGTCGTAAGATATAAAACACGACTTGTGGCATAAGAATTTTCGCAAAGACCTGTCATTGATTATATGAAAACATATTCTCATGTGGTGGATGCAATCACTTTTATGTATTTTATAAACCTAACAGTTCATGAAAAACTTGGCATGCATCTGATGAATGTCGTTACAGCCTACTTATATGGCTCTCTGGATAATGATATTTTTATGAAAATTTCTGAAGGATTTAAAATGCCTGAAACATATAAAGATTCACGAGAAACTTATTCAATAAAACTTCAAAAATCTTTATATGGGCTGAAATAATCAGGGCGAATATAGTACAATCGTCTTAGCGAATATTTGCTAAAAGAAGAATATAAAAATGATCTAATTTGCCCTTGTGTCTTTATGAAAAGATCTGGATATGAATTTATCATAATAGCCCTATATGTTGATGATTTGTATATTATCGGAACTCCTGAAGAACTTTTAAAAGCAGTAAAATGTCTGAAAAAGAAATTTGAAGTGAAAGACCTTGAAAAGATAAAATTTTGTCTTGGTCTACAAATTGAACATTTTGCAAATGAGATATTTGTCCATTAATCAACATATACAGAAAATATTTTATAGAGATTTTACATGGATAAAGCACACCTACTAAGTACCCCAATGGTTGTGAGATCTCTTGATATTAATAAAGAACCATTTCGACCTTATGAAAATGATGAAGAGCTTATTGGTGCTGAAATATCATATCTTAGTGTAATTGGGGCATTAGTGTATCTTGCCAACAATTCTAAAATAGATATAACTTTCTCTATAAACTTGTTAGCAAGATTTAGTTTTTCCGCAATGCGAAGACACTGAAACAGAATTAAGCATATATTCAGATACCTTTGAGGGACTACAGATATGAGATTGTTTTACTCAAATGAATCCACGTCAGAATTAATTGATTATGCAAATGCATGATATTTGTCTGATCCCATAAAGGTCGATCGCAGACAGGCTGCTTATTTACATGTGGTGGCACAGCTATATCATGACATTCAACAAAGCAAACTATGCTTGCCACTTCTTCAAATCATGCAGAGATAATAGCCATTCATGAAGCAAGTCGAGAATGTGTTTGGTTAAGATCAATAACTCAACACATTCAAGAAACATGTGGTCTCTCCTTGAAAAGAGACTTTCCAACAATATTGTATGAAGACAATGCTGCATGTATAGCTCAACTGAAGTGAGGATACATCAAAGGAGACAGAACAAAACATATTTCACTAATTTTTTTTACTCATGATCTTCAAAAGAATGGTGAAATAGATGTCCAACAAGTTTGTTCAAGTGACAATTTAGCAGATATTTTTACCAAGGCATTGCCGGCTTCAACCTTTGAGAAAATTAGATACAAAATTGGAATGCATCATTTTCGAGATATTAAGTGATGTTCTCATCGGGAGGAGTAAAATACGCGTTGTACTCTTTTTTTCTTAATCAAGGTTTTGTCCCACTTGATTTTTCTGTTAAGGTTTTAATGAGGCAGCACTCAATGCGTATTATGAGAAGTGTGTATTCTTTTTCTTTGACTAGGCTTTTTCCTACTGAATTTTTTCTAGTAAGGTTTTAACGAGACACAATATCTATGGATGTTCAGGATAACTATATATATTATTTCTTGTAAGTTTTTAATAAGACACATTACACGTGGACATTTAAGAGAGAGTGTTATTAAGGTGGATGTTTTACTTTGTGGACCCACTCAAAAGGATTCAAATTGCCTACAACTTTTTCTTTTATTTGGCTATAAAATGGTCATAATTTTCAAAAAAAGAACACACGAAATACATTTTATCTTCTCAGCTCTCTTTTTTCTCCTACTTTTCACTTCTAGTTTATTTTATAACAAAAACTATATATTCCATCTATATATTAGCAATAAAATCACTTCCCCAAAAACCTCTCAATTAATCATTGGAAGTCATAGAAATTTATATATTACAATGGAGCAGTGTCAATCACCGCCGACAACGCCGGTGCCGGCGATATCCATTTCACAGCCAACTGAACAACAAATTCCGGCACCATCTCCGGCGCCACCACCTCCTTCCTCCGCCGCAACCAGTCAACTCCCTTCTACCACTACATCAGTAGCATCACAACCAGTGAACCTAAACCCTACCACCACCACTTCAGCTACTAAAACCACCTTCCTCACCACCACCACCACCACCACCACCACCACTTCAGCTACTAAAACCACCACCATCACTCCCGGCGGTGCGGCCGCCGCCGCTCAACAGCAAAACACTTTAGCACCCACTTCACAAAATGCTCAAGCAAGACAACCCTTTGGCCGGCCATGGCAACAGCCTTCACCTTTTCAACACTTTTCCTTACCTCCTCCACCTCCACCACCACCACCTCACTCATCATCATCATCATCATCTTCTTCTTCGATTTCATCTTCTTCGGTTCCTATGCAAAACCAAAACCCTAGAGGTGGTATGGCTATGGGAGTACCTGCTCATCACCCTAGTAGCTCTTTCTCTTCATTGACGTCGCCTTCTTTTGGGCAGCAATTTGGTGGTTTAGGTCGCAATTTGCCTGATTCTACGCCGCCCACCTCAACTACCTCACAGGTATTAAATTTCTCATTACTTGATTATAGCTGCATCCTTTTTCCTATATGTATGCAATTCCAATTGTCTGTGCCAATTCTTGCCTACTAGATTGTTTTGGTTTTTGAACAGCGATTTTTTTTGCAATTGCAGCCTAATTTATAAACTAATAATCTGCTAAAGGTAAGCTCTGAAGGTCATTCAATATTAAAAAGGAGAAGCTTAAAGCAGTAAAATTACTGAAAAAAGATTAGAGAAGCTCCCGGGGTAGTGACCTAGCGGTAGATAAAGTGGATATGAAGATCATGGTGCTTGTTGAATAGTTGAGGTGCGTGCAAAGTAGCTTATGCTAAGGCTAGAATTCAAACAATTTGATTTAACCATATGAATAGTTCCACATTATTGGGTAATAGAGAATCAAAATTGAGACTTTAACATGTGTAGGGCGTAAGGATGGATGTAGCCAATTGGATCAAGGCAATGGATTGTGATTTTACCATGCAAGGTTCAATTTCCGTCATTCATCTACTTTTTATTTGGGAGACACAGTACAAAGTGCCATAGTCAGTAGCGGGGTAAAGCTTAACATAACTGTGTTGGAGATAATTGAGTAATACCATGCCATTATATTTGGTCAAATACCCGTAATGATTGGTGTCATTTAATTATTTTCTTACTGGGTATGCCAAGACTTTAAACGGCAGACAAAAATGACCTGAGGGAGTAATTAATAGTAAGAAAGACATATGATGATTCAGGTTACTTGATTTAGTATTCGTATCTTATGTAGGAATTAGGATAGAGGAGCGCAATTAATTAACTGTAAGGTGATTTTGGATCTTGGTCACTCTGGTTTATGTGGTTGGGTCTGTTTGTGTTGAATTATGAATATGGTTCTTTGAGTTAGGAATTTGCGTACTTCAAATTTTGTTTGAATTCACGCCTCTGGGTTCTTGATTTACATTGTGTATTGAATATTAACTGATTCTTGTTATCTGTAGGTGAGGCAGCCTATTCAAGGAATGCATGGGATGGGAATGATGGGATCACTTGGTTCAACTTCACCAATGCGGCCTGCAGGGGTTTCTCCTCAGCAGTTGAGACCTGTCTCCTCTTCTATTAGACCTCAGACGAGCATCAGTAGTCAGTCTGCTGCTACACAGGTTAGTAATTCCTTACGAGAGATATCAGTTCTTTGTACTTCCCTTTACTATTTGGTTGTTGAGGTTCAGGTAGCTGTAAAAATATTGAGGTTATTTGTTTCTTCTTCATTTTCCCTTGCAGAATTTTCAAGGCCATGGCATGTTGAGAGTTCAGTCAGTCGGATTTCCGCCATCCCAATCACATACTACTACCTCTCAAAGTCCAAGGACACAGACTCAGCCATGGTTATCTTCAGGAGCACCGGGGAAGCCCCCTTTGCCGACACCGTCATTGAGACCTCAAATTAGTCCTCAGTCTTTGCATCAAAGGTCCCATATTCTTTCGCCGCATCAGCATACTGTTACTACTACATCCTCTGCCCAACAGTCACAGCCTTCAACCTCAAGTCAGTCCCAAGATCATTTGGGGCAACTGATGCCTCCATCCAGGATTCAACAATCATTATCTAATCAACCACTTGGCCGGGGTCAGGGATTAGGAATGCAGAGACCTTCATCACATGCATTGATGCAACCCACTGCAGTCCAGCCAGGACCTCCTAGTAAGGCTGCTACCACTTTAGAGATGGGGGATCCTTGTACTAGGATTCTAAGCAAGAGAAGCATCCAAGAGATTGTGACCCAGGTTAGTGTGGACATGTTAAACTCGTTGTCTCCAAGTGTTGAGAATATTTCATGATCTACCTGATATAGAGAGTCCTTTTTCTTGAAATTATTCCTATATATACCGATTTTGCTGCCATGTGACCAGGAGGTCACGGGTTCAAGCCTTGGAAACAGCCTCTGGCAGAAATGCAAGGTAAGGCTGCGTACAACAGACCCTTGTGGTCGGGCCCTTCTCCGGACCCTGCGCATAGCGGGAGCTTAAGTGCACCGGGCTGCCCTTTTATACCGATTTTTAAAAAATAAGTATTCCTGTATAGATTGATGGAATTTAAAGGAGAACATATGTTCAGGCTTTACCTGTATTTACTATGTCGGCATGTAGATCATAGCTGGATCACTTCAGAACGTTAATTTCCTGCATGGTATTTCTTGCCTTTCAAAGGTGGAGGACCTTCCACCTTAAATTACGAATTTGCATTTTGGTTGTTTAATTTTCTTATCAATGTTTAGGAGTTGGGAATGAGGCGCAGTTGTTGTTGGTTTTCTCATCAGTACTAATCTTGAAGTTCCATGAGATAGGTGTTTTTGAAACTTGTGTGGAAATAAGATTATTAAGCTCCATGTTAGTTGACAGTTGAGATACTTTTGCTTGTTGTGTCGAGAATGCAGCTATATTAGATTCAGTACTTGAGAAGTTATTACTATTAACTAGATGATGTAGCTAATAAAAAGAGGATACAGTTGCTTTTTATTTATCATATCCTTTAGTTTGAAATAAAGTCTTATTAAAGAATTTATCTAGTCTTATCTTTAGTCTAGTCTTATCATTTTAATTGGATATATGATTTTGTCTGGTCTTATCATTTTAGTTAGATATTAAATTCTAGTAGTTTCAAATGTTCTTATTTGCTTAGGTGTCTTTATTTGATAATTAGAACATTCGTGCATTTTGTGCGGGAAGACATGTCTAATAGATTTATTGATTTGATATTACAGTAGTCTTTCTATTTATCCTCCTCCCCCCCCCCCTCCCTCTTTCTCTCTTATTCTTCTCTCTCTGTACTCTTTCTCTCTCTCTTTGTCTCAGTTTTTGGTGCTATATCACTAGGTAATGTTGATTGGCTCTTATATTGTCAGAATTCTGCTGCCCAATGGCAAGATTAAACATATGATGCCCTCCTAAATGGTGATGTTGCTTGTAAAGCTTTATCCTGTTATCCTGCAAGCTGTAGCTTTCCAAATCTTTCTACCTCTAATTCTCGAAGAGGCAAGTAGCAAACCTCTTAGGAAGATGTTTCAGCTTGATAGGGGATTAACAAGGCGGGGAATTGAACCCCCACCACCAAGGTGAAAGTTTAGGTAGCCAAACCAACTGGGCTACCATGATTCTGCATGATAGGGACTTCAAGTTTAGCAGTATAAATTATGACTGTTACTCAGGAAGTTAATCTCAGTTATGCCAATTCATCTGTAAATTGGTAGGGAATGAGTAGTCATCATTTACCTGAGTGTAAGGCAGCACTACAGCTGTGGATTTTCTGGTGTGCAGTCCATGTTAGCTTTTGACTGTAGTACAGGAAGATTTCACTAGAAACAGTGGTTTAACTTTATGAGGATGTGCTTTTTGGTTTGAACAAACCAAATGAGTGCAATGCATGATGTGTGGGTTAAGCACACGTCCTAAATAATGGTGTTTACTCTGTAGTATACTGTCAGGTTATTGCTTTTACAGCAATTACTAGCTATGATTTATTTTTTTGTATCTCTCTATCTATAATGCTGATACTTGGATCTTTTTAAGCAGATTGAAACTGTATTTATAGTAACTTTGAGTTCTTTTATTAAGTCTAAAATTTCTTTCTTTGCCCGCCCTACTTTGGGCAGGGAAACTGTCAAGATTCAGACATTCAATTCGCCATCAGAATATGTTAGGTCTGATTATAAGGATTCATCTCTAGCAAGTAAATGGATGCAAACAAGATGCGGGAGGATAAAATATTATTGAAAGCTTTTGCTGCTTATAAGCTTGTAGGATCCATTGATAGTATACATATTGAATCCATACATCCCATTGTGTAATCATGTTACTTCATCATAGTTGGAAGCTGGCGAAAATTTTCATAGTTATAAATTATATGATTGTGTCTGTGCCAGCTTGAATCCAACAGGCAGACCACAAGTATAAGTGCCGGGTCAACATGCCTATCAAGGTTCGAGTATATGGAAATTGAGTGCTAGGATTGGGATTTGAACCTTGTAGGGATTTAAACCTGGGATCTTGAGGTTACCCATATACCTCAACCACCACCCCATCCCCTGAGTGACTCGGTCAACGGTATTTTTGAAGAAAAAAACACTGTTTTTTGTCAGTCACTGGAAATGGAGTGCTATTACTAGTTGATATTTTGGTAAGAGTTCCTGTTTTGTCCAAAGTAACTTCTTGAAGGGTAAAGGCATGTAAGAAAAGGAGGGGCAATCATGTTGAAATATGAGGTGTATAAATAAATATAATAATAGAAGTCTTGTCGTTCATAGTCAACTTGGAAAATGAACAAAATTTCTCGACATTTTATCCTCTGTCTCTCCTGCTATTTGCAGGTTTCTATCTATTCTCTTTGCCTTTATGATTCATTTGCTTGACCTGCATCTCTCGTTGACAGATTGATCCATCAGAGAAATTGGATGCTGAAGTTGAAGACATCCTCGTTGATATAGCAGAGGAATTTGTGGAATCTGTAAGTTCATATTCTAGTTTTTTCACACTGAAACATTCCTTTCACTCTGAAATCTCACCTGACAATCTGATAGGTATATTGTAGATTTTTCTCAGAAGTACTCTAGTGGGGCTGAAGATTTAGCCATGCTTTAATAGGATAAAGTTAGCTAGTTCGTTTCCATAGATAATGCCATTACGTTTTAGTTGTGCAATTCTATTCAGCTTAATGTGGTAAGCTCAGGGGTATTTATCCAAAAAACTAAAAAGAGAATATGGTGAGCTCAGGGGTACGCGGTTTCTTTTATAGCTTACTTCCTGATAAGTACAAGAAAGGTTGAAATTGCCACCTGATCGAGGTCTCTGTTTGTACTAAACTATGATTTCCTTTGTAGATGAACACAATGAATTCTAGGAAGCAGGAAATAAGATTTTCCCTTAGTTCTGACTATTCTACATAAAGTTTTCTTTTTTTATGTTAAGTAGGCAATGAATATGTTCTTAGTTTTAAGGAGAATTTCAGATTTGCTCCCATTGTCAGTTAAGTTCTTGTTTTAATTATGAGAAAGACTCTTCATATGCAGACCAGTATCTTTTATCTCTTTCAATTGGATATTATTCTTTTCTTGAAATGGAATTTTATGTAAAGGACAAGCGATTGGAAGCTCATTTCTTGTAGTTATATTATGTGTGATTCTACAAACCTAAAGGGAGTACAGAGGAGGGAATTGTGCAATCTCTCTCTTCAAATCAGCCGTTCCTTATCAGTTTCTGGGTTGAGGGAAAGAAAATTAACAGGAGAGGGCGTCTTAGTTACTTGACAGGGTGAGTGCGGCTAATGGATCTAAAACAATCTTTGGGAAGGCAATATCAAGCTCCAATAGGATTTGTGTATTGAGACTTGCATTTATTGAGCTTGTAGTTCTGGTAACACATGCAGAGAACCTGGATCCCCTTTTTAAGTCGGGGTGGCCTAGGGTAGGAGGAAAGGGAAGGCCTATCATTCTTCACACTTCTAGAAAGTAAGAGCTCTACAATGAGCTACTCATTCATTCTACACCACGGCATGTAACATCAGAGTTCTGAATATATTTTTTTTGTTTTCATATTTTTTGGGTGGTTTAAGACTTTTAAGTTATTATCAGAGTCCCTTGGACCTGTATATTCTCCAGCCAAATGACAATACTATGTTAACGGCACATTCCTCATTTTTGCACTGATCCTTAACTACTTTGTGCTTGACCAGATTACCACATTTGGCTGTTCCTTGGCCAAGCATCGAAAATCCAATACATTGGAAGCAAAGGACATCCTTCTGCATCTTGGTAAAGTTACTTTCTATTCCTGACTGGTCCAACGATATGCAGTACCTAACCTATTAAATTGTATTTGAGACAGAAAGGAATTGGAATATGACTCTCCCAGGTTTTGGCGGGGATGAGATCAGAGCCTACAAGAAGCCAGTGAGTTCAATACATATTTAGACTTTTTTGTGATGTAATCTTTATTCTGATGTCTTCTGGTTATGTGATTGTTTCTTTTCTGGTTTCTCAGTTTACAAGCGACATCCACAAAGAGAGAATTGCTGTGGTAAGTTGAATTTTTCACCTCGTCCTGTTGCTTGTGATTGATTTCGTCTTTATGTATCTATTTCAAGATGAGGAGATAATGTGACATTAACAGAGGCAGATCCAAGATTTGAACTTTATAGATTTACAACTGAGCTCTAAACCTAATCTGAATTTCTTAACACATATACATGGTTTGAGCCAAAGCTACTGATTTTGCCTAACCCGTAATCTGAAGGCTACCTTTGGCCCCAGTGACATATATCGGTCATTATTTGCTGATCAGTCGTCATTCGTTTGACAGATAAAGAAATCGGCTCTCACGACCGAGATGACAAATGCAAAGGGTCCAACACAAGCTGGTGGGAATATGAAAGGTCATTTGGCAAAGAGTGCAGCTAATATTTTGGGTTCCCCTAATGCCAAGACATGAAAGCTGTGCATTATGGTGAAAACAAAAGACAGGAAGATTTGATCTAATGAATTTTCCTACTGACTTCACAGTAAAATTTGGACTTGAATCTTTTTTCTGCCATGTCAAATTAAATTTCCCAACTTAGAATTAGTATTGAGAAAATATTTTTTTAAAATGTATTTATTTATTTTTGAGTTCAAATCGGGAAAATGTGGGAGGTGATATATCACTTTTTAAGATATTCTAGATTGTCATGTCTTATGGTGATATTTCTCATATGTAAATATTTTTTAACAGATAATAGACGTCTTTTTGACTCAGTTGTTGATAATATCTCTTGTATTTTAAATTTGAACACTTATTATTCAATTTTGTTTGGTGTTCAAAAGTCACTTGTATCAATCCATGTGCATGAGGAATTATTCAATGGATTATTCCATGTAATTTCCAGGTCAAATACATGTGCTATAACGTGCAATAATTTATGTCCAACAACTTTTTAATAGTAAAATAACCAATAATATTTTCTTTAACTTATGCTTATTGTTAAGTTAACCTAATATTAGAAATGGAATTTCTTTTTGTTGGATGCGCCGCTTTTGAAAATTGGTCCAACATTGCATAATTTGGATTTAATCTAAGCTTCAGTATGGATATCAAATATCGGATATTAAATGAAAATTGAGAGGACCTAGTTGTAACTAACTATTGAAACATTATAGAATGATCCAAAGAGGATGATAGCTTATTCAATTTGAAATCAATTAGGTTATATAATCTTTACTTGCAAGTTCTATCGCACATTGCTTAAGTGGGATGACTCTTTTCATCGTGTTTGGCAAGCGTTTCATTGTAGTTAAATTTACTATTAGCTAATTAATTAGAGCCAAACTTTGATCACGATCAAGTGTATACCGTCTATGCTATTGCACCATATATTACTGTTTGATTTCTTATCTTCAACTTCATTTCATTAAAACGTACACAAAAAGCTTTTTCTCACCATCCTTGTATTTCTTGTTTCACTAACTAGGAGGTAATTTAAGAATATCCTTTTGGTTGGTTGCAAAAATTATATAAATTCCAATTTTTTTTAATGTTTATTCCTTGAGTTGGATAAACCTACAATTCCTTAAATATCCTCATAGATGGTTATTCTTTGTTTCGTAGTTTAACAAGAAGTAAATTATTGTCTTTTAGGGTTAGAGTGATGTAACATGATATTCGAGCCGTCAAAATAATTTTTTTTATTTATAGAATTGCATAGTAAGTTTATGTATAACAGACCTTTGTAGTTCAGTTCTTCCTCGAGTCTCGTGCATAGCGAAAATTTAGTGCATCAGACTGTTCTTTATTAATTTAACACGACGTGAATTAATATCTAATAAACACTTATTCACAAGTTTTGTATGGAGAAATAGATTTCATGAAAAGTATCTTCCGCGACGCTTACTGTTATCCACCCTTTTAAGACTATTTTAGTAATTAAGTTCTATAGAAATTAGATGATCTTATTGATCAAATTACCTTAGGAAGAACTCCTAAATTCACGTAACATGCAGAGATCTTAATTGGGTTCGATATTGTGTTTTTGGATCTACATATTTGTCAAAAAAAAATAAAAATCGAATCAAATCCAATTTTGTATATTAAACTAAATCTAGAGCTCTCTTAATCCACATTTAAAATAATTTAATCTGAAATTGTCAAAACTTTGATAGTTATTGGGTGGAAAAGAAACCCATAAAACAATTTGAAATTCCACTCTATGTAATTTGGTCTTATCTTCTAATAGATTTAACCAAAGAAAATATTCTTTGGTATAAAATTTTGAATCCTCTTATAAATCCTGAATCCATTTTTGCGGCTATAACATTAATATTAACATTAATATAAGGTTTCAAATTCAAGCTCTGAAAATAAAATTATTTTTAATTTTCGAATATCAAATGTCGAGTGGAAAATCCAAAGATGAATACAATGCCAATCAAATTAGGATACTAGTTTATTCGATTATTATTGTATATTGACTAGAGATTATTGCAGTAATTCATAAGCTTAAAATTTTGAATCCACTTCTGCCTATAACGTACATGCAATTTCAAGTCCGGGCTGTAAAAATAAATGGTCTTTAATTAGAATATCGGATGATGAGTGAAAAAACCCAAAGTGATTACAATGCCAATCAAGTTAGGATATACCAATACACCATATTATTATTATATATTAACTTGAGATTACTGCGGAATCCGTAAACTTCAAATTCTGAACTCATCTTTACTTATAACATCAAAATGAGATCTCGGGTTCGAATTCTGAAAATTAAATTCGTCTTTAATTTTCAAATATCAGATGCCAAGTGGAAAACCCCAAAAGAAACACAATGCGAAATCAAATTAGGACACAAATTTATCAAATTATTATTATATATTAATTTAAAAGAGAAAATAGCCTAAAATCCTCTCAATCTATACCTGAAATTCCAACTACACACTCCAACTATACCGATGTCCTATCACCCCCTGAACATTTTATATTTTATACACCTTGGAGTGCTGACCTGTCATGGGAGGTGAGAACACCTCCTCTAGGCGCGTTACAGGAGGCAAAAATGATCCAAGTTACCCAAAATTACATACACGTGTATATCCACCTAATTTTTGGGAAAAAATATTCCCAAAAGTCATCTTCCCCAACATTAAATATCATTGCTTCTTCCCACCATTTACATCCGATTTTCTTCTTCAATTTTTTCTAATTTCTTCCAAAAATAGCTAGAATTTTGTCGTTAATGCTACTTTCTACTTCAAATCTTGAAGTTAGGGTTTGTAATCAACTTCAATTTCTTATTTAGGATCTTTAATTTGAATTTTAATTTTTCTCTAAATTCATTAAAAATGACAAATGAAAACTTGAATAAGCTTTGTATGGATGAATCATACTCAATGCTCAACGATGAAGTGAAATGCAAATACGAATTTTTGCTGAATTTGCAAACTTATTGATCGAAATCAATGGGGCGAGAGAGATGAGAAAAGAAGAAAGTTTTTTTGAGTTATTTTCTTGATTCTGATTGATTGTAGGGAATAGAAAGAGAGTATTGAGGGAAAAGAAAAGTATTAAGGTGGGTGGATCTAATTTTAAGTGGGACCCATGCGTGTATACACAATATTCACTATATTTGATTTATGTGGATAAGTCAACATTCAGGGGTGTATAAGATAGATAAAAAAATATTTAGGGGGTGATAAGACACCCATATAGTTGGAGTGTGTAGTTGAAATTTCGAATATAGATTGAGGGATTTTAGACTATTTTCTCTAATTTAAAATCATTATATAAACCCATAATTTTTAAATTCTAAATATATTAGAGGTCTTGAATTCGAACCATAAAATAAAATCGTTTTTAATTTTCGAATACTAAATATCAAAAGCGAAAAAACCTAAAGAGAACACAATGGAATCAAACCACATATTCTTATCTACTTTTCTTTCCCAAACTCAGATATATTCACACATAACTCAATAAAACACCAAAAACAAGAAAAGAAAAACGTAAAAGAAAAAAAGGAGCAGAGTTTATTAGAAAATTCAGCTCATCATCAGAGCTGACTCTTACAAACTCCTATCCTTTTTCACCTTTTTAATAAACCCCACAATTTCATTTTTTTTTTCTTATTCTATGATTTGATTTTTGTTATTATATTACACTTTCATTGTCTTTCTAGGTACCAAGATTCCTCAATCTTTTTTTTTTCTTCAAAAAAAATTCCTCTTTTGAATTCTTGAAAACTTTTCAAGAATGTCGATTTGTGATGGTGATTTGGTGGCTTCAAACAATTCTTTTGCTAAGCAACGTGAAAAGATCATCATTGACACTGATCCTGGTATTGGTAAAAATTCTTCTTACCCTAAGAAAAAAATTGTTTAAAGTTGGGAACTTTAGCAAATTTCAGCATTTTTATTTTCAGTTTCTTGAATTTGGCTGTTGATTATTTTTCATGAATGAATTTGAAGTTGAGGTTCTTGTGAATTTTTTTAGCTAATTATTTAGTTGATGGTAATGGGGTTTTGATTTTCTTAGAGAATTAGATGACCCTTTTGTTTAAAGTTGGGCACTTTAGCAAATTTTAGCTTCTTTTTCAGTTTCTTGAATTTGGGTGTTTTGAGTTGTTTTTTTTCATGAAAGAGTTTAATGTTGAGAGTTTTAGTAATTGGCTGAATTGTTTTTTTCATGAAAGAGTTTAATGTTGAGAGTTTTAGTAATTGGCTGTATTGTTTATGTGATGCAACAACAACAACAACATAGACGGTGTAATTACACAAGTGGGGTATGGGGAGGGTAGTGTAGGTTGTACATAGACCTTACATTTACCCTGGGAGGTAGAGAGGTTGTTTCCAATAGATCATGCGAATTGTTTATGTGATGGTAATTGGGTTTTGATTTTGTTAGAAAATCGATGATCCTTTTGCTTAAAGTTGGGAACTTTAGCAAATTTTAGCATTTTTATTTCAGTTTCTTGAATTTGGGTGTTGATGTTTTTATTTTCATGAATGGGTTGAAGAGTTTTAGTAATTAGCTGAATTGTTTATGTGATGCAACTACAACCACATCAACATACCCAGTGTAGTCCACAAGTAAGGCCTAGGAAGGGTAGGCCGGTAGGGTGTATGCAAATGTTACCCCTAACTTGGGAGATAGAGAGGTTGTTTCCGATAGACCTTCAGTGAATTGTTCATGTGATGGTAATTGGGTTTTGATTTTGTTAGACAAATAGATGACCCTTTTGTTTGAAGTTGGGAACTTTAGCAAATTTCAGCATTTTTTTTTCAGTTTCTTGAATTTGTGTTGTTTGTTTTTCATGAATGAGTTTAATTTTGAGACTTTTAGTAAAATATTTATTTGATGGTAACTGGGTTTTGAATCTCTTAGAATAATAGATAAATTTTTGGTAAATCTTTACCCTTTTGTTTGAAGTTGGGAACTTTAGTAAATTTCAGTATTTTTTTCAGTTTCTTGAATTTGGGTGTTCATTTTTTTATGGATGAATTTAAAGTTGAGATTTTTAGTGTTTTTTCCAGATGAATTGTTTGTTTGATTGGAATTGGGTTTTGAGTTTCTTAGACAACTAGATGACATTTTAGGAAATTTTGTATAGTTTTGGGAGTTCTTATGGGAATGTGGTATCTTTTCTGGGATTCATTTTTGTATACTTGAAGATTCTTCTTTTTTGTTGTTAAAAATGCAAAACAAAAGGGCAGATTCTATAAAGAAAGGGTTCCAGGTTATTTTCAGCTTTTTGATTACAATAATCAGATAGAATATATTCTCTTTCTTTCTGGAATTTATGAATTTTGGGATTGTTTCAGTTTGTTTTGAAGAGAATCTTGGAGATAAAGTAGCTTTTCGTCATCTTAAATTAGCTTTACTTTTAATATATGAAAGTATGCAATTAACTTTATCTATGATCTTTTCTGATTTTGAGACTTCTTTTAGTCAAGGAAAATTTTGTTACTTTCATAAAGAAATAGGGAGATAGTACTAACACAGACACCTAAGAAATTATAGTACCGTTTCTAACAAATTTCACAAGGAGAGTCGTTCTTTGATCAGAGAAAGATGTATTCGAGAAGGGAAAACACTATGTAATAGCAGTATGTTTACCTTGAATGTATGATTTCCTTCTATTCTCTTCCTTATCCCAGAAGAGCAGAGTTGATGAGGTTTCCCAGTGTGTCTGTCTTCTTTCATGTTGACTCAAATCTGTAAAATTGGCCAATCATAACCAGATCGAGAAGTTTGAAGGATGCTTAGCACTTAACTTGGAACGGTTTGCCCTTTCTGTTCTGAAATCTCTTTTCCGGCAAAACTATTTTCTTCGTGAAAGAGGAAATTTTCCAAGAGCATATCTTGTGATGACTCTTTGGCATAGTTGTGCTTCATTCAAGTAGAAACTAGTGCACTCTTAGTAATATGATACTTGGTGACTCATCAACCAAGAAAAAAATAAAGTATAATACTTAGTGATGCTTTCTAGAAATTCTTTCGTTTCTATCATCTCAATTATGGGGGATAAATTGTGCCAGTGAATGAAAAAAAAGCCCTGTATCTCTCTCATAATAGGTATTCAACTGGCTGAGTTGTGTTTATATGTGTTTCTCAATGAGCTTCATGTTCTATGTGGTTCCCATTAGCACGTTGGAGCTAATTTTGTTTTCGTTGATATCAGATGACAGTATGACAATACTAATGGCATTTCAGACACCGGAAGTTGAGATCATAGGCTTGACTACAATCTTTGGCAACGTTACTACAAAAGATGCTACACGAAATGCATTACTTTTGGTATGTTTTCTATTTTTATTTGTCTAGTACCTTGTGATGAGTATAAATTTTTCTCCTTTCATGATGTTTACAAGTTCCATCTGCTAGATGTTTGTGGATCAAGTTGTTGATCAATTGCTTCTTTAACTTAATTTGCAAAATGATAGTGTGAAGCTGCAGGATATCCGGATGTTCCCGTGGCAGAGGGTAGCCCTGAACCTCTGAAGGTAATTTTGTTTTTATTTTTACCATATATTCGTTCAGTAACAATTTGTTCTCTTTGCAATCTCACATACTATTCCAAAGAGACAGGTGGTTAATACCTACCATGAAGCTAATTTTTAAAGTTTTTTTCTACCATGTAGATATATATTACAATAGATTAAAGAGGAAAAATGATGATTGCTTTTACCCAAAATTCTTCCGAGTTTATGCTTAATTTCCTTTCTCCCTTGTAGCTTCTCAACACACTGTCACCTAACTTTTATTTCTTGCTATAGAGAGGGGAACCACGTGTTGCAGACTTTGTTCATGGTTCAGATGGATTAGGCAACTTATTTTTACCTTCTCCAAATTCAAAGAAAATCGACAAATCTGCATCTGAATTTTTGGTAGAAAAAGTTTCTGAATATCCTGGTGAAGTATCTATACTTGCACTGGGACCATTGACAAACTTGGCTTTGGTACGTTGTATCTCAAAACTTCCAGAACTTTCAGGTTTCTGATTTCGTCTTGCATTTACAAAATTTTCATCGTGATCTGTTGGTTAGGCTGTCAAGAGGGACTCAACCTTTGCAAGCAAGGTGAAGAGAGTGGTTGTACTCGGTGGTTCCTTCTTTGCTTTAGGAAATGTTAATCCTGCTGCCGAAGCAAATGTGGGTGATTTTTTTCCCATTGGTTTTTATAAATACTATAATATTCACAATGTTCTACAATTCCTGTTTCAAACTTGTCTTGAGGCGAGGGTCTCTATCGGAAACAACCTCTCTACCTCACAAATTAGGGGTAAGGTATGTGTGCGCACACCACCGTTCCCAAACCCAACTTGTGAGATTACACTGGATAGGTTGATGTTGTTGTTGTAATGTTTTATAATGTGGAAGCATGTTTTAGTAGTCGTTTGACCCATAATGTCTGTTCAAAAACGTCTTACTTTAATATTCACCATATACTACGTAGAAATGCTTAGTTGACAACAAGTTCTCCTTGTAATTTGAGTATATTAGTATAATATGGGTCCTTTTTGGCATTATGTTAGGAGAAATACTACAAATTCTTGTGTATTATACACCATTTCATATGGCTGTCAACTTCTATAAGCTCAACTTTTTGTTGCATGTTCACGTATTCATAATGCGAAGCTGAAGAAGGTTTTTGTTGGATTCAATCATCCAATTTTTTACTGTCTACTCATTTGCTTAGTTTTCTGACGAAGCAGATATATGGGGACCCTGAGGCTGCTGATGTTGTGTTTACGTCGGGGGCAAATATTGATGTTGTAGGCATCAACATTACAACACAAGTCAAATTGAAAGGTGAATGTTCACTACTTAAATATGTCAAACGCTTCTATTTTTGCACCTTTAATTGTATAATTTTGTTCACCTCTCAAATAAGAGTACACTTCCCTGCTTTTAGATGCTGATCTTGAAGAACTAAAGCAATCCGAAGGGAAACACGCTAAATTTGTGTGCAATATGTGCAAATTTTACCGTGATTGGCACGTGAAATCAGACGGTGTCTATGGTAATTTCTGTTCTTATATTGTTTTTGGATGACTGGCATTGCTTCTTAAACCACTTTCTTGCATTTCTCTCGTGATAATCTCTTATTTGCTCGAACTCTTCAAAAATGTTGCCGCGTCCGTGTCGGATCCTCCAAAAATGCACCACTTTTAGAGGATTCAACACGCACCTGACGGCATTATTGAAGAGTCCGAACAACATAGGTTAGGCACCACTGATAATTATATACCTGTCCTCTTTACAGGAATTTTCCTACACGATCCTGTTAGTTTTGTCGCACTTGTTCGGCCGGAACTCTTCACCTTCAAGAAAGGCGTCGTGAGGGTTGAGACACAGGGCATCTGCGTCGGGCACACCTTGTTGGACCAAGGACTAAAGAAGTAAGTATTTGCTATTTTGCTCAGAACTCTCCAAAAGTGTTGTCACTCATGTATCGTATCTTCCAAAAACACACCACTTGATCCATCTGTCAACATTTTTGAAGAGTCTGAACAACACAGAGTATTTGAACTTATGTTTTTTTCCGCCAAATTCTGTATTAGAACTAATAAATCGTTATATTAGGTGGAATACGAGCAATCCTTGGACGGAATATTCCCCGGTTTCAGTTGCGTGGACAGTTGATGTGGACGAAGTTCTGGATTATATAAAGAAAACATTAATGAAACCGTGAATACCATTGGATCTATCGGTCTCTGCCACGTGTGAATCCTGCTCTGGAGATCGAGGAACGTCTTGTTTTCTAACAACATCCATCACAGCAATTGTTTTTAATCTTCTTTTCCTGCATTCCTTGCAACTAAATAAACCTCAGTTAGTTCTGGGAAATATGTGGCTTATAAAAAGGAGGGCATTTTCATGATTCTTTGCATGTATGTATTCAAGTGGCAAAACTGAAATAGGGTATCATTTAGTAATTCTTCCTTTCATTTATTCTTGTTTTTTTTTTTAAATTTGGGTTTGATATTTTCGCTCCGTCGTTATAGATTGCATGTTTAACCAGAGATTTCGAGTTCGAGCTTTAGAAAAAAACAAAATTTTTGGTAGGCGCCATATCCTCTTGCCTAGTGTGCTCTTTGTTCTATTATAAAATAGTGTTCACTAGTCACTTTTCAGGCATGTCTTTGAAGTATAGCTACCGTCGTTGAATATCAAATCACACGTAAAACTCTATGACAATGTGTGGAGTTTCGTCTGTACGTAATTTGAAATTTCATGATAGTAATATTTTTCAAATTATAAAGGCTGAAAAGTAGTTTTTTTTAAAATAAAAAAATATTTTACCCCTTCGCAGGGTGATTCGAACAAAATTAGAGACAAAGGATATTTACTATCCGAGCAACCCCTTCTTGTCGGGTTGAAGTTTTTACTTTTTTCCCCTTCCTCTTTGTGGAAATAATTAAGGAAGTAAAATTTAGGATAATCTTTTCATAATTAACAAAATGTTTTAGGAGTATTCACATATGAAATTATGGTTCACTATCAAATGCAAATAATATAGTTTGAAATCTCCATAACAATTATCCTTTGTAATAATATTTTACACGGATCTTCAAGAGCAAAAACGGAGAACAATTTCAATATTTTAGATTTTAGCTTTCCTTATTCTTTTTATTGAGCATAATGATGGAAATTAAAAGCAGTAAGCTATGCTTGGAGGGAATAGGGGCATCAGTCTTAGCTCTTAGAGTATCAAGTTGTAATGATCCGTTTGGTCATTTTGAGAATGAGTCATCTCTCTTCCATAAAATACTCTCTCTGTAAATTTAAATTAGAAATTTGGACTTTTCGGTAACTACAATTAAATTAATTGATGGGTAATAATGTAATGATCCGTTTGGTCATTTTGAGAATGAGTCATCTCTCTTCCATAAAATACTCTCTCCGTAAATTTAAATTAAAAATTTGGACTTTTCGGTAACTACAATTAATTAATTGACGGATAATTTTAGATAATTAATTTAATTGATGGGCTAAAGTATTAACTTATTTAATATCACTTTTCGTATATTTATTAAAATAGGTTAGTAGGGTTTGTTACTTAGTACCTAATTAATTAGAAAAAAAACAAACAAGAGAGAACGAGAAACTTACCTGTGACGCGGAGGAAGAACAGCCGAAACTGCTTCAGGTAATGGCAAACTTCAGTCTCGTTCTGCATATTAATTGCTAGGTTATGCATATATGTGTAATCATTGAAAAATAACTATGGCTAATCATTCAGTAGTCATGATTAGGTGTAGATTATACATTATTTTGCATTAGTTTTACGCTTTTGCACAGTTAGGTTAGGTACTGTTTTGTACAAATTGAAAATTATTTTCAGTTAATTATCATATTATAATTAAGTTTTGATATATTGAGATAAGTAATTAAATGTTAGGCATATTATTTTATATAAATTCTATTAAATTTATGATATTGGAAATATTGAGACTTAACCCTAGGCTTAAAATTTAGAAAATATAAGATTTGGTTTATTTATTGGCATCAAGATTTGGGAACTTGAATATAGATTTGTGTGAGTTTTTGGGTCTAAGATAGACATGAGTGTTGTTAGTTTCGAAATCTTATTGTGATTATTTATTTGACTAGATTACATTGATTTGGAGGCCCAACGAAAAGGGAAGACCCAAGTTCCGGAGTAATTGCTTTGATTATTTGAGGCAAGTGAATTTCTAAACCTCAGTTTAAGCTTGTAGATGCTTGTATTTCTGTGTTATGTGTATTGGGGAGCAATGAGAATTAGACTAGGTTATTGACTGTATGATTGACCTTAAAAATGGAGATGATGGGTATAAAATGGTGATCTAATAAAATATATTGGTGGAATTGATATGTTGTGATTATGGGTTTATTTTGGACATGTGAAATGACTATGTTGATGTGAGATAGGAAAAATTATTATTGTTTTCGTGTTATTATCGTGAATTATATGAACATGAATTGATTGCATTAATTCTGACATATTATGTTGAGACTGAAAATGATATGAAACAAAAGAGGTCGGGCCACACGCTCCATGACAGATATTATGAACCAAAGGGGTCGGGTCACACGCTCCGTGGCAGGTTACATGGACAGAAATGTCCCCCATGGATTCCGAACTGTAATTCAGCGGATGTGTACCGATAGGACAAGCATGCATCATCTCATTGCATTGCATCACATTTTGTTGATATTTGTGAATTCGTGTTTACCCCTTTATTGCTCTGTATATGCTGAACTTGACTTGATATGATTCATTGATGAGACTATTGATGAGTATTCGTGGACTGTATTACTGTTATTATTGTACAAGTGTAGAGTTGAGCTGGTTTTATGCAGGTTGTAGTTAAGGAAGTTCGGTTGGGAGGACAGGAGTAATTGTATCTATTGAGCTTTGCTTAGTTTTAGTTGTCCACTTGCTGAGTACCGTGTTGTTTGGTACTCACCCCTTGCTTCTACACTTGTGTAGGTTGTGAGCCCGAACCTGTTTGATCTCCTACTATTTTCTACTACATCCGAGGCTATCATTCCGAGTGTTGAGGTAGTTGTTACATCCATCTAGCGGACACCTCTTACTCTTTTATTATGTTTTAGTCCTATTCTAGAGACAAAGACATTGTGACTATATTTTCTTTTGTACTTCGGTAATGTATTAGTGACTTGTACACGTGATAACCAATCTTGGGGGATTTTGAGGTTGTTTTAGGTGTTTTTGGTTAAGTTAAATTTGATTTATGTCCTTTTTTTCCACATCTACTTTTCGTTGGGTATTAGACTGACTTGTCTCGGTGGGCAGAGATGAGTGCCATCACACCCGTATTTGGATCGTGACACAAGTGTACATGAATTTTGTTAAATTGATTTTTACATATTATCTATTATAATATTTTATTATAATAATTTAAAAAATATCTCAAAAAATGACGTTGTTATAAAACTTTCATTTAATTGAATGTACATTATTAAACAAAAGGGAAGACTCATTTGATCTATACAAGTTTCCTTTGTTCTTCCATTTTCACGTCTATTGGATTTTGAATTACTTACGTGCAAACTTTGATTTTCTTTTTCATTTAATAAGCAAAGTATTAGGAAAGAGTTCAATATTAATTACTCAACCAATTTCTTAGTGACTAAAACTTCCAAGCAACTCTTAAATTATCTTTAAAAAAAAAAAAACTCATTGTAGTAAAACATCTATAAAAATTGGCCCACACGTTAGTATTTATATCAAGCTAATGAATGCAGTGTGTGCATGGCGTAGGGCGGGCCAACGAGGACAAGACACAAAGAATGCCAATTCAAGCTTCTGAAAAAGGGACACCGCACATGACACTTTAAGCAAATCTCATATCGAAATGTAAAAAAAATAAAGAACTTTAGAAGATGAGACACAAGTTAATATGATACGCACACTTTTGGATTCGATAATGGCGTAGTCCGAAGGACAAATTCATGAGTCGTGTCGGGCCAAAACAGACAATACATGCTATGTATTTGGGCTATGATAACTATCGTATCAAATTCGGACACTTCCTCAGTATAGTGATGAAGCAACCTCAACGAAGACGCTCGAATCCCTAAAGAGGGTGTATGTGATGCATGATGGAAGGCAGGTCATAGGGAAGGACTGACAAAATTTTAGGTTGTTAAGCTTCTGACGAAGGGGTGCACTTGATACCTTAGTCGAATCCCGTATTTGAACGGGAGAGGAAAGTGAATAATTTTACGAGGCATAACACAAATTCATAACTTTACATGATTACGCGCCTTTTGGGTTCGATGAAGGCATCGTCAAGAGATAAAAAAAAAAGTGAGTCATGTTAGACTAAAGCAGACAATACGTGTTACGAGTTTGAATTGTGCCACATAGTTTAGTGATATATAATTTTCACTTAGGTTTTAATATGGCTAATATTTCTAGTGCTTCCATGGAAAAAATAATTGAAGTTCTTTTATCTGGTAAAGATTTTATTAGAGGAAAATTATGAAGAGTGACATGTTGACAAATGCAATTAAACTTTTTTACAAAAAGAAAAGTCAAAATGTCGTTTTTGTCTTCAACAACTAGCTAGTAATCATAATTAATTAGTAGTAAAACATAAATTAGGCAGAGTCTGCCACACAAAGAAAGTAGTATTCAGCTAACAATCAAAGTATGTTAGAGTAATCTATTTTTTAAACAAATTATTTGTGGTCTTAAATATGAGTCATTTTGAAAAACTTAATTTGTTCCAAAATATTTGGCGTTTTATAAAAATAACAAGTCATTGTTACTTGTTTTCAATGATCTACACTTACTTTTATAAATGGTGAAGTATTAATTAAGTGAGAATAATGAATTTCTGAGTGAACATTCCAAGAGAGATTTGTTGAGAATTGGCATGTAAGAATTTTTTCTGACGGACATTTCGTTAGAAATCCCATATTTTCGAATGATTTCTCGAAAATTCGGGTTCTTTTAAAATAACCACTCCAACTACAACTAAAGCAATTTATTGATCCCCTCTAATCCTTTTACAAAATTCCTACAAATACCCTAAAAAAATCTCCAAAAAAAAAAAAAAACAACAAACAACATTTATCTTGTAGCCATGTATCGATTTGATTCATGGTATTGTGTCTTGGTTTTGTCAATAATGTTGGTTTTGATCTTGTTTGAATCAAATGAGAGTGAATTGTTCATAGTTCAAATGCAACAATAGAAATGGCTATAAGTGCAAAGTGGCCATGTGATGAAATTTATGTGGTAAGAGAAGGGAAACATTGCAAACAATAAGTGAAAAATGTGGAGATCCTTTTACTGTTGAAGAGAATCCTCATATTCATGATCCTCGTGATGTTTTCCCTGGTTTTGTTATCAAGATTACTTCTTTCAAGAATAGGTAGAAAGTTGTGCAATTATGTTATTATAATCGATTTGGTATTCAAAATTTACTAGTCCGACTAATTTAGATTCGTGTCATATAAGAATATATCAAGAAAAGACGCTCATTATAGGAAATTTCTTCATTACAAAAACTCAAAACCGAGATCTTCCTCTTGCTATCAAGATTGCTCCTTTCAAGAATAGGTAGAAAGTTGTGCAATTGTGTTTGCTATAACCAATCTTGTATTTAGAATCTATTGGTTCGACTAATTCAAATTCATGCCGTATAAAATACATTAAAAAAAGAAAAAAATGCTTACTCTTGGGAATTTCTTCATTATTAGAACTCGAAATCGAGACCTCTCTTACTATCAAGATTACTCCTTTCAACAATAGGTAGAAAGTTGTGAAATTTTTGTTGTTATATGTTGAAGTTTACTTTGCATAAATGAGCTTTTGTAGTAAAGTATTATTTATAGTTATGATTGTCCCAATAAATTTTACTCATATGGTTCAGCTATGTAATTAGAACTATTAATGTAGACAAGTCTCTCCATTTTTTTCCCTTTCACCATCTTATTTTAAAATTCAACGTGAACTCAATATGTTCTTCAAGATCTGAATGACTCACTCTTAAAATGATACTAATAAAATAAGAAAACTATGAAAGGTTACAAACTCACTTGGAAAAGAGAGCACCCATATTCAACTTCGTTGGACCACTTTGGTATGTCATTTGGGCCTGAAACACGTTTAGCAAATTTTACCTAACTGTATCCCTACCTTTTTTTAAAAAAATTTATCTGAAATCTCTTTTTTATTTTTTTTGTTGAAATCTGGATACATCACGTACGTCCTGATACACACATAAAATATTGTATCTGATTAATTTATCGTGTAAGGTGATGTATCCAACGTCCTGATATCCGATCGATACATTGCGTAAAGTAATGTATTTGACATCCTGATACATCACATAAAACGATGTATCCGGCCGATACATCGCGTACAGTGATGTATTAGAGAATAGAAAGGAGTAGGGATTTTTGTAATTTTTTCAAATGATAGAAAACTTTAGAAAATATGGTAAAATAAATTGTGTATTTAGGTAATTTTTCCTTAATTTAACATAACATTAATGTAATCTAATATATTATAGCACTCCAAATTTATTTATCATTTATTATATGTTATCATTTCTTGTTATTCAATAAATACCCGTAATTACTTTATAAGTAATCTGATTATGTAAATATGTTACGTTCCCTTTACTTAATATATAGTCAAACTTCTTTATGATAGTCATCCTCTATAACAACTTTTTACCTTAACAACCATATTTTCTATGAAATTTCTGTTATGTTATGTTACATGTTCTCTATAACAATATTTCGTTATAACAATAAAAAATATCGAAAAACAAAAAACAAAATTATAAAGAGGTTTAATAATTATTTAAGTAATATTAACATTTAAAATTATTTTTCTACAAAAGAAGGTATCCCCTCTTTTGCAATATTAAATTTCTATTAGAAAAAAAAAACCACCAATGTGCATGTGAAATTCCCTACCATTTGAAAAAATTACAAAAAATTCTACTCTTTATCGGTCGAATACATCACTTTACATGATGTATGTGATGTATCAGAATGTTAAGTAATGTATCCGAAATTGAGACGCAATGTATAAAGACGTTTTGGGATGTATCCGGATTCTACCAAATTCAAGGGATTTTTCCCTATTTAAAAAAACACAATTCTCTAAGTAATACTAACAATTAAAATTATTTTTGTAGAAAAGAATATATCCCTTTTTTTGCAATATGGTTAATTTTCTATAAATAAATAAAAAAAACTTAATAGATCCTTTTCCATGAACTTTGTTGCACTGACCAAATAGCCCTTTAGTTGAATTGGTAAAGATCCAATTTATATATATATATATATATATATATATATATATATATATATTTAAAAGAACCAAATTATACTCCATCAGTCAATGTCCCACTCCCAATATTTTATTTATTTATCATATCTATAAATAGGTTTATAATTCACAAACAGAATCTCACTATTTTTCTTTTCCCCATTTTCTTCATTCCATTCAACCAAAATCTCCATGAAGCTCTCTAACTTCTTCATTTTCTCCTTCCTCTTCATCACAGGTACCCTTTCTAGATTTAAGTTATATATTTCGTCAATATAATTTCTTTTTTATATTATTAATGATAAAATCAAAATTTTTGCATCGTGATAGTATAAATATTCATTCTTTATGTTATTAATAGTAACGAAATCAAGAATTTACTCAAAGGGTACAAGGTTTAAAGTTAGTTTTGTGAGGTGTTTAATTGACCACTCTTCTGTATATATAGCTCAGCTATTGATTACCAGTGTAGTTTAACATTTGGTCAGGTAATTATTATTTTTTATCATAGTGCATAAAATTTTTCTCCATTATATTCCGAGTGAGTTCTTTACTATTGTATTTTATTTTTAAAATGTGTTTGAAATATTTTATTTGAGCAAAGTTTTTATTTGAAACAACTTCTTCACCTTTATAAAGTAAGAGTAGGACTGGCTTAAGTAGACACCATCTTTTCGTCTCGAAATTAAAATTTTCATTAAAGGATCATTTATGAACAAAACACATAAAGAAGTCGAAAAAAATTCGGCATCTGCTATATATTTAATTATGTATAAACAGTATAATTTGTTGCTCAAAAACTGAACTTACTCAACCTTACTTATAGAATTTGTTATTATTATATTGTCAGTGCGTAAAATTTAAACTTCAAATATTTATATTTTTTTTGTTGTAATTTTTACAGGGTTTTTATGGGGTGTTCAAGTTGACGGTTCACGTCATCACCATCACCATGACCATTACAAAAATAGCCACAATAACCCAAAAAATTACAAAAATGAACAAAAAAGGAACCAAATTTATGGTTTTAAACCAACAAAGTTGTTTGTATTTGGGGATTCATATGCTGATACAGGTAATAACAGAAAATCAGTGGCTAATTCTTGGAAACAACCTTATGGTGTCACTTTTCCCGGCAAGCCCGCCGGCAGGTTTTCCGATGGACGTGTTCTCACTGATTACTTAGGTAAATATAAATATTATTATTATTAGTTCTTTCTTAATTAATTAGTTTCATTTGACGAATAATATTTGACTAAATATAAAGTTGGAAAAATTACTTAATTGAGTGCTTTTTAAAAATTAATTACTGATTTTAGCGATATTTTTTATTTATTACAATTTATAGCAATATATAACAATATGATGATAAATCTACACTTGTATTAAAAGTAAATTATGCATACAATATAAATGTATTATAAGTGTTTTCAAATATATATTATGTTTGTGCAGTAAGAAACTAACATAATGTATTATAAGTCTATTAAAGTATGTGATAAATGTATTATCCATCTATAAAATTTGTATTATATATGTTTTATAAATAGTTCTCTGCAATATGTATTAAAACTGTATTATAAATGTATTATAAGTGTTCAGTAAAATTTTTGTTTTATTGCTATAGATGATAAATATTTTCTTAATATTGTATATTTATGTAAGTTTAAATAAATATTTACAATCAAAAGAGCGCGTTATTTAAAAATTACTCCATCCATTTCGTTGACGTGACATATATTTACAAAGATGGTGGAATTTCAGTTACGCAAATATTTATGATTGTATATAGTTCAAATACATTTTATAAATTGAGATGAGAAATTAATTAATTTTTAGTAAAAATAATTTATTTTTAATGATTTTTTAGATTCTAGTCACCTAGTCATTAAAAAAATATACTTTTGTATGTATTTGGCTGATATATTCAATCAAATATCGTTAGATGAATTATAACAATAACAGTAATAATATACTCGTATACAATTCTGCAAGTTTTTAAGAGATTATGTGTACGCACCTATACTTTAATTTTGTGCAAGAAATTATTTCTTTTTTTATAAATTTTTGGCTCAAATAAAATATAGTAAATGAGCAAGTAATAAAATCTAAAAATATTTAAATAAGCAGGGGCGGAGTTAACATGAGGCTAGGATTTATTTGAATTTCAGGTGAAAAATTATATTATTTATATAGAATTAATTTTTTTTATTCTTTTTTTTTAATTTATGTATTTTTTTATATTTTAAATATTTTTCTAACTCCATATCAAATAAAAGGATTTACTTTTTTTGGTGTGGATTAATCCTAATCTTCTTTTTGCTTCTCCCATGCTATTACTCTTTTTCATTATTGTGTTCACTTTATCTTTTTATCTGTCTTTCAACTTTTGGTTTATATTAACAATTTATTTCTCTATTTTTTTCTTATTTTTTTCTTTCATAGTGGGTTGCTAATGAGTATATTTCTTTCTTTTTGCCTTGTATGCTTTTTTGCTGGGGCTAGGTGGACATGTTGCATTATTCAAACTTTTGTTTCTTTTTTTTCTCTTTTTCTTCATCATCTTGTCAGACCACCATAATTACTTTCATTACTTTTCTCTATTAATAAAATAAAATAAAAATAGTTTTTTTAGTACTTATTCTTTTTTTAAAACTAATAAACATGTGGCTTTATATGTAAAAGTATGACATTATGAAAAGATTAATTAGTTCTAAACTTAGTTTATTTTAGTTCTTTCATGGTCATTGTCATTACATGTCACTAGTTCATTGCACTTTTGTTTGTCCACTTTCTATGATTTATTCTACCCAAATCAATCATGCCAAGTCTTTAGTTAGGTCTTTTTAAAATTCTTTTAGATGATATTCGATCAGTTTTATACCTATCTCAATTATTTTTATAGATATTTTTTATCAGCGCATATTTTAACTAATTCTATTCGTCAAGACAGTGTTAGAGCAACCTTATGCTAAAGCGTATTAAATGATACATATTTGTTATAAAATTACACTATTTAGCTAGATTACAATTTTAGTCATATATATATATGCACACATTGTATATTGACTTTCCCTTCTTTTTTTTTTATGTGTATCTAACACTTTTTGTCTGGCGACACTCCTTAGTAAAAAAAATTTACTTTGTTATTGCGTCAAAATTTAGAGAAAAAGAAATCATTAAGTATTTTTACTTTCAATGAAATTTGAACTTGCGACCTCATATAATTTTCAACTTTTTTCGTGGTCCACACTCCCAAGGTCATATCCTTAGGTGCGAGTTTAACTAATATCCACCGATTATGTAAAAAGTTCAAACCATGTCATCTTATCGGAAACTTTTCTACCTTTATAATAGGAGTAAGATTTGCATATAACATTATACTCTTTCTAGACCTCACTTTATGAAATTACACTGAATACGTTGTTGTCATAATCTTTATTTATTGATATATATAGCAAATAACTTGTCTTATATTTAATATTACTATGTTACATATAGATATTTTTTGAGTGATCTGATAATATAATTAATTATTTTTAATGCACAAAACAGCAAGATTCTTGGGAGTGAAGTCACCAGTACCATATAGATGGATGAAATATGCAACAAAAAGGCTAAGATATGGAATTAATTTTGCCTATGGAGGAACTGGTGTTTTTAATACTAGAGTTCCAGAGCCAAATATGACAACTCAAATTGATTTTTTCCAAAAATTGATGGCTGAATCAGTTTACACAAAGGCAGATATTGTGCAATCTTCATTGTTCTTGCTTTCTCTTGCTGGAAATGACTATGGTGCTTACCTTTCTAAGGGTGGTACAGTTCAGGTAACTTTTTAATATAATATCTTACGATACTTATCATTGTGATAGTCGAGTCAACTTGTGTGAGCTAAGTCACGCTTGCTTAAGCCTCAAATGGTTGAGCACCTTCAATATCATCAATTGATAGATTGAGGGTTCGATTCATGTTGGAGGATAGAAATATTGTTGATCTAACTAACAGTGTGAGGTGGGAAAAAAAAAGTCACTTGTACATAGGGGTGTGCAAAATCGAATCGACCAATAAATCAAATCGCAAAAAATTATTATTGGGTTATTGCTATTAGGTTATTGGGCTAATGGTTTAATGGATTTATAAAATAAAATTATCGAGTTATTGGTTTAGTATTGATTTTTTAATATTGGGTAAACCAATAACCCATTAAGGTAATAGTAATTTATTACTTTATTCCTACATAAATATTAAATACTAATGGGCAGCCCGGTGCACTTAAGGTTCCGTTATGCACAGGATTCGGGGAAGGGCTCGACCACAAGGGTCTATTGTACGCAGCCTTACCTTGCATTTCTGTCAGAGGCTGTTTCCAACACAGCCTAATATTAATATATTATTGATTTATATTTTTGCTCTTTAGTTTTCAATTCATATTATTGTCCTAGCTAGTTCTTTTATTTGTGTTGTACTTTTATAGTTTTTTCATGTTAGTTATTACTATTTCTATTTTATGAGCATTCTATAAAGTTACATTATTGTCTTGTCATGCTAAATTATTAGAGAAGTCATATAACTATTTTATGAATATTTTCTTATTGGATAAATCGAAAATTGAACCGTTTAGAACAAAAAGTTGATAAAAAATATTTTATTGATTTAACATATTTAAGAATTGAAATCCAATAAATTGAATCGATAATACATAAAATCGAAATGAACTGAGCAAAGCACACATAAGTGTGAACATACCTCGATAAATTCCACAAAGTACTTGCTTCTACCCAGATATGAATATGTATAGAACTTAATTAGACTTATGATAAAATAAATCACTTGATATTTTATTTTTTATATTTTCTTAAACTTCTAATCATTTTTAAGTGCATGTGTATATGGAAAAAAGCTTAAATATGCCATTGAACTTTGAGAAAAGGCTCATCTATATCATCCGTTAAAAGTTTGGCTAATTTATGTCATTTTTATTTGAGAAAAGTTTCATCCATGCCATTATTTATTAATTGAAATGGCATAGGTGAGTCGAATTTTTAACGGATGGCATAGATGGGCCTTTTCTCAAAGTTTGATGGCATATTTGAACCTTTTTCATTTTAAATAAGAATTTAGTTAATGACGTGACCGAATCATAATTGACCATGTGTAGAAAATAGTTTTATAAAACGGAAAATATTTTTAGTTTACAAATAATGGCATGGATAAGCCTTTTTTCAGACGAAAATGGCATAAATGAGTTAAATTTTTAACGAATGACATAGATAAGCCTTTTCTCAGAGTTCGATGCCATATTTGACTTTTTTCCCTATAATAAATATATATTTTATTTTATTCTTGTGTTGACTTTTGTACTCATATTTTGAATTGAAAATTCTTATTTCAGATAGATAGGAGAAATTAAACGACTTAGCATTTTTTTTAGGCATAATACATAATATGCCTTTTAATCGGGCTTTATTTCACATTTATACCGTTCAATTTTGGGTATGCACAAGTAGACACTTAAACTTGTATAAAATTGAACAAGTAGACACACATGTCCTACGTGGTATAATACAAATAGGACACAAAATTGTCATGTAGCATATCATGTAGGACGAATGTATCTATTTATTCAAGTTTCGAATAGTTAAAATGTCTACTTGTGCACTAGGAAAATTAGAGGTCATAGTTGCCAGCAAGTTAAGAATTTATATTTATGTATTATGTCTTTTTTTAATTATATATAGAAAAAGAGTATCCTAAGTTTAAGAGCCTTAACTGTGAACAGGTGTATTATATAATATGTTATAAATTGTAAATGTCATATGTTCTACATTTGATAATATTAAATAGCATGAACAAACTTTAGAAATACTCTATCTATATCTGCATTTATTTATGTGGTCATAGTTCAATCATCCACTAATACATTTGACCATGTGATATACGTTTGGTTTTGAGCTTCCAAAATTTTGGTACCAATATGCACCTATTTCGAAAGTCAATCAATTATTTTTAATCACGGTTTTTTAAAATATTTTAAATTATTATAATTTTATATAATTTTTAAATATTTTTTTTCAAAAATTTTAAACTTTTTAAAGTTTAACTCTTAAAATTCCAATAAAACAACATAAATTGAAATAAAGAAAATATGAATTTAAATTATATACACATCAGTTTAGAGAATTTTGTTCTATCAAGTCATTTTTATTTATAATTTAATTTATATTCTAAGTTTTAAATATTAATTTTTATTTAAATTTTATTTTAAATTAAATAATATCACGTAAATTTCAACGGATGAAATATTTATGAGTGCTGACACAGCAGTAGAAGCTATATTACATGTCGACCAACCTACTTCTCTTGGATTTTTATGTGCAAATCAATAATTTTCATAACGAAACAAATTATACTAGGCCCTGCAGCTACTACACACTAAAAAATGTGCTGGATTTGGTGTATAATTGCTAACCATAAAAAATGTATTTGATTTTTTTTCTGGATTTGGTTAAGTTGAGTATTGTTTCGTTTGTTTCAATAAGTCTCACGGATTTATTTTTTGAATTATATTTATCACGAGTTTAAAAGTTTGCATATTGTGTGAACTTGTATTATACATTATAAAATTCTTAACTTTTTTTTTCTTTCCAATGTGAGAATTTTTTAAAGGGATAATTATTGTTATACCTTAAAAGAACAATTATTTATTATTGAATATTTCATTACTTTCATGTTCAAGAAAGAGTTCATGCGCGTCTTTAAGAAAATCAACTAGTTCGCGCGCATCATCAAGAAAAAACCACTGCAGTGAAAGACTCTGCTTAATTACTTCTTGATACCACTTCATGATACTATCAGAGTATATATATACTCTGATGGTATCAAGAAGTAATTAAGCATATACTTTGACAGTATCATAAAGGTATCAAGATCTGAATAACACTGCGGTGAAAATGTTTAACTGTTTTTGATACCTTCAGAGTATATATATATTGTGTTGTTATCAAGGAGCAAAAAACAACTAATCATTGGATAAACTGTCCAATTATTTGTTGATACCATCAGAGTATCTATGAGTGTATATATACTCTAATAGTATCATGAAGGAAAAAACACTACAGTAAAAATATTGCTCAATTATTTCTTGATATTATCATAGTATATATATACTCTGACTGTATCATGAAGATCACGTGAAGATAGAAATGGGCCTAGTCAAGCGAAGAAGGGGCGGGGCAGTATTATAATTATTTTGGGCCTTTGGTTCAATCAGGATAAATAAGTTAGGATAGGTCTAATTTAAGTAAATAATTTACTCCCTTGATTTATTTTGTGTTGTTTTCCCATCTCTAAAATCTTCTCTATTCTTCTAAATTTGTGTTGCAATACAATTCAAACTCATAACATACCCCTAACACCCATGTAAATATATTTTCGCTCACGTCAGTCGTGACTAATTAATAACACAAAATTCAAATTTGACCATATATGACAACCTCTACTGTCTAGACTTTTGAATGGAGATAAAAAGTCAAAGTGGTACTATAGTCCTTGAACAGAAATGCTCAGTGAAGAATTGATATTTAGTGTAGAATAGAAGGGCCTCTTTGTATATTAAATGGTTGCTGACACAAATTTAAAAGTCTACCAAGCTACTTCTCTTGGATTTTTATGTAATATTTCATTATTTTGGAACAATTATACTTGGCCTACTCCTACTACACTATTAACTAGCTGTATTCATTAATGGATTGGTGAATTGGTGAATCATATGGTTAATTTATAACCATAGGGATTAAAAAGGGTGAGTTATAAGTGGTGCATCAAATATCTCGCGTACTAAGGTAGCGGAGGAAGGACCGCACCTCAAAAGGGTTTGATGTGACAGCCTATCCTGAGTATTATAAGTGGTAAATCCTACAGATTCAAGTTCAGGACTTGGGTTCTAAGCATTGCAATCGTCACTTTGTTCGAGTTATGGATTCATAGTTAAGTATTTCAACAATTCTAATGAGTTTATACGTAAATAAATTCGGGTATAGGCTAAAAGTTATGGATTCAATAGACCAACGTCTATACAACTTGATCCTCCCTGATATGAACATCGAGGATGTGAATATCTAGCTAGTGGTTAATGAAGTGAATAAAATCTTGAATATTGTATTCAAATCTCAATAGATACAAAAATCTCTAATATGTCTGAGTTTTGTTGGTTATATAGAATTACATTGTATGTGCACCAACGAAAGGTAACAGGTATCTAATGAAATAATCTAGGAAAAATACAAGTTGGTCGAGACACTACCATTTTAAAAGAAAGAAAAACGCATACGTATTTGAAATTTCATTGTCTAGGGAATTTAAGTAAGATTTATATGCTATGTTGTTCAGATTCTTTAAAAGTATCATCGTGTGAATACCTGACACAAGTATACACAACAACTTTTTAAAACAGTCCAAACAACACAATTGTTTTGTACATTTGATGTTATAATTAATATGCATTTATGCTATGTTTCTCGGACTACTTAAAACTGTCATCCTGTGTGTGTCGGATCCTCCAAAAAGAATGTATTTTTGGAAGATCTAACACGATGACAACGACATATTTTGAGAAGTACGCAACCCAGATTTTTTCTACTTGTAATGTTATAATATGCATTTATGCTATGTTGCCCAGTATCTTCAATATTGCCTTCCGGTGCATGTTCCAGATCCTTCAAAAATAATGCATTTTTGGGAAGACCTGACACGACGATAACTAACTTATTTTGAAAAATTCGAGCAACACAATTTTTTTGTACTTGTAATATTATAATATGCATTAATGTTATTTTGCTCGGACTCTTTAAAATTGTCATCCTATATGTGATGGATCCTTCAAAAATAATGCATTTTTAAATGATCTAACACGACAACAACATTTTTCAAAAAGTCTGAAAAATACACGTTTTACAGTCATAACTAATATGTTTTGTTTTTTTGTAGGATATTCCTGCCTTCATAACTAGTGTGGTAAATCAACTAGTTGTAAACATGAAAAGAGTCAATAAATTGGGTGCCAAAAAAATAGCAGTGACATCATTGGAGCCATTAGGATGTCTTCCACAAACCACAATTTTGAATTCATTTCAACAATGCAATGCTACTGAGAATATTGCTGTGGATCTTCACAATTCCCTATTGCAACAAGCTGTGGCAAAATTGAACAATGAGACAATGGGTTCAACTTTTGTGATTCTTGATCTTTTTAGTTCTTTCAATTCTGTGCTGGAAAGTAAAGGAGTGCCAGGTACGTCACTCGACACTGCTTCGTTGAAAAATTATACTGAAAAAAGTCTAATTTATTCTTTTTGAATGAGACACATGTTATGAAATATATATGGACCAGGTGGATCTAGGGTCCAACACACAAATCAATAACGAGTCATTTCTATAGCCTGATTTTTTTTTTTTGTTTAGGGTGGTTCAAATTAAACGAAATTAAGGTCGTACCATGTCTAATACCTACTTTGGAACCCCTACTAATCTAAATTCACTTAAGGAGAAAACATTCCCTAACATATTTTTTCGTGGTGATTTTTCTAGTGCTCGATCGTCTTATTTTTTCTTGGGAAGGGCTCTAAATATGTCAATTCCTAGGTTTTAACAAAAGTGAAAAGCATTACTTTAAAATGTGATCGGATGGTTAAAATTCTTACACTCTTAAAGTAAAGCTTTCGAGTTCAAATCTAAATTAGATGACTGCCTTAGTCGGAGCAGTAGCCAGAGAAGCAAGACTAAAAGTGGTTTCAGGCATTCGATGAGCTCGTGCAAGCATTAGAACATGCATTTTCGTCATCTACAGAATCTTTATGGCTTGCTCTTGAAAAGAATTTAGATGACTTTTTGGTCACAATTTCACATAGAGTGATTTTTTCGTAATAAAAAAAAGTTTAGTAACTTGTGAATCTAAACTCCCTCTTTTACCCCTAAATCTTTAGCTTTATTTCTTTTAATATGACAATAGTGAGAAGTTTGAAACTCTACAATTGCATAAAACATTAATAACTACGCGTCAATCCAAAGAAGTAAGTCGGGATCAATTACATGACTCCTCGTTGACCATGTTTGTCTATTTAAGCTCGATAATTTTTTTAATTAGCAGGAAGTATGAGGTTCGAGACGCCATTAAAGCCATGTTGTATGGGAATAAGCAATAAATATTCATGTGGAAGTATGAATGAGAAAGGTGAAAAGATGTATACAGTATGCAATGATCCAAAATCTGCATTTTTTTGGGACACAGTTCATCCTACTGAAGCTGGATGGCATGCTGTTTATACTTCTTTGAAATCTACTCTTACTCAAAAAATCCTCTAGTTTTATTTTATTTTTTAATTGTGTTTAATTAGTGTGCTCTAGTGTTTTTTTTTTTAAAAAAAAAAATGTAATTGCTAGATTCGTAAATCTGTTTAATATGTTTGTTGTTATGCTTTATTAGTTCTAAAGTTTTTGTATTTGGGGGTACTATTAAAATAAAAAAGGACATTTATGCTGGATGTTTAGACGATAAAAAATTTTACTCAAAAATATCAATTTTAAAAAAAATTGTCATAAAATTTGTCTAGGTTATCAAGTCAAAAAGTAGCAATAACAATGCAATTATAATACATAAATGTATTCTTTAACTTGATTTCAGATGATATTTATGCTCTTTAATCTTTGAATGTGCACAAATAAATATTTAAATTTATATAAAGTTGAACAAATAGATGTCTGTATTCTATGTGATATAATACACATAGAACACACATGTCTCCTTTGTTTAACTTTATATGAATTTAAGTGTAAGTACACAACTAAAGTTAGAAAGGCATAAATGTCATGTAAAATCAAATTAAAGAATACATTTCATGTATTATGCTTTCTTTTAATAATGCAAGATTATTTTTCTGGCAAAAAAATAATAATATGTTGGTCATAGTGCTGTTAAGACAATTAAATCCATGATGTTGTGTCGTTCTTTCCTTTTTTTCCTTTTTTGGAGATAACTATCTTGTAAATAATTTAGTTTAAAGATTCATTTTAAGAAAATTGAAAATATATATGAAGCAAAGTCTAATATTATTTTATAAGTTGATGTAAACGTTTGACGACTATCTAATATTTTATCTTCAAGGTTGAGTAATATATGAGTAAACGTTATGTAATTCGGAATTTAATTTGTTCAAACTTGAATTCTAGAATTTGAAAAACAACAAAATATGTTTTCATTTAAATTACTTATAAAAAGTTAAAAGTTGCTTCAATTTGTATTTATGATCAAAAACAACTCCACTAATTTTCTAATATCATTTTTCATTTATAAACAATATTTTTTTTCAAATTTTCCAATAAAACATGACCAAATGCTTATGCACTTAAATCTGGAATGGTATTTGTTTCAAACATCTGGAACAATATTTTTTCAAAGATATATAGATATATATGGTGACATAGAAAGGGGCCATTTATGTAAATAAACCATTAGCTTTTATAATATGGCAGACCAATTGTGGTCAAGCATTTGGGCATTAGGCAAATTTTGTACTGAATCACATTTCTTTTTTAAAAAAGAAAATTTATGCAACGGCCACCATTGATAGTGGCCAACATGTTTGGCACTAACATGGACAATACAGTTGCATCATTTTTATGTTTATGTTTCTAACTTTTTAAGATTATTGACATGATTAAAATTCCCTTTATAGGCACATTCAATGATATACTTTAATTATCGATTCCGTCGCATATTTATAAATTTTGAAGTAACGATAAAATTATCTTTATATATAACTTATAGATTATAAATTTGAATTATAGAATCAACCACTAAAGTTAGAATATACTAAGGTAGACAATCAATGTCACGTAATCTTGAGGAACAATCTTTATAATTTGGACCTCACATAAATGTAGAATATTTTGTGTATGAGATTATCCTTTTATTTTGTCTCATCTATTTATAGTGTTTTTCAATCGTGACCAATCTATATAACAAGCAAGTAAGTTCCTTTTGAAGAGCGAACCATCTTTTGATAGGTGTCGAATTTGATTAGAGAGATGTAGAAATAGCACTACATTAAGATTCATTATGAGTTCAAAAACTTTTGTTTTCTATCTTTTTGAATTTGTTTATGATTTATCATCATTTAATGTTTGCTTTGTTAACTATTTCTGCATGACACCTAAATATTTTTATTCTAATTAATATACTAAATTCGTTGCATTCAACTCAAACTATGTAAAATACATATACATGTATATTATATGATCATATTGATATGTAGCATTCACATTCTAGGTCCAGTAATCATGAAAATACAACAAAAATTGAAATTAGTTATAAATTTCATTATTAATCTTTCGCTCATAGATGGCATGATTTTTGATAATCTATCGCTAAATAAAATTAGCAATGAACTTTTTTGATTAACAAATTTAGTTTATTAAAAACAATGGAGCAGTTCTGTAGATTAAAGATATAATTCCCTACAAGCTAACATGTTTTATATTTTTATTTATTTATAAAAGTATAATAATAAATAAGATAAGACAGATATGAACATTATTCTAACTTCAAATAATTAACTTTTTCCTCCTCCTACTTAACAAACAGTTTGCTTCATGTGCATTGAAATTATTCCCTGGTGTATTCTCGAGACGCTCTAATATTTTTTAATTTTTCATTCGGCTTGCGATATCTATTTTGAGATTTTGAGTAACTTGAATTTACATCGTATAAGAATTATTGGAAAAAAATCATCTTTATCAAAATTCATTCATTTTTCAAAGTTCAAATATGATATTTTTAATTTAGTTCAATATATACGAATTGTGTCTCATTACAATCTTTAATAATCATGAAATTCTAATTAATTTATCTCATCATAACTCAATCGCGATGCTCTAATTAGCTTTCACTTAAGTATTTGTATCTATCATGACATATGCCACGATATTGTTTGTTAGAAAATTCATTTGAATCCTTCCAAAAGCATCTATTATATATTTATTTATTTATTTTAAAAATATTTATAAAAAAAGTTTAACTTCACTAAATTTTGTGGGGAACCACCATTAGGTCAATGATTGTACATAAATTCAGAAAAATTCGAATCTAACTTTTTTTTATTTTGAGTTTGATAGTAATTAACTAAATCTAGCTTTATCTTGTTTTAATTTATTATGTTTGACATTAGATTAATTGTCTGTTGTCTTTTTTAAAATTTATTTAATAGGAATAAGACTTTTTTATGGCCTAAATCATTAAACTACCCTCCACATGTACACTTCTTTGTTGTGTGTGTTTTATTTTTAAATCATGAGACATATATTTACATGCTGAAATAATGGTCTATCATGTGGATTTTGGATTTATTTTAATATTTACGTACTTTTTAAAAAATGTGTTAAAATAAATATTGCATTCAAGAATACCATCACTCCGGGAATTAATAAAAAACAAGAGTTATGATTTCAATTATGTGAATAAATCAAAAGAAAAGAATTGACCTTTCTTGTTTAGTACTGAGCGTAAAAACTCGGATCAAAGCCCAATGTATCTAAGATAGACTTTTTATTTAGGGTGAAACAAAATGAGAGGGAGAACTTAACAACCACTTACAACAATTACTCCAATATAGTTCCAAATAGAAGGATTGAGGAGGGTAGCTAGATTGTACGTAGATCATCTTACCATTATCTTCAGGAGATAGAAAAGTTGTTTTCGAAAGATCTAGGAGAGAAAACTCATAGATTTTAATTAATTACTAAAAAAGGACGTCTTATAACAAGTACTTTCATTTAGTTTTTAAATATATAAAGTCTATTTTAAAAAATAAATTTTATGTGTCCGAATTTATATTAAAAATTAAATATTTTGATTCTCGTACTCCAAATCGTGTCACATAGTGGGGTTGAGGGATCGGAGTACTAAAAAACTTCTATGCTAAATCGAGTACTCCATGCACTAATTAAGCACTACACTTGAAAGAGAAGGACCAAAATAGCCGTCTTCAATTCTTCATAGCCAGAAATTTTATACAAAGAAAGTTACATAGATATTGTGCATTGATTAAGGTACAATTTGACCAAAGAAAAAAAAGGAAGAAAAAAGCATACATTTGTAAACAAGCACAAGCAAGTTTAACTTCATGAAAATTAAGTAGTACTCTTAATTTCTCTGACAAACACTGGCAAACCGCCACAAAATGAGGCAGTCAAACCAGGAGAGAATCGAGGGGTGTGGTGTGATGGATGAGCTAATTCAACGTTAAATCTTCGAAGGAATGAAAGAGTCATACTTTTAAGCTCAACAAGAGCCATTTCTTTACCCAAACAAACTCTTACCCCAGCTTGAAAAACCGGATACTTAAAAGGATTTTCTTGAAAAAAAACACCGTCTTTATTAATCCATCTCTCTGGCTTGAATTCTAAATAATCAACACCCCATAATTCTTCCATTCTTCCCATAGCATAAGGATGATAAGTAACCCTCGTTCCCTTTTTAACAAAAGTCCCATCAGGTAAAAGATCATCATCCAAACAAAACTTTGAATCAAATTGGATTGGAGGATAAAGTCTCATACTTTCATAAACACTTGCTTGCAAATAATGAAGATCTCCCATTTGTTCACAATTTGTGAGTTCTTGATTTTGTCCAAGAACTTCATTTGCTTCTTCTCTAATTTTCTCAGCTACTTGTGGATTTTTCGTGAGTAGCCAAAACAAGCTTGTTGATGCAGATGCCACCGTGTCACGTCCAGCTAAGAGGAAGCTAATCACAATATCTCTTAAGTAAGTCTCATTGACAACATCCCCCTGCATGAATCTTGATAGAAGATCCCTATGATTTGAAAACCCTAATTTTCGACGTTGCCTTATAACTTCTTGTGCTAGTATGTTGATCAATTTGAGGGCTTTTTTCAACTTCCTTTCACTCCCTATGTTGAAAAATCTCTTGATTTTCCAAACAATTGGAGACACATGCATAGCTCTTTTAGCTGATAATTGTGATGCTAAGTCAAAAGAGATAGCAAATTGTGAAATTGGTAGTGACAATTCCAAACACTTTGGATCTAATCCAAAGGAAAATCTACAAATACAATCAAAAGAAAATCTCCTAAAAACATCTTGTAAATCCAAAATCTCATCTTTATTATTAGCTAATAATGGGAGAAGCCTATTTTGGATTTCATTGTTGATTACTTCAAATGCATATGAAGTTATTGAATTTCGTCCAAGTTCAAGACTAGCCATTTTCCTTTGAAATCTCCATGAATCCCCATCCACATTGAAGATGCCTCTACCAAGAAAATCACCTAAGATTGTTGAGAAAATTTTCCCTTTTGGGAAATTCTCAAATCTTGTTTTGAGCATGTACTCGACGTTTTTAGGGTTCGCGGTAATGGTGTTACCAAGAACATGTATGTGAATTGTTCTAGTAGGGGATTTTTGAAGAAGATGAGTATACCAATCACACAAATTTGTGAATTGAGGGTACCAACTTGAGGTAATGTAACATTGACAAATTTCACATTTGCACAAAAACTTTAGTCTCACAAAATAGCAAAGGAGAAATAACAAGGAAAAAAAGATGATAAAGAGAAAAAAGACCAGGAAATTAGTAGTAGAGGCCATGGATGATGAAAATACAAAAACCAATTGGAGTAGAAAGGGAGATATATATGAATGATCAACTTGATTTTTCAATATTATTGTAATTAATAAGAACACATTTTTCAATTAATAAATTATACATTCATGACTAACATATATATGATGCAACCAGAGGCTGATCCAAGATTTTGATTCTCTGGGTGCCACATTATTTTGAACAGTAACCTATGACAAAAATCTCAATATAGAGTAAGAAAATACTTAATATTTATTAGCAAATTTTTATACAGAATATAGACTTATTCTGTTGGTTTAGTTAATATTTTACTTACAAAGATTCAGGGTTCTAATTTATTTATTTACAATTCTTTTTATACTAAATTTGCTAACGATGTCTTGCATGGTAAAAAAAATTTAAGAAAATATACCGTACAACAAGACTCATACTTGCATTCTATGGTGATAAATCTGAGTTTTAACTAGCACCACAAGGCTCACTATTTTTAAGAATATCACGTTTAATATTTATATTTTTCTTATATATATAGAGAGAGATATTTTCAACCGAGATTACAAAATGACATAGCACCCATTCGGATGCACATAGATCCGCCCTTTATGCAACATCACCTTATTAAAATAAATAGCACTCCTCCCAACTAAATAAGAGATAAATTGTCGATAGTGTATTTAGTCATCTAAAAGATAAGTATAAGTAATTGTTTCTGATAACACATCATCAGTACGTAATCCTCGGAATTGAAAAGCTCTAATTAGCTTTTCACTAAAGTATTTTGTATATTATATGTTATACTTCATTCATGACATATGCCACGATAGTGTTTGCTAGAAAATTTAATTTAATTTAACCCTTCCAAAAGTATCTCTATTGTTTTTTTTAAATATATATAAAAAGAAACCAATTTCACTAAATTTTGTGGGGAACCAACATTTGGTCATGATTGTACATAATTGCAGAAAGAAGAATCTAACATTTTGTAATTTGAGTTTGATTAATATAGAAATATCAAATATAATTTTATCTTTTCTTTTTTAATTCAAAAGTTAGACATAATCATGTGATTTGGAATATAATCATATGTCCTATAATTAATTTAATTAAAGGTTATGTATATTTCTTACAACTTTTTGTTACATCTTTTGTCCCTTCAACAGTTTTTAATTATGTTTTCTCACCAATATGAATTGTGGTGGAATAATTGTGATTCTTCCATTCTTAATTAGGGCTCTCGTGTTCGAGTCTCTAGGAATAAAAACAAATCATGTTGGGTGTAATACACTTAGAAATAATTCCTATACGAATTCAAATTTAGTCCGAGCTCAATACAAATATCAAATACTGAATTGAAAATCAAAATCAATTTTTTGTATGTGTTTTCACAATTATGCAAGATTCTTCACTCTTGAGAAAATAATGATAATAATAAGTCTATCAATAACTACTTAAATTATGAATTTCATAATAGATTTAACAAATATTAACATTAATGAGTGGTGTGGTGGTGCTCTCATTATTATCTCCATACTATATGTTGGAAATCTTACGAAAAATATTCTATCATAACAAACACTAACACTTCATAGGAACACTTATAAAAAATTTAGATTTTTCCAACATTGTATAGGGTAGGCTTTAAGTTTTGTAAGCTCCGTTGGATGACATGACACATTCATTATATATATCAAACTTTCACAATATTATATGATAGTGGTACTAAATAAGTGAATTGGACTGAATTAAATGAAATAAAATAATTAAACCGAATTAACAATGAGGCAGATTAATGACTCATCCAAAATAAAAAATTTGTTAGGCCCGTTGATAATATCTTTTTTTTCTAGGGATCATTGCACGTTCATACCATTATATTATATAGTTTTTAATTAATCTAAACCAATCATATGTCGACAACATCCCTCCTAAAATCTAATGAAACTACATATTTGAATCTGAATATCCTAATTAAAGTTCTATAATTCAACAATTTTTTAAGAGAAAGTTAACATTAATTATGTTTTTATTTTATTATAGATAATGATATGTTATTAATATAGATTAAGACATTATGTTTTAATTTTATTGTAGATAATGATATGCTATTAATATAGATTAAGACAAGTTGGGTTATTTTCTTATATCACTTTTAGTCCCTTAATTATTATTGATAAATTTTACTTCCAGTCCTTATGATTTATGATAAAAAAATATATTTAATCTTCGATTACTTGGAATTAATATGCACTTTTAATCCATTCGTTTATGAATATTCACAAATTATCAGAACTAGTAACTTTTTCACAGTTTAAATTGTTAAACTTGTAACACTAAGTACTTTACATTAAGGTAATATACTTTTAAAAATAGTTAATTATAACATATCTCTTATGTAAAGGGATCCAAACGCACATATTTTAATTATTTGAAGGTGTTGAATCATATGTTAGAAAGATTAATGATAGAATATCTAGAAATTATTGTTAGGGTGAGGAAGCACCACAACTAAAGTTTGATATGATGAAAATAATGAAAATAAATTGGACACGAGAATTTTACGTGGAAACCCCTCTAAATGATAGAAGGGAAAAACCACGGGGTAGAAGGATCTCACTATAAAATATGGAGTACACTGTTCTCAAATACAAGGAGAAAACAACAATTAACACTTCTCTCTTGTAAAAAGAACAACTACTAAAGAGGACACTAAAGACTACAATATTTATCTTGGTGTATAACTCTCTTTGTATTCTTACTCTCTCTTTCTGGGATGGTAATAAATGAAGGCATAATTTCCTCTATTTATAAGTGATGAAAACGCGTTGCTGCCAAACTTCTACGCGTTAATTTTCTTAAAGTCAAAAAGAAAAAGGGGCAATAACTTGCTGCCAAATTTTCGGTGCTGGGCAACAACTTTTGACAAAGTTGCTGTCAAAAATTCTGTGCTTTCTTACCAGCTTTCTTTGACTTTTCATTCTCCCACTTGAAGATTTAATTGAGGATTAATTAAGTCTTCACACCATCCTTTCTACCCAATTACTGCAATGTTACGTTTCTGCTAGGCCAATAGAAGATCGACACCATATAAACTTGTTACTGTTGATCGGCTTCGTAAACATATCTGCCAGGTTGTCATTGGTGTGAATTTTCTGAATGTCCACACTGCCTTCTTCCACCTTCTCATGGACAAAGTGATACTGAACTCGTATGTGCTTTGTTCTTGAATGAAATGCCGGATTCTTTGCAAGATGCAAAGCGCTTTGACTGTCACAAAACAGAGCAACCTTCTCTTGTTTGTGTCCGAGCTCCTCCAGTAACATCTGCATCCATATTGCCTCTTTGCTAGCTTGTGTAGCTGCTACATATTCTGCTTCCGTCGTAGATGTTGCCACGATAGATTGCAGTTTTGAAACCCAGCTTATAGCTCCTCCAGCAAGAGTAAACACATAACCTGTGGTGGACTTGCTTTTATCAAGATCACCTGCATAATCTGAATCAACATAACCTTTAACAGTAAAGTCTGATCCTCCATAACACATTGTAACATCTGAGGTACCCTTGATGTATCTCAGGATCCTCTTAACAGTATTCCAATGCTCTCTTCCAAGATTAGCCATGTATCGACTAACCACTCCCACTGCTTGTGTAATGTCAAGTCTTGTACATACCATGACGAACATTAAACTTCCCACTGCTGATGCATACGGTACTCGAGACATCTCCATCCTCTCTGCTTCATTGCTAGGACTCATACTTGAGGATAACTTGAAATTAATGGGAAGTGGGGTAGAAATTGACTTACAGTCTTGCATCTTGAAGCGTCTCAAGATTTTCTTCAAGTAGTTCTTTTGAGAAAGCCAAATCTTCCTATTATTTCTGTGTCGGTGAATTTGCATCCCTAGAATCTTGTTTGCTGGTCCCAAGTCCTTCATTTCAAACTCCCTAGCCAACTGTGCCTTTAAATTTGTGAGACGATCTTTGTTGGGGCCTGCTACCAACATGTCGTCAACATACAACAGCAAAATAACAAAATCTTCATCACCAAATCTCTTGTAATAAACACAAGGATCTGAACTATGTCTGTTGTATCCAAGGCTTATAATGAAGGAATCAAATCTCTTATACCAACATCTCGGTGCCTGTTTGAGACCGTATAGAGATTTGTTCAACCTGCAAATCAAGTTCTCTTTTCCTTGTTCTTCAAAACCTTCTGGTTAGATCATATAAATTTCTTCTTCAAGCTCTCCATGAAGAAATGCAGTTTTGACATCTAACTGCTCCAAGTACAAGTCAAATGTAGCACACATCGCCAGGACCACTCGAATTGTTGTGAGTCGAACCACTGGAGAAAATATCTCATTGAAGTCTATACCTTCTTTCTGAGCGAATCCTTTCACCACCAATCTTGCACGATACTTCTCCACTTGATCATTACCATTGCGTTTGATCTTGTAGACCCATTTATTTCCAATGGCCTTCCTTCGATGTGGTAATTGAACAAGATCCCATGTTTTATTTTTATGGAGAGCTTCAATTTCTTCTTGCATTGCTGCCACCCACAGAGATGATTCTTGGCCTTTCATAGCCTCGTGAAAAGTTGAAGGCTCTCCATCTTCTGTTATTAGACAGTATGCAATATTACTCTCCATAGAATAATTTGAGTGCCAAGCTGGTTCTCTTCTCTCCCTAGTTGACCGTCGAACTTCTGGAGTTTTGATCTCAGCTTGCTCTTGTTCTTCGTACTCTGGTGCTGCTTCAGAAGAAACTTGAACTTCTTCTATTTCTTCAACTTCAACTGTAGTAGTCTCTGATTTTTCTTTTGAAGTGCTACCTTCTTTTTCTTGTATCTTGTTTTCAACAAATACAACATCCCTGCTGATTACCACCTTGCGGGCTGTGGGATCCCACAAGCGATACCCCTTGACTCCATCAACATACCCTAAAAAAATGTATTCTCTGGATTTTGGATCCAACTTTGATTTTTCTTGGGTGTTGTACATAACATAAGCAGGACTTCCGAATATATGTAAGCGAGAATAATCAGTTGGTTTTCCTGTCCACATCTCCATTGGCGTTTTCAGATCAATTGCGGTTGATGGTGACCGATTGATCACATAACAGGCGGTTTTGACTACTTCTGCCCAGAATGGTTTTTCCAACCCTAAAGTTGCCAACATAGCTCTTGTCCGTTCCAACAAGGTTCTGTTCATCCGCTCTGCTACTCCATTTTGTTGTGGAGTATATGCCACCGTGAACTGTCGTTTAATACCTTCTTGTTTACAGAAGTTATTAAATTCATCACCAGTGTATTCTCCTCCATTATCTGTCCTCAAACACTTGATCTTTTTCTCAGATTCAAGTTTCACCCGCGCTTTGAATTCTTTGAAAACTGGAAAAACATCTGCCTTTCTCTTGATTGGATACACCCAACTTCTCCTAGAGTAATTATCGATGAATGACACGAAATATTTCGCTCCTCCTAGAGACTCCATCGGTGCTTGCCAGACATCAGAGTGAACCAGATCTAGTATTTTCTTGCTTTTAGCAGAGGAACTGCTAAACTTCAGTCTATTTTGCTTGCTGGTAACACAATGCTCACAAAAGGGTAGTGAAACCTTTTTGAGCCCTGGAAGAAGTTTTTGCTCAGCAAGAATCTTCAAACCTCGTTCCGACATATGGCCAAGTTTACGATGCCACATCATCGTTGATTCTTCAAATGAACTTGCTGACGCGGTTGATGCTTCTCCTTCTTGGTGTGTTTCACCTTTAAGCACATATAGATTTGCCGCAAGTTTTTCCGCTTTCATTACTACAAGCGCTCCTTTGGATATTCTCATGATTCCACCATGAATCTTATATGAACATCCATTATCATCTAGTTGTCCTAAAGACAATAGATTCTTTTTCAAGTCTTTTACATGTCGTACCTCCTGGATGGTGCGAACCGTGCCATCATACATCTTTATTTTGATGGACCCAATACCAATAACATCCAAAGCATGATCGTTTCCTATGAATACAGACCCTCCTGAGATAGGATTATATTGATGGAACCATTCTCTCCTGGAAGTCATGTGCCATGTTGCTCCTGTGTCCATGATCCAGACATCAGCGAAACGTTTTCTGCCTTCATTATTTGATATTGCCTCACTACATAAAATATCGCCATCATCCGAGGTACATGCAACATTCCCTTGAGCATTTGATGGCTCAGGGTGTTCACTCTTCTTCTTGAACCGACAATCTTTCTTGAAGTCCCCTTTTTTGCCACAGTTGTAGCACTTGATATTCTTCTTACTTCTTGATTGAGATCTGCCATGATTGTGACTCCCACTGGGACCACGTTCCGTTGGTCTTCCTCTCACCATCATCAAAGCTTCAGCTTGCTGCGAACTTGCTTGTCTGTCTTCCTTATTTTTGTGCCTGTTTTCTTCTTCCAAGACAACAGCTGCAATTTCATCGAAAACTAGACTGTCTGTATTGTTCGTCAAGTTGATGATGAGTTGATCATACGAGTCAAGCAGACTTTGAAGTAGAAGCTCCGCACGTTCAGTCCCCTCTATTTTGCAACCCATTGTTGTAAGTTGCGAGAACAGAGTATTCAAAATATTGATGTTTTCAGTAACTGACATGGACTCTGCCATTCGAAGAGTATACAATCTTCTTTTTAAAAAGATTTTATTATGTAAAGACTTGGCCTCATACAACCCTGTAAGGGTATCCCATATTTCCTTCGCCGTCCGCTTTTCCGCCACACTAGACAATACTTGATCAGCTAGTGCCAAGTGTAGATCAGCAACTGCGTTGCTGTCTATGTCATTCCACTTGCTGTCATCAGCAAAGTCTGCGGGCCTGCCTTCAATTGCAGCTAAGCAATTGTCTTTTCTCAATATCGCTTTTATTTTTATTTTCCACAATGAAAAATTAGTCCCATTGAATTTTTAACGTCAAACTTTGTTGTACTCGACATTGTTATTTGCTTCACACCCTTCTAGATTATTTCTGAATATTTTGCGAACAATCGTGACAAACTTTACTATTCACGAAATGTTACTATTCACAGATAGTACCTTCGCATAAAATAGACAGAATAACCGAGGGCTCTGATACCACTGTTAGGGTGAGGAAGCACCACAACTAAAGTTTGATATGATGAAAATAATGAAAATAAATTGAACACGAGAATTTTACGTGGAAACCCCTCTAAATGATAGAAGGGAAAAACCACGGGGTAGAAGGATCTCACTATAAAATATGAAGTAAACTGTTCTCAAATACAAGGAGAAAACAACAATTAACACTTCTTTCTTGTAAAAGGAACAACTACTAAAGAGGACACTCAAGACTACAATATTTATCTTGGTGTATAACTCTCTTTGTATTCTTACTCTCTCTTTCTGGGATGGTAATAAATGAAGGCAGAATGTCCTCTATTTATAAGTGATGAAAACGCGTTGCTGCCAAACTTCTACGCGTTAATTTTCTTAAAGTCAAAAAGAAAAAGGGGCAACAACTTGCTGCCAAATTTTCGGTGCTGGGCAACAACTTTTGACAAAGTTGCTGTCAAAAATTCGATGCTTTCTTACCAGCTTTCTTTGACTTTTCAATTATCCTATACTTGACGGTTAGGGGTGTACATGGACCGGGTTGGTTCAGATTTTTTATAAATCAAATCAAATCAATAAAAGTCGAGTTTTTCGATATCAATTTTTCTCGGGTTTTTCGGGTTTTTCGGGTTTTTCATAGTATCTAATAAAAAATACAGAGCAGTGTTTATTAAAAAGAGTTCTAGTACAAAATATCAACATATAAGATGAAGGCAGAACACTGTTTGAAATTTTAACTTTATAATATAACTTTATAAGATGAGTTTTTTTGTATATTATTTAGATGTGCTTTTCAAGTCCAAATCTAAATGTAAGAAAGAAAACAAAAATTATGAAAAATTTTAAAAAAATATTTATAAATTACATTTTAATAAATATTTTTATGTATAACATAATTTAAAAGTAGTATATCTATAATCGGGTCGGTTTGGGTTCGGTTTGACTTTTTTTAGTTAAAACCAAACCAACCCTATAATGGTCGGTTTTTTTCCAAACACCAAATCAAGTCAAACCAAACCACTAGTCGGGTTTTTTTCCGGTTTGGTTCGGTTTGTCGATTTGATGCGGTTTATCGGTTTGCCCTATACATCCCTACTTGATGTATTCTATTCAGATCCTTCTAAATTATTAATAGTCTTAATTTTTTATTTATTTATTTATTTATATCAGTTAGTCTTAATTATCCCTAGTTTGTAATAGTTAGAAGTAAAGTCAACTTCATGTCATTTAAATGCACACGAATATTTATTTATTTAGTGAAATTGGTTTAAACTAATTTTTTTTAAATGCACATTAAGTTTTTTTAAAAAAATGATGCAATAAGATAAGTAATGCGTCTCAAATAGTAAAATCAAACAATTTAAGTTGTACATTGATAGTGTAACTGAACTTTATATAATAAGTATAAGGGAAAATGGTCTACTCTTTAATTTTGTCATTTAAAATTGCTATATTATTTGTTATAAAAGTGACTCACATATACGTCCATTGTTATAAAAACGATTCACATATATCCTTATTGTTACAAAAGTGGCTCACATATACGCCTACCGTTATAAAAATGACTCACGTATACCCCTACCGTTACAAAAGTGATTCACATATACCCTTTTATCTAACGGAAGTGAAAATTTTAATTTTAAATTTAAAAGATTATGTATGCGTATATATGATCCTTTTCACACATTGTTTTTATTTTGACTTCTTTAATTATATTTATTTGAGTTTCTTATTCTTCCTTTTTTTTCTTTCATTCTTTAGTGTAAAAATATGAGAAATAAAATAAAAACTTGAATGAAAAAGAGAAAAAACTAAGAAAAAATTCAAAACTATTTTTTTCCCCAGATATATTGTAATTAATTGGGGCATATATGATAAATTTTACAAGAAAGTTAGTGAAAAAATAAATTTGACCATCAAAATAATAAATTGAAATATCAAAGAAGTCAAAAAAGAAAAAAGATATGTGAGAAGAATCAAATATACCCTACATGAATGTTTTTCTAATAAAAATGGTATATGTGAGTCATTTGTGTAACAATAAGGATATATATGTGCCACTTTTATAACGAATGATATATCAACTCTAAATGTCAAAGTTGAGGGATATACCAAACCTTTTCCCAGAATATAATTTTATATTACAATAGGTTCAATACTTATCGTGCATTATAGATATCTGGTAAATGTTTAACAAATGTAATTATATATGATTACTTTCTGAATGATCTGATTACATAACTATTATATGGTCTATGAAAGAACTTAAAATATTATATAAATATTACTTATATGGTCTATGAAAGAACTTAAAACTCTTACTATGTCTTTGTCTTGATGGCTTATTTATTTATTATTTGGTGGAAGGTGGGGAGGGCGGCTCATTTGACATATCTCTATGAGTGATGACTTGCCATTTCATAAAATAAAATTTACATAGTTACTATTTCTATTTATTTTGATTTAAATTTCTTTTATGCCTATGATATTCAATATTAAGATGATATTCTGTTTTAATCTGAAAGTTTTTTTTTTTAAAAAAATTATGATAACAATTATGACTATAAATATACTTGACATACCTTGTACAAGTCCACATCAATTTCTTTGAATTCTAATCTTGCGATCGTATTTTTCGATTATTCTGATGAGAAACAAGATTCATTACACCTATGATCCTCTATGCCCGAAATAGATGTACTGAGTAGACTATGAGGCCGTTTGAATTGGCTTATAAGCTGCTTATAAGTTGTTTTCAGTTTTTTTTGAGTGTTTGGATGACCAACTTAAAGTCATTTTGTGCTTAAAATAAGCCTCAATAAATAGTTGGGTTTATTTGGATGAACTTATTTTAAGCAGTGTATAAGTTGAAAACAACTTATAAGTCAAAAAAAAAAGTTGGCCTACACCTACTTTTTTTTTAAACTTATAAGCAGTTTTTAACTTATAAACTGCTTAAAAATAAGTCAATCCAAACGGGCTATATATCACCTTGAAGAACTAACTAATTTGAAGTAGCATTGTATAGGGCCCTGCTAAGGGAGAAACGTTCTTATAGAAAATATTTTTAATTATAAGACTCAAACTCAAGATCTTCCACCAAGGCAAACTCACTCTTGCATTCAAGATCTTCACACCGGTTCATTTTCTGATTGATTAGAAAGACCAACCCCGGTTGATTATGTGCTATTGAATTTGTTTAAACTAATTTGTTTTTAATTTAATTTTTGAGTGGGAGAAACTTTGTAATCAAGAATTTAAATTATGATCAGCTACTAATTATTTTTACCAAACAACATAATAGACCTTCTACCTGTTTCACCCAACAACTAAAGTAATAAACATGCTTTAATTCAAATGTGTTCTTCAATCCCTTTCCCAAAAATAGTCATCATCTATATATATCCACAAGTATATACATATCTATTATGGCGGAGGCGTATTTAAGATTTAAAATGAATGAGTTTTTATAACGATCTTGAGTTAGATTCAATTCAATTATTAATAGATATTTAGTAGTTTTTTAAACATATATATAGAATATAAATAAAAGTTATTGAATTCACGTGATTTAAAAATTATATGTTTTATTATTACATTATATTGATTTGATGTAAAAACTCGATACAAATTATTTTTACCCTTAGATAGCTAGTACCCTACTTCAGGATAAACTAGATATGTTGCGAGAAAGACCGAATATTTTCCTATGGCTTGGACCCGTTCACTCGAGAACTCAAAGGGGGGGGGGGGGTGTAATTTCTTTTGCTATATACTTCTTATTGTCCTCAAATATTTACAACACGTGAAAGAATGAAAAAAGAACAATAGTTGTACCCCTTGGAGTAACTATTATTGTAATAGGAATAAGAAAAACTCTATTGTAATCAATTTTGTGGACTCAAATGTAATAGCTAAGTCAGATCTCGATGTTGCATGACTTAGATTAGAGCAAGGTGCCAGATGACATATGATGCAGGACTTTCGTCAGCTCGTGCTATAAAATGTTAGATCAAATCTTCAGAAGTTTCTTTACACTCTATTCCTCGACAACAATATTATTATCAAAGATAACAGAAGAAAGGGCTCATTGATTGAGCAGGACATAGGGAGGCAATACTTGTAATCTAGCCGGAGAAAGGCCTAGCTTGTTCGTAAGCCAGCCCCTTAAAAATTAAAATCTATTACTACTCTATTATAATCAATGCAATAACTAAGTCAGATCTCATTGTTGCATAGCTTAGAGATTGAAGCAAGGTGCAAATGGCACATGGTGCAGTACTATCGTCAGCTCGTGCTATAAAGTGTTTAATTAAATCTCCAAAAGTCTCTTTACACGCTACATTAGCTATATATCCTCGACAACAATATTGTTATCAAAGATAATAAAAAAAAGGCTCATTGATAGAGCTGGATAAGAAAGCAATACTTGTAATAAAGCCAGAGAAAGGCCTAAATAGTTTGTAAGCTGCCCCCTTAAAAATCTATTACTACTGAGATATGCATGAAATTTTGTATCGATTAGAAGTTTAGAACATCGAATTCTCGTGTTGATTTTTAATTTTTTCGATCAATTGGACAACGTCAGTTTTGTTATCCCAAAGTTGTTTGTGTGAAATATTGGACCTAATAATCATTCTAGAAAATTTAGTTATACTTAGTTGTCATTGATAAATCAAGTACTATATATAAATACTTCCGTGTACTTAAGAAATCACTACCTAAAAGGTTGTCCAGACTAAATTATATCATTCGTTTTAATTTATATATCTTTTTCTTCTTTGTCTGATTAAAAACGAACCTTTCACTTTCTATATTTAGTAATTTTTAAATTTTAATATTCTTATTTTTATGTTAATGACACTCCTATATAGGAATTACATGATATATTTGAGACCCAAACACTGACTACATATTTAATCAAAAGAAGAATAAATTAGCGGCAAATAACTTACTTCGTAAAATAAAAAATTCATCACTAATTATATTTTATTTAACTATGTAATAACGACTGGTATTTCTAAATGAAATTGTTGGCTATAAGGGCTAGCTATTTAGTGATAAATTAGAAAAAAAAATGGTAGCTAATTTCAATAGTTTTTTTTTTGTAGTGACAAATTTCAAAGGATATTTTTGATATGTTATAACTTATCTAACACAAATCATATTAGAATCCACGCATAATACATAAATAGAATTCTTAACTTAGTTTTAAATTATAACTTTACCTTTAATTTTGGCAGTGGACAAGCAGACACTTTAACTATCCAACACTTGAATTTTGCAGCCAAAATGCGTGATATGCAGATGCTCTGACGTGAATTAGTGAGCCACTCAGTGGTTAAATAACGTAGGTTTTAGAATTAAGAAAATAAATTATAATATAGAATATGGTGAAACGCCGGTCATGGAGCTCGGAACTCGTTGGGATTGGAAAAATATGTTTGGAGCTATTGTGGTTTTGAGATCCGATTATGTTGGGTCTCATTGGTTGTTGATATTGGAGTTAGGAGCAGCGTGAAGCCTTACTGGTTCGTGGTGGGTCTTGTAGTGGCTGATCGATGGCGGTCTTGTTGAAATCTGATTTGTAAGCATAGGCTTCTCATTTGGTTGGCTGTTTGCGATGGAGATCTGTTGGTCTTGGTGGTGGTTGGTGGTGGTTTGATGGATGAGAACAGGGGAAAGGGGAAGGTTGTTCTCCGGCTCTACTTTGCCGCAGAAGACGAGAAAGGAGTGGGGGAACTAGTTTGATGGCTCGTCGGAGCTCCGACGAGGGTGGTGGCCGAAAAATAAACAATGAACAAGGAAAGATTTTCCTTGAGAAAATAATTTTACCTCTGACGCGTGTAATTTGTGTGTATTTCACGCATTTTATCAGGTAGAATTCAAGTAATTATTTAGTTAAGTGTTTAATAGTTAAAGTGTTTGTTTGTGTATTACCAAAATAAAAAATTATAATTATAATTTAAAGTCAAATTAAAATCCACCTTAGGTATAATGAATCTAATAAGTGCCATGACAAATATAGGGTATCAACGAACCAATAGTGTAGGTGTTGGGGAGTCGAGTAGATTCTATTTTGTTATGCATATTTTTATTTATGATCACAAAATTTAATTTTTTAATATAAAATTAAACTTTCTATTTAATTAAATTAAGAAACACATATTACATTATTACTTTATGGAATATGCGACAAAGGACTAGTGGTCGAGTAGAGTACTAAAAATGCCTAGGAATTTTTTTATAAACCATAGTACTTTGCTTAATTTTTTTTAGGTTATATTATTAACTTTAATGGAAGATAATAATATGCCCCCATTAATAAACAGCATTTGCTGAGTCATGTACTGCCTAATATTTTTTTTTCAAAAAAAACCTTATAGTATAATCCTATTAAAAATTAATTAAAGAATAATAGCATGTGCTTCCATTAGTAGTTATTATTAAAAAAAGAAAATAAAAGATGCACATTACAATCGTGCGCTTTAACTAATTTGAATTTAACTTATATACACTAATAACCAGTAAATGAACTTTTCATGTCCAAACCTTATTTTCATGCCTTATTCCTACCTGACTTCATCAATTTGATTAGGCACTTATAGTCTATTTTTATTGTTCAAATTTATTAATTTTTATCATCATAAATAATTATTAATAATTATCTTTTAGATAACCGTGATTTCATTTCTTCTTTTAGTGGGAGGGGCGCTATTTTTTCGTTTCTTGTTCTATTATTATATATGTATAGTCTTTTCTAGAATAGTTGGTGGAGAATCTTGAATAGACCTATTAGTTATGTAAGTATGATTTATTATTAATTAAATTATAAATAAAAAGATCAAGTTGATCATTCCTATATATATTTATATATATCCCTTTCTTCTCCCATTGGTTTTTGTATTTTCATAATACATGGACTCTACTACTAATTTCCTTATCTTTTTTCTCTTCATCATCTTTTTTTCCTTCTTATTTCTCCTTTGCTATTTTGTGAGACTAAAGTTTTTGTGCAAATGTGAAATTTGTCAATGTTACATTACATCAAGTTGGTATCCTCAATTCACTAATTTGTGTGATTGGTATACTCATCTTCTTCAAAAATCCCCTACTAGAGCAATTCACATACATGTTCTTAGTAACACCATTACCGCGAATCCTAAAAACGTCGAGTACATGCTCAAAACAAGATTTGAGAATTTCCCAAAAGGGAAAATTTTCTCAACAATCTTAGGTGACTTTCTTGGTAAAGGTATCTTCAATGTGGATGGGGATTCATGGAGATTTCAAAGGAAAATGGCTAGTCTTGAACTTGGACGAAATTCAATAACATCATATGCATTTGAAGTAATCAACAATGAAATCCAAAATAGGCTTATCCCATTATTAGCTAATAATAAAGATGAGATTTTGGATTTACAAGATGTTTTTAGGAGATTTTCTTTTGATTGTATTTGTAGATTTTCCTTTGGATTAGATCCAAAGTGTTTGGAATTGTCACTACCAATTTCACAATTTGCTATCTCTTTTGACTTAGCATCACAATTATCAGCTAAAAGAGCTATGCATGTGTCTCCAATTGTTTGGAAAATCAAGAGATTTTTCAACATAGGGAGTGAAAGGAAGTTGAAAAAAGCCCTCAAATTGATCAACATACTAGCACAAGAAGTTATAAGGCAACGTCAAAAATTAGGATTTTCAAATCATAGGGATCTTCTATCAAGATTCATGCAGGGGGATGTTGTCAATGAGACTTACTTAAGAGATATTGTGATTAGCTTCCTCTTAGCTGGACGAGACACGGTGGCATCTGCATCAACAAGCTTGTTTTGGCTACTCGCGAAAAATCCACAAGTAGCTGAGAAAATTAGAGAAGAAGCAAATGAAGTTCTTGGACAAAATCAAGAACTCACAAATTGTGAACAAATGGGAGATCTTCATTATTTGCAAGCAAGTGTTTATGAAAGTATGAGACTTTATCCTCCAATCCAATTTGATTCAAAGTTTTGTTTGGATGATGATCTTTTACCTGATGGGACTTTTATTAAAAAGGGAACGAGGGTTACTTATCATCCTTATGCTATGGGAAGAATGGAAGAATTATGGGGTGTTGATTATTTAGAATTCAAGCCAGAGAGATGGATTAATAAAGACGGTGTTTTTTTTCAAGAAAATCCTTTTAAGTATCCGGTTTTTCAAGCTGGGGTAAGAGTTTGTTTGGGTAAAGAAATGGCTTTTATTGAGCTTAAAAGTATGACTCTTTCATTTCTTCAGAGATTTAACGTCGAATTAGCTCATTCATCACACCACACCCCTCGATTCTCTCCTGGTTTGACCGCCTCATTTTGTGGCGGTTTGTCAGTGTTTGTCAGAGAAATTAAGAGTACTACCTAATATTCATGAAGTTAAACTTGCATGTTGACAAATGTAAGTTTGTTTATTATTTTTTGGTCAAATTGTACCATTCGTATAAGGGCACAATATTTTTTCCCCTTTTGGCCAGAATTGACTTTTTATGGGATGGCATGTATGAACAATTTCATTCGAAGTGGTCCTATTGTTTTTTCTGTAATTTTTATTCCTTCACAATTCTACAAAATATCTAGCTAATTAGTGCATAGGCTCAGCTTAGCACATTAAATAATTGTATAATCTCTCTGAAAAGATTCCCTCTGCAAGTGAACAGTTTTTTTAAAGATTCAATCTTGCTATTAATCATTCCACATGTTAGATATTTATTGTAATCGAACTTTAATATGAGAGCTAACTTTTAAAATGTGATTCTTTCTGAGTTATATCAATGGTATCAGTTTGTCGTGCCTTTTGTGGTGATGATGGTATTGTAATGTTGGCCTGAAGTTAGAAATAGTCTAGTGCACAACCGTCGAGTACGATAAATGCAAAGCCTGATGGTTTAATGATTTGTTATTATTCTATTGCAAGATATGAAACTTGAATCAAACATCAATTAAATAAGGAACTTATGTGATCGAGGCTTATTTATCCATGTAATTTCAAATATGGAATAACTACTTTTTAAGGTATGATTCAATGACTTCGATCCTTAGATTGTATTATAGACCTTGATGAAAGCGAGACTTAACATGCTAAAGAGTCGGCCTGAAGTTGAGACAAAAGCATACAACATACAACAACAAACTAAGCTAGCGTTGGACCATGATTTTGGAAGTAGATTTCAAATATCTGTTTGACCATGAAATTTAAAAATATGATCTTCAAATATTTTCAGGTTCCCAAAAATTGACCGAACTCAAACCAATTTCTAAGACTTCCATTCCACAAAACTTTAAGAAATATTTTCAAGTAAAATACACGTCCAAACAAAACTTCAAAAATTCAAATTTTTAAGTTCATAATCTATGATCAAACTGTAGCGAATAAAGTTTGTGATTATTTGAAGGCCCAACTTAGGTATTAGGCCCATTAGTAATAGTATACTACTATGAATTATTTTTTTTGCATATAGCCACTCAAAGATATCTTAATTATGCTCCATAATTATAGTTTGCTAATAACAATTTGTAGCTATAGTTATAGCAGCGTTTGTATAATTCGTGCAGCATTGTATATATTTGTATAATTCGCTATATAATTCACAGTTTTTGAATAAAATTTGCTTATTTCGCTATACAATTCATGAACAACATTTGTATAATTCGCTATACAATTTGTAGTATTTGTATATTTCACAATACAATTCGATTCGTGCATAACGTTTGTATAAATCGCGCGAATTATACAAAACTCAACTGTATAATCACCCGAATTATACAAAACTCAAACTGTAATTACAACTAAATATTTGTCGCTAGCCATAATTAATTCAAACTATAACTATGTTACCTATTAACTAGTATATATTTTTTTATCCGCGTAATTTTCCCTATCAGCACATATTTTGTAGCCCATTTTTATTTATTTAATTATTAAATTTTGACTGAATTTCGTAAAATATATAAACTCTCAACTCTATCGCTTTGTTACATAATTCAACCAAACGAGGGTTCGATTCCCAGTAGCTAACAATCCCAAAAAATCCAACGCCGATTTCTGGCGCGCTTCTGCTACAAAATCAACAACAGTCATGGAGACCGGCGACGATTTTCCAGTCGCCGCCGAATTGAAGCGTTGTAAGCAGAAGCGAAAATTACAACCAAAATCCAAAAACAATGCTCCTGAATCTCCAACCACCGCGCCGGAAAAAGTCGCCGGCGCCGGAATTCCAGTCTCATTGTTCGATTATTCAGTAGAGAATCACATCAAAGCAGTTGATACAATTTCTAAGCTCACCGGTGTACCAGAAATTGACGATACTGATCGAACTGAGCTTGATCGCTTAGCTTCCTCCATCACATTCTTAACGTAAGTTGAAAAATAAAATTACTTTTGAATTACTCAAAGTGCATGAATTTTGAAGTTTAGCCTAGTAAATTGATTCTCGTAAAACTTGAAATATGACGAGTAAAAGTGAACGGAGCAGTATTTATGATGTGAAAATTTGTTAATTTCATGTAATTGAGATTAATCGCTTAACTTCCTACATTACATAATGTAAGTCGAAAAATTACTTTTTTCTGCTCATATACGCTGAATTTTGAACTTTTGTGATGTAAAATTATGTCGAGACATGCAGAGAATGGAGATATCTCCAGTACAAAAGAAGAGAAGTTAAATTTGCTTGTGAGAATGAGAGTTCAAAAGGAAAAGATGTGATTGGTGAAGTAAGTTTGCCTCAATTCTCTTCTGCGGAAGTTCCAAAGGTACATTTATTTGATATTTTGCTGAAATTTTTCGATTTTTATTGTTTTTTTCTGGAATTATAGCATGTTTGGTCAATCTTCTAAATTAGCTTATTTTGAAAAGTGCACTTCTGGGTGAGAAACAGTTTGTGTCTGACCAATGAATTTGAAAAACACTTTTGAGCAACAATTAGTGTTTCGGCAAGCTATCTCAAAGTGCTTCTAGGTGCATTTTACTCAAAAGTGCTTTTGGAGAAAAGTTATTTTTTTTAGCTTGTGAAAAACAACTTCTACTACTCCTCTATTCAAGCAGGAATTTTCTTCTAAAAACTTGGTCAAACACCTTATTTTTCTAAAATAAGCACTTTAAGCTTGGCCAAACATGCTATTAGTTCTGATGAGTTAAGTTACTTTGCTGCAGAAGCATTTGGTGAATGAGCAGCCAGTTCCCAAAGAATCGAGGTAAGCAGAGTTATTATTTAATATTGTATAATATTGACATGAGACGAGTTTAAATGGAGTTACGTGGTTAGTGAGGATACATACTTGTTTGGGACTGAGGCTTAGTTGTTGTTGTATATATTACTTGACATGATATGTTTCTGGGGCTATTTATCCCCCCCCCCCCCTCCTTTGCATGTCAATAAGCTATAAAAGGGTGAAACTTATGCAATCCAGCTATTATAATTTGGTGGGAAAGCAAATTATGTTTTTGAATTGACTCGGATGTTCATGTTTCACCATTCAGGTTGCAGAGCTCTTTCTGTACATTGTGATTCCATCAGTCAATAAAAAGATGATTTTGTTCTCTAATGTACTCTTTTATGTACCTTCTAGGTTCTTCCCAATAAAATCTTTACCTTTTCTATCAAAAAAAGGGTATGATATTGGTACAGATTTACGTAGCTTACACCAAATGGAAGGTAGGGTTATGCATCCCACCGCTCTATAGCTTTCTTTCTTTTCTATGTTTTACAATCCGTGCCTTTTTCTAGTGACCATTTTGGCCACTGCTGGTGGCCCCATGCCTCATCTGGTGGCAATTTTGTCGGCAAAAATTTCTTTCCAATAGTCGATTCAGCAGCATCTCCTCTTTTATCTGCAATTCTAGCCATTGTTCTAGCGACTTTTTAATTAAAAAATCCCTTCTTTTGACCAACAAATTTCAGATTACTGTTTCAGAAGTCTTTTATTGATAAGGTGAGGTAATTTTTTATTAATGAAAAGTACCAAGAAGGTACTGCAAAAGTACAAAAGGCCCAAACTAGAAAATCTCAACAGTTACAGCATTGTCACGGTTCCCCAAAATTCCAAAAGATAAGATGGATTTTCCAGCATATTGCCCCTACACATATAAGATTCCATCAAAAAAGCTATTGTTCATTTCCAATCAAATAATCCACATGATGCACTGCAGAATGGTCCTTCAAGTTGGCTTCAAACTCTTGTGTATCTTCTGATTTTTCCATCTACTTGCTTCACATAAAGGCAATGGGTCATCAGCCTATAGTATATGCGAGATTGACAACTTCTTAATCCAGAATCCCTTAATCCATCCATTAGCTGTTTCAGAAGTCTTCTTCTCTCCTCGTTGTTTCATAGTACTAGAGTTGGTTAGTGAATCTATTTTCTGAACATTGAATTTTTGTAACTGTTTTTTCTTACATTCATGCTTCCATTTTCTCATGATTGTTCTGTTACAGATAGTGCTTATGATTTCTTAAATTTTTTGGACAAGACTTCGTTGTGCTTTTGGTTACACACTGGTCAATTTATTTATAGATTGGTTTGCAAAATGATTTAGACTGGTGTCTACAATGTATCTTTTGCAGCAAAGATTTTGTAATGTATGTTGGAGGTCTAGCGTGGGGGATGGACTGGTGTCCCCAAGCTTATGAAAATACGGATGCTCCTATCAAAAGTGAGGTACCGCTCTTATAAATCTACTTTTTGAACCTTTGTTTGTTCTCCTCAAAGAGAAAAAAAAGAAGAAATTCAATGATGTCAAATGGACTAGTCTGTCTCATCTCCAATTCTTTTTCTTGTACCTTCTCTTTTGTCCTAGAGAGAATATTAATTGATGAACTTTATTTTACAATTTGTCATTGAAACTTTGACTATTCTGAGCAGACATTCCACATTCATTATTGTTTATTTGAGATGCAATTAGTTACTACAGAGAATGAGAGCTAATCTTGATTTGTCAAGAGACATATTAAGGTAACAATGTAAGAGAAAATAGGTTAAGGAGTGGGGAAATATCATTATTGTTTATTTGAGATGCAATTGGTTACTACAGAGAATGAGAGCTGATCTTGATTTGTCAAGAAACATATTAAGGTAACAATGTAAGAGAAAATCTGGTTAAAGAGTGGGGACAACGTACTGATAGATCCTATCTTTGAGTTACAGTAGCACAAGGAATTTCGCTTGATTTGTAGCATTTGTCCCTAAACTGCTTGATTCCTCCTCTCTTTAATTGCTTTAAAAGTATATGCAAATGCAGCTGTTTTCGGTGTGTCATTTAATACGATGGCTTACGCATCAAAAGTTATTATGTCTGGAGCAGCCGTAATGGCCCAATGGAGTTTCATAGCGGGGGAGAAGGAAATGGAATCAACTTAATCAGTGAAATGTAATTATTTTGGTGTTTATAATTTTAACTCACTCTGTACTGAGTGTCTCATGTTGATTTACTTTATCAAGAAAGATTGTGTCATTATCTGTTTTTTTTTTAAAACTCTATCAAGCACACTTACTCAGCTATGATCCATATTGATTTCTTGCTTTTTCAATTGATTCTGTAGTTTGTCGCAATTGCTCCTCATTCTCCTGATTCATCATATCACAAGACTGATGCCCCACTTACAGGCAGAGGTGTAATTCAGATATGGTGTCTTTTAGATCTCAGGCAAAAAGATTTAATTGTGAAAGAAGATTATTTAGCTCAGGTTAACAAAAAGACATATCGAAATTTGACAAGAAGTGAAGCAGCTACAGGAGAAATATCTGGACCTCAAAAACCAAGAGGAAGACCAAAAAAGAACCCTGGTGAAGCAGTTAAGGAAAATGCATCCGGACCTCGAAAACCAAGAGGAAGACCGAGAAAGAAACCTGTAACTGAATCTTTAGGTGATAGAGATTGTGACGACCACAATTTACAACCTCTTGCTCTAGAGTACCAGCTGCAATCAACAGAACTTTCTGTAGATTTGTCTTGTGGAAATATGAATAAAGCCCAAGTAGATTTTGGGCAAAATCAAGAAAGATCTATCAATGTGGCATCTCAAGATTCTCAGCTTATTGTTTCAAAGAGGAGAGGAGTGAGAAACAAGGTAAGATCGAAAGGTCAAACTGAGAATTCTGGTGTGATTCCTCTAACACAAGATGTTGCTGAAGAGTCTCCTGCTGTGAGTTACCCGACATATGCTAGCAATCGTCTTGTATCAGCAGGGTCCAATGAGAGTGGCGCCTCCTCAAAGAGAAGAGAAAAAGAAAAAGAAGGAATGGAAAGCCAAACTCATAATTCTACCTCAGCTTTGCTGGCGCAAGATGTGAATGAAGAATCTCCCAACACGTCCCAAACACCTGAGAGCCATGGCATTCATTCCTCACAGTTTGATGAGAATGGTTTTCATGTAATGCAGCACATACCAACGGATGTTTCTCTACCTAGAATGGTGTTATGTTTAGCTCACAATGGAAAAATAGCACGGGATGTTAAATGGAGGCCTTCAAATCACTATGATGTCTCCAGACACAGAATGGGTTATCTTGCTGTGATACTGGGAAATGGATCTTTAGAAGTGTATGTTCTCCCTTTAAATTTTTTTCTCTTACATATAACTTTCATGGAAAATCTTTATTTTACTCTAGATTCCTGCTGGGATTTAGAACAGAATGAATCCACTTGATGCAATTAGTTTGCAGTAACACCTTAGTTTTGAAATTGGAAAGATATAAGGCCACCAATTTTATAACCTATTAAGAACTTCAATGATGAGAGTGCAGCACAATGGAGCTGTGAACGTGAATTAAACTAAACCCATTCCAAGCGCCATTTTAAATCATTTCCTTTGTTACACAAGCTATGGAAACCAGCAAAGACATAACACATGAAGGTTTTCCTTTCCTCCACTCTACAAGGCACATAGATGGACCGCTGCTGAATATCTTAGACATCAGAAAGCAAAAAAGCTTTCTAAATCTGCAAAGGATGTTTTCTTCTTTGCCTCCCTTTGTAAATACTTCTAACTGTTAGTCAGTGGCTCAGTGCTTTCTGCTTTGCACCTCCTAATCTCAATATGAGAGTGCAACATTGGATATTTAAATCAAATGTAATACAGAGCAAATATCTGGTTTGATTTGATTTTGACCTAGTTCTATGTTGCAGTTTCTTAATCATGGTTTTTATAAGCCACTACTGTTACATCTTTAGGTTAGATTGTTATCAAGATATGTACTGAATTTAAAATTTATGGCTTAGTTTACTATAAAAAATAATGATAATAAGGCTCTAAATGCACTCCTTAAAAATAATAATTGAAAAGATGCTTTAAATGCAGTATCACCTTTAAAGATCTCTCACCTAGTACCACTTCCAGTATAAAAAAAAATGAAGATCTCTCATGGAAAAATACTCCTCCTAAATTAGTTTGTAAAACAACTTAACCCAATCACTTCAAAAATAAATCCCAGCATATACCATCTCCTTATACTGTTGGTAGATGCTCATGGAGCCTCTGAAATGAGGAAATTAGGTGATCGACTGAGACATTTCCAACCATCTCTTCTGGTCACTATCTCTTGAATTTTGTTCATTTAATTTAAATTCCTTATCATTCTAATTCTGCTCTTAAGTTCCTTCTTCTTCTCCATTACTTTTATGTCACTCAGCCTTGTTCAAATATTCTTTTCTTCTCACAGGAGAATTCAGGTCCTTCATTTTTCTAATTCACTTTCTTGAAGCATTATACGAGGGTCTTTCGGAAACAGCCGTCCTACCGTGGTAGGAGTCAGGTCTGCGTACACTTTACCCTCCCCAGACCCCACTTTGTGGATTTCACTGGGTCGTTGTTGTTGTTGTTGTTGTACTTTCTTGAAGCATTATGTGTGACCTCAGCATTATGTGTGACCTCTAACAGGAACAGAAATTCTTCGCTTTTCTACTCTTTTTTTGTCCTTATCTTCTTCACTTAATTGGTCTTTTTATTTCCATTATAATGCTTTTGTACACAGTTGAGGAGTTTGATATATTTTTATTTTTTTATTTGAGAAAAAGGAGTTTGAGATGTTTCTTTGATCTGCTTCTTACTTTTTCTATTGATTTTAAGCACTTTTTGCCAATCTTAGCTTCAGACATCTGTTTGCAATTTGGAATATTCTGTCAAAGTTTGACAGATCTTCATATAAAACTTGAGTTTACATCCATGTTGTATGCCGTGATCTTTGTATGTGGCTGAAGACTTGGAAATTTCACTTTTGATGGGTTTCCAGAGTTGAGGAGGACAAAAGAAGAAGAAGGTTCCTCCTAAAGTCAAATACTTTGTGGGCTACAGTAGTCTAGTCCATTTTGATTATTGTTAGAATAGGAATAGATGTACACAATCGTACTTTAGAATAGGAATAGAAATAGGAATAAATTATAGTATTTTACTTGGAAAAAGATTGTTTTATAGTGTCTATAAATAGGGTCTTTGTGTGATATTGTTCTGACACAATTCAATAATATTTCTCCTATATTTCTCACATGGTATCACTCTACGATCTTGGTAAAGAATTTAAGAGCTTCCGCTGCCGGCCGGCGGCTATTACTCATATATGCCGCCCGTCTGGCCGATGATTATGTTAGCAAAAGTCTGGGTCACCGTATATCTTTTTGGTGACTATTTTCTCATATCTAATTTGCGTAGCACCTTGCATCTTTTCAGTGACTACTTTTTCATATTTAATTTGCGTAGTACCATGCATCATTCCGGTGACTACTTTCTCATATTCGATTTGTGTAGCATTGTGCCATCTTTTCGGTGACTACTTTTTCATATCTGATTTGCATAGCACCATGCCATCTTTTTGGTGACTACTTTCTTATTTGTGTAGGGTCGTGCCATCATTCCAACCCTACCCATATAATTTCTGTTTTTCAGTAGGGTCGTGTCATCATTCTGACCTTACCCATATCATTCTCTTTCTCAGTAGGGTCATGCCATCATTTTGAACCTACCCATATAGTTTTATTTCTTAGATTGTGACCATTTTCAGTCATCAAATCTAATAATCTAGGGCATGAGCATGTTTCGGCCAGTTTTACGGTGACTTTCTTGTTTAAGACCTACTCATATCTTGATTTCGAGACGTTCCATATATTTTATACCAGATTTCGAGCATTTTTTAGCGGCCATTCCATTGTTTCTAAAAGATTTGAGTTTTCCTGTAGTGTTTTCTTTCTGTTTCAGATTTACTTTCGCCAAAAAAAAAACAAAAGAAGAAGGCATACTCAGATATTTGGACTAGATTACAATGATATTTTCTCTCTCGTATCTAAAATATCATATGTCCGCCTTTTTCTATCTATAGTTGTCGTTCTCCATTGACTTTTTAATCAGTTGGACATTACGAATGTTTTCCTCCATGGTGATCTCTAGAAAGAAGTCAATATGAAGCAACCACCTGATTTTGTTGCTCAGGGGGAGTCTGGTAACCTTTGTATGTCGATTGTGTAAGTCACTCTATGGTCTGAAACAGTCTTCTCAAGTCAATCTATGGTCTGAAACAGTCTTCTCAAGCTTGGTTTGGAAAGTTCAACATTGCAATTATGGAATTTATCACTCTGTGTTTTATCGACATATCGCATCAAATTCAGTGTTTCATGAGAGGACTAAGCACATTAAGATTGATTGTCACTTTGTCAGAGAAAAGATACTCTCAGGAGATATTGTTACAAAGTTTGTGAAGTCAAGTGATCAACTTGACAAATCACATCAAATCCAGTGTTTCATGAGAGGACTAAGCACATTGAGATTGATTGTCACTTTGTCAGAGAAAAGATACTCTCAGGAGATATTTTTACAAAGTTTATGAAGTCAACTGATCAACTTGCAGATATTTCCACCAAGTCCCTCACCGGTCGTCGTATTAACTATATTTGTAACAAGCTAGGTACATATGATTTTTATGCACCAGCTTGAGGGGGAGTGTTAGAATAAGAATAGGTGTATACAATCCTACTTAGAATAGGAATAAAAATAAGAATAGATTATAGTATTCTACTTGGAAAATGATTGTTTTATAGTGTCTATAAATAGGGTCTCGGAAACAGCCGTCGTACCTTGGTAGGAGTAAAGTCTGCGTACACTCTATCCTCCCCAGACCCCACGTTGTGGGATTTCACTGGGTTGTGGTTGTTGTTGTCTATAAATAGGGTCTTTGTTTAATATTGTTCTGACACAATTCAATTATCAACCAAGACACATGGATGTTGAACAGCACCAAGAAGGCTCAACTTGGAGTAATTTCTTAAATGTTTAAGGCCTCAAAAGTATTGGCCTGAGGAAATGACTTTGATTCAGTTACACCTCTATCTCCATGAAATGGACCAATTTATTAGTCTTACATGGAAGTATAGTCAGTCATGATTGTTTTCATACCTTGTCCTACCTCATTATTACTTCTTTTAGTTTTTTTTTTACAGCTTCTTGCATTCCGTCTTTCTCCCACCATAAATTCCCTGGTCTTCTATGTTGTATGATTATGCAGTCTCACCGTCATTATCTAATGCAGGTGGGAGGTTCCTTTTCCTCATACAATTAAAGCTATTTATCCTGCTGTTCAAAAGAAGGGTACTGACCCTCGTTTCCTGAAATTGCAACCTGTATTCAGATGTTCAATGCTTAAGGGGTGTGATGGGCAAAGGTAGTTTAGTGCTCAGAGCTCAATTTCTCTTTCTGTTCTGTTTGACGATTCAAAATGTTTTTGCTGTGACATATTTACTATTATTTGTACATATGAGTTTTTAAGAAGTTTTACTTTCTACATTTCCTTTCCTTTCTTTATGACTTGTAGACTGTTAACAATCTTTGTCTTGTTGAAGCTGGGATTATGTGTCACGTGGTGAACTAAGATCAGGAAATTTCTTGGAACAGTACCATTCAAATAGATTTTCATGATTCAGCATAGTGATGGATATGGGGTTGTAGACTTCAAAGTTGGCACTTAGACAAGTGTTGAGCTTCACAGTAGACGAGCAGCATCTCCCTGTATTGGTTGAGCGTTCTGCACTATTAACTTTGTCATCTTGTATGATACGTGCATAACCATATTTGCTAGTAGTTTTCCACTCCCCCAAAACTTTCATCTTACAAAACCCATATTGGGTATTGGGATGATAGCTTCTGAACTTTTAAATTATTTGTATTACAAGTTTAACATTGTCCTTAGGGGGAAACTTGTTTATTACTGTAAAGCTTATTTCTCTTTCTACATGATCTTTCAATCTCTCTTAAATTAACCTCTCTCGTTGTTTCCATCTCTCTTGTAGCATTCCGTTAACAGTGGAGTGGTCTTCTTCCCCTCCGCATGATATGATTCTCGGTGGATGTCATGATGGAGTGGTACTGGTTCTAATTTAATTTTCTTGTTGTTTCCCATTGCTTTTTCAAAATAGTTCTACTGGCAACGGTAAATTCAGTTGCATCCCTGAACCCAAGTATCTGTTTCAAATCTTAATTGTTGGAGTCTGTTTGTCCGATATGCCTTGCACTTATTTCATACACTTGAAGCCATGCTGCTGCAAAGTATAGCAATCTCATTATCTCTAACCAATAACTTGTTCATGTGAAATGCGTTTTGAGTACTTACAAAAAGCTTAGAGTGAGTCTGCTAGACTTTTACTATTTAGTATTGTAAAACTGATAGGTGCTTTTGGATAGGTTGCCTTGTGGAAGTTTTCGGCCAATAATTCATCTAAAGGTATTAATTAACTTCTGTATTGCGCTTTTCTTTGGTTTCATGAGATTCAACTTAGTGAGGTGGCAATTGTGTTTGCTAAATCCTCTTTTCACTTGTTCTAGTTATGCGACATGACTTGAATGCTGTTTTTTGTTTAAAGTTTGAGTCATATTCTTCCTTCCCAAAAGACTTTTCTCAAGTCATATTATAGTGCTTTCTTTGTACAGTTGTGATTTCATGTTACAGTCCTTTTGCCTGCAGACACAAGGCCTTTGCTTTGCTTCAGGGCAGATACAGGTCGTATTCGGGCGCTTTCCTGGGCACCGTTGGAAAGGTTTGTGGTGCTAAAATTATTAGATGTCATTTCCAAAAGCAATCTATATGGTAACTTATCTAAAATAAAGGCCATGTTGCTTTTAAGTTTTCATAAAGCAGCATTAATTGCATTATCCTGTAACAGGTACAGTTTGTGTCTACTTAGTTATTTTGTGGCTTGTAATTTGTTTCGACATAAGTCGGACTATGAAAATTGTAGTGTGAATCAGCATGAAGGGATTTGTTGTGATGTCTATCTTTCAGTACCAACTATTTTTTTTATGGTTCAAGAATTTTAGTTTTTTCAACAGTATGATTAACATAGTGCATGTGCCATATGTAGTGACTGTCTAAGCTTCTCTTGTATTTTGTCTAGTACACTGATTGGCCTACTTGATACAATGTTGTATGCAGTGATTCCCGGAATGCAAATATTATCATTGCAGCTGGTGACAAGGGGCTGAAATTTTGGGACTTGAGGTAAGCTTGTTTCTTTATGCATTACGTCCTGTGATAGGCTCTATCATTGTGATTTTTTCCCTTGCTAATTATACCGTTTTATTTTCATCCTGCTGAAAGAAAAGCGAGAGAAGAAGGTAATAATGATTTGAAGTAATCCATACACATTCTTCTGTATTTATTCTCTCTCACAGCCCTCTTAGTCTCTTGAGCGTCAATGCTTTTTAGATAAAAGAGTTGCAATTTTTTTTTTATTTTCCGTGGTTCATTGTGTGTCCTTTTTTTCTTGAAGAGAAATTATGTTTGATTTTGATTAGTTTGTGTGTATATATGTTTAGGCTTTATTCTGCATTACATGTTAAGTCCCAGGGCTCATCATACTTTTGTGAACTATACATAGTGCAAGCTCAAGCAATATTCAGCAATGGAATATGGCATGTTTTATATTGTTTTGCTGTAGTTTCTAATGAAAACCCATTATTTGGTTGTATGCTCATGTGCTGATAATTTATATGGACTACAGACTGTTAGAAAATTGTTTATCCTCAGATTGTAAGGGTATGAAGGGTACTTTCTCGTTCCTTTGCTAAATAGTATCATAAGGCAGACATGGTTACAACACAGTGGTCAACCCTGCTATACGAAATCTGCAGTTGCCAGTTGGATTGATTTTGTTACAGGACTTTCAAGCAATACTTAGGTTGCCAAGCCCATACCAGTTACTTGTTGTATTTGCCTTTATAAATGTGTGTGTGTATGTGTGTGTATATACATATCTTTTTTTCTTTTTCTTAATATCCTACCTTGTATTTCTTACAGGGATCCCTTCCGTCCTTTGCGGGAGTATAATGTAGGCCAGGGAGTTCATATTTGCAGTGTGGACTGGTTGCCAGAGCCAAGGTATGAGCATATCCTGCTAAGGAATTTGATTTAGATATCTACTTTTCACGTCTTTCTCTCAAATTGTACTTGTTAATGTTCATAGATTTATTGTAATATCATGTGATGATGGGACACTAAAGATCCTTGGCTTGCCGAAGGCTGCATATGATGCACCTGTCACAGGAAACCTTTTAGTTGGAACTAAACAACAGGGATTCCATACTTTCACTCGGTCTCTACTTGGGATATGGAGTGTGCAAGCTTCTCGAGTAACAGGTTTCAACTTTCAAATATCTATTATCTTTTCCATCTGCAAAGATCGTACTGCTTACATAGATTTAAGTAGTAACAAAATGAGATGTTCGTAAGTGATCAAACAAGCGTTTGCATAATGACTCGGATTTTTTGTGAGAAAACAAGGGGCAGCGTATACTGATTCATGAGCTTTCTGTTTACTACTTGCACCTTTTGTTCTCGCTAAGGGGGACTGAGGATGGGGGTAGAAGAGAAGGGTATGAAACTCTCTATGCATAGTGGCACAGCTTGGATGACGACGAAGGATCTGCTTAATTCTAAGGCCTTGGGTGTTGCGGGTGGGGGCATTGTGCGTCTGGAATACATATTTGATATTGATAGATGAAGTTACATTTTCCTTGAATTCTAACTTATATGCTTGTTTGAACTTTTTTGCGAGTTTTAGGCATGGTTGCATACTGTGGGGTAGATGGTACAGCTGCTCGGTTTCAGGTGTGTACCGCTTAAGTTGATTTTTGTTAAATCTGTTCTTTTTATGGTTTTTCCTGCTATATTTTTGTTTGTATTGAATATTCGGAAGAGTCTGGTCGGCATTGTGACTGTGGTCATAGATATCTGGAAAAGGGAGGAAAAGTTATACTAAAGAAGTTTTTAGTAAAACATAAAATGAAATCTATACAGTTCCCCTGAGGAGGACATTTTAAAAGATAAATTGTCCATTGACAGTGACACTGACATCCATGCTTTCATTTAACTAGCCTGGAAGTACAATATTTCTCGATGTAGTACCATAATCTGCCTTTTCTTTTTCTTTTTTGTTCCCTACAATTCCGTCATCAATACCTTGTTCTCATTGATATGAGGGCAAAGTAACTATATGATTTATGTTAACTGTAAAAAGGTCTGTTGAAGATTCCGTTTCAATCGCCTTGCCGCCTTAGTTATAACACAAGATTCAGACTTCGAGTCCGTTTGGATTGGCTTAAAGAAATGACTTTTTAGTCAAAAAGAAAAAGCAGTGGGGGACCAAGTCTTAACTTTTGACTTCTTTTTTAAAATTTTAACTTATTTTAAGAACTTTTTTAATTTGCCAAACACTTTCAATATTAAAAAATAACTTAAAAGTTGGTTTGACCAACTTTTTAAGCCAATCCCTACAGATTCTTCGTAACAGTATAACCATGTTCAGAATTTTTTACTTATCAAAAAAACTAAAAGGTTCAGAATACTGTATATTAAGAATCTAATTGTCTTCTAATGTTTTGATTTCTACTGTACACTAATAAACACGAAAATGAAAGAAAGATATGGTAAAATCTGAGTTTACAGCATATATTTATGCATTCTCTCTTGAATAACGACTGGTCTCCACTGCAACTTTCGACCACTCGTCCAATTTCCTCTGTATAAGCAACATTTAGTTACAAATTCTTTCAACATCACGAACTCAACAAGCCTTTCTCTGTTTATTCTATCTATATCACTTCAATTAATTTCCTTAATGCACTGATATTCTTTAATGGCACAGCTTTTTGACATCTTTTATCTCTTCCAGCTTTCGAACCCTTGATTTATCACCTCCAAACATCTTAGAAGTTGCTGTTTCTAGTTTCTCTTGATATACCTATAAAAAAAGGGTTCTCTACTCTTTATCTTTAAAGAAGACAAGTCCGAAATGAGAGTCTGCACTGTCAATAAAGCACTTGACGGGTCTGAAAATGCATGTTGTACACCCAACATTAGTGTAGAATATCCAATCTCTTCACTCTCCCGATATACCTGCTAGCTTTAACAGCTGCAGTAGCCATGTTTCTCATTTGGCAGCCTGGTCTCTCGAGTATACAATGTAACCTCGTACATTCAGTGGTACTTTTCTTGAATAATGATACATTTTATATTTGACGAGCTTCTGTATCTCTGTCTACTAGCATGTAAATTTAGAGGTAAACTGAATGCTTGTCCAATCAGAGACGTTAACTCATATTACCATTATACTTAGATGGCTAGCAGAATGTATAATGATGCTGTGAGAACTCGTACCCCACATTTTCTTTGTGGATCATTTTCCGAGGATGAATCAGGTATCAGCGTCGTTACTCCAGTGCCAAATACTCCCTTCCGAATGATCTACTCAGGGAAACAGTGGCGTGATGCCATCCCGAGATCTCCACATGGTCAGGACAAACGAGTGATAGAGCAATCAGATGAACAACCCCTGGGTAATATACTGAACTGCTCTACTGATTTTCATTTACCAATTTTGCTATCTCAATTATAACTCCGCCTACCCATTCTGAGCATGGTTCATCCTGTCATCTTGCAGCTCTATGTTATGGCAATGATCCAAACGTTGAAGGAGGATCAGATGACGAGTTAGCGTCTCAGGAATCCAAAACAAAAACAAAAACTACGAGCAAGAAACCGGAAGCTGATGAAGAAGAAGCAACACGATTGAGACAGAAATTTGAAAAGTTACCTCCCAAAATTTTGTCGATCCACCGGATAAGATGGAATATGAACAAAGGCAGTGAGAGATGGCTATGCTATGGAGGAGCTGCCGGGCTGGTACGCTGTCAACAGATTGATTTATAGACTGTTTTGAGTAACTACAAGGGGAGGATGTAGATTGTAAGCTTTGTATTAGTATTAGTATTAAGTTATCCCCTTAGAGATAGAGTATGTTGTATGTATATTAGCAATTTCAAGAGAAGTATTTGGAGTTTATTGAGCATTGGATATTTATAAACTCTTATGTATATTAGCAATTTCAAGAGAAGTATGATCATAACTTATCGATAAACACAACAACACATTTAGTGTAATTTGTAATTTAAAGAGAAGTATGATTATAACTTATCGATAAACACAACAACACATTCAATGTAATTTGTAATTCCACAAATTGAGTCTGAAGAGGGTAAGATATATGTACATTTTACTTTTTACTCCTACCTTCGAGGGTAGCTTATTGATATACACGAGCAGTAAAAAAGAATTCACTCTTTAGAATTGTTTCTAACTCAAAGAATATAATCAACATAAATGATGAATAAATATAATTATTATTCATTCAATGTAGCGACATAAATTATAAGAGTATAATTGACTGATAAACTCTTGATTTACACGAAAACTCAGTTCAAAAAACTTGGTCTTTATAATATATACTATTATTATTATTATTATGGAGGAACATGGTTATAAACAATGTTTTCTTTTGTAATAATTACGTAACTCCTAAAATTTTTCCATATTGCACAATCCATTTATCCGTCTAAAAACGATAAATTTAAACTACATATTTTCTCTTTAATAATTTTTTATATAACTACACAAATACTACAAAAAAAAAATATAGATAATAAACTCGAGTTGAATTATGGAATAGATTTTTTTTTTTTTTAAAAAAAATCAATGAAACCTCAATATAGAATCCAACACAAATTTGGAAAATTAAAAAAGCGGTTAATAATTACTCCAAATATACAAACAAATCTCTCAATAGAAACAAACTCTTTTCTTTTTTGGTTAAAAACATACACGGCTTCTTCACAAGCCGCTCTCCTCCTTCAAAAACAGCTCAAAGACCTAAACCGTCATCCGGTCGAAGGTTTCTCCGCCGGTTTAATCGACGAGAACAACGTTTTTGAATGGAGTATCTCAATTATCGGTCCACCGGAAACTTTATTCGACGGCGGATTCTTCAACGCTACAATGAGTTTTCCGACGGATTATCCTAACAATCCACCGACGGTGAAATTCACAACGGCGATCTGGCATCCGAATGTTTATTCTGACGGTAGGGTTTGTATATCGATTCTTCATCCTCCAGGTGATGATCCGAATTTCTATGAGCTAGCGAGTGAGCGATGGACACCGGTACATACGGTGGAGAGTATTATGCTGAGTATAATTTCTATGCTTACGAGTCCGAACGATGAATCGCCGGCGAATGTTGATGCGGCGAAGGAATGGAGGGATAATAGGGCGGAGTTTGTGAAGAAGGTGAAAAGATGCGTGAGGAAATCACAAGAGATGTTGTGAGCAAAAAATTTTTATTTTACTTAACTTGCAAGGAAAAAAAAAAGTTCTTTTATTTATTTTTATTTTCTCGTTTTATTTAGAACTATTTTACTTTTTTGGTATTTAAATTAACAAAATTGTTTAAAATTGGGAAAGAATTTATAGTTTCGTTTATTAGATTGTGTTTTAATATTGCTGAATTATAGTTGAATTGTTGAATTAGAGTTTGTAAAAATTATCTCAATGCATAAAGGTGTTTATCTTTTCTATGTTGCTCTAACTCTTCAAAAATAAAATATTAATAGGTGTGTGTCAAATACTCCAAAAATAGTGTGTTTTTGGAGGATTCGACATGAGTGCTCCAATATTTTTGGAGAGTCCGATCAACATGGTTCATCCTTTTGAAGTGTTTGTGGAATATCTGGATGACCTAGGAGTTTGTATGTTGTTTGATGGGGGAATTTTTAGCTTGAAATTCTCATATATTTGTTTGCATCTTGCCATCCAGATTTACCATATGATGACTCTAGGGCAGTACCTGCAAAATCAAATTTTGAATAGGATTTTTAATATTTGGTGATACGATCCATCGGTGTAGTGTCGAATACTGTTGTTGTTGAATGGTGCTAAACATAAGATTATTGTTTTTCTAGATGCACTAAGTATTCATGAGGTAGTGATAAGGTCTGCGTCCATTCTACTTGTTGTTGAAATCTAGAACAACATATATAGGACTTTGATAGATACACACTTTAAATCCAATGAGGTTGAGGTGAATTGTTACTTTGTTTCTGAGTTCTTTCCACAGAAAGAAAGAGATCTTGAATGAACACTTCTTATGTCAAATGATCTTGTTCATCAAATTTTCATTTGAATTAGTTTTCCTTATCTTGGAAATCATCCAAGACAGGCGAACCGATTAGTTGGATATTGTAAACAATGTCATTAGGAAGGGACATTGTTCAATTTATGAATTTCTGTTCAGTTATCTCATCAAAAGCTATAATTTCCTTTATTGATTGATCCTCTACTCGATAATTGTGAGTTTGTTGGTAACTTCATAACCCCCCCACAAAGTGAAATCTTTTGGAATATTTAGCTTTCATGAACTTTGTGGGTATGCTACCATAACTTAGCACCAAAACTTTCTACAGAATAATATCATGTGTTGATCTGATACTAATAGATTCTTCCTCAGTAGGGTAGCACTCTCATAAGCCAAGTTTTTCTGAGAATTTTGGTGATTAACATGTCTGAAATATTGAATTATCTTCCTCCTGCAAATAACAAGCACCCTAAATAAGTAATTGGAAGTGATTCTTCCCTTACCTGTTGAAAATCTGCTTCTATTTTTGTTCTCTTCTAATACATTTTTCATCTACTATGAGGCAACTTGATCAAATCATCAACTTAGGATAAATGATTGATCCTAGGCCAATTGGATGTCATACTGAGTCCATTAAACTTAGGTCCTAGCAACTTAGTCCTACCTAGGATGATAAGTTTTTGAACTTGGTCTTACTTCACCGTCAAGAAAGAAAAGAAGACTTCCATCTCCAAGTTTTAACTTAGACGTAGCTCCCTTCTTTTTTTAGGGGTGTGTAGTGTCAAACCAAAATACCCCACCAATTGGCATAAGCTTTCCCTGAAAAGGAGGTGATCTAGCCGCACCTTCAAGTACGGCTACATTGTTACGACCCGGGCGCACCTATGTTGAGTGAAGAGGTGTCAAGCGATACCCCTTCCCTGATTTTTTTTTTATATATATATATATATATATATATATTAATACTATTCATAAAGATATATATTTAACGAAATAACACTACTTGACAAAAAATACCTATTGGTGTGTTGGTTCATCGGTTGATTTTGTTGTTTGATTGGAGGTTCAAACATCAACCAAAGTATGTTTTTGCAAAATATAACATATTCAAGACCTCTTCGATCTAACTTAAAACTAGTCTAAACCAATGAGTCAAGATATAACCTACTTATAAGTACGATAATTAAATTTTTATCTTTCCTTCTATAAATATCGACACCATTTTCTAAAAGTTTTACGTATGCCACTGGATACAAATTGGTGTAAAAAGTAAAGAACAATAATATTTGCAGTTTGCATCCACTCACACTGCACTGCTGATACCTTTATTGCAAAATTTGAAGAAAAAAAAGGGAAATCGAAGAAAATTCGACTAGTTTAGGAGCTAATTACTTGAATACACTAGTTTGTAATATTATGAATCTTATCATATTTTAGTGCGTCCAGATAAGTTTAAATACATGTATCTCGGGATATAGAGTTAAAATTAGGTGTAATTTATTCTAGATACACTATATCCAAGTGAATTTGTATGTATCTAGGATATATAGACAAATCTTACTCGTCTCCTTCCCATCTCGCTCGTCACTCTCCTATGTAGCTGGTATCCCAGATACAGGCGAATCACACCAGATAAATACACATACATGAACTCTTATTACCGTTATGCTTAGTAGCTATTGCCATCATCTTGAAGTCAACCTTATCATCAACATGACACCTTAAACTCAGTTATACCAATAAAATTCAAAGGACTAACCCAATTTTATATGCACTTTCTTACTAAAATCCTCAATTTTCTTCACACAAGTATACTCACTGGGACTTCCTTTACCCATAATCTTGTCATTTCGATATTAGTCCACCCCTTGGAGTTTATGATGAAATCACCGATCCTCATTTAGAATCCTCGGAATACACTTCACAACTTAAACGCATTAATCGCACCAAAGATCTACCACTAAAATCTTTCTTATAAACAATGCTTAACCCAAGCATCCGTAATAACAAACTAGTTGGTTTCTCAAATGTGAATGCAATATAGAATCTTATTATACGAGCATGTGATACAACTGATAACACCTTAAGTAGTTAGTATTCACACTTGACAATTGACATATCCATCTCCATATACCACTAGTACCACACCATGAAAGTCTATTATATCCACTACTAGAAAACATCATACATATCGAGAAGATTACACCCAAATAGCCTGTACATTTCTACCTATCGAATAGCTGTAAAATATTACCAAATCTATTTTGTCTCTAGCCAAAGTGACATGCATTCTTTTGTTGATCAAGTCGCTAGCAGAAGTAACATACTCCATAACTCTAACTATAAGCATCAATATCATTGTAGTAGTCATATCATGACCCTCTTTGATATACACTCAATTTATGAAATCGCAATACAGATTCTGACCTCAATTGGTGCAACATCATTCTTATCATTCCCTAAGCAACCCATACATGTTATGTCGACTTTACTAATGGTAGTTTCCAAAGTTATAGTGTTCATTATCTAGTCGTCCTTTTAATCATTTCACTTCCAATTGTCAAACCACTCCAGATATCGTATGTACCACACAAGTACTGTTTTTGCTCCTAGGTAGCTAACCCAAAAAATATAACGTTCATGAAGTCCATCAAACCATTGGTCAACCTCACCATTAAAATATTCTCAAAGTGCATCATTTAGCCATCACCTTACTCAACCCCTTCGAATAGCTAAACATTCTAAATTGAGCTTAAAAGAAGTTAACAAGAAGACTTTCATAGTTAGATCCAATCATTCGAGACTACCACTTGATAGATTGATTATTGATTAGACAAATAAAGTAAGGAGAAACTAACTCTTCTCAAAGTACTGAAGGAAGCTAGAATTGATCCTCCAGTGGCGGAGCCAGGATTTCTGTAAAAGGGGTTCGAAGTAAAGAGGTAAACACATGAAAATTAAAACATGAAAAACTGAGCGAGATGGGAGGAAAATATTAATCTTAACCTACAAAATTTAACTTGCCTTGTCATGTCCTTCCGCATTGGCAGCGGGTGGAGTGGCGGAAGCCAATGTCCCGGGGTCTCGGAGATTAGATTCTTCCTACTTTTACCCTGCTCCATTGAATTTTTAAAATTTCTAGTCTATTTTTTTCTTTTATTTTGTAGTATTCTACTTTTGTTTGAACTTTCTTTAAATTCAGAATTAGTGTTCATTCAATCATATGAAAACCACCAAGATTCTTTAAAAATGTGTAAAGATGAGTTACTAATATCATACTTCATATTTAGAAGATAAATAAAATGACAAAATGACTATCTCGCTCGCCTCTCTCTCTATTTTAGTGTATGTGGTAGCAAAAATAAATATATCGATATGTAACTTTCTCAATATATGGTAAGGAACTTTTAACTAGTGGTAAAATACATAATTATTTAAAAGTATAAGTAGAATTAGTATATATAGTATGGATGTATGTCTAATAAGGTAGTTTTCCAAAAAAATGCAATTTGAATTGCTAAAGTTAAATTGTTTGAACTAACGTAAAATGTCGAATGCCAATAAATTGAAATCGTCTTGTGTTGAGGCAAAAGTGATGCACTTCATTTTGTCATGCAACACATGTTATAATTTGAACTTTTCAAGAATATCGACGATTGAGTGTATGTTAGGCTCAAATTCTCTAAAAATAATGTATTTATTTTAAATTTGATTTGATAATATTTTTGAAGAATCCAAACAACATACCTATTCATAACATTTAGTAAAAACCAAGCAGACTAATCAATCAAAGGCACCCCTATATATATTATTCTAATTGAACTAGCTACTAATTTCGTCGCTAATTTGTAGCATAATTGTGCGTAGTTAGCAACTTTTTTGATAATCCGTCGCAAAATAGAGTAACGTACCCATTGTCATTAGTAACAAGAAAAACATTCAAGAGAGTATTTGGCCATACATATTTTAATTGCAGTACAATTTTTGGAGAAAACAATATGCCAATTTGTTGACTTTAATGTGTACAAAAGGTTCTATATATATATAATGGTATCAAAGCTTATCAAAATAAGCGAATTCTCGTCCCATACTCAAGTCTGACTTCGATCATCGTCTCCCGTCTGTCCAAAGAGTGTAACACACACCTTGAGATATTGTATGACTTGAAATAATACTTGAAGTAATAAAATTAATTTCAAGCTTTTATTGTGGAAGTCTAATTTGGTAGATTATATTATTGGAACAACTTACATTAATTCATCACTTTTGAGAAAAAAATAAATAAAAGAAAAATCTATAGTAGAATTCAGTTGTTTTGAACATATTTAAATTCACTTGAACATGACAAAAATGCAGGCTATTATAGTCCAACAACTTGTTTTTGGAACTTATCAAGCTACGTTATTTGAGAGTCCGGACAACATAGTGTTGGTTTAAAAAGTCACACACCATTAAAAGTATTCATTAATGTTTATTTTATAGAGTCAAATCAAAACCTAAAAAATTGTTTTTTTTAAATTATTTTCTACTTTGCATGTGTGACTCTGTTCACACATCCAACCCAAATTATACCTTCATGTATTTATTTTTTTTGGTTTAACGATCTGATATTTAGTAGTCATTGGCCATTTGGCCCTCCTAATCTGCATTCACGACACATATAGAGTTTAAAATTAGTAAACACAAAGTTTGAAAACGAATTTATGTTTAATTAAAGGCATAGGAATCCTATCTATCGCTCCACATTCCAAAAATCTCTTCCTTGTCCGATGGAAAATCATTCTCATCAACATCAAATATTGAACTTCTTTAGTAAAAATACTGAATGCATCGTTAAACTCATTGGGCTAAGACTCAAATACTTCACAATTTGATGCATGGAAAAAAGAAAAAAACAAACAAACTTGATAGCAAACTCATAAGTACACTTATAAATTAAAACAAACACAATGACAAAATTCATAAATATTGCAACATGTATTTATTACTCAAGATCAAGATCTCAGAGTCTACATCAATTCAATCAAATTAAAATACATCAATTTTTGGTATTTATCACTCCTTGTGTATTAGCCATTTCCATCTCTTTTCTGGACCAGCAAATGCACCTATGAGCAATACAAACAGGTGCTAGAGTACGAGGACAATGTGCTTCACAATCCTTTGGATTATCACATTCATGAATTGCTTCAACATTGAAGGATGGAATATCTGCAACTATATAAACATAAATTAATTAAAAAGTGTGGCTCAGTGTATGAAGCATTTCATGTTCACATAAGATTTAAAGATTAGAGACATAGGCGGATTCAGGATTTAAGCTCTACTGGTTCAATCGTTATAGTTCTAACATTGAACCCATTGTATTTACAAAATTATGGGTTCAGACTTACTATCACTACAACAAAAACAGCTTATAGCGGCAATAAATATACATATTAACAAAGACTACTAAAGTCTTTACCGACATTAGTTAACTGCCATTGGATCCAATGTCGCTGTAGGCTATACGGACATTTACAAAGAGTGTTAATTGCCGCTAAAAATACATATTTAGCGACAATTAAGCTATTGTTGTTAATTAATTGCCGCTAAATATCATTTTTGATGGTGTATATATTGCAAGTTTAGTGGATTCTTATACATAAGTTAATGCTACGCGTTGAAAATACTAGATTGAGATGAAACCTAGCTCCGTGATGCTACTACATCCACCTTAAAATACATAGACAAATACAAGATTTGAAATTTATGGATTCTATCATGATCTTAAATTAATAAGGTTCACAATCAAATATATATGCATGGTTTGGACAAAAATTACTGAGTTCACGTGAATCCATAATATCATAGATTCGCCCATGTCGGAGATTGGCACATCCCCTCTAAGGGGTTGTAATGTAACACTCTACCCGGACACAAGCATCAAATTTTATTCCACACGAACTCGAATTAACTCATGATCTATATAAATAATATGGAAATAACTTTCTCGTTGCTCCGAGATTTTTATATTCATGTTACAATGACAAAAACGAAAATTTAAAATAAGTAAGAGAAACTAACCCATGGTGATCAGCAGCAAAGCAACAAAGAAAGCAGACTTCATCACAATTTTGGTCATATTTTTTTCACTTTCTAAAATAAGAAAATATTATAAACTTTGGAATGATTTGGAGAAAGGTCTTGTTTGGAATAATATATATAGTGGTAGAGCAATAGAGAAGTTGGTCAACAATAGTTTTTTTTGGGTTATTAATTTGAATACATTTTGCTAATAAAATTAAGTGCTTAATGACATTAATTAGAAGTCAATGCAAATCTAATAAACAAATAAGGATTAATCAATCTTCACATAAGAAAACAATAGAAAAGGGGTCAATATAAACCAAACAAACAACTTAATTAATAATGTGAGTTTTTGAAATTAGTAATTGCAATTATCAGTAATTGCTTTCTCCCAAAGAATTCTAGTCAAAATACAATAATGAAAAATCTCTTAATAAGTTATAACATTATTAATATTTACGACAACAACAACAAACCCAGTATAATCCCACCATGTGGGGTTTGGGGAGGGTAGAGTGTACGCAGACCTAACCCCCACCTTGAAAGGTAGGGCGACTGTTTCTGAAAGACCCTCGGCTCAAGAGAGAAAAACAAGATAAAAGGTCAGATAGGGACAAGCATATCGAAAACAAGATGAAAACAAGGAATAGCAAAAGTGAGAAAGTCATGGTAGAATAGTACGTAAGAAAGAGGCATTAACTACTATAAATAAATAAGATAATCAAAGTACAATGACCCCACACCTATAAACAACAATACAATGAAGAAATCAAATGGCAATAAACAATGAGAAGAACTACAACTACTATGGTGTAAGGATAAGTCACCTAGCCTTTTATCCTAATCTGAGTCCTCCACACAGGAAATTATAGTGCGCTAATGTGCTTACTAATAGGGAAGAATAACGAGACTATGTATTAGCCTTCTAACCTAATGTGGGTCCTCCACACCCTCCTATCTAAGGTCATGTCCTCGGTAAGCTATAATTGTGTCATGTCCTGTCTAATCATTTCTCCTCAATATTTCTTCGTCCTACCCCTACCTCTTCTGAAACTATCCATGGCCAACCTCTCACACCTCCTTACTGGGGCATCTATGTCTCTCCTCTTCACATACCCAAACCATCTCAGTCGCATTTCCCACATCTTGTCTTCCACCGAGGCAACTCCTACCTTGTCCCGAATAGCCTTATTTCTAATCCTGTCGCTCCTGGTATGCCCACACATCTATCTCAACATTCTCTTCTCAGCTACTTTCATCTTTTGAACATGAGAAACCTTAATTGGCCAAGACTTCGCCCCATATAACATAGTCGGTCTAACCACCATTTTGTAGAACTTGCCCTTAAGTTGTGGTAGCAACTTCTTATAGCATAGCACGCCGGAAGCGAGCCTCCATTTCATCCACCCTTCCCCAATACGATGTGTGACATCATCGTCAATCTCTCCGATGTCTTGCATGATAGACCCAAGGTGCTTGAAACTACTTTTCTTTTGGATAGACTGGTCACCAAGCCTAACTTCCGCGCTAACCTCCTGAGGTGTCTCACTGAACTTGCATTCTAAGTACTTTGTCTTGGTCCTACTCAACTTAAACCCTTTAGACTCCAAGGTATATCTCCAATCCTCTAGCTTAGCGTTAACTCCGCTACGAGTCTCATCGATTATGACTATGTCGTCCGCAAAAAGCATACACCATAGCACCTCACCTTGAATTTGTCACGTCAATCCATCCATCACCAAGGCAAATAAAAATGGACTAAGGGCTGATCCTTGATGCAACCCCATCACAGCTGGAAAGTGCTGTGAGTCCTCTCCTACTGTCCTTACCCTGGTTTTGGCACCCTCATATATATCCTTGATCTCTCTAATGTATGCCACAGGTACACCTTTAGCCTCCAAACATCTTTATAGTATCTCTCGTGGGACTTTATAGTAAGCCTTTTCTAGATCGATGAATACCATATGCAAGTCCCTCTTTCTCTCCCTATACTGCTCCACCAATCTCCTCATAAGATGGATGGCTTCTGTAGTTGAGCATCCCGACATAAATCTAAACTAGTTCTCTGAAGTAGACACGCCTCTCCTAAACGTCATCTCCACCACTCTTTCCCACACTTTCATAGTATGACTTAGAAGCTTGATACCTCTATAGTTGTTGCAGCTCTGAATATCCCCATTATTTTTGTATAGAGGAATCATTACGCTAGACCTCCATTCTTCGGGCATCGTTACTATCCTAAATATGACATTAAATAACCTAGTCAACTATTTCAAACCTACTGAGCTCGCGCTCTTTCAAAACTCCCCAGGAATCTCGTCAGGTCTGGTTGCTCTTTCCCAACGCATCCTACGCATATCACCCTTAACCTCTTTGATCGAAATACTCCTGCAACACCCAATATCGTGAAGCCTCCCTGTATGTTCCAAATCTCCCAACACAATCTCTCTGTCTTCTTCTTCGTTCAAGAGTTTATGGATGTACGACTACCATCTCTATTTAATGAGGGTCTCTTCTACCAATACTTTTACATGCTCATCCTTAATGTACTTCACTTGATCCACATCCCATGCTCGTTACTCCTGTACCCTGGCTAGCTTGAATAATTTCCTATCCCCGCCTTTCTCTTCTAGTTCAGCATAAAGGCGTTCAAAAACTGTCATTTTTGCCGTCGAAATTGCCGACTTTGCCTCCTTCCTTGCTATCTTATAAAGTTCCCTATTCATCCACTTCTCCACCTTATCCTTGCTTTCTATCAGCTTCGCATACGCTATCTTCTTTGCTTCCACCTTCCATTGCACTTCTCCATTCCACCACCAGTCCCCTCGATGTCAACCACGGCTACCTATCGAGACTCCCAACACTTCCCTTGCTACAACCCTAATATAACTAGCCGTCCTATCCCACATAGTGTTTGCATCCCCACTACTATCCCAGGCCCTCATATCCTTCAATTTCTCTCCCATCTCTAGGGCGCTAGCCGTGTTCAAACTCCCCCATCTGATCCTAGGTCGGTCATCCCCGATCCTCTTCTTTCTCATCATCTTGATCCCTAAATCCATCACCAAGAGCTTATGTCGGATCGTAAGGTTGTCGATCGGAATGACCTTACAGTCTTTGCACAGACCTTTATCATCCTTCCTAAGGAGTAAAAAATCTATATGAGTCTTAGCCACCACACTCTGAAAGGTTACCAAGTGGTCCTCCTTTTTGGGGAAACTTGATGTAACAATCCCTAAAATGTTGTATGTCGGTATTTCAATTCTCAATGAAAATAATACAGCCTCTGTATTTTGGGCATAACTTTTCATAGGTTGGTCCAAATTAGGTGATTCAAATTTCTGGGTAACCACAACATCCTCACCTACAACTTTCATGAGAACATATCTTAAGATTCGAAGTATAAGTAGGTCAAATAAATTAATCTTTGCAAGATATAGTACTGTGACGGAATTGAGTGTTTATAGAATAAAATTCATATCTCACTGTAGGTTGCTCCAAATAGGTTGATTCTTGAACGATATGAAACTAGACTTCCATATCTACAATTCTTATGAAGAAACCAAATCCTAATAAGGAATTTATCTTAGTCAAACGCAGCTTCGAAAAAGAGTATTATGTTAAAAAGAACTCATCTTACCTACCATGGAAACATCTAGATACATTTGACATCATGCATGACATAAATTGTAATATCCCCTAAAAACGTTGTATACGATGTTTCAATTTTTGCCTAAACATGATACAGTCTCTGTATTTTGGTCATAACTTTTCATAGACATATCCAAATTGAGTGATTCAAATTTCTGAGTAACCACAAGATCATTACCTACAACTTTTATGAAGACCATATTTTAAGATTCGGAGGTTAAGTAGGTCAAATAAATTAATTTTTGTAAGGTAGGATGTTGTTACGGAAATGAGTGTTTATAGAAGAAAAATCATATCTCACTGTAGGTTTATCCAAATTGGTTGATTCTTGAACGATATGAAACTAGACTTCCATATCTACAATTCTTATGAAGACACCAAATCCTAATAAGGAATTTATCTTATTCAAATGCAGCTCCCAAAAAGAGTATTCTGTCAAAGATAACTCATTTCACCTACCATAGAAAGATCTAGATACATTTGACATCACTCATGACATAAATTGTCCTCCATTTAACATCATCCATGACATCAATATATTCCACTAAATTTTCAGATTTTTATTTATAATTATTTTATTTATTGTTAGGTCATCTTTCCCACCTATAAATACCCACCTTATTTCCTCATTTTATTCATCAAGCTTTCTCAAGCAAATCTTCTCTCTATACACATTCTCAAATATAGTTTTAGTTCTTAGTAGTGAAGAAATACTATTCCGGTGATTCATATATTCCGGGTAGTACACAAAACGTTCCGGCAAGGAGAGAAGCTAGGACTCAAGAGTGTTCATTAAGTCTTTCGGTACCAACTAAAGCTTCAGTTTCCAGGTATGTAAGGTTTCAATGAGAGTATTCCTTCCACTCTCATGTCTAAATTATTTTGATTATATGATAAATTATGTTTATTTTCTTTAAGCTTTACTCTAAGTTATGTGGGTGTTTATCCATGGGTTCTTCCACCCATGTAGTCCAAAAACTCTTTCAATTAAATATCTTGATTTCAAGTAATATTTTCTTATGTAAATTCTTAATTTTACTTAATAGTATGAATTATGGTTAAACTAATGATTATTGGTCTATTTTGATGCAACATAATTTTATATGTATGAATTGATGGTTTACAAGTAATTCCTCTATTTATCTATTTAAAAGTTCTTGAAATTCACGGTGGGTTGTTTAAATCATGATTTTTAATTAATGGATTTCAAAGTATTTATGTATATTTATTTACATACATATTTGCAAGTTGAAGTGATTTGAACCCACCTAGTTTTACTATGTTTTTAATAAAGTTTGACTTGAAAGCTTTGACTCCAAATAAATATTTATGAAAGCAATATCAAAAAGGGAGTCTTATGAAATGAAAGAATGATGAAATGATATGAATGATGGATTCTTTATGCAATAAGGAAAATTCTTGCATATTTGAATTACCAAATGTTTTAATGAGCTATTCTACCGAATATGATGTTTTGAATATTCAAGCTATATGTTATGACTATTTTGAAGTATTAAACTATTCCGTGGGATTGACTTAGCACCGAATGGGTCATTGAGGTGGGATTCGGTAAGGGAATCCTAGTAGCAACCCCTTGTCTCATTAAATATGTGCCAACATAGGAGCCCTTGTAGGCTTAGGCTAATGGATCCATAAATAGCCCTTAAAGTTAAAGTTAAAGAAATGAATGAAGTTGACGGAGTTCTACCTGGCAAGTAGTCTCCCCGGCCAACGTAGGGGGTTATGTTGGATTCCATGTAATAGCTCGCATGGTCTTAAATGTCGGTTATGGTTAATTTCCCACAAAATGAATGTTTTAAAGGATATCCATATGATTTATTATGCATGTATTACATTATGTTCCATATTACATAAATGTTATAATATTTTCTCAATGTTCATGCATCCTTACATACTTAGTACATTCAAAGTACTAACGCATACTCTTTTGCCTACATGATATCACCATGTAGGGATCGCTGCTCCTCCTCGTTCTCCTCCACGTGGCTAGTTGATATTCCATTGAAGACTACTTTTGGTGAGTTCCCATGTTCCGGGAACAATACTCCTTTGTCTTTCTAGCTTATGATATGTTAAGATATTTTATTATGATTGAGGGTGAGCTAGGAACTTGTCTTAGCCCCATTAAATCTAATAGTTAGAGGTATTGTTGGACATATGTAAGTTGAAGATTTATTATTATGATTTCCGCTTGTCTATTTATCATCATTACCTATGAAAGGCTAAAAGAATGCTAAGAGGCTTGTTTGAGGTACTTTCGGGTTCCTCATTCGCCATGTCACGTCTAGGCCCTAGGCTTGGGTCGTGACATAAATTGTCCTCCATTTAACATCATCCATGACATCAATATATTCCATTAAATTTTCAGATTTTTCTTTATAAATATTTTATTTATTGTTAGGTCACTCTTTCCCACCTATAAATATCCACCTTATTTCCTCATTTTATTAATCAAGCTTTCTTAAGCATTTGTTCTCTCTATATACTTCTTCTCAAATATAGTTTTAGTTTTAGTAGTATAAAAATACTACTCCGGTAATTCTTATACTCCGGGTAGTACACAAAACGCTCCGGCGAGAAGAAAAGGCTAGGGGTCCAAGAGTGTTCCAATTCGGAGTAAACCTTCGGATTTAAGGTATGTAAGGCTTTCATAGCATTGGATTGAGTTCGTCCATGCGCCCAATATTTAAATTCATTATAATTGAGTTATAGTTGAGTTTTATCCAAATCTTGAATTCTAGATGAATTAATTCTTCTTCTATTGAGTTGATATATTTATGCATTAATATTATTATTATTATTATTATTATCTCTCATATTATTGGAATTATTGTTCATGGCTACTTTCCCATGAATCTTAATTGATTTGATGTTCATGAATATTTTTACACATGTTTGAATAAAGATGTTGGCTTTTTATTATTTTCATTGATAAAAAGAAAGTTATATTAATTAATACTATATATGTATTTTATTGAGTTTTGAAAGAACAAAAGAGTTGAATTTGAATGAATTTGAGAAAATGATATTTTGAGCAAGATGTTTTGATGAGATGTAAATGATGTTTTTGGAAGTATAATGATTGATAAACATGAAATGAGGTGAGTTTGATGATTTAAATTAAATTCCAATGAGACTAGATGATGAGTTTAATATGAGCACATATTTTGGGAGTAGTATTGAGCACCGAGTTGGGTAAGAGTTTAATTGACTCAAACCCCAGAACTACGTAGCCAGCGTAGGATGGAGGCTATGCCTCTTAAGTCCCAAAAAGAGGACTTTGATGAGTGGATCCAAGATGGTGATGTCCTTTACCCTGACAAGGTATTGGATGGATGTGGCAACGACATCGCTTCGTTGTATCATCGCTAGCTCATAAGTGATGGTTGTCGGTTAGAGAAACTCCCAACTGAGTAAGCATTGCTTATTACTATTATTTTTATATTTTAAACTTGCATTACATATTGATGTTGAGTTTTGAGCTGAGTTTTCTCGAGAGGAGTTTATTGATATCTGTCCTTACCTTCCTGCCATTTACATACTCATACATTCCACGTACTGACGTCATTTGACCTGTATCGTTTTATGATGCAGATACAGGTGTTAGAGATCCTCAACAAGCGTTTCGTTGAAGATCATTATTTTTCAGCTATTTGGCGAGTCCTTCTTGTATTCGGAGGAACTCTTTATCCTTTAATTATTGTTGAGTATTATATTTCTTTTAAGGTAGCCATGGACATGTCATTGGCACCATCTAAGAGTATTAGAGGCTTCATAGACAGAGTTTGATGATGTAATCAGAGTAGTTCTCCTTAGAAACTACTTCTTCTAAGAATTATCTATTTTTCCTTTGATTATGACAAGCCCACATTAGTATTATTAAGTCTTCCGCTGATGAACAAATGAGTAATGAGACCAAGTGGTTCTCTCGGAAGCCAGAGATGGTTTCTGAGTGCCGGCCACGCCTAGGGTACCCTTTCGGGGCGTGACACTTGAATTGGCTATCACCAACCTAAAAGCACTTGCGAAATCCAACATTATTAATCTTTGAAACTAACAATTGCCATTAAATGCTAATCTCCCAAATAACGTGATGGTAAATTAATATATTATACTTCCTCCATCCATTTTTACTTATCCAATATATTAAAAAATAGTTATCCAATTTTATTTGGCTAATTTGAAAACCCAACATATAATTTATCATTTTGTGTCTGTTTTATTCTTGCAATTAAATATTATTTATTTTTCAATATTTAGATGACGTATAATTAATAGGGGGATGCAGTAAAATTACCTCTCTATTTATTGTTTCTTAAGGGTGTGCCAAATCAAACATGGACAAATAAAGATGGGCGGAGAGAATATATATATATATATATATATATATATATATATATATATATATATATATATATATATGTATGTATTGGATGTTGCATCTGTTACTGCTATAATTTTTCTAGAATAATTAGTCATTTAGTAGTCATAGGAGTCTAATAGTTAATTTAGTAAAATATTCAAATTTTGTAGTATTAATAAAAGTTGAATATAATATTGTTTGTAGGAGCCTGCTACTTTATTTATGCAGTTATTTAAAATTCTATGATTAATGAAATTTTGTGACACAAATTTTCATCCATATTTTCAACCTTGCATCTCTCTTCAAAAAATCATAACTCAGCCATTACTTATTCTGATTCTACATATTAATCATTTTAAACTAATAGCAAATTTTTGGGTAGAATATTCTCGACCATGAAAAGGCAAGTCGGATTTCACCACAACTCTCTCCCCAGTCCACAGCAACGTGTGGAATCTGGATTAGTGTTCTGGTGAAAGTCAGGTAAAACAATGTAGAATATCTTCACTCTCAATAGTTACATACAAGTCTATAGAACATAAAAAAGTGTAATGCCCATTACATGTACGTGTTGGATGAACCAAATCCTCATTGAATTTTATTTTTGTATTAGATGGGGCAATATATAGCTTCCAAATATTTTCATTTAGAGAATTGGGTAATTATGGCAACATGTACGATTACTCAGCATAAGAGTTTTGAAGTTTACATTTATTTAGGAAATCGAAACATACATGATAAGAGTTGATACATCCATCATAAAAACTTATTCCACACCCAATATTTATAGATATAAATATCGAACGCGAATAAATTTTTATATAATATCAATTCTTGGGTTTAACTCCACGTACAAAAGCCACTTCAAACTTTGAGTTGGTAATACAAAAACATCTATGAAAAATACACTCAGGAATCAAACAATAAGAACAATCACTTTTATCATGGCATTTTACTAGTTTTGCTTCTGCCACCTTACTGGATGCAATATCTGAAACTGAAAAATATTTAAACAAATAAAATCATTATTTCTCACATAAACTAAAATATAATTATTTATATTTGAAGTATAGGAACGCATTTAAAATTTTGTGTTCATGATTTTTGAATTTTAAAAAATGCAGCTTATTGAATATTGAATAAATTATTTATACATATGAAATTAATTTTTTAACGTAAATACAAGATTTTGGTCAAAATTATTGAATTTTGCCGAATCTATAATTGAAATTCAGAGAGGACGAATTATGAAAAAACAAAAGGAAGAGAAATTAAAAAGTTCATACTGCAAAAAGAATTGGAATTAGTGACAGACAAATTGCGTGATGAAACAGAAAAAATCAATTGCTAATCATTTTTAACAACGAATTTAAAAAATCCTATTTACTAATGGATTATTTATGGATTAGCAAAAAAATTAATCTGGCCCTTATTTGTATTTTTTTTGTGGTATTTGGGGAGTGGAGACTTAATTAGGGCTAGAGAGATAGAAAGAGGGACAAACTCATAATGATTAGCAATGGGGAAATTATTTTAAAAAATATAACTAAAATTAGGCACGAACAAAATTTCATGATCAAATAATAAAAATTTATAGCTGATCTATTAAGTGATGAATTATCAAAAAACAAAAAATCTATTAAAAAATGAATTATAATTTAGTGATAAATAAGGGTTAGAGAGAGAGAATAAAAAAGAGGAATAATTACCCATGATGATTAGCAACAGAGCAACAACAAATGTTGTTGACTTCATAAGAGATTTGTCCATATTTTATTTTATTTTTGCACTGCAATTTCTACTAATTAATTATAACTTTTAATTGATTTTGATTTGGAGAAATGCATTCTACAGCATTATATAGGGGTAAAAGCAAATCTCACTTGTTATTAATGTAATCTCATGAATCACCATATTTATTCTATAAATAAGAATTCTCTGTCGCGATCCCAATCCGTCGTGATTGGCACTCGCAATTTGATGCATTGAAAAAAGAAAAAAACAAACAAACTTGATAGCAAACTCATAAGTACACTTACAAATTAAAACAAACACAATGACAAAATTCATAAATATTGCAACATGTATTTATTACTCATGATTAAGATCTCAGAGTCTACATCAATTCAATCAAATTAGAATACATCAATTTTTGGTATTTATCACTCCTTGTGTATTAGCCATTTCCATCTCTTTTCTGGACCAGCAAATGCACCTATGAGCAATACAAACAGGTGCTAGAGTACGAGGACAATGTGCTTCACAATCCTCTGGATTATCACATTCATGAATTGCTTCAACATTGAAGGATGGAATATCTGCAACTATATAAACATAAATTAATTAAAAAGTGTGGCTCGGTGTATGAAGCATTTCATGTTCACATAAGATTTAAAGATTAGAGACATAGGCGGATTCAGGATTTAAGCTCTACTGGTTCAATCGTTATAGTTCTAACATTGAACCCATTGTATTTACAAAATTATGGGTTCAGACTTACTATCACTACAACAAAAACAGCTTATAGCGGCAATAAATATACATATTAACAAAGACTACTAAAGTCTTTACCGACATTAGTTAACTGCCATTGGATCCAATGTCGCTGTAGGCTATACGGACATTTACAAAGAGTGTTAATTGCCGCTAAAAATACATATTTAGCGACAATTAAGCTATTGTTGTTAATTAATTGCCGCTAAATATCATTTTTGATGGTGTATATATTGCAAGTTTAGTGGATTCTTATACATAAGTTAATGCTACGCGTTGAAAACACTAGATTGAGATGAAACCTAGCTCTGTGATGCTACAACATCCACCTTAAAATATATAGACAAATTCAAGATTTGAAATTTATGGATTTTATCATGATCTTAAATTAATAAGGTTCACAATCAAATATATATGCATGGTTTGGACAAAAATTACTGAGTTCACGTGAATCCATAATATCATAGATTCGCCCATGTCGGAGATTGGCACATCCCCTCTAAGGGGTTGTAATGTAACATTCTACCCGGACACAAGAATCAAATTTTATTCCACACGAACTCGAACTAACTCATGATCTATATAAATAATATGGAAATAACTTTATCGTTGCTTCGAGATTTCTGTATTCATGTAACAATGACAAAAACGAAAATTTAAAATAAGTAAGAGAAACTAACCCATGGTGATCACCAACAAAGCAACAAAGAAAGCAGACTTCATCACAATTTTAGTCATTTTTTTCACTTTCTAAAATAAGAAAATATTATAAACTTTGGAATGATTTGGAGAAAGGTCTTGTTTGGAATAATATATATAGTGGTAGAGCAATAGAGAAGTTGGTCAACAATAGTTTTTTTGGGTTATTAATTTGAATACATTTTGCTAATAAAATTAAGTGCTTAATGATATTAATTAGAAGTCAATGCAAATCTAATAAACAAATAAGGATTAATCAATCTTCACATAAGAAAACAATAGAAAAGGGGTCAATATAAACCAAACAAACAACTTAATTAATAATGTGAGTTTTTGAAATTAGTAATTGCAATTATCAGTAATTGCTATTCTCCCAAAGAATTCTAGTCAAAATACAATAATGAAAAATCTCTTAATAAGTTATAACATTATTAATCTTTACGACAACAACAACAAACCCAGTATAATCCCACCATGTGGGGTTTGGGGAGGGTAGAGTGTACGCAGACCTAACCATGACATAAATTGTCCTCCATTTAACATCATCCATGACATCAATATATTCCATAAAAGTTTTAGATTTTTCTTTATAATTATTTTATTTATTGTTAGGTCTCTCTTTCCCACTTATAAATACCCACCTTATTTCCTCATTTTATTCATCAAGCTTTCTCAAAGCAAATCTTCTCTCTATACACTTCTTTACACATTCTCAAATATAGTTTTAGTCCTTAGTAGTGAAGAAATACTATTCCGGTGATTCATATACTCTGGATAGTACACAAAACGTTCTGGCGAGGAGAAAAGTTAGGACTCAAGAGTGTTCATTAAGTCTTTCGGTTCCGACTAAAGATTCGGATTCCAGGTATGTAAGGCTTTAATGAGAGTATTCCTTCCACTCTCATGTCTAAATTATTTTGATTATATGATAAATTATATTTATTTTCTTTAAGCTCTATTCTAAGTTATGTGTGTGTTTATCCATGGGTTCTTCCACCCATGTAGTCCAAAAACTCTTTCAATTAAATATATTGATTTCAAGTAATATTTTCTTATGGTAAATTCTTATTTTTACTTAATAGTATGAATCATGGTTAAACTAATGATTATTGCTGTATTTTGATGCAACATAATTTCATATATATGAATTGATGGTTTACAAGTAATTCCTCTATTTATCTATTTAAAGGCTCTTGAAATTCATGGTGGATTGTTTAAAGCATGATTTTTAATTAATGGATTTCAAAGTATTTATGAATATTTATTTACATACATATTTGCAAGTTGAAGTGATTTGAACCCACCTAGTTTTACTATGTTTTTAATAAAGTTTGACTTGAAAGCTTTGACTCCAAATAAATGTTTATGAAAGCAATATCTATGATCAAAAAGGGAGTCTTATGAAATGAAAGAATGATGAAATGATATGAATGATAGATTCTTTATGCAATAAGGACAATTCTTGCATATTTGAATTATCAAATATTTTAATGAGCTATTCTACCGAATATGATGTTTGAATTCTCAAGTTATATGCTATGAATATTTTGAAGTATTAAACTATTCCGTGGGATTGACTTAGCACCGAATGAGGCATTGAGGTGGGATTCGGTAAGGGAATCCTAATAGCAACCCCTTGTCTCATTAACTATGTGCCAACATAGGAGCCCTTGTAGGCTTAGGTTAATGGATCCATAAATAGTCCTTAAAGTTAAAGTTAAAGAAATGAATGAAGTTGACGGAGTTCTACCCGGCAAGTAGTCTCCCCAGCCAACGTAGGGGGTTATGTTGGATTCCATGTAATAGCTCGTATGGTCTTAAATGTCGGTTATGGTTAATTTCCCACAAAATGAATGTTTTAAAGGATATATATATGATTTATTATGCATACATTAAATTATGTTCCATATTACATAAATGTTTTAATGTTTTCCTCAATGTTCATGCATCCTTACATACTTAGTACATTCAAAGTACTAACGCATACTCTTTTACCTACATGATATCACCATGTAGGGATCAGTGCTCCTCCTCGTTCTCCTCCACGTGGCTAGTTGATATTCCATTGAAGACTACTTTTGGTGAGTTCCCATGTTCCGGGAACAATACTCCTTTATCTTTCTAGCTTATGATATGTTAAGATATTTTACTATGACATTTCTTCTATTATAATTGAGGGTGAGCTAGGGACTTGTCTTAGCCTCATTAAATCTAATAGTTAGAGGTATTGTTGGACATATGTAAGTTGAAGATTTACTATTATGATTTCCGCTTATTTATTTATCATCATTACCTATGAAAGGCTAAAAGAATGCTAAGAGGCTTGATTGAGGTACTTTCGGATTCCTCATTCGCCATGTCACGTCTAGGACCTAGGCTTGGGTCGTGACATCCATTATTTGCATTTTGACGTTGAGCCACGAAGGCCCAAATACTCTCTTTTTCGAGTCATCTTTTTCAACAAAAATGAAAAGGGATGATGATTTACAGATTGCTAGAGTTGAAAATAGGTTGTATACGATGTATATACAGTTCGATATACATGAAAATAGTGTTGTATATACTGATGTACAGTGTATATACATCTGCGATATACAGTAAAATTGGGCCTAAGGCCCAAAACACAGATGACCCAATAACTTAATCCATGTGTACAAAAACTAAGTGTTGGCCAAATTTTCATATTTTATTCATTTATACTTCATTCGGATTGTACTAATTTATTTATGTTTATTTATACTTGCTTAGAAGTTGATTTAGTTTGGTTTAACTTAATTGAACTCCTCTAAGAGAGAAACCATTTTTTTGTTAATTTATTCTTTAAAAATAATTTCATTTAAGTGTTTTCTTTTACTTAGACATTTCAACAAATATAATTTTCTTCCAAATTATCTTAAAGATTTAGGTTGATGTTCTTTCAAATCAATGTAGTTTAAAGTGTCTTTCCCTAAATTGATTTTTTTCTAAATAGCTCAAGTGATTTTTCTTATTTAATCAAAGTATTAATCGCCTTTAATTTAGTTAAAATAAATTAAATTTACTACTTCTCTTTAAAGATATTTAAAATTCATTTACTTAGTCATTTAATAGAGTATATTTTCTTGATAAATTATCTCAAGTATTTCAAGTTGATTTATTGCTCAAATAAATATATATATATATATATATATATATATATATATATCTTTTACTACTTACAAGTAATTTTCCCAAAATTAGTCAAATAATTTTAAATTATCGGATTAACCGCACGGTAACGGCCATTTTGAGTGCTGACACCTTCTCAAAGTGAAAATTTGAACCCTTACCCATTTTCTCTAATTTTTAAGACTTAAATCTTTTAAGGTCTTTTAAATTAAGTTTTCTTAATTTCTTTTAAAAAATAAGTGGCGACTCTTCTTTTTCTAAAATTGATTTTTTTCTCTAAAAGTTGAAATTATTTTTAAACCGTCTTTTCCCGACACAACAGAAATAACGACTCTGCTGGGGAATTAATTAGGTTCTAACCATTAGATTTGATTGTTTATTCGATTAACTGTTTGGGTTTGTAATAATTAGTAATTCTTGTTTTTCTTAATTGCACAATTATGTGTTTAATTTATATATTAAACTGTCATTTGCATTTTATGGCATCTTTCGATTAAATATATAATATATTAAAGAACGGTTTTACAGAACCGCAGCCGGGCTTTTTATACTTGACCCTTTTTTCAGAATGATCGATAATTTATTTATACACAATGCGTCCAATGGTTGTCGTAAGTTCCAACCTGAGTTATCCGCTTGAGTTACCAGTCTTGCAAAGCCACTCTTAGTCAACATCGTAGTGCGAAACCAAAATCCTGATTTAGCACATTGGTCTAAGATGACCCAATACCCAAGGCGTATTAGGCCTATTAAAAGCCCACTTTGTGTCTATTTGGCCCATTGATCAATAAAAGACAATCATGCTTATGTGTTTAATTGAATGATGTATATGTCATTTTTAAACAAATCAATTATCCAACGAAGGTGGGGGTAACTTATTTTCTTTCTTGTAGGATGGACCCAATAGACGAACCCTTGAGAACCCGGATGGTGACTCTACCTCATCCTTACCTCCGAGTGTTGTGAAAATTTATGAACAACGAAGACAAGAAAAAGGTTCAAAGCCACATAAGTCATATCCTGTCAATTATGGAAATGGAGGCTTGGCCTGATTTAGTTAGAACAATGGTAAAATTCTGGGACAGTGATAACATGATGTTTAGATTCGGGAAAGTAGAAATGACCCCAACTATCGAGGAAATCCTTGCTATTTACGAGAGTATATGCATGTGTAACAAATGAAAGCATAAGCCTGATAGTGACCTCCTTATTCCCAAAATATGGGATTTTGACAAGATCAAGAAAAAAATTTCACTTGTCAAAGCTAAATGGATGGACAGGCTTCCTAGACCAAAATTCCACTTCAAAAACTTTACACTCGATTTGGACGAGCAAGTATTAAGACAAATTTGTCTCAAAGGAAAAATGGAAGGAAACACGTCCCCTTGCGTTTTCAATATGCCTACTTGGGACAATGGTATTTTCCTAAGGCCCAAACTATACTATCCATCCAAGTGTAGTAATGGTCACTCAAGCCATGTTCAATGGGGTAAACTACGGGTCCGCAATCAAGTACTATACTTTGGTGCCCATGATTCTTGCGGACATATATCGAGCTTTAAATAAGTGTAAAAATGGTGGACGATTCTTTCAGGGATGTAATCTGATACTTCAATGGTGGATGATGAGACACTTACTCAAAGCTCATGACCCGAAACATCTAGATCCTTTGAGATGACCAGACAAACTTGAAGGTCACGATCGGTGGTTATATTGTAATCATTTTCACAGAATTGGAGGTCAAAAATTTTGATATCTAAGGCTTCAGGGATTAAGAGAAGAAAACGTACAATGGTCAATCGAGAGTATGGTGCTACCAGAGCAAATGAAGACTCGAGGAGAAAAGGTCCCTTACTTGATATTAACCGGATTAAAGGGAACCCAACCGTATGCCCCCGCTCGAGTCCTTAGACAACTAGGAGGAAAATAGGAACTTCCACAAACCACAAACATGAGAAAGTTTGCAACAGACCACCAAAGTAGCCAAGTCTCTTTTGCTGAACAGATACTTAGAACATGAAAAACTCGAAGGGTGTTAGGTGAGTCATTGCCAAATAGATTTCAACCTGATTATTCTGCGGAGTACAGAGAATGGGTAAAGAAGATCCTTAGTGGAATCGTCGAACCAGGGCCGAATGTCCCTCATCATGTTGTAGATGTTAGTGCTAAACATCAAATTCGACTCTATCAGCTCCAAGAGAAGTATGAGAAGAATGAGTTGGATCATCAACGCCGACATTCAGAAGATGCCAAAGTCATAGCCCATCTAAAGCAAGAGCTACGAAGAGCGAGACAGTGCATGTCTGAGTTAGATGATAGCATAAAGCAATAGATCCATTCCGTAGAAAGGTTCAGGCATCAAGAAGGGGCTCAATTAGCAAGACATCATCTGTGGGCAAACAGATATGCCATATGGGAAGAAGTTAGCATCGCCAAGAGAACCAAACTTAGTAAAGCATGTTTACATGTCACGACCCGAATCCGGGTGTGATGGCACTCATCTCAATCCACCGAGATAAGTCAGCCTAATACCCAATGAAAAATAGATGCGGAAGAAAAAGAAATAAATCCAAATTTAACTTAACCGAAAATAAGTAAAACAAACTCAAACTCCCCCAAGATTGGTTGTCATGTGTACAAGCCACTAATACATTTCTGAAATATGAAAGAAAATACAGTCATAATGTCTTTGTCTCTAGAATAGGACTAAAACATATTAAAAGAGTAAGAGGTGTCCGCTAGATAGATGTAACAGCTACCTCAACACTCGGAATGATAGCCTTGGAAGTGGTAAAAAATTCTAGAAGATCAAGCAGGTCCGGCTCACAACCTACACAAGTGTGGAAGCAAGGAGTGAGTACCAAATAACACGGTACTCAGCAAGTGGATAACTAAAACTAAGCCAAACTTGATAGACACAAGTACTCCTGTCCTTCCAACCGAACCTCCTTAACTACAACCACGAATACTCATCAATAACCTCATCAATGAATCATCTCAAGTCAAGTTCAACATATACAGAGCAATAAAGGGGTAAACACGAATTCACAAATATCAACAAAATGTGATGCAATGCAATGAGATGATGCATGTCTATCCTATCGGTACACATCCGCTGAATTACAGTCCGGAACCCACGTGGGACATTTCTGTCCATGTAACCTGCCACGGAGCGTGTGGCCCGTCCCCTCCATATATATATACTGCCACGGAGCGTGTGGCCCGACCCCTTTATTTCACAATACCTGCCACAGAGCGTGTGGCCCGACCCTTTTATTTCATAATATCTGCCACAGAGCGTGTAGCCCGACCCCTTTGTTTCATAATATCTGCCACGGAGCATGTGGCCCGACCCCTTTGTTTCATATCATTTTCAGTCTCAACACAATATGTCAGAACCAATGCAATCAATTCCTGTTCATATAATTCACGATAATAACATGACAACAACAATAATTTTTACTATCTCACATCAACATAGTCATTTTACATGTCCAAAATAAACTCATAATGACAACATATCAATCCCACCAATACATGTCATTAGATCACCATTTTATACCCATTATCTCCATTTTTAAGACCAATCATACAGTCAATAACCCAGTTCAATTCTCATTACTCCCCAATACACATAACACGGAAATACAAGCATCTACAAGCTTAAACTGAGGTTTAGAAATTCACTTGCCTTAATTAATCAAGCAATTACTCCGGTACTTGAGCCTTCCCTTTTCATTGGGCCTCCAAATAAGTATATTCTAATCAAATAAATAACCACAATAAGATTTTGAAACTAACAACACTCATATTATTATATGTCTAGTCTAGACCCAAAACCTATCCAAATCTATAATCAAGTTCCTAATGTTGATGTCAAATAACATGTCAACTCTCATATTTCCAAATTTTAAGCCTAGGGTTAGGTTCTGATTTCTCCAATATCATAAATTTAATGAAATTCATAAAATATAATATACCTAATATTTAATTATCTATCTCAATATATCAAAATTCGGGAACTAACTCATTCTATGTCATTGAAGTCTAATCTGAAATTTTCTTTCTGATTATGTTCACTCATGATAAAATAAACTCACACGTCAAATTTCAGCTAAAACGGATCGTTATTCGACCTCCAAATCAAGATTTTATATGAAGAACCCTAGGGTCATATTTTCTTATTTCAACATTGTTTCTCCACCAATATACCCTAAAAATATGTTCATAATCACATGAAAATTTAATAGAAAGGATGAGAATAATAACCTTGACGCTTTGGAATGAAAATCCCTATTTTTCTCTTCTCCTTTATTTTTCTTTTCCCCTTTCTTTTCTTTCTTCCTCCGTATTTTTTTTTTCTCTCCCAGTGTTCGTCGGCGTTGTTCTCTTTTCTTCGTTACATCTGATGGCATTAGGCCATCAGATTTTATATATAATTTTTTTTTCTTTTTTTTTATTATTTTTTTTCCTTTTCCAAACTAATTATGTATTAAAATTTACAAATCCTACTAACCTATTTTAATAAATATAAGAAAAGTGGTATATGATATTAAATAAATTAACACTTTATCCCATCAATTAAATTAATATTCTAAAATTATCTCTCAACTAATTAACCAAAGTTATCGAATAGTCCAAATAACTCATTAAAATTTTACGGAAAGGGTCTCGTATGAAAGGAGGAGGACTCATTCTCAAAATGACCTAACAGGTCATTACATTACATTTAAAATAGAGTATGAGGCACTGAGCCGAGCGTCTTTCGAAAACAGTCTCTCTACCTCCTTGAGGTAGTGATAAGGCCTGCGTACACTCTACCTTCTCCAGATCCCACTTAGTGGGATTTTACTGGATATGTTATTGTTGTTGTTGTTGTTGAAGCATGTTTTCATTTAAACTGGCCAAACTTAGAGAAAGCTTTCTCAAAGAATTGCAATTCGCAATCATGATACCAACACCACTAGATAACGAAACATGCATTAGAGTACAACCGTCGAGAACCAATTCTCTTAAAGATTTTGCTGCCAAGATTGTGAAAATAGGCAATGAAACGGTATAAATTACATCAATGACGAGATCTTTTACATCATTCTGAAGTGCAATGTCAATCGGCCACTTATTAATCAAAGAAAAATCTCCTACCTTGTTTGATAATTCAAACTTTTCTATAGGAATTTTTCTGTCCCTATATCTCTCCATGATAGTATCCACTATTTTTACATCGCGAACTATGAATTCCAAGTTGGGATGAGTCAACCAAGCTCGCAGCCATGTTTTCCAGAGAATACTCATTTTATTCATAGTAATCACCTCTTCATTCAATTTCCACCCAACTCCTTGCATTCTTTTCTTTTCTTGTGACCGAGTCTGAGTTTTCACTAAGAGATTCGAAATATGAAAAAGTAAACATATTAAATAGAGTCTAGATTTTCACTAAGAGATTCGAAATATAAAAAAGTAAACACATCAAAAAAGTCAGAGGGGATTCAACATATGCTATTTTATCCGAGTATAAATAGTAAAAATTTCTAAATATAAAAATAAAGAATTTGTATAAACCTACCATATTTGTATATTGACAAGCGAAATATATACAAATGGAAATACCTATAGCAAACAAAACAATATCTATGAAGCGTAAGTAGTCAAACTATAGCTAAAAAACATAATTAAAATATTTATAGTAGCTATTTATAAAATTTCCTCAATAAAAACCCCTAATCCTAATTCTAAATGGTTTACATAATTTATTTATGGCCTTCTCTTTAACTTTTTAATAGGCAAATAAATTCTACATACATTCTATTTTTTTCTATTACTCGAGAACTTAAAAGACGATCATATTGTAAAATATATTCGAAAAACATTTTTACTACATAAGTATGAAAGATTGAAATAGTCCTTTTATAATGTAGACTCAGAGTCATCCTTATTCTTTTTATATAGAACACTAATAGTCCCCATATTTATAATATTGGTGCAGTTTCGATTCGTCCCCAAACTTTTGTAATATACATCTATGATCTCATGTGCTTTGATATCAACTTGCAATTTAATTTTTTATAAAATTGTTTGACCGAATTGTTTAAATTAATATAACTTGTACTCTAACAGAGATATAAAAAAATAAAACATGAGACAAATAATGACTAAATAAATGTATATTTAAGTAAAAAAATAAATTACTATAATATAAGAATATTGAAGCCCACATTTGTTAAGAATATCGAAACATCATATATGACGAAAGTCGATATAAAAATTTATCCACGTTTAATTTATGTAAACATAAAATATCAAATGCAAATAAATTTTTATCACAACATTATCAATTCTTGGGTGTTGAAGCAACTTCAAACTTTGACTTGTCGAAGCAAATGCACCTATTTAAAATACAAAAACCATATAAACCTTGAAACTCACAATATAAATTACAATCCTCATTCTCCACACAAAAGAACCCTTCCAACTTGCTGGATGAAAAATCTGCACCTAAAATATTTAAGCTAATCAAATCATCATATAGCAAAAATTTATCACTAATTTTATTTAGCGGTGAATAAACAAAAAAATTATATAAAACAATCAATTATTTAACGATAAATTATGACAAGAGAGAATAAAAAAGAGGGGACAAAATAATGATGATTAGACAAGGGCAAATTATCAAAAATTAATTGAAATTAATGACAGATAATTTTATAATTAAACAACAAAATTATCACTAATCTATTTAACAATGAATTATTAAAAAATATCTATCAAACAACAAATTATTTAGCAATAAATTAAGGATAGAGAAAAATAATAATAATAATAATAATAATTATAATCATAATTAAGAGGGATAATTACCCATGATGATTAGCAACAGAGCAACAACAGTAAATGTTGAAAACTTGATAAGAGCCTTCCCCATATTTTTATTTTATTTTGCTATGCAATTTCTTTTAATTGATTTTCATTTGGAGCAAAGTATTATACAACATTATATAAGGATAAAAGAATGTGTTAAAAAGGTGAATTAATAAATGACTTGTCAATAGTTATTTGGATTAAAATAAACTAAGTAAAGGGTCAAAATCAAATCTACTAAACAAGAATAAGAATCTTTTTTAGAATTTTTCTAATTAATTTTGGTCAAAAGAGTTAATTATCTCTCCCTTATTGACCATTATTTTTATACGTGTTATATTAATTCTTCATTTCAAAATAAGTGAATTGTTGGACAATTTTTTTCATATTAAGCCAATTGTTCAAAGTTAAGGAAAGTCGTTGGAAATTTCTTCTATTTTGACTTCTCATACACTTATTCTAGGTGATAATTTCAAGAGAATTAATTATTTATATTTATGATTTTATTTTAAACTAATTATATTTTCAAAAACAGCTTGAGAATTGTTGGAATTTTCATGTCATGAACATCTCAATTCCAATTCTCATAAATCAATTTTGCACGAACAAGAAAGCAAGATGGACACTGAAGTAGAAGAAATTAAGAAGAAGACAGAGAAAAAAACAGATCACAAAACAAAGTCTGCAAAATCATGTTAGATTTGTTTTGTGATCTGTTTTTTTCTTTGTCTTCTTCTTAATTTCTTCTTCTTCAGTTTCCATCTTCCTTTCTTCTTTGTGCAAAATTGATTTATGAGAATTGGAATTGAGATGTTCATGAGATGAAATTCCAACAAGAATAACTAAAAGGGCAAAAGTAGAAATTGATGTTCAATTTATGTCCTAAACTTTATATGTTTCCAATATAATTATATATTTAAATACGTCTAAATAAACTACATCACAAAATCTGAGTATACAATTCAAAACCTCTTGTCAATTAGAGGAATAATGACCTAATTAAAGATCTCATTGGATGTCCTTGAATTGGTTATGGAGTTGTAGCAAATTTACAGCCTCTGCAGATGACAAGAAGCTGCTGATTGACATCAACAGAACTGCAGCTATACACAGCACACCTACAGCACCTCAACCAACATTTGGATTTCTTTCCTTGTGTTTTTCTCTTTTCCTATTTGTGCAGGCATACTCAGGACTTGCAGATGCAGTGGGACTTAGCAAGCAATTACATAGTGCAACAATGGACAACTTGGAGCATGCTTTGGAGATGAAAGAATGATGCACATCTACAGCACGGGAACCAACAATGGGCAACTGCAACAACATCCAATATACACAACAATCTACACAACTCCAATGCACATTGCCTTCGTTGTTAAGCTTGATATGGTGTGTATACAACACCTAAATCTCCAACAACAACCAAAAGAGACTTCATACTTCTACAACTTGGACAAACTCGGTATGACAAGACTAAGAAAGACAAAGATGAAATGAACGATCTCGATTCATGGAAATTGGAAGGTTTGTATACTTGCTCTTCTTCAATTTAGCTATGTAAAAAATGTAGCTTATTTGAATAGGATTAATGTAGGTCTCTTTCTTATATTCACATGAAAGGGGAGAGTCTCCCTCATTTACGTTTTCTCTTAGTTGCATTGTATTGAGAGGAGTCCTCTCGCAGGTTAACGCTTTCTTAGTACTTAGGAAGCACTGCATTGTATCGGGGATGAGTTAACCGACCTTAGTAGGTTGGCCGACTTATGAACCAACTTAAGAACGGAGGTAAGGTTTATGTCCCCCTCTTGTAATTTCTGCTTTATGTATAATAAGGCTTGGGGGTGTGCGGCTCAACCCCTGGCTGTGCACGAGAGGTGGGAGCCTCGTGTAGGATCTGTTACCAAAAAATAAATAAATTGGATGTCCTTGAATAAGTCAAAATTAAACATGCTAAATATTTTATTCTAATATCATATGAACGAATATAAGCATCTAACCAAAAATTTAAGGTAAATGTATATATGATGAAAAACTCTTTTTTGGACACAATCAAATGTTCATCTTATATACCCAAGGTGGTAAAACTTGTGGTATGTCTTTTCTATAAATTTTGAAGTTTAGACTAGAAATTAAAAGATTAACATATAAAAATATTATTTGTTTAAATTTGATTAGGTTAATAACTCACTTATTCATTAATTCAGTTTATTTTTTATCCATCCAAATTCAATTCATCTTTTGGGCATAGTATGCAATCAAAACTAACTCATGAAAAATCTTATTAAAATATTTTTCTATTAATTGATACATTATATATATATAGTAGTAGTAAAGCAGAAAGTTATACTTGGTAATCAAACAAAATATAAGAAACCAAATAGAGAAATTAAAACTTTCTAATTAAAAAGGGAATTAGAGCAATTAAGGTATGACTCATTGTTTAGTTCATCTTAATTCAGCCCAAGTAAGTCTTAGCCATAGTTGAATATAGGAAAAATTACCTTATTAGACATATATCTATACCATATACATTAATTCTACTTATTCTTTTAAATAGTTACGTATTTTATCACTAATTAAGAGTTTTTTACCATATATTGAGAAAGATATACTTAGATACATGTATTTTTGCTACCAGATACATTAAAATAGGGAGAGAGGCAAACGAGATGGGGAGGGAAGCAAGTGAGATATTCATGTATCTCAGATACATGCGAATCATACCAGATACGCACTAGATACCTGAGATACTAGATACATAGGAGAGCCACAAGCGATATGGGAGAGAGGCGAGGCCGGCGAGCGAGATTTGTGTATACATCTCAAATACATGTGAATCCACTTGAATACAGTGGATTTAGAACAAATTACACCTAATTTTGACCTCATGTACACCGAGATACATGTATCTGGACATATCTGCATGAACCAAAATCTGGTAAGATTCATAATATTGCAAACTAGAATGTATCTATATAATTAACTCTTAAACTAATGATATTTCTGTAAGTTTTTCATGAATATAATTCATTTATTAAGCCCATTTTAAATTAATGTTATTGCATGAAAAAAATAAAGTAAATTAAGCTTATCTTATTTATGATACCAAATCTTTTTCACATTAAGTACTACAGAAGCCTTCTTTTGGTTGTTAACAAATGTAAGGCCGAAAAGTGACCAGTAAACGCAAGTTTTGCAATTTTGACTGTGTGTGAAAAAAATATATAATTAGTACTATAAAACATCATTTCATTTAGCAAATTGCGTAATTATGACAACATGTATTACTCAGCATAAGAGTTTTGAAGTTCATATCCATTAATATAGGAAATCAAAACATGCATACATGTCGAGAGTCGATACATCAACAGTAAAAATTTATCCACACTTAATTCATGTAAATCTAAAATATTGAGTGCGAATAAATATTTATTCCGACATCAATTCTCGGGCTCAACGCCATTCTCAGGTACTGAAGCCACTTCAAACTCTGACCTTTTAAAGCAAAAGCATCTATGAAAAATACAAATAGGAATGAAACAATAAGTACAATCTTTTGTATGATGACATTTTTGCACTTGTGCCTCTACCACTTTACTAGATGGAATATCTGCAACTGAAAATATTTAAAACAAATTAAATTATCATCTCATATATATAGCTAAAATTCGTCACTAATTTTATTTAGCGATAAATTAGGATCAGAGAGAGTACAAATTGAAAGGAGGACAAACAATGATGATTAGTATTAGGGATGTACAATGCAAATCGATAAACCGTACCAAACCAATAAATCGAACGAAACCGGAAAAAAAACCGACTAGTGGTTTGGTTTGACTTGATTTGGTGTTTGGAAAAAAAACCCGACCATTATAGGATTGGTTTGGTTTTAACTAAAAAATGTCAAACCGAACTCAAACCGACCCCATTATAGATATACTACTTTTAAATTATGTTATACATAAAAATATTTATTAAAATATAATTTATAAATATTTTTTTATAATTTTTTATAAATTTTGTTTTCTTTCTTACATTTAGATTTGGACTTGAGAAGTCCATCTAAATAATATACAAAAAAAGCTCATCTTATAAAGTTATATTATAAAGTTAAAACTCCAAACAGTATTCTGCCTCCATCTTATATGTTGATATTTTGTACTAGAACTCTTTTTAAGAAGCATTGCACTGTGCTTTTTATTAGATACTATGAAAAATTCGAGAAATCCGAAAAAACCCGAAAACCCGAGAAAAATTGATATTGAAAAACCCAATTTTTATTGGTTTGGTTTGGTTTATAGATTTAACAACCCGACACAAATGGTTTGGTTTGGTTTGTAAAAAATCTAAACCAACCCGGTCCATGTACACCCCTAATTAGTATATTTAAAAAGAACTTAATTAGTCACAGATAAATTTTATAACGAAATAATAAAGTTTGATGACTAATCTATTTAGCAATGAATTATTAAAACTAATTATGTAGCGAAAAATTAGAGATAAAGAGATAATTATAAATAGTGATAATTACCCAGGATGATCAGCAAGAGAGCAACAACAAATGTTGAAAACTTCATAAGAGCCTTCTCCATTATTTTATTTTATTTTATTTTGTTTTGCACTGCAATTTCTACTAATTATTTATAACTTTTAATTGATTTTGATTTGGAGCACATTATATAGGGGAAAAGAAAATCCCCAATTGTTATTAATGTAATCTCATGTAATATAATTAATTATGATTGACCAAAAAGAGGATCATAACCAATTAATTTTGACATCTTTGGGATATCAATTTGAAATTATAGGATATAATTTTCGCAATAACGTAAATATATTCTCAATTTTTTTTTTAAAATTAGGACATATAGGCATTTGTAAATATGACTAATTAAGAAATCGAGTATTTAGATATCTTAATTAGGAGTTTCGTGTGAAAGTAAAAAAAATATTTTCTCAATATAAAATTAATTAATCTACCAATTATATAATAAAACCACAAATATTCTTTTGTAATTTTTCTAAAAAGTATTTTTTTCATGGTATGGTTTGATTTACTTTTTTACCTTTTTATGTAAATAAATCTTATTAGGAAAATACTTAATTATGCATTCTGAGGATTAAAGTAAGAACCGCAAAATAAGCATATAAAAATATGATCCGTCAAAATTTGACCAGATTAATGATTCGATCATTTATTAGTTCAAATTTGATCAGATTAATGACTCGACCATTTATTAATCCAACTTATTCTAATTCATCCAAATTCAATTCACATTTTGGGCTAAGTAGTAGTCAAATATTGATCCATAAAAAATCTTATTAAAATATTTTATTTATTTGATGTACTATATATAGTTATAGTAAAGAAGCATTTCATCCGCATTAAGCTTTTAATTACAAATATGACAAGTTTTAAAAGTTAAGGATACACACGTTTTTTAGCTATTTTTTGGATAGTTAGTGGGCCGATTTTGTTGAACTCATAATTTATTTTGTTTATTATTACTATGACAAAGTACTATACTTTTGATGAAAAATTATGAAAGTCTATCCCACTTCATATGTTCTATGATAGCATTGCCTTGTAAGTCTGAAAGAAGACAAATGATTGAAGAAAAAAATGTATGCATGGAGTGACAAAAGTCAATTACACACTTAAATTATCATAGCGACTTATTACACACTTAAACTATTTAAAAGTGTACCCCCTAAAACGTATAACACCATTCTCATAGTATGTGATGTATTACACTCGCTGCCACGTCAGCGCCATATCGGAAATTATAATTTTTTATATTTTTTCTTTATTAATTAACTTTTCTTTTATTAACTATATTTTATACTAATTAACTCCTAATTAATTATTAACCACCCATCCAACCCCCCTCCTCCCCAACCCCAATCGTCTTCTTCACCAAAATCAAATTCACCCTCCTTCGTCTTTTCAGCCATACCCAAACACTCTCTATTTTTTCTAGTCAAAATATATTAAATGTTCTTGCCTATAAATTTAATTTGCTTGATTCTAAACAATTTAAATGAAAGATAATTTGTATTCCATATCTAAAGTGGAATAAAAAATAAGTTTGACTTAAAAGTTTTTAGCTAGAATTCTTCTTCTTTTTAATGATTTTTGAAAGAAAAAAAAAATCAAGATTCAAAATGGGAAATAAATGGAGGTGGGTGTGAAGAAGAAGAGTGTAGGTAGGTGTGAAGAAGAAAGGACGTGGGGGGGGTGATTTTTTTTTTTTTTTTTTTTACTTTAATGCGTTTTGAAAGAAAAAAAATCAAGATTCAAAATGGGGATTAAATGGAGGTGGGTGAGAAGAAGAGGGGGTAGGTGATTGTGAAGAAGAAAGGACGTGGAGGGTGCGGTCATTTTGTTGTTTTTTTATTATTATTTTTTTGCCACGTCAGTTTTAGAGGGGTAATAAATTTACTGTTATGTAGTTTAGGTGTGTAATAAGTCGCCATGATAATTTAATTGTGTAACTAACTTTTCGGTACAACTTCAGGAGGAAATTTATGTCTTTCCTCATTATTATATTATGGTGTAAAACTATTATGGGTTCTCATAGTGATTGTTCAAAAGGTGAAGATAATTTTTGTCATCAATATAGTATCAAATGCCATTGGATACACAATTATCTTGCGATCTAGATTGATAAGTTTTATAAATTCACCATCAATATAAAGCGGTGGTGCACTTGATCTTTCAAAGTGATATTAAGGCATATCATATAAATATGATAAATTTCAAGATATGACAATAAACTTCTAATAAAAATTTATGAAGCACATACACCTGATTATAGTTCATTCCTTCGAGAGAAAGAGACTTGTGATAAGCATTACGAATGCTAGGCCATTTTTGAAAATGAATGTGTCAATATATAATAAAAATTATGAACAAGAATATGACCATGTATGGTTAGATGAATACCATAATTCATTTTTGTGGGAGGTTAATTGAGAGAAATAAAAAATTAGCTTGATATGAATGCTTCTTGATTAAGTACTTGTAGTACATCACAAATATTTTGATATATCTTATCATGCATTATCAAAGAGTAAAAGCAAAAAGTAAATCTTGTCTATAATATTCTTTTTATCATGTCCGCAATTATATAATTTTTTCCTTGAAGAAGATATTCACCATAAAGATGGTGTTATAAAATATGTTGAAGTACGCAAATTTAATTGAGAGCTCTGAAAATGCTAATGTATTACTAATCGAAGAAATGAATTTGTTCATAATATTAGTGTTGTAGTAAGTCTCAACAGAAATTTATTAAGTTTCAAAGGCATGCTACTGGATTAGATCCCACAATTTTAAAAAAATAGACACAAAAAAAGTGAATATGGGCCTGTTCACCTAATTACTTCCTCCGTACATTTTTACTTGTCGAGTATATTAAAAATAATTGTCCAACTTTACTTGTTCAGACCAGTTTGAAATATCAAAAGATAATTTACCTCTTTCTATCTATTTTACCCTTGTTATTAAATGTTATTCATTTTTCAAATTTGGATGACTTATAATTAATTAATAGGGACTGAAATAATAAATTACCTCTCTATTTATTGTTTCTTAAAGGTGTGTCAAGTCAAATATTAACAAATAAAAATAGACGAGGGAGTACATGATTTTAATAGATGTATTTATTATATGTTCGCTTGTGCTTTGATATCAACTTACACTTTAATCCTTTGCAAAATTATTTGCTTGAATTATTAAATTAATATAATTTGTACTCAAACAAAGATTAAATAATAACTAAATAAATGCATATTTTAAGTAAAAATAGATTACTCTAATATAAGAATTTTGAAGTCCACATGTATTTCAGATATCGAAACATCATATATGACGAACGTCAATACATCAATAATAAAATTTATTCACGCTTAATTTATGTAAACATAAAATATCAAATGCGAATAATTTTTTATCACAACATTATCAATTCTTGGGTGTTGAAGCAACTTCAAACTTTGAATTGGCAAAACAAACACACCTATTAAAAATACAAAAACTATAAAAACCTTTCAACCCACAAAATAAAGAACAATCCTGATTCTTCTCACAATTGAGCCCTTCCCACCTGCTGGATGAAAAATCTGCACCTAAAATATATAAACAAATCAAATCATCATACAGCAAAAATTTGTCACATTTTATGTAGCGATGAATAATCAAAAAATTATATAAAACATTCAATTATTTAACGATAAATTATGACAAGAGAGAATAAAAGAGAGGGAACAAAACAATGATGATTAGTAACAGGGCAAATTATAAAAAATGAATTGAAATTAATGATAGACAAAACTTATAATTAAACAATAAATTTTATAACTAATCTATTTAATATTGAATTATTAAATTCTATAAACTATGAGGGATAATTACCCATGATGATTAGCAACAGAACAACAACAAATGTTGAATTCTTCATAAGAGCCTTCCCCATATTTTTATTTTATTTTGCTATGCAATTTCTTCTAATTGATTTTGATTTGGAGCAAGGTATTATACAACATTATATAGGGGTAAAAGAAAATCTCACTTATAATTAATGTAATCTCATGTAGGGGTGTTAAAGGATATATTAATAAATGACTTGTCAGTTGTCAATAATTATTTGGACTAAAAGTGGATCAAAACCAATCAATTTTAACATCTTTAGGATATTTAAAATTATAGGATATAATTTTCTCAATAAAGTACATAGTTTCCCTTAAAGTTTATAACAATTAGGACATATAAAAGTTTGTCAAATATGACTAAATAAGAAATCGATTACCTAGCTATCTTAATTAGGAGTTTCACGTGAAAGAAAAAAAATATTTTCTCAGTATAAAATTAATTAATCTACCAATAATATAATAAAATCACAAATATTCTTTTGTAATTTTTCTAACCGTAATTATTCTTGGTGTGGTTTGATTTACTTCTTTTACCTTTTTATGTAATAAAACTTATTAGGAAAATATTTAATAATACAGAGGTTTAGAGTAAAAACTGCAAAATAAACATATGAAAATATGATTTGTCTAAATTTGACCAGATTAATGGCTCAACCATTTATTAGTTCAAATTTGATCAAATTAATAACTCGACCATTTATTAATTCAATTTGTTCTAATCCATTCAAATTTAATCCACTTTTTGGGATAATATATAGTCAAAATTGATCCATAATTTTTTTTATCAAAATATTTTATTTATTTGATATACTATATGTAGTTATAGTAAAGAAGTATTCAATCCATAATAAGTTTTTAGTTACAAAGATAACAACTTTTTTAAACTAAGACTATATGGTTCATTAATTATTACTACAATAAGGTTGTATTAATTGCTACTAAAAATAGATAAAATGACAAAAGAAAAGGGAAATATGTAATGACCCGTTAGGTAATTTTGAGAACGAGTCCTCCTCCTTTTATAGAAGACCATTTTCGTAAATTTAAGTTGAAAATATTGGACCTTTCTGTAACTTTGGTTAATTAGTTGAGGGATAATTTTAGAGAATTAATTTAACTGATGGGCTAAAGTGTTAATTTATTTAATATCTTATACCACTTTTCTTATATTTATTAAAATATGTTAGTAGGGTTTGTAAATCTTAATACATAATTAGTTTAGAAAAAGAAAAAAATAATAAAAGAAAAAAAAAGAAAAAGAATTATATATATATATATATATATATATATATATATATATAATGAGAAAGAAGAGAACAACGACGATGAACGCAGAATGCAGAAACTGAGAAAAAAATACGGAGGAAGAAAGAAAAGAAAGGGGAAAAGAAAAATAAAGGAGAAGAGAAAAATAAGGATTTTCATTCCAAAGCGTCAATGTAATTACTCTCATCATTTCCATTAAATTTTTATGCGAGTATGAACATATTTTTAGGGTATATTGGTGGAGAAATAACGCTGAAATAAGAAAATATGACTCTAGGATTCTTCACATAAAATCTTGATTTGTGAGTCGAATAACGATCCGTTTTAGCTGAAATTTGACATGTGAGTTTATTTTATCATGAGTAAACATAATTGGAAAGAAAAATTCAGATTTGACTTCAATGACTCGGGATGACTTTTTGATCCAATTTTTGATCCGAAAATAAATATAACAATATGTGTGTCATTGAATTCGTATTCTTATGAAGATTATGTATTTGAACATATTTTAATCATTAGGAAGCGTTATAAAAGACTCAAATTTTAAAGTGATTATTCAATTTAATTGAGGTTTAACCCTAGTTTTGAAATTCAGAAAATATGGGAGTTGACATGTTAAGTGACATCAAGATTAGGAACGTGTTTATAGATTTGCTTAAATTTTTTGGTCCAGGCTAGACATATGGTAATAAGGGTGTTGTGAGTTTCAAAATCTTATTGTGATTATTTATTTGATTAAATTACGTTGATTTTGAGGCCCAACAAAAAGGGAAGGCTCAAGTCCCAAAGTGATTGCTTGATTAATTAAGGTAAGTGAATTTTTAAACATCAGTTTAAGCTTGTAGATGCTTGTATTTCCGTGTTATGTGTATTGGAGTAATGAGAATTAGACTGGGTTATTGACTGTATGATTGGCCTTAAAAATAGAGATGAGGGGTATAAAATGGTGATCTAATGACATGTATTGATGGAATTGATATGTTGTGATTATGGATTTATTTTGGACATGTGAAATGACTAAGTTGATGTGAGATAGGAAAAATTATTGTTGTTATCATGTTATTATCGTGAATTATATGAACATGAATTGATTGCATTGGTTCTGACATATTGTGTTGAGACTGAAAATGATATGAAATAAAAGGGGTTGGGCCACACGCTCCGTGACAGGTATTATGAAACAAAAGGGTCGGGCCACACGCTCCATGTATTATGAAATAAAGGGGTCGGGCCACACGCTCTGTGGCAGGATACATATATTGAGGGGACGGATCACACGCTCCATGACAGGTTACATGGACAAAAATGTCCCCCATGGATTCCGGATAGTAATTCAGCGGATTTGTACCGATAGGACAGATATGCATCATCTCATTGCATTGCATCGCATTTTATTGATATTTGTGAATTCATGTTTACCCCTTTATTGATCTGTATATGCTGAACTTGACTTGATATGATTCATTGATGAGTATTCGTGGACTATATTACTGTTATTATTGTACAAGTGTAGAGTTGGACTGATTTTATGCAGGTTGTAGTTAAGGAGGTTCGGTTGGGAGGACAAGAGTACTTGTATCTATTGAGCTTTACTTAGTTTTAGTTGTCCACTTGCTGAGTACTGTGTTGTTTGGTACTTACCTCTTGCTTCTACACTTGCGTAGGTTGTGAGTCCGGGCCTGATTGATCTCTTAGTGTTCTCTACCACGACTGAGGCTATCATTTCGAGTGCTGAGGTAGCTGTTACATCCATCTAGCGGACACATCTTACTCTTTTATTATGTTTTAGTCCTATTCTAGAGACAAAGACATTGTGACTGTATTTTCTTTCGTACTTCGATAAAATATTAGTGGCTTGTATACGTGACAACCAGTCTTGGGGAAATTTGAGATTATTTATTTGTCTTTGAATAAGTTAAACCTCGCTTTATCTCAATTACTTCCGCATTCACTTTCCGTTGAGTTTTAGGCTGAGTTATCTTGGTGGATTTAGATGAGTGTCATCACACCCGTGTGTGGATCGTGACAAAATAATAATAGTAATACTAGTAGTAGTAGTAGTTGTAGTAGTAGTACTAGTGTTGCTGGTGGTGGTGGTAATAATAGTAGTAGTAATAGTAGTAGTAATAATAATAGTAATAGTAATAGTAGTAGTAGTAGTAGTAGTAGTAGTAATAGTAGTAATAGTAGTAATAGTAATAATAATAATAATAGTAATAATAGTAATAGCAGCAACAACAACACTAGTAGTAGTAGTAATAATAATAACAGCGGTGGCGGCGATGGCCGCAACAGTAATAGTGTTAAAATTATATTAAAATTGCATTATAAATATTCAGTAAAAAAATGTTATTACTATAAATGATAAATATTTTCTTAAAATAGTATATTTACGTAAATTTCTCTTTAAGAATAGACTATGGAAGATAAATATGTAGTTTTCCCTATATTCTTTTTTATGTACAAACGCCTACTAAATCTTAAACCTTAAATTGTCACAATTGAGGAAAATATATTTATTATTTTTTTTACATTTGTCTTATGTTTACGTGAGGTTTGGTTGGCAGCAATTGTTTTTCTATTCCTTTTTTACCATTCTATTTTGTATTTTTGTAATTTTTGCAAGGTTGTTTTCTTAAATTATTAAATTAATATAATTTATATTCGAACAAAGATATAAATAATAAAACGCGAGACAATAATTAAATATATGCATTTTAAGCAAAATATAAATTACTCTAACATAAGAGTTTTAAAGTTCACATTTATTGAGGAAATCAAAATATACATATATGACGGAAGTCAATACATCATTAGTAAAAATTTATCCACGCTTAATTCATGTAAACAGAAAATATCAAATGCAAATAAATTTTTATCGCGACATTATCAATTATTAGGTACTAAAGCCACTTCAAATTTTGACCTGGCATAGCAAAAACATTTATTAAAAAGACAAGAGCCATAGAAACCTTGAAACTCACAATATAAAAAACAATCTTGATGCTCCAGACAATAAAACCCTTCCACCTTGGTGGATGAAAAATCTGCAACTAAAATATTTAAACAAATTAAATTATCATATAGAAAAAATTTGTCACTAATTTTATTTAGTAATGAATAATTAAAAAATTATATTAAGCAACCAATTATTTAACTATAAATTATGACCAAAGAGAGTAAGAAAAAGGGGACAAAACAATGATGATTAGCAACAGGCAAATTATCAAAAAAAGAATTGAAATTAATGATAGGTAAATTTTATAATAAAAAACAATAAAATTCTATCACTAATTTATTTAGTGATGAATTATTAAAAAATTCTATTAAATAACAAATTATTCAGTAATAAATTAGGAAGAGATGATAATAAAGAGGGAGAAAATTACCCATGATGATTAACAACACAGTAACAACAAATGTTGAAAACTTGATAAGAGCCTTCCCCATATTTTTATTTTATTTTGCTATGCAATTTCTACTAATTGATTTTGATTTGAAGCAAAGTATTATACAACATTATATAAGGCTAAAATCAAATTCCACTTGTGATTAATGTAATCTCATATAGGGGGTATTAAATGGTGAGTTAATAAATAATATGTAGAAAGTTATTTGGATTAAAATGAGTTAGATTAAAATGGACTAAAAGATGGATCACAATCAAATCCAACCTATTTTTTAATTACATTTTTTATTTGTTTTTTTTAATAATATTTTAAGTACTTAATAAGTATTTTATCTTTTCATGGTTGTGTGTGAGAACCACAGTGTAGATCCCCCTCCCCACTCTATGAAGTGTGTAGCTTATGTTGATGCGAGTATCAACGACTGATTTTATCGTTAGAATTTGTGATCTATAGATACCAAAATAACTTAATTATTGCTTCAATGAAAAATAAAAAAATAAAATAGAATATGAAGGGTTAATAACAATTGAGAAATAAACCCATGGTGATCATTAACAAAAGCAACAAAGAAATTGGCAGACTTCATCACAATTTTGGCCTTTTTTTTCTTTCTAACTCTTGCACTTTCTTTAAAAAAGAAATATTGTGAACTTTGGGATTGTTTGGAGAAATATTATATATAGTGGTATAAAGTATAGTAGTTGTCACGACCTAAACTGGGCCATGAGTGGCACCCACACTTAACCTCCTAGGTGGGAGAACCAACGATACAAACCCTAACTTACATTAACGATTCAACTTATAAATCACGATAATACTACGGAAGCTCAATCCTATTAAAGTCAAAAATAACAAAAGCCACTAAAATCTATTTTACTTGACGTTCCCCAAAATCTGAAAGTCATCACATGAAGGACATCTAAATTCTAAAACTAAGTCTGGAACATTAAGCACCAAAATGAACAAATAATAAAATGTGTCTGAAAACTAAAGACACTATGCCATAACCGAGAAAATCCATCACGCAGCTAGAAGGATAGCTCACCCTGAAATCCGATGATCTTGAGACTGACTAGAGCTGAGGTCGAGTCGAAGTCTGTGGAACACTCGCTGCACTCCACATAATAAAACAAGAAAGATACAAGTAGGGGTCAGTACAGGACAACACGTACTGAGTAGGTATCATCGGTCGACTCAAAATAGAAATCAATATACATAAAATAATAGTGGAAAATCAACAACAACACTTAACAGGTGGCAACCAACGAACAATTACATAACCGATCAACAATATCAAGATCACACATGAGGACTCAAGCCTCCACACCACACTCTTTAAAATATGATTTTTTGGAGATTGGGTAGCATTAAGTAATTTTAATTTATTTCCCTTTAATATTACCGTGCCGGAACGTGACACCCGATCCAAATATACAGTGTCGGAACGTGACACCCGATCCAAATATATCGTGTCGGAACGTGACACCCGATCCAAATGTACCGTGTCGGAACGTGACACCCGATCCAAATGTAATTAATTTATCATTCTTTATGATTATATTCCACTTCATTAATAATATTTCATCAAGCCTTCTTTATTCAAGGCACCATTTTTGATAGGACAAGTTCAAGATTATGGATTTTAATTGCCTCGGGATTTTAGACCAATCATAACAACATATCAACCATCCAAACCACAACAATAAAATGCGTAGTAAACTTCACACATATTACTCCATGAATATCAATCACTATTAAGAGTCTATCTATGATATAGAATAAAAACCATAACCTACCTCAACCGAAGAACCGCAATCAAGCAAACTAATCCACCAATGTCTTTTCTTTCGTCAATGTCTCAAAACGTTTCCACCCTATCAATGTATGATATTAATAAGTACACGAGTCTGTAAACACCATATTACTATATATCTAGCCTAGACTCAATAACTCCTTCAAATTCCTAAAAATTTTTATACCAACTAATATCTCAAGTTTCATATTCCTAAATCTTAGGTAAGGGTTAAGTCTCAATTCCTTTGAATAACATAAATCTAATAATATTCATATAATATAATACAAAGATTACAGGTAATATTACTTCAAAAATATAAATATATATGAACATTTTTGAAAAAAACTACTCCACTAATTATACTGAATTCAACCTATTGTCCTTAATGACTTACTAAAAGGCACCTTTATATATAAGACAAATTTAGACTTACTGAAAATAAGAGATTACCAAAAATACAAGTTTAGAAATATTATTGGTTGATGGAAAGTGTATCTCTATGTCAAGCTTGTAGAATCAGTAGACTAGTAGTCTATTGTATCATCATCTAGAAACTAAAGGAAAATCTCCTTTACATACTTTCTTAATAACAAGTTTGGTCACTGTCTTGTCGTTTAGAAGGGAAAAAAAGAGAATAAAATAATATAGCATTTGACACATACACTAACGATATCAAATTGATGCAACTTTTATGAACCTAACAATCTAATATGCATTCAGATGATAAAAACAATTCGAAGCACTTACCTCACACACCGTGCTCTCGTCTCAACGCCGCAGGTAAGTTTCTATCTTTCTTTGTTTGTTTTCTTTTAAGTAATTAGGGCAACTAATCATGAATTAATAAATAAATAAAAGCTAAACCCACTAATATATTTTTATATGTATTGAACAAGTGGTATAGGACATTAACTAAATTAACACTTTAACCCACTAATTAAATTAAATATCTAAAGTTACCCCTCAATTAAATAACCTTAGTTATCAATTAGTCCAAAGTACCCACTAAAATTTTACGGGGTGAGTCTTTTATGAAATACAAAGCCATAGTATACAAAACGACCTAAAAGGTCGTTACAGTAGTTCATATAGACTTTTAAATTATAGGATCTAATTTGGGAAATTCTCAATAAAGTAAATATATTTTCTAAAAGCTTCTTAGGACATAAAATTATAAAGCTTTCTAAATATGCCTAAAGTACCTAAATGATTTTCTCAGAATAAAATTGACTAATCTACCAAATATCTAATAAGATCACAAAGTTTCTTTTATAAATTTTCTAAAAGTAACTTTAATTTCTTTTTGTGGTTTAAGTTACTTTTTTACCTTGCAATGTAAATAAAATTTATTTGGAAAATATTGAATTATGAAATTTCACCTATCAAATTCAATCCATCTTTTGGACCAAGTATAAAGTCAAAAATGACTCAGAAAACATTTGTTAAAAATATTTTTCTATTTGATATATTATTTATATATAGTTGTAGTAAAGAAGAATAAAAAGTTTATCGTTTAATAAAACAAATTGTAAGAAATCAAATAGAGATATTAGCAACTTCATAAGAGCACTGCAATTTCTACTAATTAATTATAACTTTTAATTGATTTTGAGTTGAAGTAATGTATTCAACAACATTTTATAGGGATAAAAGCAGATATCACTTATGATTAATGTAATCTCATTAAGGAGGTAAAACTTCCCTATACACTTGAGAAAAAGGTAAAAATTGTAGTAATAAAAAAATCTGTTCAATTCATACAAGATTGACCAAATTAATGACTCGTTCATTTATTAATTCAGTCAATTTTAACTCGTCTAAATTAAATTCATCTTTTAGACTAAGTATGTAGTTAACTTTGACCAATGAAAAATCTTATTAAATATTTAGATATTTTTCTATTTAATATTTATAACCACCTATGGATGTGTAAGAGATTGATGGGATCCTTCATTCCTTAATCAAAGATTTCATAGTTGAGACCCTGTGAATGAAAAAAAAAATGCAAATCAATTTTTTTTCTTTAGGAATTAAAATTAGTCGAACTAGTGAGTTTTGAATACCAAATTATTATTATTATTTTTAGCAACAAGTTTGATGATGTGCAAAAAATTAGTTATATATCAATTCATTTAGCAAATAACATGATTGTGGTAACATGTACTCTCTGTCTCAAATTATTCGTTATTTTTATTTTACATGCCTTTAAAAAATTATTAATTAGGATTTTTTTTACTATTTTACTCTTATTTATTTTCTAAGATATATTTTTCTTCATTAATTATTTAGTCTATTTATATATCATAAGATATTTGTAATCTTCAAGAACAATCATTACTCAGAATAAAATAAAAATAATAATAATTTGTTCTTCACTTTTTCAAATGACAAATATTTTGAAACAACTGCATAAAATTTGAAACAGGGAAAATATTACTCAACATAAGAGTTTTGAAGTCCACAATTACACCAACAAGAGTCAACAGATAGACAGTAAAAACTTATCCCACACACAATACATATAATTATAAATATTAAGAATAAATTTTTATTCTGACAACATCAATTCTTGACTTCTTAAGCCACTATAGTCTTCAAACTCTGACTTGGCAATGCAAAGGCATTTATGAAAAATACAAATAGGAATGGGAAGATTTGGAGACTCAAAACAATTACAATCTTTTTTGAAATCACAATGGGTAGCTGCCACCTTGCTGGATGGAAAATCTGCAACTGAAAATATTTAAACAAATTATTTTGTCAGATTTTTTATTTTATTTTAAAAAAACACTATAATAATAATTAAGCATAAACTAAAATTTAATGATTGGACAATTACCAATGATAATTAGCAATAAGGCAACAACAAATGTTGCAAACTTCATAGGATCCTTCCCCATTTTTTGTTTATTTTGGCACTGAACTTTTCATCGAAGACGAGTGAAGTAAGAACAGCAAATAAAATGCACTAGAGACAATATAATTTTTACTTGATTTAATTTAGAGCAAGGCATTATATAGGGGTAAAAGTAAATCCTATTTTGATTAATGTAATCTCATGAATTGATACAAGATAACAAATTCATAATTACCACATTAATTATAAACCTAATGGATCACTACATCTTGATTTGTAAGTGTGCATGTGAATGGAGACGGATGTCAAATGAGGGAGTTGGGCTGAAAATGTTAAAATGGATCGAGTAATTAAAACTTACTTTGTCTGTTTCAACTTGGACTGAAGTGGGCTAAAAATTGAATCATAAGTCAATTCGTCCAATTTTTACTGAGTTTTAAATTATTGAAAAAATTACCTAATCACACTTCTTTATTTATCATATTTTTCATTATTTCCATCCATTTTTAAAAATTTCAAAAATCCCTTCTTTCCATACGGATACATTAATTCAGTAATTCGGATATATTAATTCTGATTCATAAATTATCTCTATGTTCAATGTATCTTGCTTTAAATGTTACCTGCTGATACATAAAACCCTGATTAATGTATCCGAATTACTGAATTAATGTATTCGGATTACCATATTTTAAAAGGATTTCTGTAAGTTGAAAAAGAATAGAAAAAATGATAATTAGCCCTTTACACTATGTGATTTGTGTAAGTTTTACTAAATTATTTACTTATTTTCTTTTGGTTTGAGTACCTAATAATTTTTTTCTTACGACTATACATAATATATAAAATATACCTTTGAACTTCATAAAAATGATCAAATTTATCTCGAAGCTTATGTATCTTTTATTTTAATAAAAAATAAAATTGATTGTTTCACTTCTGTTAACCAAAAAGGGCATATTTGTATCATTTATATAACGGTGAAAGCATAAATAAGCTATTTTTTAAAGAGGGCGTATCAAATATAAATTACAAAGTTAATGGTATATTTTGACATTTCAGAGTTATAAAACTCGGATCCATGAATTTGAATATTTTTCTGATGTATTAGTAAATGTTGATTATTTTTTGAAATTGATTGAGGAACTAAGGTTGGCTTGAAATGTTGTCATTTGGATTTTAGGTTGTGGTCAGTTATTAATTAAGTTTAAGTTATATATACCGTAAATATATATGCATATATTTTCACACTATTATGTCATTCAACAATATGTATAACTTAAAATCCAATTATATTTTGGTATGAAGTAATTTAGTATTTGTTTACCTTTCTCCAAATGTGTATAATATTCGTCTTGATTATAAAAGCGTATGCATTAAATTGTAATTGAATTTTTTTACTATGGAATTTAAGTAAAATACCTTTATATAAAATATAAAGGGCCCACCAAAGTTTACAAATTGCATCACAGTCCTTATTCTTATCATATTGGTGCGGAGCAGCCACCTTGAACTTAAAGAATGGAGTATTTGCAATTTCATATATGTATATTTAAAAAATTATCATTCGTACAAGACTAATATCATGCCATATAATCGTATAAGTTTCTTTGATCATTGTGGGTTATTTATTTCATGTACGTAATTTTTTTTGGAAAGATTACCCATAGTGTTGATTCTGTAAACGACCACATTTGAAAGTTTAAGACTTTAAATTATTGAAAAAGAGGATATATTTATTTATATAGATTTGTCAGCTTTGACACAATGAATGTTATGGCCTAAAAGTTTATGTTGTTAAACAATAGATACATTTGCTTATTATATAGGTTTGTGTTAGATGGAGAAATTTTTTGATAATTGACAAATAAGGAAATAGATGAAAGGAACAAATTGCTACAATATGATCTTATCAGATCGAGTTTGACTGAGATAAAGAATAGGTCAACCACGCAAAGCAAAAGTATTAAGGCGGTGGATGAAGAGAGTTTACAACAAGAGTCTAGTTGCATAAAAAATTCTTTTATCCGGGTGAGCAGTACATATAGCCTCGGCACGATCCACATCGTATTCATAGCATTTAGGGGTCGTGCAAGCTTTTAAGGTAAAATAGATATAGATATACACTTATTATATACGACAATACACATATTATACATAAAGAGTATGCTTGGAATGAAGAAAAAAAATAATGTCGAGAGAATTTATATGTAATCTAGCAAAACAATATGAATTTTCGTAAATATAATCTTATATAGTATTATATATTGAGATACGTATCGTAATATTTATGTTGGACTGTATATCTTTAAAAACTACAAATTTTGTTCATAAATCGCATTCAATGAATGCGATTTATTCCTTATCATACATCTTTTCATTTTGCTTTTTATTTTTATATATATATTTGAGTCGAGATTAAAGTAGAGTTTGGAATATTAGGTCAAAACTTTCCACGAGTAAGCATACTTGTCAATTTATCCGTGTCTTATTAAAATAGTAAATTATGCAAAATATCAATCTATGATTTGGGACTATTTAGAGGAGTTTTTGAATTGGTCAGCACGATTCACAACATGTTCATAGCATTTATGGACCACACAAGCTGAATAAAGTGATTTTCTCATTTTTCGTACGTGTTAGCCCATGAATATTTTCGTGATATGACTTTTGGTTAATTTTTTCTGAAAACTTTATGGAAACCTCCGAATGTGTCCGGGGGAAAAGTACATGTAGTCTCGACACGATCCACGATGTATTCATAGGATTTAGGGGTTGCATAAGCAGAATTAGGTGTAGTACTCATTTTTCGTGTGTATTAGCCCATGAATATTTTGAGATGTGGCTTTCGGTCAATTTTAAAAAAAATATTTACAGGACCCTTCGTAAGTACCAGGAGGGCCAGTACGTATAGCCTCGGCACGATCCACGGCATATTCATAACATTTTTGGGCCGCACAAATAGAATTAGATAACTTTTTTCATGTGTTTTAGCCCATGAATAATTTGGTGATATGATTTACAATCAATTTTTTTCTGAAACTCTTATGGGACCCTTTGTAAGTACCCTAAGGAGAAGTACGTGTAGTCTCGGAATGATCTACGACATATTCATAGTATTTAGAGGCCACACAAGCAGAATTAGATAATTTTCTCATTTTTTCGTGTGTGTTAGTGTCATGACCCGAGTCTACATTCTAGCCATGCTATGGTACTTAAAATCACGAGCGGTCCCAAGCTAACCCTTGGCATAACACATCAAAGCATATCATAAGAAAACTAAGCTGAAGCTGAAACATATGCATAAAAGGTATTTAAAAGATAACATATCTATGAATACTGAAAATGAATGTCTGAAACAAGTCTCTAACATCTGAACCAAAAGAAATAAGTTTGCCGAACATGGCACTCGACTACCATTACTTAGTAAAATAACTAATTAAAACTATTCCATAAAGTCTCCAAATAAGGAGGATCACCAACTACTGACGAGAAACTGTTGCTACCTCACTAGCCACGTGTCTGAGAACGAGCGTCAAAATCTAGATCATAAAAAGATGCGACACCGATAAAGTATGTGTCAGTACGTGGAATGTACTAGTATGAAAGAAGCACCAAAGGAGCATTTATCCATTTTTCGTGTGTGTTATCCCACAAATATTTTAGGTGCCGGGCTCCGAGTCGATTTCTCCGCGTAAACTTAACAGAGCTACTCGTAATTAATGACCAAGGAATAATTCTAGTAGTCCCGGCCAGCTTTTATGATATTTAGGTGTATTTTAAGGGTCACACAATAAGAATTAGGCGTTTTTATCCATTTTCGTATGTGTTAGCCCATGAGTTTTTTAGATGTCCAGGGATCCAAGTCGATTTCTCTGCAAAAACATAATAGAGTCGACCGTAATGAACGGGGAATAATTTCAGTAGCCCCGACTAGCATTTTATAGCATTTAGGAGCATTTTAGTGTCCACACAATCGGTATTAGGTAATTTTATCTGGTTTCGTGTGTGTTATTCCACATATTTTTTAGGCATCGGGGATCCAAATCGATTTCTCCGCAAAAACTTAATGGAGCCTCCTGTAGTGATCGAGGGAATCTTATATCCTCGTCCAGTTTTTTACGGTATTCAGGAGCATTTTAGGGGTCACACAACAAAAATTAGACGATTTTATCTGTTTTTCGCGTGTGTTAACCTACAGAATTTTATGTGCCAAGGCTCCATGTGGATTTCTCCACAAAAATATAACGGAGCTGCCCGTAACGACCTGGAGAATAATTTTAATAGCTCCGACCAATTTTTTATGGCATTTAAGAGCATTTTAAGGGCCGCGCAACTGAAATTATGTGATTTTATCCATTTTTATGTGTGTTAGCCCATAAATTTTTTAGGTGTCGAGCTCAGAATCGATTTCTCTATGAAAACTTAAGGGATTCGCCTATAACAACCTAAAGAATAATTCCAGTAGGCCTGGCCAGCTTTGTACGACATTTAAGAGCATTTTAGGGGTCACACAATAGGAATTAGGCAATTTAATTCATTTTTTATGTGTGTTAGCCTAAGAATTTTTTAGGTACAGGGCTCTGGGTCGATTTATCCATAAATATTTAATGGAGCCGCCCATAACGATCGGTTTTAGTAGCTCTAACTAGTTTTTTATGATATTTAGGAGTATTTTAGAGCCATGTAATAGGAATTAGGTAAACTTATCTATTTTTCATGTGTGTTAGCCCACAGATTATTTAGGTTTCGGGCTCCAGGTTGATTTCTCCATGAAAACTTAACGGAGCCGTCCTTCACAACCAGGGAAATAATTCAAGTAGACCCTGCCAACTTCCTACGGCATTTAGGAGCATTTTAGGAGATACACAACAAGAATTAGGTGATTTTATCTGTTTTCGTGTGTGTTAGCCCATGATATTTTTAGGTGATAGAGCTCCGAGTCGATTTTTCCACAAAAACTTAACAGAGTCGCCTGTAGGCCGTAATGATCGAGGGAATAATTAAGTAGCCCCGACGAGCTTTTTACAGTATTTAGGAGCATTTTAAGGGCCAAACAACAAGAATTAGATGATTTTATTCATTTTTTGTATGTGTTGGCCCACGAATTTTTTAGGTGCCAGAGTTCCAGGTCAATTTCTCCCCAAATACTTAATGGAACCACCGTAACGACTTGGGGAATACTTCCAGTAGCCATAACTAGCATTTTATGACTTTTAAGAGCATTTTAGGTGTCACACAACAGGAATTAGGCAATTTTATCCATTTTTCGTGTGTGTTAACCCACCAATTTTTTGGGTGCTAAGGCTCCGAATCGATTTCTCCACGAAAACTTAACGGAGCCGCCTGTAATGACCAGGGGAATCTAGTAGCCCTGACCAACTATTTGCGATATTTAGGAGCATTTTAGAGGCTACACAACAGGAATTAAGTGATTTTATTCAATTTTCGTGTGTGTTAGCCTATAGATTTTTTAGGTGCCGAGGCTCTGGATCGATTTCTAGCAAAGATATAATGGGACCGCTCTTAATGACCTAGGGAATAATTCCAATAGCTTCAACCCTCTTTTTACGTCATTTAGGAGCATTTTAGGGGTCATACAATAAGAATTAGGCGATTCTATCCATTTTTAGTGTTAGACCATCAATTTTTTGGTTGTCGGAGCTCTGAATCGATTTTTCCATCATAACTTAATGGAGACACCTGTAACGACTATGGGAATCTAGTAGCCCCAATCAACTTTTTACAGCATTTAGGAGCATTTTAGAAGCCACACAACAGAAATTAAATAATTTTATCTATTTTTCGTGTGTGTTAGTCTGCACATTTTTTGGGTGCTGAGGCTTCGAATCGATTTCTCTACAAAAGTATAATGGAGCCGGCTGTAATGACTTGGGGAAAAATTCCAATAGCTCCGTCCCTCTTTTTATGATATTTAGGAGCATTTTAGGGGCTATGCAATAGGGTTTAGGCAATTTTCTCCATTTTTTGTGTTTGTTAGCCCACCGTTTTTTAGGTGCCGAGCTCAGGATCAATTTCTTTGTGAAAATTTAACGGAGCCGCCTGTAATGACCAGGGGAATAATTCCAGTAGCTCCACCTTGCTTTTCGGGCATTTAAGATCATTTTAAGGGACACACAACATGAATTAGGCGATTTTATCCATTTTTCATGTGGTTAGCCCATAAATTTTTTAGATGCCGACACTCCATTTCTATTTCTTTGCAAAAATATAACAGAGCTGTCTGCAACAACCTTGGAATAATTTCAATAGCCCCGGCTAACTCTTTATGGCATAGGACCATTTTTGGTGTGTTCGCATATAGAATTTTTAGATGCCAGGGCTCTAGGTCGATTTTTTCGCAAAAATTAATGCAACGACCAGTAACAACTAGGGGAATAATCCTATAGATCCATCCATCTTTTACGATATTTAGGAGCATTTTAGAGGTCATGCAACAGGAACTATGCAATTTTACCCATTTTTCATGTGTGTTAGCCCACGAAATTTTTGGGTGCTGGGGCTCTGGGTCGATTTATTTCCAAAAACTTAACTGAGCCGCCCATAACGACCTGAGGAATAGTTACAGTAGCCCTATCCAGCCTTTTACGATATTTATTAGTAGTTTAGGGGCTACATAACAGGAATTAGGCAATTTTATCCATTTTTATGTATGTTAGCCTACAAATGTTTTAGGTGTCAGGGTTGTGGGTCAATTTGTTTTGCAAAAACATAACGAAGCCACCCGTAACAATAAGGAAAATAATTCCATTAGCCTCTGCCAGCTTTTTACGATATTTAGGAGTATTTTAAGGGCTATGCAACAAAAATTAGGCAATTTTATCCATTTTTCATTTGTGTTAGACCACAGTTTTTTAAGGCGCCGGGCTACAAGTCTATTTTTTCACAAAAACTTAAAGGAGCAGCCTATAACGATCAGGGGAATAATTCAAGTAGCTTCGACCAGCTTTTTACTCCATTTAAGCGCATTTTAGGGGGCACACAATGGAAATTAGACAATTTTATCTGTTTTTCATATGTGTTAGCCCACATATTTTTTAGGTGTTGGAGCTCTGGGTTGATTTTTCCACAAAAATTTAATAAAATCGCCCGTAACAACCAGGGGAATAATTCATATAGCCCCACCCAGATTTTTATGATATTTAAGAGCATTTTACGGGCCACGCAACATAAATTAGTCGATTTTATCTATTTTTGTGTGTATTAGCCCATGAATTTTTTAGGTGCCGAGGCTCCAGTCAATTTCTCCACAAAAACATAAGGGAGCCGTCTGTAACGAAAAGGGGAGTAATTTTAATAGGTCGCCTAATCAACAAAAAAATCAAAATAGATTCTTTTGATATAACCCGATGAATGATTCCCCAGCAAAAGGTTGATACTTGTTTGATTCTAAATCTCTTTCTCAAAGAAAGCATATATCTACTGTACAATGAACACACCAACCGATGCAAACTGGCTTGCGTCCCTCGCGCAAACTATTACTACTAGAAAATGGTGATTAGGTTTGACCTTCCTCTCAATGTACGGATGAACATGCATTTTTTTCTCTACAGTATGGTAGAGTATGGTAGACTTATAACCAATCCAATCGGAAACCTTAATTCGAAAGATCAAACTAGCAAGGATAATATCATAAAGTCAGAGAGGAAGAAGAATGCCATCATAGAGGGATGAACGTGTAAACTTGAAGGGCTAAGGACCTCCTTTAGCTCAATAATGAAAGTTAGGGTCGATCGGAGGAGGCCTTACCTCTTAGATGACCCAAGAAAGTCATTAAGCTATTGGATGGATCCTCCTGACTGTAGTTACTTAAGGTCGAGTAGTAGACGGGTGAGGCCCACAGTTCTAATAGGTTTTCACTTGAGCTTTCTGCAGAAAAGCAAGTCTATAAGCCACTGCAGTAAGGTTATAGGTCTGATTTCTTTCTCGTATTGAGATCTTAGAATGCTATACGCAGCCCCCTGCAAGGTTACTTTAGATAGCGGTATTTTCTTATATGCCTATGCTAGGGTGCGGAGGCTGGCTGCCAAAACTGCGCTAATTTACTGTTGGAGTAGGCTAAAAAGGCGTACTCATGACAGCTTACATAATACTTTAGGGCTCCTTCCGGCCCTGTGATAACATATTCGTATACGCGCACTACTCATATCGGTACTAAAAGCCCCCAAAGCAGGCCTGGAAGATTATGATCCCCACCTTCTGCGCGCGAGTCGAATGACGTAGGTGCACAAGAGTACTTCGCGCCACAACCAATTTGATCTTTATTGGCCTTGTTGTCCGCAGATCGATTACTCTCCTTTGAAGGTGAAGCCCATTTGAAGGCAAGTCATGGTATCTGGGATTAGACATCAAAAAGGAAGGCGAGGTTTTAAAGTCTATTATGGAAGCGGGCCCCTACTGGTAGTGATACCCAATCTCATGGATGAAGGATAATGTTTTCTATTGGAATAGAGGGATGTGCAGATCAATTCGACTTCTCAGCCAGTTAGTCTAACCACAGGGATCCCCTTCTGCTTATCCACCCATCATAAACGATTACTAATGAACTTGGAATATGAATGAGATCAAAAATGAGAAGAGAGTTTCGAAGGTCAGATCGGGTTGGCTGGTAAAGCTTATGTTCCAGGTCAATAAAGACTACAAACTAGTACTGCTAACAAGAAGCTAACAAAGCGAGGCTGCTAAAGAAGAGATTATTCTGGTTCTAGATATGAGAATAAGAAGAATGGAAGTACAAGAGGACAAGAAGGAGAAGAGGTGAGTATAGTTTCACTTCAGTTTTACTTACTTGGTAACCTCTTTCCTGGTCAGATATAGGAAAGAATCCAAAGCTTGCAAGGATGTTAGGCTTCGAACGCTGTTAGGACAGAGAGCCTCGGTGCAACACCTTTCTTGCTCAAAGGATCTATGAAAAGAATGTCCCACTACGAATTCCTATCCCATTAATAAGGAACCGGACAGAAGACAGGCCCTACTGTGATACCTCATGAAAGTTATAGTTAATGACCTGAAAGAAGTCACTAGCTTCTTGCTATCGAGCGTGCCTTAGCCTTAGTTTACAAGGAAGCTTTGTCGTACTTAGAAAAGGATGGTTCTAAAGTATGTGTCATGTCACGACCCAAGCCTAGGGCCTAGATGTGACATGGCGAATAAGGAACCCGAAAGTACCTCAATCAAGCCTCTTAGCATTCTTTTAGCCTTTCATAGGTAATGATGATAAATAAACAAGCGGAAATCATAATAGTAAATCTTCAACTTATATATGTCCAACAATACCTCTAACTATTAGATTTAATGGGGATAAAACAAGTCCCTAGCTCACCCTCAATCATAATAGAAGAAATGCCATAGTAAAATATCTTAACATATCATAAGCTAGAAAGATAAAGGAGTATTGTTCCCGGAACATGGGAACTCACCAAAAGTAGTCTTCAATGGAATATCAACTAGCCACGTGGAGGAGAACGAGGAGGAGCACTGATCCCTACATGGTGATATCATGTAGGCAAAAGAGTATGTGTTAGTACTTTGAATGTACTAAGTATGTAAGGATGCATGAACATTGAGGAAACATTAAAAGTTTATGTAATATGGAACATAATTTAATGTATGCATAATAAATCATATATATATCCTTTAAAATATTCATTTTGTGGGAAATTAACCATAACCGACATTTAAGACCATACGAGCTATTACATGGAATCCAACATAACCCCCTACGTTGGCCGGGGAGACTACTTGCCGGGTAGAACTCCGTCAACTTTATTCGTTTCTTTAACTTTAACTTTAAGGGCTATTTATGGATCCATTAGCCTAAGCCTACAAGGGCTCCTATGTTGGCACATAGTTAATGAGACAAGGGGTTGCTACTAGGATTCCCTTACCGAATCCCACCTCAATGACCCATTCGGTGCTAAGTCAATCCCACGGAATAGTTTAATACTTCAAAATAGTCATAACATATAGCTTGAGAATTCAAAACATCATATTCGGTAGAATAACTCATTAAAATATTTGGTAATTCAAATATGCAAGAATTTTCCTTATTGCATAAAGAATCCATCATTCATATCATTTCATCATTCTTTTATTTCATAAGACTCCCTTTTGATCATAGATATTTCTTTTATAAACATGCATTTGGAGTCAAAGCTTTCAAGTCAAACTTTATTAAAAACATAGTAAAACTAGATGGGTTCAAATTACTTCAACTTGCAAATATGTATGTAAATAAATATACATAAATACTTTGAAATCCATTAATTAAAAATCATACTTTAAACAACCCACCATGAATTTCAAGAACCTTTAAATAGATAAATAGAGGAATTACTTATAAACCATCAATTCATACATATAAAATTATGTTGCATCAAAATAGACCAATAATTATTAGGTTAACCATGATTCATACCATTAAGTAAAAATAAGAATTACCATAAGAAAATATTACTTGAAATCAAGAGACTTAATTGAAAGAGTTTTTGGACTACATGGGTGGAAGAAACCATGGATAAATACACACATAACTTAGAATAGAGCTTAAAGAAAATAAATATAATTTATCATATAATCAAAATAATTTAGACATGAGAGTGGAAGGAATACTCTCATTAAAGCCTTACATACCTGGAAACCGAAGCTTTAGTTGGTACCGGAAGACTTAATGACCACTCTTGAGTCCTAGCTTCTCTCCTTGCCGGAACGTTTTGTGTACTACCCGGAATATATGAATTACCGGAATAGTATTTCTTCACTACTAAGAACTAAAACTATATTTGAGAATGTGTAAAGAAGTGTATAGAGAGAAGATTTGCTTGAGAAAGCTTGATGAATAAAATGAGGAAATAAGGTGGGTATTTATAGGTGGGAAAGAGGGACCTAACAATAAATAAAATAATTATAAATAAAAATCTAAAAATTTAGTGGAATATATTGATGTCATGGATGATGTTAAATGGAGGACAATTTATGTCATGAGTGATGTCAAATGTATCTAGATCTTTCTATGGGAGTTATCTTTGACAAAATACTCTTTTTGGGAGCTGCGTTTGAATAAGATAAATTCCTTATTAGGATTTGGTGTCTTCATAAGAATTGTAGATATGGAAGTCTAGTTTCATATTGTTCAAGAATCAACCAATATGGATAAACCTACAGTGAGATATGATTTTTCTTCTATAAACACTCATTTCCGTCACAACATCCTACCTTACAAAGATTAATTTATTTGACCTACGTAACTTCTGAATCTTAAAATATGGTCTTCATAAAAGTTGTAGGTAATGATCTTGTGGTTACTCAGAAATTTGAATCACTCAATTTGGATATTTCTATGAAAAGTTATGACCAAAATACAAAGGTTGTATCATGTTTAGGCAAAAATTGAAATATCGTAAACAACGTTTTTAGGGGATGTTACATGTCAAGTTGAGAAAAGGCGGAGAATTATCGGCATAACGACTACTAATGATTGAATACCTAGATTGTTGATGAAGATCGGCGTAGGCGAGCCAAAAGATTTTCCTTTGGATCGTTACAACGCTCGTTGAACGGTTTAAGTAGAAGTGAATAGGTAAGAAGTAGAAAGTCCCATATCAATCCATCTCCATAGGAGATAATATGAACAAAAGACAGGAATCCCTAAATCCCGTAGAAAAGAACTCACTCCGGGGGGAGTGAGGGGGGTATTCAAAAAGAGGAGCCGCGGGTTCTTTCTTTCCTTGTAGGAAAGGTCTTGGTTATGTATGGCATTAGAGAAAACTAGATTCATTCCTTTCTTAAGGGAAGTTCTCATTCGAGGATTTGAGAGGATTCTCATCCGGCTATTAATCAGCGAAAGAAGGAGTACAAGAGGTCTCACCCCTTATGGTCAACTTCTATTCTGCTTGTTGGAAGGTTAGTTCGGATCTCTTCCCGGGGATGAACTTTCTTACTTATGCGATGAGGAGCTTACTTAGTATTGAAATCGAGTTGGCAGAAAGTATCAAAAGTCGACCATCTTTTTATGATATTTAGGATCATTTAAGGGGTCACGCAACACGAATGAGGGGTTTTATCCGTTATTCATGTGAACACCCACGAATTTTTAGATATTGCGAAATTGGGTCAATTTCTCCGTGAAAACTTAATGGAGCAGCTGTAAAGATCAGGAGAATAATTACAATAGCCCCGATGATTTTTTTGCGGCATTTAAGAGTATTTTATATGCCACACAATAAGAATTAGACAATTTTATTCATTTTTGTGTGTGTTAGCCCAATAATTTTTTAGATGCCAGAGCTCTGGATCGATTTCTCTGTGAAAACCTAGTGGAGTCGTCTGTAACAACCTAGGGAATAATTCTAGTTGCTCCAGCCAGCTTTTTACGGCATTTAGGAGCATTTTAGAAGCCACACATTAGAACATTTTAGCCTCGACGAGTGTGTTAGCCCAAAGATTCTTTAGTTGTCGTTTCTCCAGGTCGATCTCTCCACGAAAACTTAATGGAGCCACTCGTAATGACCAGGATAGCCTCTATAAGCTTTTATGGTATTTAGGAGTATTTTAGGGGCAACGCAACAGGAATTAGGCTATTTTATCCCTTTTTCGTCTGTGTTAGCCACTGATTTTTTAGGTGCCGAGGCTTCGGGTCAATTTCTCCATGAAAACTTAGTGCAACCGCCCATAACGACTTGGGAATAATTCTAGTATCCCCATCCAGGTTTTTACGATATTTAAGAGTATTTTAGGGGACACGCAATAAGAATTAGGTGATTTTATTCATTTTTTGTGTGTGTTAGCCCACTGATTTTTTGAGTGTCGGGATTTCGGGTTGATTTTTCTGCAAAAACTTAATGAAACCGCCCGTAATGACCTGAGAAATAATTCCAGTAGCCTCGGCTATCTTTTTACGGTACTTAGGAACACTTTAGGGGCTACACAACATGAATTATGTGATTTTATCAATTTTTCGTGTAAGTTAGCCCAAAGATTATTAAGGTATCGAGGCTCTTAGCACACTGATTTTTTGGGTGTCGAAACTTCAACTCAATTTATTTCTGAAAACTTAATGCAACAGCCAGTAATGACCTGAGGAATAAATCTAGTAGCTCCGGCAAGCTTTTAACAATATTTAGGAGCATTTTAGTTGCCAAGCAATACGAATTAAGGATTTTATTTGTTTTTCGTGTGTATTAGCCCACAAAAGTTTTAGGTGTCGGGGCTCTAGGTCGATTTCTTTGTGAAGAATTAGCGAATCCACCCATAACGACAGAGAAAATACTTCCAGTAGCCCCCACTTGCTTTTTACAATATTTATGACCATTTTAGGCCCACGTAACAAGAATTAGACAATTTTATGCATTATTTATGTGTGTTAGTTTACAAATTTTTTAGGTGCCGGGGCTCCAAGTTGATTTCTCCATGAAAACTTAACGAAGCCGCCTATAATGATCAGGGGAATAATTCTAGTAGCCCCGGCCAACTTTTTACGGCATTAAGGGGAATTTTAAGGGCCACACAACAGGAAATAGGTGATTTTATCCATTTGTCGTGTGTGTTAGCCCATAGATTTTTAAGTGTCAGGGCTCTTGATTAATTTATCATCAAAAACTTAATGGATCTGCCTATAATGACTTGATAAATAATTCCAGTAGCCTCGACCAACTTTTTACGACACTTAGGAGTATTTTAGGGGCTACACAAATAGAATTAGGCGATTTAATCCATTTTTTGTGTGTGTTAGCCCATATATTTTTTAGATGCCGGGGCTCTGGTTTTATATCTCCATGAAAACTTAACGGAGCCACCCATAACGACTGGGTGGATAAATTCAGTAGCCCCGTCTAACTTTTTACGGTATTTAGGAGTATCTTAAGAGTCACACAATAGAAATTAGGCGATTTTATCCATTTTTCATATGTACTAGCCTACATATTTTTAGGTGTTAGGGCTCTTCTCTGAGAACACTTAATGGAGCCGCCCGTAAAGGTTGGGAAAATAATTCTTGTAGCCGCGGCCAAATTTTTACGGCATTTAGGAGCATTTTAGGGGCCACACAACATGAATTAGGCGATTTTATTCATTTTTCATGTGTGTTATCCGACACATTTTCTGGGCGTCGGAGCTCTGAGCCGATTTCTCCACTAAAACTTAATGGAACCACCCGTAATGACATGGGGAATAATTCCAGTAGCCCCGGTCAGTTGTTTATAGCATTTAGAAGCATTTTAGGGGCCACATAACATGAATTATGCGATTTTATCCATTTTTCATGTGTGTTAGCCCATAATTTTTTTAGGTGCCGGGGATTTGAGTTGATTTCTCTATGAAAACTTAAGGAAACGCTCATAACGACCTGGGGAATAATTTCAATAGCCCTGGCCATCTTTTTAAGGCATTTAGGAGCATTTTAGGGGCTACACAACTATAATTAAGCGATTTAATCTATTTTTTTGTGTGTCAGTGCACGGATTTTTTAGGTGTTAGGGCTCTTTCTTGATTTCTTGTTGAAAACTTAATGGAGCCGCTCGTAACGACTGGGAGAATAATTCTAGGAGATTTTATACATTTTTCGTGTGTGGTAGTCAATAGATTTTTTAGGTGTTGGGGCTCTAGGTCGATGAGAAAACATAACAAAGCCCCTCGTAAAAATTGATAAAACAATTCCAGCAGCCTCGACTATCTTTTTACGGCATTTAGAGCGTGTGTTAGCATACAGATATTTAGGTATCGGGACTTCGGGTCAAATTTTTTTGTTAATAATTTTAGTAGCCCCGACCAACTTTTTACGACATCTAAAAGCATTTTAGGGTACACACAATAAGAATTAAATAATTTTATTCATTTTTCGTGTGTTAGCTCATATATTTTTTAGGTGCTCGGGCTCCAAATCGATTTCTCCACGAAAACTTAATAGAACTGCTCGTAGCGACCAAGGAATAATTCTAGTAGCTCCGACCAACTTTTTACGGCATTTAAGAGAATTTTAGGATCCACATAACATGAATTAGGTGATTTTATTCATTTTTCGTATGTGTTAGCCCACAAATGTTTTTGGTTCTTGGGCTTCGGGTTGATTTCGCTGTAAAAACTTTACAAAGCCATCCGTAATGATCGAGGTAGCCCCAACCAACTTTTTACAGTATTAAGGAGCATTTAGGGGCCTCACAACAAGAATTAGGCGAATTTTATCCATTTTTTGTATGTGTTTGCCTACATATTATTTGGGTATCGGGGATTTAGTTCAATTTCTCCATGAAAACTTAACGCAGGCGCCCATAAAGAATAGGAAAATAATTCCAGTTTCCCTGGCTAGCTTTTTACGGCATTTTGATTAATTTTTGAGGTCACACAATAGGAATTAAGCGATTTTATGTGTTATTCATGTGTGTTAGCCCACAGATTTTAAGGCATTGGACTCCTGGTCGATTTATCTTCAAAAATTTAGCAGAGCTACCTGTAACGACCGAGAGAGTGATTCCAATAGCCTCGGCTAGCTTTTTATGGCATTTAGGAGCATTTTAGGGCCACACACCTAGAATTAGGCAATTTAATCAGTTTTTCTTGTGTGTTAGCTTGCAAAGTTTAAGTGTTGGGGTTCTGGTTTGATTTTATCATGAAAACTTAATAGATTCGCTTGTAATGACTGGGGGAATAATTCCAATAGCCCTATCCAGCTTTTTACTTTATTTAGGAGCATTTTAAGGGCTACGCAATAGGAATTAAGCGATTTTATTCATTTTTCATTTGTGTTAGCCAACAGATTTGTTAAGTGTCAAGCCTCTGGATCGATTTCTTTGAGCAAACTTAGCGTAGCCGCTCGTAATGACTTGGAAAATAATTCAAGTAGCCCAGTCCATCTTTATACGACATTTAGAAGCATTTTATGAGCAACGCAATAGGAATTATGTGATTTTATGCATTTTTCATGTGTGTCCCACATATTTTTTAGGTGCCGAGCTTCAAGTCGATTTCTTCGTAAATACATAACGTAGCCACCTCTAATGATCAAGGAAATAATTTTAGTAGCCTCGGGAACCTTTTGACGTCATTTAGGAGAATTTTAGGGGTCACGCAACAGCATTTAGATGATTTTATCCGTTTGTTGTGTGCATTAGCCCACTAATTTTTAGGTATTGGAGCTCCGGGTTGATTTCTCCGTAAAAACTTAATGGAGCTGCCTCTAACGACTGAGAAAATAATCTAGTAGCGCTGGTCATCTTTTTACAATATATAGGAGCATTTTAGGGTCCACAAAATAGGAATTAGACTATTTAGTAGAATTTTAAGGGCCACACAACAAGAAGTATGCCATTTTATCCCTTTTTCGTGTGTGTTTTCTATTGATTTTTAGGTGCCGGTGTTCTGCGTCTATTTCTTTGTGAAAACTTAATAAAACTGCTCGTAATGACCTGGAATGAATTAACTAGCCTCGGCATACTTTTTATGATATTTAGGAGCATTTTTGGGGCCACAAAACAGGAATTATTCTATTTTATCCATTTTTTGTGTGTTAACCCATAAATGTTTTAGGTACCGGGATTCTAGGTCGATTTCTCTGTGAAACCTTATCGGAGCCTCCTATAACAACTGAGGGAATCATTCCTCAACTAGCTTTTTACAATATTTAGGAAATTTTAGGGGTTATGCAATGGAAATTAGGCAATTTTATTCATTTTTCGCGTGTGTTATCCAACAATTTTTCTAGGTGTAAGGGCTCTGGGTTAATTTCTCTACGAAAACTTAATGGAGTCGCCCGTAATGACCTGGGTAGCCCCGACTAACTTTTTACAGTATATAGGAGAATTTTAGGGGCCATACAATGGGAATTAGGTGATTTTATCCATTTTTCGTGTGTTACCTCACAGATTTTTTAGGTTCTGAGGCTCTTGGTCTATCTCTTTGCGAAAACTTAATAAAGAAGTCCATAATGACCTTCAAAATAATCCAGCAACCACATCCATTTTTCATTGTAGATGTTGGGTGTGCTAGGGGTTCGAGTCATATTTACAAATTATAGTGCGTGGAAATGTCCATAAAGAACCAAGGATAAGCTCCAGTGGACCTGATCGAGCTTTTATAGCGTTTAGAAGCATTTTAGGGGCAGCACACCTAGAATTAAGAGATTTTATCCATTTTTTGTGTATAGATGCTGGGTGTGCTAGGGGTTATGGTCATTTTTGCAGATTATAGAGCATGGAAATGTCCATAAAAAATCGAAGATAAGCTCCGGTGGACCTGATCGAGCTTTTACAGTGTTTAGAAGAGAAGCATTTTAGGGGCCGCGCACAGAAATTAGTTTTTGGTTGGTTTTAACACACTGATGCTGAGGGTGCCGGGAGCCCTGGATATTTTTTCTAATTAAATGCATGGTGACGTTCATTAAAACCTGAGGAGTGGCTTCGATCACCCTAGTCGAACATTCACAATGTTTAGGAGCATTTTAGGAGAGCGCGACACGAATCAGGCGATTTTCTAAGTTTTTCGTAGGTGTTAGCTCAAGAAGGATGGGGGTGATAGGGGCCCAAGTCATTTTTTTTATTAAAGTGAATGGTGAAGTCCATAAGGATTTGGTAAGCAACTCTATTGGCTCCAACTAGGCTTTTATAGCGTTTAGGAGAATTTAGGGGCCGCGCGGCAGGAATCAGGTGATTTTCTCAATTTATCATGGGTGTTAGCCCATGGATGCATAGGGTGCCGGGGGCCTGGTCTGTTTTTTTAATTAAAGTGCATGGGGACATCTGTAAGGAACTAGGAAGCGGTTCTGATTGCCCCGTCTGGGCTTTTACAACATTTAGAAGCATTTTAGGTGCTGCGCGATAGGAATCAAGTGTTTTTCTCTATTTTTTATGGGTGTTAGACCACAGATGCTGGGGGTATCGGGGGGCCCTGACCTTTTTTTCTAATTAAAGTGCATGGAGACATCCTTAAGGACCTAAGGAGAAGATATGGTGGCCCTGACTGAGCTTATATAGTGTTTAAGAGTATTTTAGGGGCAACGTGATAGGAATCAAGCGATTTTGTCAGTATTTCGAGGGTGTTAGCCCGCAGACTCTGGAGAGCCCGGGGGCTTGGGCTGTTGTTTTTATTAAAGTGCATGGGGACATAAGGACCGAGGAACAGATCTCGTGGCCCTGTCCAGGATTTTATAGTGTTTAAGAGCATTTTAGGTGACGCACGACATGAATTAGACAGTTTTCTAAGTTTTTCGTGGTTATTAGCCCACAGAAGCTAGGGGTGCCGGGGAATCGATCAGTTTTTCTAATTAAATTTCATGGGGATGTCTATAATATCCAGTGAGATGATCTGATGGCCCCGATAGGGCTTTTTCAGTGTTTAGAAGCATTTTAGGGGCTGCGCAATAGGAACCAAGTGATTTTCTAAGTTGTCCTCGATGTTAGCCCATAGATGATGGGGTGTCGGGGTTCCGGGCCTTTTTTTGATTAAATTGCGTAGGAACATCTATAAAGACTTGGGGAGTGGATCCAGTTTCCTTGGTTGGGCTTTTACAACGTTTAGGAGTATTTTAGGGGTAGCGCGACAAGAATCTTGCGAATTTTTTAGTTTCTCGTGGGTGTTAGCGCACGGATGTTAGGGTGCCAAGGGCTCGTGCCATTTTTTCTAGTTAAAGTGCATCGGGACATTTGTATAGGCACACTGAGCAGCTCTGGTGTCCCCAACCAAGCTTTTACAACATTTAAGAGTATTTAAAGGGCCGCACAAAGGGAATTTGATGATTTTTTTTAATTGTTCGTGGTTTTAGCCCACGGATGCTAAAGGGTGCCGGAGACCCGAGCCATTTTTTTGATTAAAGTACAAGGGGATGTCTATAAAGACTTGAGAAGAGCGCCAGTGGCCCTAGGCAGGCTTTTACAGATATTAGGAGCATTTTAGAGGATGCGCGATAAGAATCGGGCGATTTTCTCAATTTTTCGTGGGTGTTAGCCCACGAATGCTAACGGTGCTAGGGGTTTGAGCCATTATTTCCAATTAAAGTGCACGGAGATGTCCGTAAGGAACAGAGAGCGTCTTTGGTAATCCCAGCCAGGATTTTACAGCATATAGGAGCATCTTAGGGGCAACGCGACTGGAATCAGATAATTTTCTCAATTTTTTATGGGTGTTAGCTCACAGATATAGAGGGGTGTTGGGGATCGGGACATTTTATACAATTAAAATGAATGAGGACATCTGTAAGTACTCAGGGAGTGGTTTTGTTGGCCCCGACCGAGACTTTATAGCATTTATGGTGCAGTACGAGAGGAATCAGGTAATATTTTTAGTTTTTCGTAGGTGTTAGTCCACGGATGCTAGAGGGTGCTGGGTCCCTAAGCTATTTTTTCTGATAAAAGTGCATTGGAACATTTTTAAAGACCCGGGAGCAGTTTTGATGGTGCCTATCAAGATTTTGCAGTGTTTAGGAGACTTTTAGGGGCCGCGCGATTGAAATTAGGCAATTGTTTTAGTTTTTTGTGGTGTTAGCCCACAGATGCTTGTGAGTGCCAGAGGCCCGACCTTATTTTTCAATTAAATTGCATGGGGATGTTTGTAAGTACCCAGAGCGCTTCTACGACATTTAGGAGCATTATATTGGCGACGCAATAGGAATTAGTTGATTTTGCCTATTTTTTCGTGTGTGTTAGCCCACCATTTTTTTAGTTGTCAGGTGTTTGGGTTGAATTTTCTTATATTCTTCTTAAGTAGCGTCCGTAACAACCTGAGAACGACTCAAGTAGAACAGAGGTACTTCTATATCTTTTAGAAGTATTTTACTGGCGACGCAATAGGAATTAGGTGATTTTGTCAGTTTTTCGTGTGTGTTAGCCCGCGAATTTTTTAGGTGCCAGGGGTCCAGGTCAAATATTCTTGGATTATTCCTTATTAGCATTCGTAATGAACTAAGAACGACTCTAGTAGTCTCGGCGGCATTTCTACGGTGTTTAGGCACATTTTATTGGCGACACAACAGAAATTAGGCGATTTTGGTAGTTTTTCATGTGTGTTAGCCCACAATTTGTTTAGGTGTCAGGGGTCCGTATCGAATTTCTTTGATTCTTCCTTACTAGCATCCATAACAACCTAGAAAACAATTCTAGTAGCCCCTATAGTGATTCTATGACATTTAGGAGCATTTTAATGGCGACGCAACAGGAATTATGCGATTTTGCCAGTTTTTTGTGTGTATTAGCCCATATTGTTTTTAGGTGTTGGGGGTCTTGGTCAAAATTTCTTGGATTCTTCCTTAGTAGCATCCATAACGACCTAGGGAATAATTCCAATAGCCCCAACGATGATTCTAAGGTGTTTAGGAGCATTTTATTGATGGTGTAACAGGAATTAGACGATTTTACTAGTTTGTCTTATGTGTTTGCCCACAGTTTTTTAGATGTCGGGGGCCCGTTTTGATTTTTGTTGTATTTTTCTTTGATAGCATTTGTAATGACCTGGGAACGACCCTAATAGCCATTACAGTGATGCTATGGTGATTAGGAGCATTTTATTGGCAATGCAATAATAATTAAGCGATTTTTGTTAGTTTTTTTGTGTGTTAGTCCATGAATTTTTTGGGTGCCTGGGTCTGGATTGAGTTTTCTTAGATTCTTTCTTATTAGTATTTGTAACGACCTGGGAAACGACTCCAATTGCCCCGATGATGATTCTACGGTGTTTAGGAGCATTTTATTGGCGGCACAACAAAGATTAGGGGATTTTGTCAGTTTTTCCTGTTTGTTATCCCACATAATTTTTAGGTGCCGAGGGTCCGGGTCAAATTTTTTTAGATTCTTCCTTAGTAGAATGCATAATGACTTGGGGAATGACTCTAGTAGCTTTAGCAGAGCTGCTACGGTGTTTTAGAGCTTTTTAGGGGCAACACAATAAGAATTACGCGATTTTGGAAGTTTTTTTTATGTGTTAGCCCACGAATTTTTTAGGTGCTGGGGTACAGGTTGAATTTTCTTATATTCTTCCATAGTTACGTCTGTAATGACCTAGGGAATAACTCCAGCAGCCTCGACCACGCTTCTACGGCATGCATTTTATTGCGACGCAACAGGAATTAGTCGATTTTGCCTATTTTTTTATGAGTGTTAGCCCACAGATTTTTTAGGTACCAGGTGTTCGGGTTGAATTTTCTTGAATTCTTCTTGAGTAGCATCCGTAACAACCTGTAAAATGACTCCAATGGCTCCGGCAACGCTTCTACGGCATTTAAAAGTATTTTATTGGCAACGCAACAGGAATTAGGCAATTTTGCCAGTTATTTTTGTATGTTAGCCCAAGGATATTTTAGATGCCTAGGGTATGGGTCAAATATTCTTGGATTATTCCTTAAAAGCGCCCATAACGAATTGGGAATGACTTCAGTAGGCCCGACGACATTTCTACGGCGTTTAGGCATATTTTATTGGCCACATAACAGAAATTAAGCGATTTGGCCAGTTTTTTATGTGTTAGTCCACAGATTTTTTAGGTGTCAAGGGTCCATGTCAAAATGTATTGGCATATTCCTTACTAGCATTCATAACAACCTAGGAAATGATTTTAGTAGCCCCGGCAGTGATTCTACGGTATTTAAGAGTATTTTATTGGCGATGCAACAAAAATTAAGCAATTTTGCCAGTTTTTCGTATGTGTTAGCCGACAGATTTTTTTGGTGCCGGAGATCTTGGTTAAATTTTCTTAAATTCTTCTTTAGTAGCATCTATAACGACTTGAGAAACGACTCTAGTAGCCCCAATGACGATTCTAAGGTGTTTAGGAGCATTTTATTGACGATGCAATCTGAATTTGGCGATTTTACTAGATTGTCTTGTGTGTTTTCTCATATTTTTTTAGATGTCAGGGTTCTGGGTTGATTTTTGTTGTATTCTTCTTTAATAGCGTCCTTAACGACCTAAGGAACGACTCCAATAGCCCTGATAGTGATGTTATGGTGTTTAGGAGCATTTTATTAGCGACGAAACAAGAATTAGGCGATTTTTTTAGTTTTTTGTATGTGTTAGCCCAGATGTTTTTGGGTGTCGGGGGTCTGGGTTGAGTTATCTTAGATTCTTCCTTATTAGCATCCGTAACGACCTGAAAAATAACTCTAGTAGCCCTGATGATGATTCTACGGTGTTTAGGAATATTTTATTGGCGGCGCAACAAAGATTAGAGGATTTTGTCAGTTTTTCCTGTTTGTTATCCTAAAAATGTTTAGGTGTCGGGGGTCAGGGTCGTATTTTCTTGGAGTTTTCCTTAATAGCATCCATAATGACTTAGGGAACGAGTCTAGCAGCCCTAGCAGAGCTTCTACAGTGTTTCGAAGCATTTTAGAAGTGACACAACAAGAATTATGCGATTTCGGTAGTTTTTCATGTGTGAGCCCATAGATATTTTAGGTGCCGGAGGTACGGGTTGAATTTTCTTATATTTTTCCTTAGTTACGTCCGTAATGATCTAGGGAACGAATCCAATAGCACCAGCGGTGATTCTATGACATTTAAGAGCATTTTTTGGCTATGTAATAGGAATTAGTCAATTTTGCCCTTTTTTCATGTGTGTTAGCCCACAGATTTTTTAGGTGTCAGGGGTTCAGGTTAAATTTTTTTGAATTCTTCTTGAGTAGAATCCTTAACAACCTGGGAATGACTCCAGTAGCCACGACAGTGCTTCTACGGCATTTAGATGCATTTTATTGACGACGCAACAGAAATTAGACAATTTTGCTAATTTTTCGTGTATGTTAGCCCAAGGATTGTTTAGGTGTCTGGGGTATGGGTCAAATATTTTTGAAATATTCCTTAGTAGCATCCGTAACAAATTAGAATGACTTTGGTAGCCCCGAAGGTGTTTCTATGGCATTTAGGCACATTTTATTGTCGATGGAATAAGAATTAGGCGATTTTGCTAGTTTTTCATGTGTGTTAACCCATAAATTTTTAAGATGCCGAGGGTCCGTGTTGAATTTTCTTGTATTCTTCATTAGTAGCGTCTATAATAACCCAATGAATGATTCCAGTAGCCTCGGCGGTGATTCTATGGCATTAAGAAATATTTATTGGCGACACAAGAAAAATTTGTCAATTTTGCCAGCTTTTTGTATCTTAGCCCAAAGATTTTTTAGGTGCCTAGGGTCCGGGTATTATTCCTTAGTAATGTCCATAACAAATTGGAAAACGACTTCAGTAGCTCCGACGTCATTTCTATGGCGTTTAGGCATATTTTATTGGTGATACAATAAGAATTAGGCAATTTTGCTCTGGCAGTGATTCTACAGTAATTAGGGGCATTGTATTGGCACTGCAACAGGAATTATATAATTTTGCTAGTTTTTTGTTTGTGTTACCCTACATATTTTTTTATGCTAAGGGTCTGGGTTGAATTTTCTTAGATTATTCCTTAGTAGCGTCTGTAATGACCTAAGGTATGACTCCAGTAGCCCCAGCGGTGATTCTACAGTTTGTAGGATTATTTTATTGGCTATGCAACAAGGATTAGGCAATTTTACCATTTTTCATGTGTGTTAGCCACAGATTATTTAGGTGGTGGGGGTTCAGGTCAATTTTTCTTGCAATAGCATCTGTAACGACTTGTTGAATGACTCCAGTAGCCCATGTAGTGCCTGTACGATATTTATGAGCATTTTATTGGTGATGCAATAAGAATTAGTCAATTTTTCCAGTTTTTCATGTATGTTAGCCCACAAGTTTTTTAGTTCCTGGTGGTCTGGTCGAATTTTTTTAGATTGTTCCATAATAGTATTCGTAACGACATGAGAAACGACTTCTGTAGCCCCGACGGTGTTTCTACGGCATTTATATGCATTTTATTGGCAACACAACAGGAATTAGGTGAATTTTCATATTTTTAGTGTATGTTAGCCCACAGATATTTTAGGTGTCAGGGGTATGGGTAGATTTATCTTTTTTAATATCATCCATAACGACTTGGAAAATGACTCCAGTAGCCCCGACAGTGATTCTACGGCATTGAGGAGCCTTTTATTGGCAACTTAACAGAATTATGTGATTTTTCTAGTTTTTCCTGTGTATTAGCCCATAGATTATTTGGGTACCGGGGGTTCAGGACGAAGTTTCATAGATTGTTCATTAATAGCATCCGTAATGACCTGAGAATGATGCCAAAAGCCCAGATGACATTTCTACAGCGTTTAGGAGCATTTTAAGGGTGATGTAACAAGAATTAAGCGATTTTGTCAGTTTTCCGTATGTGTTAGCCCACAGATTTTTCAAGTGCTAGGGGTACGGATCAAATTATTTTGGATTCTTCTTAAGTAGAGTCTGCAATGACCTCGGTAATGACTATAATAGCCCTGGCGGCAATTCTACGACATTTAGGAAAATTTTATTGGCGACGTAACAAGAATTATGCGATTTTACTAGTTCTTCGTCTGTGTTAGCCCTGAACTTTTTAGTTGTCAGGGGTACAGGTCAAAGTTTCTTAGATTATTCTTGCGTAGCATCCGTAATGTCCAGGGGAACGACTTCAACAGCCTCGGCGGCCCTTCTACGACTTTTAAGAGCATTTTAGGGGTGACGCAATAGGAATTTGGCGATTTTATCAATTTTTTTATGTATGTTAGCCCACAGACTTTTTAGGCGTTGGGGGTCCATGTCAAATTTTCTTGGATTCTTCCTTATTAGCGTCTGTAATGACCTAGAGAATGAGTCTTATAACCTAAGAGGCTTTTCTACGGTGTTTATGAGTATTTTTTAGATGTCGGGGTCTGGGTCGATTTGTTTTGGATTCTTCCTTAATAGAGTCTGTAATGACTTGGTGAATGACTCCAGTAGCCTCGAAGGTGATTTTACATAGTTTAGTAGTATTTTATTGGTGGCACAACAAAATTAGGCAATTTTGCTAGTTTTCCTGTGTGTTAGCCCACATATTTTTTTGCACCGGGGTTTGGTACGAATTTTCTTAGATTCCTCTATAGTAGCATCCATAAAGATCTGTGGAACACCTCCAGTAGCTCCAGCGGTGCATCTACGGTGTTTAGGAGTATTTTATTGACGACACAATAAGAATTATGCAATTTTTCTCAATTTTTTGTGTTTGTTCGCCCACTGATTTTTTAGGTGCCGGGGGTCAGGGTCAAATTTTATTAGACACTTATTTAGTAGCATCTATAATGACCTTTGTAATGACACCAGTAGTCCAGCAGTGCTTATACAGGGTTAAGGAGCATTTTAAGGGCAACGCAACATGAATTAGACGATTTTGCTAGTTTTTTGTTTGTTAGCACACAGAGTTTTCAGGTATCAGGAAGTTTGGGTCAAACTTTTGTGTATTATTATTTCTTAGCATCCGTAATGACCTAACAGATGACTCTAGTAGCTCCGATAGCACTTCTACGGCATTTAAGAGAATTTTAGGAGCAACGCAACAAGAGTTACGCGATTTTGCCAGTTTCTTGTGTGTTAGCCCACAGATTTTTGAGGTGCTGGGGGTATGGGTTGATATTTCTTATATTCTTCCTTATTAGTGTCTGTAATGACCTATAAAACGACTACAGTATCTCCGGTGGTGATTCTGCGGCATTTAGGAGCATTTTATTGACGACACAACAGGAATTAGGCGATTTTGATAATTTTTCCTGTGTGTTAGCCCAGGGATCTTTAAGGTGCCAGGGATTCAGGATGAATTTTCTTAGATTCTTTTATAATAGCATCCCTAACGACATGGGAATCACTCTAATAGTCCCGATGATGCTTCTACGACCTTTAGGAGAACTTTATTGGTGATGCAACAAGAATAAGATGATTTTTCTAGTTTTTCGTGTGTGATAGCCCATTGATTTTTTAGGTATCAGGGGTCGGGTCAAATTTTCTTGGATTCTTCTTTAGTAGCATCCTTAATGACCTGAGAAATGATTCCAATAGTTCGGGATAATTCTACGACATTTAGGAGCATTTTATTGGCGGCACAACTAGAATTAGGGAATTTGCTAGTTTTTTTTATGGGTTAGCCCTCAAATTTTTTAGGTGTCGGGAGTTTGGGTTGACATTTCTTGAATGTTTCCTTAGTGGCATCCATAATGACCTGTAAAATAACTCCAGTAGCCCCGATAGTGCTTCTACGACGTTTAGGAGCATTTTATTAAGAACACAACAGAAATTAAGCAATTTTGCCAGCTTTACGTGTGTGTTAGCCCCACGGATTTTTAGACACTGGGGATTCAAATCGAATTTTCTTGAATTCTTTCTTTATAGCATCTGTAACAACTTGGGGAACGACTCCAAGAATTAGGAAATGTATCATATTTTTCGTATGTTAGCCCATAGATATTTTAGATGTCGAGGGTCTAGATTAAAATTTCTTGGATTCTTTTTTAGCAGCATCTGTAACGACAAGACAAATGACTCCACTAGCACCATAGGCACTTCTATAGCATTTAAGAGCATTTTATTGGGGCACAACAGAAATTGGGTGATTTTGCCATATTTTTGTGTGTTAGCCAACAATTATTTTATCAACTGAGGGTGTGGGCTGAATTTTTGTGGATTCCTCTTTAGTAGCGTCCATAACGACATGGAAAATGACTCCAATAGCCCCGTTGGCACTTTTACGGCATTTAAGAGCATTTTATTTGCAACGTAATAGAAATTATGCGATTTTGTCAATTTTTTGTGAGGGTTAACACATGGATTTTTTAGGTGATGGGAGTCCGGATCAAATTTTCTATGATTCTTCCTTAATTTAAAGACTAAGGAACAACTCCAGTAGCTCTGGTGAAACTTCTACGACATTTAAGAGCATTTTTTTGGCGATTCAACAGAATTGAGGATTTTGCTATGAGCATTTTAGGGCCAAAGCAACAGGAACTAGGTGATTTTATCAATTTTTTGTGTGTGTTAGCCCATGAATTTTTTAGGTGCCAAGACTTCGAGTCGATATTTCTTGGATCCTTCCTTAATAGCATCCGTAAAGACCTGGGGATTGACTCCAGTTACCCCAATAGAGATTCTACGGCGTTTAGGAGCAATTTATTGGTGACGCAACAAGAATTAGGTGATTTTACTAGTTTTTTATTTGGGTTAGCCTACGAATTTTTTTGGTGTAGGCTTTCAGGTCTACATTTCTTAAATT